>NC_139432.1:4182411-4782411 GCF_905368555.1 Meleagris gallopavo | reverse complement strand
CGGGAGCACACTGCTTCCCACTGCGTGCCAGGGAGAGGTCATGGGGAGATCTGAGCTGGGCCCAGCCCTGGGCAGCTCTCAGCCCTGGGAGATTGGTGCCATTCAACAGCTGGGTCTGGGCCCTGTCCTGAGCGCCCGCTCACGGGGTACTTCCAATGCTCTGGCAGGACAGTGAGGCCCTTGGTGTGGGTGCCCCCGTGTTCAGCCCCGTTCTGCTGAGCACAGTGGGGCCCGAGGCAGAGCCCCTGTCAGGCAGGAGCTGCCCTGCAGCCAGCACAGCGCTGTGCCCCGCGCCGTCACAGAATGGCTTGGATCGGAAGGGACCTCAAAGATCATGCAGTAAAATGGGAGCGAGGTGCCGGAGTGCTGAGCGGGGGGGGGGGGACCGGGGCTGCTGGGGGTGTGTGCAGCAGCAATGGCAGCAGCGGAGGTGGCAGAGCCAGGCAGAGTGCCACAGCCCGGCTCTGCTGACCGAGCTGAGGGCCGGGGCAAGGCAGCCGAAGCCTTTGGTCAGCACCCGCTTTGCCCCACTTCGCGTTTCCCTTACGAGGCAAAACCCACGAGCTGTGTGCAGGAACGCGGCCCCTCCCTGCTGGGCGCTGCCTCCACGCAGCAACTCCCCGAGGGCCAAACACGGGCCGCCGGCCAGCGCCTTCCGCGCAGCCCCGTCCCGGCACAGCCCGGCGCCGCGGGGATCGGCCGCTTACACAACGCGGCCGCCGCCCCGCCCGGCCGAGAGGAGCGGCACCCAGCGCCGCGCGCTCCCCGTGCCCGGTCCGTGGGGGCAGCGGGATCACCGTGCTGCCGTGTCCCGCGGCTCCGTCCCTTGTGCGCTCCGGGCTCGGGGCACGGCGGCAGCCTTGTGCTCTGCCCGTCCCACGGAGCCCTGACCTCAGCCAGCAGTGAGTGCCGGCCTGGAAGGGAACGGGGAACTTTCGTGGGCCGTGTGGAGGTTGGCCAAAGCCCGGCCACCGTCTCTGCTTTTGGCTGGGAGAAGTCAGTGAGCGGAGTGCCTGTCTGCCTGCAGAACGCTGCCATCCCTGCAGGCCCCAGATCTCCCGCTGCCCTTCTGCAGGCGCTCGAGCTGGTGCCTGCATCAGGCCCCAAACCCCAGATGCGGATCGCTGTCGCCCTGAGCTGCACATCTGCCATGGGCACAGCTCTCCCAACAGCCAATGTGCTCCAGGCTGCACGGACAGCCACGCCACGACAAAGCTGCTGCCTTTCCACCACGGTCTCAGCCCCACGCTCGCCAGGACCCCCCTGGGCTGGCAGCAGGTTTGGCTGAAACCCATGGGGCTGGGGTCGGCTGCTCCCCACAGCCAGCAGCACCACAGCGTGCGAACCCTGCCCAGCTCTGTGCTCTGCATCACCCTGCTTCAGGACGAGCTCCATGCGGATCTCAACCTTTGCTTTTCAGACCCTGGCTGCGGCCTATCCAGGAGCAGCGTCAAACACACGCTGGGAGCTTCCTCGAGCCGGGGTCCCACGCCGAGCCCATCGCCTCGCAGCCCAGGGCAGGGGCTGCCCAGCAGACCCCCAGGCTCGGGTTGGAGGGGCTCCAGCTGCACTCCCCCGGCGGCCACTTTGGGGACGTGGCCGTGCCCTGCCATGGCATGCCCAGCGCCGGGCGGGGAGCAGAGAGGCGGGGGCCCCCCCGGCGTGTTCCCATCGCTGTGTCAGCGCCGCCGCCCCACCGCCAGCCGGGCGTGCCGGGAACCGCCTGCACCTCTGATTGCAAAACAGCCGGGCCGGGCGCTGCGCTGGTGCCACGTTCCCAGCAGCTCCCGGGAGACGCTGGAGGCCAAGGTGGTCCCCCCTTGCACCCTGCAGAGCCCCCACGGATGTTCTGGATGCCATCTGGGGTCCCTGTCATGTCAGAGGAGGTGGGGAGGGATGCAGGCATGGAGCTGTGGTCTGAGTGTTGGAACGGCGTACCGTGCATGGCTGCAGCGCGGCCACGGTGTGGGCACGACGGCTGTGCTCTGTGCCATGGCTACGGGTGCACAGTGCCCAGCCATGGGTTGCAGCCGGTGGGCTCACTGCCGGGCTGTGCCATGTGCCGTGCTGGCCTGGCTGCTGTCAACCACATCCCAGGGCTCACAGATGAGCCTGGAACTGCTGGGTGCAGGGCCTCACTGCAGTGAAGCTCACATTCCTGCAGCAGCTTTTGCTGTTGCTCAGTGCTGCGGCACATGCTGGTCAGGATGGCAGTTGCGTGGTGACCCCAGCACCGTGTCGCCAGCACAGGGTGGGAAGCACGGTGGTGGCTGGAGGTCAGTGGAGCCGTGCAATGAAGCTGGGCCAGGGCTGCCCATGGCTCCCCAGGGTTACAGGGATATGGTGAGGCTCAAAGGACAGGAGAGATACAGAGCCTTGTCTGCTGGTTTAGCACCAGGGGGGCCGGCACATGTCTGATGGTGCTCAGTGAGTCCTGCCCTGTGTACAGGGGGGGAATGCTGACACCCTGCTGATTTCTGACCCCTCAGCACATCCCACCTCTCCCTTTCCCATCCACAGGCCTTGGCACAGGGCAGCCACTGTGGAGCCAACCCGTGCCAAACAGGGCAAGGGCTGAAGGAACTCCTTGGCCCAACCTGGCCACTTGTGATGCTCTGATCTCCTGGGGACACCACTGTGAAGCCCTCAGCTCTGTGTCACTGAGACCCGCACGTAGTGAGCCTGTGGGTTTGGCTGCTCAGAGCCCAGCTGTGCCGGTGGATGGGCTTGGCACTACACAGGGACAGGGCAGGGACGAGCCCCCCCCGAGCTGTGGGACCTCCGGGCAGCAGCACTGGGCTGGTTCTGCCCGCAGTGCAGGTGAGCCCGAACCGGGACCAATGGGGCCCGTCTGCCCACGGAGCTCCCCGGGCACAGCAGTGCGGGCAGAGAGCTTTTTTCTCAGGCTCTGGCTGATGGTGAAAGCCGTTTCCCAGGCGTGGGCCGGGAAGAATGCAAACCCTCTGAAGTCCTCTGTAATTACCGCCGGGCGAGTTGCAGCGTGGAGCCGAGCCCCAGCCGCGGGCGTGGGAGCGAGCGGGTGACGCACCGACCCGTCCCCTCCTGCCCCAGGAACGCGCCGCGGTGACTCACGGCCGCGGGGCGGGTGGGGACACGCGACGTGAATGGGAACGCGCAGAGTATCGGGGCTGCACCCCGCTGCGCTGTAGAGCCCCGTGTCCCACAGCCGCTCACCCCGTGGGGCCGAGTTCCCCGTGCTGCCCGCACCTCGGGCACCGAGCCCGGCTCTGTCCCTCTGTGTCACCGGGCGCAGGGAACGCCGCTCCCCGCTCTGCGGATGGCGCGGGCCGCGCAGGGGACGCGCTGTGATGTGGCCTCGCATCCTTCCAGCACCCCCAAGCATCCCTCTGCCAGCCCGCTCTGCAGACACAACCCCTGACGGTGTCACGCGGCCGTGAGCCAGCAGGTGCCGAAATGCCGCTCAGCGCTGCACTGCGGCCGGTGTTTGGCCCACCACGGGGGGCTGCGCGGCCGTACGGCGGCGGGCCGGGCGGCCTCGGGCCTGGCAGGGAGCACAGCCGGGGTCAGCACGGGGGGCATCCCAGAGGGAAGGGCTGGGACGGGTCGGGGGCTGTGGCAGAACAGAGGCGCAGCTACAGAACCGACTCAGAGCTGCCCGCAGACGTGCGCACACATTCTTGCACATACGTGTGCACCGTTCACACGTATCCGTGCCGTCCCCTCCCCTCTCCGCCCGAGAAGGGCTCAGCTCTGTCAGCCGGGCACCGGCGCAGCCCCCGCTCCGGGACGCCGAGCCCGACCTGGAGCAGCACCGAGCTGCGTGCGGGGCTCCGCGCCCGACGTCTGCGGGGTGCCGGCTGCCGGACCTGCACGCAGCGCGCCCTCAACCCGAGCGCTTGAGGGCCGCGGGCAGGGAACGGCTGCCCGCACTGCAGTACCCCCGCACAGCCCTGCCCGCACCGCAGCTCGGTGAGCTCCAGAGCACCCCGCGTACCCCAGCGCACGCTGCTGCACCCCCGACCCCCGCCGCCGCTCCCCGCCGCCGCCCCGCCCCGCCGCTCCCCGCCCCGTTCCCGTCCCGCTCCGCCGCCAGCGGAGGGCGCCCGTGGGCAGCGTTTGTGCCTCCGGCAGCGCCCGGCGCGTCCCCGCGGGGTTCGGGAGCGCTCATCGGCGGGTCCCCGTTGGGCTCAGGAGGCCCTGCGGGTCTTTCGGGTCCCAGCGGGTCCCTGCGGGAGGGCCCGACCCCGTCCCAGCGCGTCCCGGAGCCGCAGCGCATCTCTCCCCGCTCCGTGTCCCCCCCCGCCCGGGGACGCCGCCGCCACCGCCGCCGGGAGCTCTCGGGGCAGCGCCGGGCCGGCGGCACGCGGCTGGGGGTGCCGGGCTGAGGGGATCCCCCGACGGTTCACTTCCCTGCAGTGGCTGAGCGCAATTATTTGGATTTAAAAAAAATCAAATAAATGATAATGAAAAAAAAAAATAAAACAACAGGGGAAAGAGCTAATGCGAAGAAGAGGCTGATAATTACTGTTGCTTATCGGGAGGATCGGCCGCGCTCCAGGCGAGAGGAGCACAGTGCCAAGCGCGGCGCCGGGCCCGGGCAGATCCCAGCCCTGTGCCAGACAGCCGCCCGCGGCCCCGCGCTTTGAACGGCGCACAGAAAACCATTAAGGGCTGCGAGGCGTGCGCTGAGCCGGCGAGCTGGAGGCAACCCAGAGCCCGCTGATAGGGGGGATCGTCAGCGCCCGGGGGCAGCGGAGCGCACAGCCGCAGCCCCCTCCACGGGGCCGGGATCACAGCCAGCGCCCACCGAGGACTGGGGCTCCCGTGGCGACGTGAGCAAAGAGTGAGAGCGGCCGCTCTCTGCCCGCGGTCAGCATAAGAAAGAATGCGCGCAACTCCGTGCTGCGTGCCGGGGTGAGGGATGAACAGACGGGGCGTGATCGCGTTTGCACACTGCCGAGACGAGTGTGAGGAAATGCAAGAGCCTCTCGCTACCTGGAAGACAGATGCTGAAAAAATGATGTGGGGAACTCCGAAGGTTGGGGATTGCTGTGGAGATAGAGCTGAAACACTTTGTGATAGCCTGAGAGTTTGGCTCTTCTCAGACACAAAGAGCATCCTCTTGTCTGGGATAACACAAGCTCTGTTTTGTCGTCCTGCCTCTCCCTTGCCAAGCCCTGGCCGTGCCCCTGACTGCAGCACGAAGGAATTCCCAGGAAGAGCTCTGGGCTCTGCACCAGGGAATCCCCGGCCTTGGGATGCTCTGTGCGCGGCTGCTGCCCTAAGTGCGAGCTGAGCGGGGCTGGGGCGGCACCGCAGCTCCTTCAGGGGCACCAATGGAGCACAGCAGGCTGCCCAGGACGCATCCAGCCTGGTTGTGAGCACCTCCAGCACAGAACTTCTCTGCGCCTCACCACTCTCGTGCTACAGACTTCCTTCCTAAAAGTCACCCCTGTGAGCTCCCCTCCCATCAATCCCTCGCCCTGCTGGTCCCACTGCTGCCTGTAACCTGCTCCATCCTGCTGTCAGCACGCTGGGAGCAGGGAACAGCTGGGTGGCCTCGAGCATCACTCATTGCCCATCGCCCACCTCCCATCTTTCACTGCCAGCGCCCCTCTCCCAGCTCCTGCCTGCCGGCTGAACGCCCGGGTCTGCCCAGGAGGGAGTTTCCACTGCACATATACCATGAAGATTCCTTTCATGGTAACAAACCTAAGAATGTTTTTTTCCAGATAATGTATGGGGGCTGTCAGGACATGTCCTAGCAGTTGATAAAGAATCAGCAGCCGAGATAAAAAGAAAGGCAGTGCATTTCACTCCACGCCTTGATGTATTTGTTACCCATCCTGGTGCTGTTAAGCCCTACGGAGCAGAGCTGCCAGCAGGGCACAGCCCGTCCCTTCCACGCAGCTCTCCCTGCGCCGCGTCCTTCAGCACTTTCTACAGAGCTGTGAAGTGCTGCGAATTGCACTTGGGAGAAGCTGGCCCATAGGGAAAACACAATGATTCCTAATTAGCTCTCATTCATTACATTAAAAGCTCAATTAAGTGCTATTGTCTGAGGCAAGCTGACCCCGGCCTTTCACCGCAGCTCTCAGCACCCGGCTGTCCCTGCTGCAGCTCAGCCCCATCCCACGCCGCACACCTGCGGCACAGATAGCATCTGCGGCGCGCCTCTGGCTGGAACGGGCGCCGACGGCGTCTCCCGAATGTTGCGATGTATTTTTATCTCCGGGGAATTTATCGTGGGTGTCTCAGGAGAGCCTGGGAGGCAGAATTCTTCCACCACGAGCTGGGGAGGGCAGCGCTGCGGGCTGCGGCTGCGAGGGGATTCCGGGAGGGTCAGCCGGAGCAGCAGCGGGGTTAACTGTGGGCTGAACTTCTGTATTCCGATGGTATCGAACGAAGGCCCCGAATTCGGGTCTTTCTGCCCGTGGGACTGTGGCAGAGTTTTGTCTCTTTGTGGTAGTTGTCACCTTTGGGTCTGGGATGCAGTGGGGCACTGAGTGTGCAGGCAGAGCTCAGCGCAGGGTCTGCCCGACGCCGGGGCTCGGGCCGATGTGAGAATCGCTCATGGCACGAAGTGTTCGCTGGGAGCCGCAGTGTGAGCAAAGCCAGCACAGCTGCACGGCTCAGCGCAGGGGTGGCCGAGGAGCGCAGCTCCCACACGGCGCTGTGCCACCGGCACTGCTGGGAAACGCCGACCCCCCTGTGTGCCACAGCGCAGCGTGCCAGCAGCAGGTCGGAGCCACTGCCTGGGCTGCAGTGCAGAGCTGCCAGGCCCCGTCCCCAGCTCTGAGAGGGACGTGGCACTGTCATCCCAATTTGCAGAGTGTGCAGTGTGGAGAATCAAAACGCAAATCTGGAGCAATTGAGCTCCAAGGCTGTTCTGCAGAGCAGAGCCCTCAGCTGGGGGTCCTGCACCGACCCCGGCCAGGCTGCTCCATCTCACCGCCCTCTGCTGCTGCGGGACAACGCAACTCCCTGCGAAGGCCTCGAGGTGCACCACGGATGCAGCTAGGTGTTGCTGCTGTTGTGATCTTCAGGGAATAGATGAAAGGAAGGAGGCACCCCGAATTATTGAGGGTGAGGCTCTGGGAACATTTTAGCAGCTCCAAAATCAGTTAAGTTCTTTAGAATGTGAAAACAGCCAGAGGGGCCCCAGGAAGGAAGGAGATCACTGCGGGAGAGAAGTACAAAAGCTGCCTAATCCCCATAACTCCACTGCTGCCTCACAGGAACCTCTGCTAAAAGCAAGAATCACTTCTCTTATCCGCAGATGACATCTCTGGAGCCAGCCAGGCCAGCAGCTTGGGTGTGCGATTTTCCACTGCATACTGCAACACCTGGCGCCGCATCACTGAAGGGATTGTTTTTTTCAAGCAAAGAATACAACGGCGCAGTGTCTCCCTTCCTGCTTCTCTGCCGCCTTTCAGGCTAATACCCGTCCAGCCACATTGCTACAACCACAGCGCCCAGTCCCTCCGTTTTGGTGCAGGTGTGGCCCCGTCCCGCACGGCTCCGGGCGGTGCTGTTCAGCCCCCATTCCTGGTGGCTGCGGGGCTCTGCTCTGTGCTGCTCCCTGTGTGCCCCACATGCCCCATGCGGGCAGTGCTGCCCCGATGAGTTCAGCATTGCTGCCTCGCAGCAAAACACTGACCAGTATGGGCACAGGCACAGCTAAGGGCCGACCACATTCTTTGCAGTGGTAACTGTGTCTAATGTGCCCTGGCAGTGGTGTCTAATGCATTTCCAGTTTATCTGACCTCATCTGCCTGAGCATCACACCTTGCCACAGCAGTGAGACAGAGGGAATGGAGACACAGGCATTCCTGATTCTACAAACTTTGTAGAAGCCGAAGCTGCTGCTGAAAGGCGCTGCAGGAAAGCAGTCAGGTCTGAAGCCATGACCCAGGTGCCACCGGGAAGCAGTGAGCGTCTGCACCTTAAGTGACCGAAACCCATTGCTGTGGGGACTTTCCGACCTCTTCAGAGATTTGCCCTACACTGCTACGTCAGCAGAAACCACTGCGGTTTCTTCTCTTTTGAATTACAGGGTTCTGCCAAATGCAGTATCAGTACAAAGTACCGCCAGGTCTGTGCTTGTCCTGGATAGAGGTCCTGGCTGGAAGGTTTCCATCTGGCTTTGGCTCAGCCCTACATACAGATAATGGATGCTCAGAGCTCCTAAGTCAGCAGCTTATGTTGGCTTCGGGCATTTTAAAAAAGCAAATAGATAAATGTGTAGATTTTAAGGATATCGGGTGCTTGTGGACAGTGTCACAGGGGATTCACTTGTTGCTTCATGAAGCAGTGCAGGGTGGAGTTGGAGCGTGCACCTCCACATCTCAGGTGCAACACTGAAATGCTGAAACGTAGCCCTGAGCGAGGAGCCTCCGTCCTGAATCACAGCTGTGCTGGGAACGAAAGCGGAAAGAGCAGATCCCGGTGTGCTGCAGCGATGCTGGTGGGAAGTGACAAAAGATGTGAAACAGGGGTGAGAAAAGTGATGATTCTGGAATTTGGCTGCGAGTGTCAGGGGTGACGAAAAGCAGCGGCAACGCCTCCCGCGTGGGCTATAAAGGGCTGCGGGCAGGGGAAGCGCGCACTGCTGCCTGCGCTGCCAGCCCGCTGTGCCCAGCCTCTGCCCCACCATGAGCACCACTGTCCGCCAGTTCTCCTCCTCCACCTCCCTCAAGAGCCTGGGGGGGGGCTCCAGCAGGCTGTCCTGCGGCCGGGCAGCGGGCTACCGGGCCCCCAGCGTCCACGGCGGCTCCGGCAGCTACTCCATCTCCTCCCGCATCGTCTCGGGGCTCGGCGCCGGCTATGGGGGCGGCTACTGCGGCAGCGTCGGAGGGGGCCTCGGCGGGGGCTTCGGGGGCGGCTATGCGGCCGGCTTCGGGGCCGGCTTCGGGGCCGGCTTCGGGGGCGGCTTCGGGGGCGGCGATGGCATCCTCCCGGCCGGCGAGAAGGAGACGATGCAGAACCTCAACGACCGCCTGGCCGCCTACCTGGACAAGGTGCGCGCCCTGGAGGATGCCAACACCGACCTGGAGGTGAAGATCAGGGAGTGGTACAAGAAGCAGGGGCCCGGCCCCGAGCGCGACTACAGCCCCTACTACCGGACCATCGAGGAGCTGCGCAGCAAGGTGGGTGCGGTGGTGCACACGGTGGGACACCCAATCAGATGTTAAGCAGACTGCTGCCTCTCATTAGCGAGCACCAACGGTGAGAGCATCTCAGATAACCTGTGCAGTGTCAGGATGGAAATTCAGAGATTTCTCAATACCAGTTCTGGTTGCATTCTTCTAGATGCAAATACAGATAATTTTCATTGGAAGAAAACGATGTGAAAGGAGATAATGCAAAAATGAAGAATTAGAGACAGGTCTGCTTTGATAATGTGCCTTTTCTTGATACTTTTAAGCCAATACTTGGGAAGCACTGTGAAGTTAAGCAAACTGTGAAGCACTGCAATGATATTTGTAAACACTGGTGTGAGATTTGTGAACATGAAGGTGGTATTTGTAAACACCCAGTCACAGACTTTGCAGACTGTTGTCCCCTGTTCCAGGGAAGGCCGCGCACAGCAGAGATGCAGGGATGCTGGCACGGGATGCAGGGAAACTCCTTCCTCTCTGTCTCCTTTGCACCAGAGCTAATGTCCTCCCAAACTCTGCCTCCAGTCTTCTCCCAGCATGCATTCTTTGCTCCTATATTTGTCATACAAACATCAGAGGCTCTAGGCACCTGTCCTCTGCAGTCTCCTCAATTTCTGCTGTCAACAAATCAAATCCATCCCAGGACCAAAGGGCACCAAGTTTGCCATGCAGGAGCTTCCTGCTGACCTGTCGGCCTACCAGCAGAGCTGCTGTGTGCTGGGGTGGGAGCGGTGATTCCTGCTTGACCCTTGCATAACCACCCTGTGCCCTGAGGCATGGGAACCAGCGCTGTTATCTCATCTCACATCTGACATGACTCCTGTGCTGCCTTTTGAAACACTTACTGATGGAATGTTGGAAACTGAGGTCACAGAGATTTTGGAAAGCCTCAGGCTGCCCCAGAACTGTCCCTGTCCCCAGAGCCTCAGTGTGCATTGCTCCCTTGGGTTCTGATGCTCATCCAGTGCTTTCTTTTCATCCTCCCCCTCCAGGTCCTGGGGGCCACCGTTGACAATGCCAATCTCCTGCTGCAGATCGACAACGCCAGGCTGACAGCTGATGACTTCAGGACCAAGTAAGTCACATCGCCTGGAAAAAGGGAACAAGGTCTGCAGAGGTGTTTGATGAAAAGTGGGAAAAAATTCCCATTGCAGACCCTGAAAGGTAACTTGGAAACAAAGCCTTCAAAATGAAGATGTGATTTCCAAAGCAGCCAGTTACCTAAATCCTGTAGGCACTCCATATCTTCACTATTGCTTGTGTGAGCACTGGGCTTCTGCTGTGCCTTCACCTTCCATGCATGCAGCTCAGCAAAGCCCAGAGCAGCACTAAGGCCCAGTAATGACAAGGCAAGGCTGTGTTGCGGGCTGAAGTGACACTGGTTTGCCAGCTGTGACACGGTGCACAGAGCACGATGTGAGCAGCAGCCAAGGGGCTCTGCCCCAACCAGATGTGATCTCAGCATACTTTGTCACTGCTGTTGTGTCGCCAGGTTTGAGACGGAGCAGGCCCTGCGCCTGAGCGTGGAGGCTGACATCAACGGGCTGCGCAGGGTGCTGGACGAGCTGACCCTGTCCAGGGCCGACCTGGAGATGCAGATCGAGAACCTGAAGGAGGAGCTGGCCTACCTGAAGAAGAACCACGAGGAGGTGAGCGCTCTTAGCGCCGGCACCCACCGGGTCTGTGACGCGTAGCCAGGGCAGAGGGGGTCAGGCACGGGGTGCGGGGCCATCTGCAGTTAGGGCTGTCAGTCCTGTGTGTATCACGCATTTCCTTTTGCCCAGGAAATGAACGCGCTGCGCGGACAGGTGGGAGGAGAGATCAGCGTGGAGATGGACGCGGCTCCCGGCATTGACCTCACCAAGATCCTGGCCGAGATGCGGGAGCAGTACGAGAGCCTGGCAGAGAAGAACCGCAGGGACGCCGAGCAGTGGTTCTTCAGCAAGGTGAGCTCGACGCCCGCGGCTGCGTGGCCACGGCTGTGCCCACGCCGGGCTGTGACGCGCGGCTCGGCTTCTTGCAGACGGAGGAGCTGAACCGCGAGGTGGCCATCAACACGGAGCAGCTGCAGAGCGGCAAGACGGAGATCACGGAGCTGCGCCGCACCATCCAGAGCCTGGAGATCGACCTGCAGTCCCAGCTCAGCACGGTATGCGGGGCCGCTGCCTGCCGGCGTGGGGACGGGGCCCTTCCCCGCCGCCCCCCTGAGCCCGTCCTCTCCTCCGCACGCAGAAAGCGGCACTGGAGGGCACCCTGGCCGACACCGAGGCGCGCTACGGCACCCAGCTCGCCCAGCTGCAGGCGCTGATCACCAGCGTGGAGGAGCAGCTGGCCGAGCTGCGCTGCGACATGGAGCGCCAGAACCACGAGTACCGGGTGCTGCTGGACGTCAAGTGCCGCCTGGAGCAGGAGATCGCCACGTACCGCCGGCTGCTGGAGGGCGAGGACGCACAGTGCGTGGGGTTTCGTGTGGCAGCGCAGTGGGAGGCGATGGGATGTGGGAAGGGGCAGTGGTGCCCTGTGCTCCCTGTGCCCATGCCGTGATGCTGAGCATGCACTGGGTGTCCCTTTTTGCTGCTGCTACTGCACAGTGGGGGTCCCACAGTGCTGTGCAGCTCAGGACAGGGAGCAGGCATTGCTGGGAATGGACTGCCATCTTGCCCCAATCCCTGGCACACACTACCCCTGCACTGTCTTCCTCTGAACATGACATAAAGTGGTTTCCTGTAGCCTTATAAGCATATTCTGGTACAAGAAGAGAAGTCAGGGCTTTCAATAATGGTTTTGTCTCAATGTCTGCTCTCTTTTTTCCATTTTTGACCTTATTTCATTTCCCCCTGCAGCATGACCTCCCACTACGCCTCACAGACTGTGAAAGAAGGTGAGGACCCCTCAGATCTGAAGCACAGACTGCACCCATAGCACCTTCCTGCCACAGTCCCACGCTCTCTAACTTAATGCAATTACTATTTTATGACATTTTCAAAGTATGAATTGGCAGGAATTGTTCTCCTAATATACCAAAAACATGTTTTAGAAGATTATCAATGTAGAGCAACTGTAATAACAGTTGTTAAGGTGTGGGTAGGAGCAAACCCTGGCACAGCACTGCCATACAGAACAGTTCCTTCTCCCCTCGCAGGGCCCGTGACCACACGCCAGATCCGCACCATCTTCGAGGAGGTGCAGGACGGGAAGGTGATCTCCTCCCGCGAGCAGATCACACAGGCTGCACTCTGAGTGCTCCACTCTGGTCCCGCAGCTTCGCTTCATGCCGCACCGCTGCAGCCCACTCCCGTCCTCTAAGCATCGTGCTGAGTGTGGGCATCAAATAAAGCTTTTGGCATTTGTGCACACCCGTGCCTCGTCTCGCTGCTTGGCTGGGCCTCTCATTTATTCACCTGCTGGACACGGGGCTCTGGTGAGCACCCTGTGCAGTGCAGCCCGGGCAGCGGGGGGGCTGTGAGGGGAGGGGTTGGGCTGCAGGGGGTGATGCTCCTCTGGAAATATGGAATCCAAAGGGGCACAGCCCCTGCAGGCGGGTGAACCCTCTGCGAGGCACTGCCCACAGCCCTGTCTGTTCCTGGAAAGCAGCTCAGACACATTCTTGGCTGCATTCTGCCACATGACCTCATAATTCACAGAATCACAGAATCACAGAGATGACTCAGAAAAGTGCTGTTCGGTGTATGTAAGAACAGAGCCAGCCGCGCAGTTTTAAGACCCCTTTCAACAAGCATCTGTGGGAAGATGAGGCAGTTCTGATTTACCAAAGCACTGAGGAATGCCGCTGTGCAGGGTGTCCAGGGGCTGCCCTGCACTGGGTGGGTTCGGTGGGGCTGCAGCAGGGGGGTGGCACAGACACAGCCCCACTCACCACCCCCCAAGGATCCCAACTGCCCCCTGGCAGAGCACTGCCAGAGGGGCTGCACGTCGATCCATCCCTGTGCTATACTTTTCTCCCAGAAAAGTGAGGCACACCCCTGCAGCTATAGAAACAGCAAACAATGGCTTGCTAACAAAATCCCATTTTAATTACACCCGCTACTGCAAATTGTGAGGTAGGTGTGGAAAGCAGATGTCGGCTGTCCCACCTCAAGCAGCAATAAGCAGCGCTGACCCTGCAGAGCTGTGGAGCAGGAGGCAGCTCCAGGCACGCCTGGCTGTGCGCTTGGGTTCCAAAAGCTCTGACTTCTCCAGCCTGAACTCCTCTGATAAAAAGACCACTTCAGAAACAGAAATGAAGGTGTGGCTTTGCAACCTTTTATGGAAGCTCTGTACAGTAATTTGATCTCTTATGAGCCCACTGAAGTCGTGTGGTTCCAGGACAGATGAAGGAGATGCGCTCTGGTCCCGCAGTTCTGGCTCCCAGGTCCTCTGTAGTCAGAGCTGCTTCTTTCACCTCTGCTTTCCTCCTTCAGTTGGACAGAAGTGCACACCTGAACAGCAGTGAAACTGCTATGATGCCACAGAATGGGCATTTTGGGGCCAGAAATATGTAAGAAATGGGCTCACAGTGTGCATGGGAATCTGACTTGTTAATAGTTGGCCTCTCCTTCAAAGGAGAACGCGATGCAAACAGCACACAGTCATTGCGGCCGTGTGTGATGGAGATCATGTTAAAAATGTATTAGAATTGTTAATTTGTTGTCTTACATCTTAATTAACAGCTCATCATTTTAATTGCTGCCGTGTGGCAGTATCAAAGCATCACAGATATTTGAGCTGTGTGTGTTCTGATGGCACTCGCAGCGGTTAAACGAGAGATGAAAGAAAGGCAATTCCATGCAAAGAAAGCTGTGCTGGGACAGGCACACAGCGGGCACAGCAGAGCTGCTCTCCTGAAGGGCTCTGCTGGTCAACATGTGGTTCTGCAGGAACTTCTGCTGGAGTCACTGAGTACAGATGGCAGTGGGGAGAGATGTGCTCCTTGGGGCCGTGTCGCTGCCCCCACTGCCCCCACACTGTGTCCAGTCCCAAGGAACGGGAGTCCAAGGGAACACTTCCCCCCCCCCCCACCCTCATGCTGCTTTCCTCACACAGGAGAAGGAATTGCATCACCCGGAGCCACTCAGCAATGTAACTTTGCTGCTTATTTCCAAACTCTCCCCCCATCATTGGCAGATGATCTAAGGAACACTTGGCTGTTGGAAGGGGCTGTTGGGGCCTGTCGGGGAGCAGTCAGACAGCTCACCATGCACACACATGAGAAATTCCTGCTCCTCCACACCCTGCACCACCGCCAGTGCCGCTCCGCTCTGTGACGCACGCAGCAGCAGCGCAGCCGGCAGCAGCGCCCTGAGCCCACCGCCCTGGGGCAGCACTGTGTGCCCACCGAGCCCTGCTGGCGCTGGGCTGTCAGCTGCAGTCCCACACGGCTCTGTCCTCCCCGGTCACAGCAGCTCGGAGCGTTCACCAAAGAGCAGCTTCACCACAAGCCATGCTGCTGCCAGCTGTGAGCTCTGTACAGTGCACAGGGACTGTAGCTCTTTTCCCTATGACCTTCAACTGCTGGATGCTGTTCTGCAGTTTCTCCTATAGCACCTCGTGGTTTTTAAGTTACTCCAGCTCACAGCCATCCCCTGCCTTTCTGGAGCACTTGCTAGGCTCCTGCTTATAAAATCACAACGGCACAGTTCCTCCTCATTGCCTTTCCATATTCCGTTCCTCCTGGGTGGTCTCTGAAGAATTAAACAAGCCCTGAAGGATGAACTCCTTTTAATGCCAGACAAAAGCCCACCTGCAGATAAGAGAGGAGAGCTGCACCTCCGTGCTGGCTGCCCAGCTCTGCACCCCGGACACAACACTGCACTGCGCGCTCCGCACGGCTGCTGCCCCATGGGACAGAGGGGCTGAGCTGCTGGGGCAGATGCAGCAGAAGAGCTGCTGAATTCCTCCACTTAAACACCGCCTGAATAGATCCATTTCAGAGGTAGCACTACAAAGGAATATTAAAATGTAGCCCTGAGCAAGGAGCCTCCTCCTTTGAATCACACCTATTTACTTGGAAACGGAAGAAGCATAAAAACGCCCTTCGTGAGATAAGAGCTTTCGAGTGAAATATGACAAAAAGCGTGAACAGAACAAAGGAAAAATGACGAATCTGGAAGTTGGCTCAGATTTTAGGAGTGATGAAAATCTTCGGGAATGCATCAGAAAAAAAAAGAAGCAGCGGCAACGCCTCCCGCGTGGGCTATAAAGGGCTGCGGGCAGGGGAAGCGCGCACTGCTGCCTGCGCTGCCAGCCCGCTGTGCCCAGCCTCTGCCCCACCATGAGCACCACTGTCCGCCAGTTCTCCTCCTCCACCTCCCTCAAGAGCCTGGGGGGGGGCTCCAGCAGGCTGTCCTGCGGCCGGGCAGCGGGCTACCGGGCCCCCAGCGTCCACGGCGGCTCCGGCAGCTACTCCATCTCCTCCCGCATCGTCTCGGGGCTCGGCGCCGGCTATGGGGGCGGCTACTGCGGCAGCGTCGGAGGGGGCCTCGGCGGGGGCTTCGGGGGCGGCTATGCGGCCGGCTTCGGGGGCGGCTTCGGGGCCGGCTTCGGGGGCGGCTTCGGGGGCGGCGATGGCATCCTCCCGGCCGGCGAGAAGGAGACGATGCAGAACCTCAACGACCGCCTGGCCGCCTACCTGGACAAGGTGCGCGCCCTGGAGGATGCCAACACCGACCTGGAGGTGAAGATCAGGGAGTGGTACAAGAAGCAGGGGCCCGGCCCCGAGCGCGACTACAGCCCCTACTACCGGACCATCGAGGAGCTGCGCAGCAAGGTGGGTGCTGTGAAAATCAAAGTCCTCATTAAAGTCACTTTTTAGTAGATTAAATGGCAAGTGATTGGTCTGAGATGGGAAAACAGATTGCCATGCCTGGGAATAAGTACTGAGCACTCCGCAGTTGGGGACACACTGTGGCCTTGGCACTGCTTGCTGCTGAAGATAACATGCAGTGATGCTAAAGCCAGATCCTAGAGTTTCTAGCTTGGTGCAAGGCTGTGGATAGAAGTTAACAAAAAAAAGGAATGGCTCATGGGATGCTTGTTCTTTGGGAGGTGCAAACACAGGAGCAAGGAAAAACAATGGGGAACCCAGCCATGGGGAGTCGGCGGTTCAGAGGTTCTTTGGGCAGAGCCTTCCTCCCCCGCTGCAGCTGGGATGCAAAGGCACCTGGATTTGCACCTGGATTCTTTCTGGATATCCCCTGGAGCATCACAACTCACTGCAAGCATTTCATTAGCTTGTGGCTACAGAAATTACTGCTCATTAAATGGCCAATCCTTCTCAAAATCCCAGAACAAATATTTGCACCTTGGGTCTAATTATGACAGCCATTTGGGCGCCGTTGCTCCTCCTCAGCTCCTTTTCCTCCCAGTTGGGCTCTTTGCAGTGCCTGCGGTGATGTGGGCATGCTGCAACCCGCACGGGCAAGCGCTGCCAGGCAGGGGTGCAGCTCAGCATCACACTCTCTGCAGACTGCTTGTGCAAGGCCAAGCCAAGGGGCAGGAGTTGGGTGCTACTCTGGTCCTCTCAAACAAGATCTCCACCAGCAGCATGCAACATTTTGTGTAATGACTTTTTCACTCCCTTTTCTGCATTTTTTTGGCCTAGATTCTTGCTGCAACTGTCGAGAATGCCAACATTGTCCTGCAGATTGACAATGCCAGGCTGGCAGCTGATGACTTCAGAACCAAGTAAGTGCAAAGCTCTCAGGGAAAGGAAGGGACAGGGCAGCATGCTTGATGCTGTGCTATATGCACCTGGAGCTGCCCCACAGCTCCCACTGCCTGCTGGTGGCCACGGGGTCCTGACAGTCCTGCACTGCGGAGTGCTGTGCACGCACCCCTGATGCGAGGTGCTGGCAGACATACACAAGCTGGGGCAGGAAAGAGAAAAAGACTGCTATCAGCTGGACCCAAGCTGAGACCGTGTGCATGTCGCCAGGTTTGAGACGGAGCAGGCCCTGTGCCTGAGCGTGGAGGCTGACATCAACGGGCTGCGCAGGGTGCTGGACGAGCTGACCCTGTCCAGGGCCGACCTGGAGATGCAGATCGAGAACCTGAAGGAGGAGCTGGCCTACCTGAAGAAGAACCACGAGGAGGTGAGCGCTCTTAGCGCCGGCACCCACCGGGTCTGTGACGCGTAGCCAGGGCAGAGGGGGTCAGGCACGGGGTGCGGGGCCATCTGCAGTTAGGGCTGTCAGTCCTGTATGTATCACGCATTTCCTTTTGCCCAGGAAATGAACGCGCTGCGCGGACAGGTGGGAGGAGAGATCAGCGTGGAGATGGACGCGGCTCCCGGCATTGACCTCACCAAGATCCTGGCCGAGATGCGGGAGCAGTACGAGAGCCTGGCAGAGAAGAACCGCAGGGACGCCGAGCAGTGGTTCTTCAGCAAGGTGAGCTCGACGCCCGCGGCTGCGTGGCCACGGCTGTGCCCACGCCGGGCTGTGACGCGCGGCTCGGCTTCTTGCAGACGGAGGAGCTGAACCGCGAGGTGGCCATCAACACGGAGCAGCTGCAGAGCGGCAAGACGGAGATCACGGAGCTGCGCCGCACCATCCAGAGCCTGGAGATCGACCTGCAGTCCCAGCTCAGCACGGTATGCGGGGCCGCTGCCTGCCGGCGTGGGGACGGGGCCCTTCCCCGCCGCCCCCCTGAGCCCGTCCTCTCCTCCGCACGCAGAAAGCGGCACTGGAGGGCACCCTGGCCGACACCGAGGCGCGCTACGGCACCCAGCTCGCCCAGCTGCAGGCGCTGATCACCAGCGTGGAAGAGCAGCTGGCCGAGCTGCGCTGCGACATGGAGCGCCAGAACCACGAGTACCGGGTGCTGCTGGACGTCAAGTGCCGCCTGGAGCAGGAGATCGCCACGTACCGCCGGCTGCTGGAGGGCGAGGACGCACAGTGCGTGGGGTTTGCGTGGGCGGGGCGGTGGGAAGGCTGGTGGGGGTCCCTGAAGTGCTGGTTGGGGCTTCAACCTGATTGCAGCCTTCAGGCCTTGTGATTCTTTGCATTCCAAGCACAGTTACCCAAAGGTTCCTTCCCTGATTGCTGCCTCTGGAGGGATGCTCAGTAGCAGCACTCCCTGCTGCAAGGAGCAGTGGTCCCTCAGCCTGCAGGGGCACCCAGTGCAGCAGATGTTATCATAGTTCCTACGACTTTTCTGCTTTCCTCTCTTGCCTGCATACAGGGCTGATGAAACAACAAGAGTTTCTCCCTAACTTCCCTTTTGTTTTCTCCTTTTCTTGCAGCATCTCTTCCCAGTACTCCTCTGCGATGTCCTCACACTCTGGTAGAGACGGTAAGAATGCATTTTGTTCCACACGCCCACGGCACACAGCTTTGAGACTTCTTTTAGAGCAGCTGCCAAAGTGATGCAGGGAAAGGCAGCCCCCAGGGTGTTGCTGGGTGAGGCAGTGGCAGAGGCAGGATAGCACGGGAGCCCCCCATAAAAAGCAACCACAAGGAGAAGCTGTAAGGGTGGGAGATGCCCAGCATTCCTTTATCCCAGGGGTGCTTCACACCAGACAAACCCTGTAGCTGAGCAGCCAGTGTCCGCACACTTCACGGAGCCAAAGAACTGAACCAGCCCATGAAGCCTGTGAACAACCAGATGTGGCACCAGACAGAGTCTAAAGGAATTTCTCTCTGCCTCTCCCTACAGCCATTACATCCTCGCGCCAGGTGCGCACCATCGTGGAGGAGGTGCAGGACGGGAAGGTGGTCTCATCCCGTGAGCAGGTGGCACTCACCACACGCTAGTGGGACCCACAGCAGCCCCAGGCTCTGCCCGATGGAGCTGTGAGGCACACAGCTGGCTTCGCCCCTCTGCTTCTCTCCCGACGACTCCTAACCACGTGCAGCTGCCATCGTGCACTCTGTACACATTTAATAAAGCTTTGTTTTTCATTCATGCAACTGTAGACTTGTCTGTCACTGACACAGGAGCTCTCAATGCCGAGGGGCTGGGCACTCGTGGCAGGGAAGTTCCAGAAATCCACAGCTGGGAGCGTGGGAGGAGACGTGCGTGCCTGGAGCAGCAGGAGTCCGGGCAGCTTGTTTGTGGAACTCAGTGCTGATGGGTGCAGGAACTGAGATGTGACCTGGTCATGTTGATGCGAGAAAAAGGCAATGATGTTTTTAGACGGAGTGCCAAATGAGAGCGGACTGAAGCCAGCAAACACAAAGCTGTGCTCTCTGACGCTCAGTACCAGGAGGAGCTGCTCCCTCCTGCAGGCGGAACCCCAGAGAGCACAGCAGGACCGTGGCTGCCACGTGCACTGCACACAGACACGAGCACAGCATCAGCTGGCAAACCTCATCCAAATGTTCCTCCCGCCTCATTTGACTGCCTTAAAATCACACTGTTAGGCACACTGCACCAAGACTTTACACAGATATATTAATGTTGCCGACGGCTGCATTTAATACCTCTATAGCAACCACCGCTTAATCTGCAGGGGACGAGCAGACGTAACTCGGTGTCATTCTGACACCCAGCAGATCCCTGCTAAATCCTTCCTGCAGCATTCCAGCCCTGGGGCACTGAGGCAGGGTGGGAGGGCTCCTGCCTGCACACACTGGAGCTGCCGGGTTGGGCACACCGTGATGGGCACAGGCTGGAAGGGGCTGTGGGGGCAGGGCTGCAGGGCCTGCTGCCATCACTGACTGCGATCGCTCAGCAATTACAGAAGGTAGGAAGTGAAACATCAACCAGAGGGCAGAGTTCACCGCGCCGCGCTTTGCCAGGACTGCAGGCCTTGCAGCAATAGGGAACCATCCGACCCCGTGAGCTACACCTGCCTCAAAATAAAACACAGATCAAACGAAAACAGACTTCACCGTCAGGTTGTCTTCATAGCAATGGACAAGGGTGCAGGGTGAGATCCAGAGTTAGCTGAAAATGTGCTAATGTGCTATTTTTTGCCATCGGAAGACAGTGATTTTATCTCAGGTGTGCATGTTGGCAGCTACTGAACTCTTGAGCTCCCTGCAGAATGCCCCATGTGTGCCAAAGACAGAAAGGAGTTCTGGAAAATACAGCCACTGCAGATTAAATGTAAGTGGAAGGCTACAGAATCACAGAATCACAGAACCACAGAATTGTAGGGGTTGGAAGGGACCTCTAGAGATCATCGAGACCAACCCCCTGCCAAAGCAGGTTCCCTACACCAGGTCGCACAGGTAGGCGTCCAGGCGAGACTTGAATATCTGCAGAGGAGACTCCACAACCTCCCTGAGCAGCCTGTTCCAGTGCTCCGTCACCTCACCTACAGGAGCGGCCAGCCAGGAGCAGCCCTGCTGCCCACCCTGACACAGCCCACCTGTGCCACCGACCCCCAGGGCCAGAGCCTCCCATCCATAGGAAGGCCCAGCCTGAGCAGAAGGAGTTGCTGGGGGCTGCTGGGAGCCCAGGTCTGTCGAAAATCCATTTGGTTTCCTCGGAAGGACTGTACCAGGCATGGTTCTGATTCATCCATGTATATAAGCTTAAAAAAGCTTAAATTCAGCATAGGGCTCTGCAAACCCTGTGATCACAAAGATGAAAGCCTGTGCTCAGCATACATAACTGCTGTGCTATATTACAGCCATCTCACAGAAGGAAAATACCACCTACAGTTCACATCTGTGAAATGTGCGCGGATTGCCACATCCATGAGACAGACACGCTGCCCAGGAGTGTTCCACATTTCCTGCAAGATGCCAGAGCAGGAAAAGCAGTGACTGAATCCACCAAGGAATTCAGATGTAAGTCCTCAGCAAACAATGGCAAAACTTGGATGGACAACAAAACAAAAAATGGAAACCAGGAATGTCTTCGAAAGATATTCCATCAGCAGAGACACCAAGAGACATGAAGGACGTGCTGGCATCAGACCGAGTGCAAACTACAGAAGCACATACAGCGACTGGCACTCTGCACCAGCATTGTGTCCCAGCACGAAGGCTCTGTGTTTGCACTGCACATTTCACCCTTGGGAAGGAGAGCTGTTATTGCAATAACTGCCATTGCTGTTCCCATCCCACGGAGCACCAAACTGAAACCCAGAGAAATGCAGGAGAGCCCGCAGTGACTCTCAGTGCTGTGCTCAGAGCTCTGCAGCCCTGATGTCCCCGCGAGCTGCAGGGCTCGGGCAGCAGCACCTCCTGGGCAGCTTCACAGAGACAGCTGAGTCAACATGTAGATAAGAGAGCACCTGTAAGCAGCAGCACAAGGATTCTGCATGGGTGAAACTGTCTTAAAGCACTCCGAGACCACAGAGGGCTCCTCCCATGGGAGATCCAGTCCTGCCTTCTGATTCTCCTCACTCATTTGAGCCTGGTTGTTCCATGGGGCAGAGCCACCCTTGGGAGTGACAGCGGGTGCCTGTCCCCTTTGGAACGTGGGGCATTGGGACACCACGGGAAGCCAAAGCACAATTCCTTCCTTTCTAATTTTTTAACAAAATTAAGTGGGAGCACTATCCTTACCCAGGGGAGGCCTTTCCATCCTCATTTCTTCTTGAAGCAATAATGTTTCCTCGTCGGTCCTGCACAGCGGGCTGCAAAGTGCCAGTGGAGGTGCACACACACACTCATGTGTATACACACACACACACACACACACACACACACACACCCTGTGCTGGGCACACTTACACACACACACACTTACACACACATATGCCCTGTGCTGGGCACACGCCGCTGCCCAGGGACGGCACAGTTCCCACTGCAGATCATTGCATCCAGCTGGGGAGCACTTCCAGCAGCGCTGCCATGATACACATGGAGAGCATCGTTATCAGATTGCTTCATCAAAAATGAAAATCTCTTTTAGTAAAATAAAGATGGCAGCTGCTGGCAGGCCTTGAGGTGTGGCCTGGTGTAGATGCACGTCAAAGCTTCCCATTATGGAAAGGAAAAAAACCACTGCGAAGAACACACAAATTGCACTGAAATCCCCTACAATCACGAGGGAAATACTTCTCCACAGAAGCTGTAGTATTCGTCACTGGCTACAGAGACTGTAGCTACGTCTGAAGTTCAAAATGGACACATAGAACCCACACCACATGTAAGGTTTTCTGGATTTGCAGTGCCAGGATAAAACCAAGGCTAATGATCCTGGCTGAATGGCACGGCAGTGCCCCAAAGCAGGCTGCACCGGGCGCGTCCTTCGCGTGACAGGTCTGGGTGAGTTGGACTCCAGAGACGATGCTGAAGAGCAGCCATGTGACAGGCACCACTTGGCTGCACTAACATTATTAACAAAATGAGAAATCCGGATGACAAAGCATTGTAATTATCTCTCCTGTCCCTCAATTTAGCATCCCTAGACTTTTGTAGTCTCTTTGACACGCTTCCCCCAGACTGTGCTTGGAGGAGCTCCGTGGTGCTGCCAGGATTGGCGTCAGACTGCTCCCAAAATTCTCCATGCTTCTGTTTTAGAAACGCAGTGCACCATCTCCTGTGGCTGTCCTCTCCTGGCAGCAAATAGCCATAGCTAACCGCAGCGCTTGGAGGAAAAGGAAATATCCTTTTCTCTTTTACTTTGGGTAAATATTTGCATGTTTTGTCTACCTGCTAATGCAGCAGAACACATACCCTGGTGTCCTTCCTCTAGAAGGGGATGCCATGGTGCGTGCTGGAGAAAGGGAAGCAGCAAGCCATCACCGCTCAAGCTCCATATATTCTGTGCACTCTATTTCCATGGTGCAACGCCAGGTGCCCTGGCGGGACCTCACCCCACTGCTGCTCCCCAGGGGGTCCCCCCATCCCCTGGGGCAGCTGCACCACGGGCGCCTGCACCCCGAGGGGATTGAGCAGGCTCTGCCGGGTGGTGGCACCAGCCCAGAGCAATCCCCTCCAGCAGGACTCGCCCCCCCATGGGTAATTGCCGTTTCGTTCCCCAGGCACTCTCACTTATCGTCGCTGTTTGTGTCACTGTTGTTTGGTTGTCATCACAAGTCAGACCTGATGATTCAGGAAGTCACATTTTTGATGTAGTTTTGAAACACGCTTCTATTAACCAAAGCATCTTTCTGTTGTGGGATCGCCGGAGACAAACGCCCATAGGGAAATATACCAGGTCGGGAGGAGGAAGAACAAACAGCGCTTCTCCAGCGGCACCATCCACAGAGTGGTATAAATAGGGAGCAGTGGGACCAGAGGCTGGCAGCAGCTCCTGCACCGCCCGCGCAGCTCACGCGGCTGCACCATGAGCTGCGCCCGGCAGTGCGGCACCTGGGGCAGCGCGGGCAGCCGGGCGGGCACCATGCAGGGCTCCTCTGCCTCCGCAGGACAGCACGCAGCCTTCGAGCTCGCGGCAGCAGCCGGGGGTTTCTCTGGTAGCAGTTTGGGCGAGGGACTGCTCGGGCAGCAGCTGGGTGTCGGCAGCATGAGTGGGGGCAGCTTCAGAGCGACCCAGCGGGCCTGCTCCACCCTCGGGTTCAGCACGGGGGGCATGTGTGCACGCGGCGTCGGAGGTTTCGGCAGGACCGGTGAGGGGATCCTGTTTGCCAACAATGAGAAGGCGACGATGCAGAACCTCAATGACCGCCTGGCCTCCTACCTGGACAAAGTGCGGCTGCTGGAGAGCGAGAATGCCGAGCTGGAGTGCCGCATCCGGGAGTGGTACGCCAAGGTGGGCCCCAGCTGTGAGCCACGGGACTACAGCTGCTTCCACAAGGAGATTGAAGATCTTCAGAACCAGGTAAAGCATCTCGAGAAATGTCTCACATTTCTTTGGGCTTCGCTTTCACACGTGGACACGATGCCCGGCGGCAGCCTGGAGGAGCAGGAGGTGGCAGCTGACATTCAGCGATCAGAGGGCAGCAGCTGCGCTCACAGACAGCTGACGCTCCTGCAGCCCGCCATGCAATCTCCCTGCTGTAGTGCCATTTAACTGATTAATAACCCCAAACATAAAACCATTATAGAATAACCGTGTTGCAGTGCTCCAGGTGGACGATTCCTCCAGGCCTCCTGCAGCCGGCAGAACCTGCCAGCCCAAATCTCTCCCTGTGCTTTCTTTCCAGATTCTGTGCGCAGCCATGGAGACCAACAAAATCCTTCTGAACATTGATAACAGTCGGATGACGGCCGACGACTTCCGAGCCAAGTGAGCCCTGCGCTGGGCTGGGGGTCAGGGGAAGGAAGGGGTGGGCACTGAGGTGGTGTGGGGCTGAAACCTGCCCACCCTGCTGCTGTATTAAAGCACAGATCTCTGTGCAAGGCAATGCCCGCAGCATCATGTGCCTGAAGCAAGAGAACTTGGTCCTAATTTTGTCCCTCACACTCAGCTCAAGCACTTGCAGTGCTTTGCTGGCATGTTGAGTTCCTGTTCCTGTGCCTAAGGTATGAGACCGAGTGCAGCCTCCGGCAGAATGTGGACGCGGACATCTGCAATCTACGCCCTGTGCTGGACCAGCTGGCCAGCTGCAAGGCTGACCTGCAGCTGCAGTGCGAGGCTGTGACCGAGGAGATGTGCTCCCTCAGGGCGAACCATGAGGAGGTCAGATACCCCTCACCCTAAAGAAATCTGTGGGAAGAAGGGAACTTCCTCCAGCTGAGAACATGACCGTTCCGTTGCGCACTGTGCAGGAAATGAGCTGCCTGAGGAAGCAGGCGACCGGAGATGTGAGCGTGGAGGTCAACGCCTGTCCCGGCCCAGACCTGAGGAAGATTCTGGAGGAGCTGCGTTGTCAATATGAGACGCTGATGGAGCGCAACCGCAAGGAGACTGAGCAGTGGTTTGCCTGCAAGGTACGGTGCAGTGTGCGGCTCTGCCCTCTGCCTGCTGAGGGAGATGGAGAAGCGAGAGATCAGTGCTTCTCCACTTCCTGGCAGTGTCTGCACAACAGCAGTTCCAGCTAGGAGAAACTCAGACTGGTTCCACAGCCCCATTGTAGTGCTCTTCTGCTGGTGGCTGAGGAGCTGCAGCGCTGTAGGGTCACGGGGCATGTGGGGCCTGGGCTGGGAACACCTGGGGGCTGCAGCACAAGCAGACGTCTGGGGCTGTGGGGTGGGGAGGGCAGGGCACAGAGTGCTCCTTCTGACCTCAGGTGGAAGAGGTGAACCTGGAGGTCATCACCAGCAGCCAGGAGATAGAGTCGAGCAACAAGCAGGTCACGGAGCTGAGACGCCAGCTGCAGGGCCTGGAGATCAACGTGCAAGCCCAACTGACCATGGTGAGTGATGCACGGTTCTGTCTCAGCCCCCGGCTCCCTGCAGAGAGCTGCAGGAGCAGAACCGCATGGATGGGTACAGTGGGACAGCTCTGCAGTGGGATCCCTTGATAAGAAGTCCAGGCTGCCTGTGACGGCTGCGTAACCCATCCTCCTTTTTGTTGCTTCCATGCTCAGAAAGAAAACCTGGAGTCCTCTCTGGCTGAGACAGAATGCCGCTACAACAAATACCTCACTGAGCTGCAGAGCCAGATCTCCTGCGTGGAACAGCGGCTGGCGGAGATCCGGGCGGAGACGGAGTGCCAGAACCAGGAGTACAAGAGCCTGCTGGACGTCAAGTGCCGCCTGGAGCAGGAGATCCACACCTACCGCTGCCTGCTGGAGGGCGGGCAGCAGGACATCATGTACGCAGGCTGCAGGCAGAGCCGGGCACAGTGACATCCCTGGGCCGTCACTTACAGGAATATGAAAACCTGAGATACAAGCGGTAAAAGAACACAGTGGCAAGGAACCAGCAGAGCCCTACTTCCAGCCAGGGCCAGGAAGCCAACCATGAGGAGTGAGCATTTGGCTCTGACCGATGTCTGACCGTGAGCTCCTTCTCTCCCTGGAAGGGGGTCAGCCCATCGCTCCCACCCTGCGCCAGCCCTGCCCTGCGCTGCGGGGCGGCTCCCGCTGAGCTGGGGAAGGTGCTTCGTGACAGCTGTCATTTAGCTGAGTCCTGCTGGCTCTGCACTGATAGACAGGATTAGGGACGGGCAGTTAAATTCCCTGAAACAATAAATTATCTAAACGTTTTCAGTTTCACATGACAATTTTAATTATGGTTTGGGGAAATTTAATTTGTATGCAAAGCAGCTGGCTCTTCCCTGCTTTCCATGGACTGAGATTTTGAAACAGAGAGGCGCTGTGCACAGAGCTGTCTGAGCCTCCAGCGCCCCGCAGGTGGAGGTGTTTTAATGGGGGTATCCCAAAGAGGGCTCTCCAGCCCCATGTGAGCTACACGAAGCATCAGCTCTCATTCCCAAAGCTCAGTTGCTGCAGTGTGTGAACAGCACTGTTACAAGTGATGGAGTCACTGTCCCTGGAGGGGCTCAGGAGATGTGTAGATGTGGCACTTGGGGACATGGTTGGGCACGGTGGAGATGGGTTGGTAGTTGGATTTGGTGACGTTAGAGGTCTTTTCCAACCTGAATGACTCTACGGTCTCACAGTCAGGGTGTTCTCCCAGGTGGTTCTGAAGAGCTGCAGGGGGAGTCAAGGCCTTCCCAAGCCATTCACCAGGGACAAGCAAGCTTGGGGAGAGAGGGAGGAGAAGGACAGGGGGGTGCGCAAAGAAAACTCCAGACAAAACCATGCTGAACCATGAGCAGGACTCTGCAAACAGGAGACGTCCCTTGGAGGGCTCCCAAAGAACAACCCCCAGAACAAGTAAAGCAAACTAACGGGCAGTGCTCAGCTCCATGTGCAGCACCAGTGGGGATGGGAGGCACCCATGGGACCAAGATGAGGGGACCCCAGCATTGCTCTGCCCGCTGCCCTTACCTGGGACGTGCCGGGATCCACACGCTTGCCCCTAATAAAACTGTGCCACTACTGATACAGCTCTGAACCTGAGAAACAATTTCTACAAGTAAGGAATTATACGAGTATTTAGAAACATGTTACACAGATCGTTATGCTCTGGAAGGGATGTCTGCACTGGGGAGAGCTCACGCTGGGAGCGGAGGTCGGAGGCGACGAGGAGGAGCAATTCAGGGCTGCAGGGAGCACAGGGCGGCCCGACGGGCAGCCTTCTGTTTCGCTCGAAAGTCAAGCTTTCATTAAAGTGGGCGTGTGTTAATATAATCTAATATAAGACAATTTGCAGCACCTTTTGAGGTATTATGAATGTGTAGCAACAGGATAAAATCAAGAACAACAAGTTTTCCCAAATAATACTGAAGTAGTAATTTGAAAGCAAAGCTGTGCTGGACCTGACACGCCTTTCTGCCAGGGGAAGCAATTCCAAGAGAAAATGCTAAATAAGGAACCATGAAAGCATCTAAAAAGAAAAAGCGAGCAGGAAGAACCAGCTGGCAGCGTGCGGGCAGATAAAAGGGTGAGACAAATTAATAGGTGAGAGAGAGAGGTTTTGAAAGTCAGATGCAGTAAACAGAAAAAAAAAGTGGTGGTGGTCTACTGCACAGAGAAAGGAACGGGCAACAGATGGAGGAACCGCACTGTTATGCTGCTGTGCTCACTGCTGTGGCCCCTTCCCTAACAGAAGGAGTGGGGGGAGTCAGGGGATGAGCTGCACCAGCAAAGTGCGACAGAAAGATCCCTGAGAAGCGATCTGCACAGCTGTGAGATGTCGGTGAGGAGCAGAAATCAGACAATCAGATCTGCAGAATGTGAGTGCTGGGCAGCAGCTGGGAGTGAAGGGCTGCACTGCACACGCACTGACACTGATTGCAGGCATTGGAATCGTGGGCCGTGAGTTGCTGTATGGCACAAGCTCTAATTTCCCCATAAAAATCTGTTCCATGAAGCACACAGACAGGCGAGCCTCACCCACAGCCCAGTCACCATCCGTGGAACTTGTACTTGAGTTTATTGGGTTGTGTAACATTTGTAAAGAGTTATGTACATCAGCAACGTACTACTATAATCAAGCAGGAGATTTCCTGGCCCGCTGCACCAAATAACTTCATTTACACTGCCTGCAAGACCCACACCCTGGAGATGCACTGCAAGAAGCGATGCTTTAGTGCAAGTATTAAATAAAGGCACTCAGAGAGTTAGTTCTCAGGGCCACGGCTGGCCCACACTCGGGCTGCCTGCAGGATGTGGGCTCTGCCAGGACCTGCCAGACTCTGGCAGCAGCACCGCAGGTCACAGCTGTGCTGCCCGCAGCCCTGAGCTGGAGATCTCTGCAGCTTCCTGCTGCCATAAGTCCTCATCCATCCCGACATGAATTCCCTCATGCTCTGCTTTGCCACGAAGAGCAGCTGTGATCCCAGAGGTGCAGAGGCTGTGCAGTGCACTGTGCTCGAGGCTGACAGGCGCTCGAGGAACTGAAAGCCCTCGAGCTGTGGATCAGGCTGGGAGCTGCAGTAGGAGGAAATCCAGCTGAACACCTCGGCATCATGCTGAGCCTCACTGCTGCCACGAGCCCAGAGCTGAATTGGAGATGTGAGCAGTCTGCAGGAAAGGAGTGACCGCCTCTCCCCGCTCTCTCAGAGTGCAGCAGCACCGCAGCCCACAGCGCTTCCAGCTGCCTCCCAGCACCGCTGATCAGCGCGGGGGATGCAGCTCTGACTCACAGCCCCACAGCATCACAGACTGCATCTGAGAGCTGGGAGTGCGAGGTCTGGAGCCGGCTTAGTATCACTTCAAAGCAGGTTTTAATAAGTGATCCCCAATGGCTATTATGCAAATCATTTCTCGTAATTACAAGTGACAAGATAACATCATATTCCAGAGAGGTTGCACAAACATCACTGAAGCAATGCTTATGAAAGCAAAGTTCTGTCAAATTGGACGCACCCTCCTTGTAGCTGACACGAGTAGCGCTATCAGTTTGATAAGCAAAGTGAGCAAAATGTGGAAGAGATGGCGGCACAGCATGCATGGCTGTATGCTGGGATCACCACAGTCCCACTGCCCTTAGTGGACCTTGGGAATGCAGCACCATCTCACATCAGTGCAACTACACCCCAGTACGAACCCTGTGGGAGAGTGGTAGGATGGGTCCAATCTTGGCTGGTAAGTGTGACTCTGCAGCCCGTGGGGCTCTGAGCCAGGATGCATAAAAATGGCCCATCAGTGACACCAACCAGTTTGCTGTGTGCTGTAAGTCCTGCTCCTTCTGCCATTGGTGGCTGAGGACATGAGCCACCTGCAGTGCTCCCTATCTGCAATATGCCTGCTAAAACTGAGACTCTGAAAGGGAAAAAGGGCGACCTGAGCCCAGAGCGCTGCTCGCTGTAGGCTGCTGCTGGGCAACTTCTGAAAACCGATGCAGCAGAAGCAAAGGTCCAAGCAATCCAGACTTTATATTAATTTCTGCTAGCTCTCACAGCCACACCCTGTCTTCAATTATATTCCTCAAAATGTCTGACAAAAGCCAGATTTCTTCCCTATCCTCCTTTTTGCTCATGATTTTCACTCCGATGAGTCTGGGCTGTGTGGGGAGCAGGGAGATGTGTTTCCAGGAGGAGGATGGACTTGTATTTCAGGTGCTGCAGTCGGCAGTCTGAGCTCTGAGGGACTCCAGTGCTGTCCCTGAGCAAGTTATTTCTCTGCATCCTATGAATAATGAATATTCTAGGATGCTTCCAGCCTTAGGTAGGCGTCTTTTATCACTTTTGATCTAAACAAAGAAATAAATGAGCTCACTGGAGAGCAGAATCCTAATGTATACTCATGAGAAGATGATCACATCTACACATTCTTGGGGTCATTTGCCCACCCCGAGGATGGGCATCACTGCAGTGCCACTAGCAGAGAAGGCGGAGCACATCAGTGCAGTGTCCCCTACCCTCGTCCCCAGGTGACGGCTGCTCTCGGGGCTGCCCATGGGGTGTCACAGATTTATCCCAGCAGCTTCTGTAACTACGCACAGGGACATCCTCAAATGGAAGGTTGCTTGTGAGTAAAAGTGGCTGGAAATTCCACGCTGCAGGGAAGAGAAGCATCTGTCCCTCGAAGAGCAGAATATCCTCTCATTACTGCAGTCTGATGGACAAAGGCACCTGTGCTGGCTAAGCCAGTCTTCCCCGCGCTCCCCAGATGCTCTCCCAGCAGTGATGGTCAGGCTGTGCCAACGCATTACCGCTCTGACAAACACAGACAGTACATGTGGAAAGCTTTTCTCCTTTTCCTTTTGTGCTCAATACAATTTTGGTTGTTGGTGATGGCAGTGACCTGCTGGATCTCGTCACAGTCGGGACAGGGAACCCCATGAATCGCCCATCTTTCCTGCGAGTTCCTTCTTTATCTATGGACGGCACAAACTGAACGACTACAGCAACAAAAAATAACTTCAGAGAGGCACTTCAGTCTGTGTGACACAGGATCAAGGGGCAGACAGGAACTTCCAGTGCTTCGCAGACTGTGAGCAAGTTGAGTTCCTGGGCTGGCATGACAGAAACATGGGCTATGGATGAGGTGACTGGAGAAATCTCGCAGTAGAGGTACCTGAGCCCTCTGCCTGTAATTGCGCCGGCTGGCAGGCATCAGCACCGCGACACCCCGGCTCTTTTTGCTCCTATGGTCACCATTGTTCATGCTTTTCAGAAGTGTAAATTTAAATTAACTGCCCACTTTGATTCCACGCAGTCTACTGTAGCACATGATACAAAAATGTTTGCTGGACTAAGAATAAAATAAATACAAATTAATAAAAGATAAAAGGGACTTTGATGTTATAAATACCATTGCTGCTTCTTTGTACATAATCTAGGGCAACTTTTTTTCTTGACTTCTTGTAAAGTTTGCATCACACAAAAAGCTGATGACTCATAAAACATTATTTTATTTTTTGGAATAAGCTGCTGACATGTAAAGTATCTTCCTTGTGAACTGGGATTTCTAGAGGGAAACTGCCTATGGGTTATTTATTCCTGGCATAAACAGTGAGACTAGCCAGCCCCGTGGGAAGAAGAAACACCCCAGAGGTGGCACCCGCTTGGAAGGTATAAATAGGGATCTGCGGCAGCGACCAACCTGCAGTCTGATTCCGTATCACGCTCTGCATCTTGCTTTGGGCTTTGGGTTGGATTTGCAGCTGTCCTCACAATGAGTTGTAGTATTAAGCAGACAACTGGCTCTCTCAGGGGCAGGACCAGCGGTGGCAGCTGTGTTATTGGTGGTGGTGGTGGTGGTGGAGGAGCGCGGATTTCCTCGGTCTCCTCTGGAAGATACACGACTTGTGGGATAGGCAGTAGCCGAGGGTTCTCTGGGAGAAGCTACTGCAGTGGTGTGAATTACGGAGGAGGACTGAGCAGCGGCAGTCTGGTCGGTGGGAGCTATGGAGGTGGCTTAGGAGCCACTGTCCTCGGAGGATGTTCAGGCATTGGATTCAGCGGTGGCAGTGCCCGCTTTGGTGGTGGCATTGGAGGTGGCCTTGGTATCGGCATTGGTGGAGGGGTAGTTGGAGGGGGTTTTGCTGGTGATGGCATTCTTCTTTCTGGTGACGAAAAAGTCACCATGCAGAACCTTAACGACCGCCTGGCTTCTTACCTGGACAAGGTGAGGTGCCTGGAACAAGAAAATGCTGACCTGGAGTGCAGAATCAGGGAGTGGTACGCCAAGCAGGGCCCCTTTTGTGAGCCACGGGACTACAGCTGCTATTATAAAGAGATAGAAGATCTTCAGAACCAGGTAACATCACTTCTCAGCTGCTTCCTCGCTTGTAAACTTCTCCCACGCTGTTGCTTCACAGCTTAATGCAGCTATTGAGAGTAACATTTCACTGTAGTAAAACGCTCCTCGTAAACAGACATTAAGACAACTGCCTGTAGAGAGCCCTGGAGCTCAAACGTAAAAGTCTTGAGAGTTTGGATTGTTTCCATTGCTTTTATTCATCAGATATATTTGAAAGGGAAAGTGTTGTGGGCATGGAATACATCTGGATTGGCTCAGCAGTCCGTCTCAGTTAGATTTTGCCAAGGCGTTTGAGTGGATGATTGCCAAGAGAACGACTAAATGAGAGATAAATAACAAGCCGTATGGGCTTATTCTGTCATTCATCTTGCAGAATTCCAATTAAACATTGCTTCCTTTATTTACACATTTACTCTTACAGAACTGGGAAGTATTGGGCACCTCATTAGAAGTGAGAACAAAGAGAGCATTGCCAGAATGCAAGTTAAAATTAAAAAGGTTTTTGCAGAGCATGTGTTTGGCAAAACTTCTAGGATGCCAACACACAGAGAAAGAAGTGAAAGGAATCCAGGAAACAAACAGAATGAGACAGACCTATAATTAAGTCTTGGAAAAGCTTTTATATCTCTTATCCATTAAAGTAAGATTTAGACTTAAAAGGCTGGGAGGATCGCAGCAGGCGCTGGGCAGCACTGATAACACCTCCCTGTCCGCACCTGAACTCTGTCTTTCAGCTTTTTAATGCCTCCCCAGTGCTGTGCTGAATGCTCACACTGGCCTGCTGTGCTCAGCTGCCCTGCGCCCGCCAGCCAACAGCACACAGAGCCTGGGGTTTGGTCTGCTGCACCGCATGCACTGCAGCCCGAGGGGATGGGGACGAGGCTTCACGAGTGACCACTGAACTCTCTTCTTTTCCAGATTGTCTGTGCAACCATAGACAACAACAAGATCATTCTGAACATCGACAACAGCCGGATGACAGCTGATGACTTCCGAGTGAAGTGAGTGCTCCTGGTGCTGCAGCAGGCTGTCAGGATGCGGCTCAGGGCTGCAGGCTGTGCAGAAGGGCTCCTGCAGCCGCAGCCGTTACCTCCAGAGCTGCCTTCATGTCTGGGCAACAGCACAGTTCTGTGTGCGGATGGGAGCCGTGCAGAAAGCACCCAGAAGGTTTTGCACCTGGCTTCTTAAGGGAGATTTTTGTTTTCTCTTGTTAGAGCATGGAAATGTGGTGAGCGACCCCTCCACAAAGTTGTAGAGAAAGTGGGTTGAGGGCAGACCTAATAAGGGGATCCTTCCACCGCTTCCCTCAGCATCCCGGGAGGCTGGTTAGGAAATGGCTGTAAGAAAGACATCTGCAGAAAAAAGCAGATGATGGGGTCAGATGCTGACTGCTCTCTCTGGCTTTCTTTCTCACTCAGGTACGAGACGGAGCTGGCCCTTCGCCAGAGCGTGGAGGCTGACATCAACGGGCTGCGCCAGGTCCTGGACCAGCTGACGCTCTGCAGGTCCGACCTGGAGGCACAGCTGGAGTCGCTGCGGGAGGAGCTCTGCTGCCTGAAGAAGAACCATGAGGAGGTAGGCTGATGGCCCCTGCCCAAAGCCTCCCTTCACTCAGGATCTGTGCTCTCCCTCACCTTGGTTGTGCAGGGCTGATACTGCAAAGGGCTTCGCTTCCCCTGCTGGATGGAGCTGCCACAGGGAGCTGGGAGCTGGCAGTGCCCCCAGCCGGGATCCTCCCTGCTCTCCCCGGTGTTTTCCTTGCTTCTGAAACCTGATATGGTTTTCTCCAGGAAATGAACTGTCTGAGGAAACAGTCAACTGGAGATGTGAGTGTGGAGGTCAATGCCTGTCCTGGCCCTGACCTCAGGAAGATTCTGGAGGAGATGAGGTGCCAGTATGAGACACTGATTGAACGCAATCGCAAAGAAGTGGAGGATTGGTACGAGTGCAAGGTGAGCAAAGTTATTCAGCTGTGACTTCTCCAGGCTGTGGTTCCACAGCACTTTACCTTAGGTTAAATCCACATGTCTGCAACAGTATTTGGCACTGATTTTGACTGCCCAAATACCACAGGGGATGCTGCCTCTGCGCGTCCCCTTGGGTTGAGAGAGTTCACCCAAAGTGTTCTCATTTCATGCTTTTTGCTTCCTCCTGCTCTTTGCTTAATCCTTAGCCTGAGTTACAGTGAAACACTCCCTTAACAACTTTGCTCTGGCTTGGTGATTTGCAGATCGAGGAGGTGAATCGGGAGGTTATCACGAGCGGTCAGGAGGTGGAGACGTGCAACAATCAGGTCACCGAGCTGAGGCGGCAGCTGCAGGCCCTGGAGATCGACCTGCAGGCTCAGCTCAGCCAGGTGCGTGCGCAGCTCACTGCTGCAGCTCTGCTTCAAGGCAAGAACCTGCAGTTAAGTGCAGCTTCCTCATGGCCGTATTTCTGTTGTGCCACCTGTCACCCTGCAGAGGGACAACCTGGAGTCCTCTCTGGCTGAGACAGAATGCCGCTACAACAACCACCTCGGTGAGCTGCAGACTCAGATCACGTGTGTGGAGCAGCAGCTGGCGGACCTGCGGGCGGAGATGGAGTGCCAGAACCAGGAGTACAAGATCCTGCTGGACGTCAAGTGCCGCCTGGAGCAGGAGATCCACACCTACCGCTGCCTGCTGGAGGGCGGACAGCAGGACCTCATGTGAGTACACCCGAGACACGAGGGACACTAGAATGCCTTCGTTATGTGTACTTTAGAATACCCAAGCATTGCCACAAGAAGAAAGCTCGCTGCAGTAGTCAGCCACGTTTATGCCAAAGACAAAATCAGACGAAGAGCAAAGGGTCAATGCACAAACTGTCGTTCTAATTTATCCGCCATTCCCTTCACTAAAACGTTCTTTTCCTTTCCACTCAGTCAGCAAGGAGGAATTAGTCAGTTGTCGGGTCTAGGAGGAGGAGTTGCACGAACAGGAGGAATAGGAGGAGGAGGCATCATCCGAACAAGCCACACGTACACTTCGTCTGCCCAGATGCCATCCTGTGCGGCTGCGGAGATACAAGGTGAGGGCTGCAGAGCTCCGCTGGGCTTCAAGCCCTCTCTGCTCGACTGCAATGCTACCAGATGGGAGGGGGCAGAGGGTAGGGAAGGGAAGGACAGAGTCAGAATACAGGCAAGGTACAGACAGCAGAGAACAGGGAGAAAGGACTGGTCTGAAATCCAGGGCAAAGGAATGAGCAGGAGAAAGGAGTGCTCTGAAAACCAGAAGAGAAGCAGGGACTGTGGGAATTTTGGTAGAAAATTATCAGTACTATTCCTTCCAGCCAAACTGAAAGAGAAATAAATGATGGTGGCAGCTGGTGCAGCAGAACGAGGGTGAGTGGAGCACTGTGCAGTGCTCAGCCCAGTGCTGTGTCTGCAGCTCCCACCATTTGGCACTGCTATGGAGAAGGGCAGAGCATGCCTGAGCCACCATGGGTCCCATCTGCCTGATTGCAGGCAGCAAGCAGCACTTCCTGCAGGGCTGGCATTCATCTGAAATTCCAGCTGAGCTGGCTCCTGAGGTGATCATGTGTACAGAATGATAGCACGGGAAAGAATCTGGTTTTGCTCTAAACAACGTCATGTTTTCCTTTAATCTCTCCAGTGCCTTGCAGAAGGATTTGTGATTAAGCAAAGAAAAGAGAATATCCAATGAGAGATCCCTGAAGCAGAGCCACGGATAAAGAGAGAGAATATTTACTGTATGCCTTTGCAAAGAGCAAGGAACTGCTCCTTTGTATTACTCAGCAATGCTACGCGATGTGCCAGAGGGATAAGCAGAGCGTTGGGCCACATTCTGCTTTATTTTGCTATTTGCTTTTTCCAATCTGTATTGCTGCACCAGCCCAACCACCATGGCTGCTGCTGGAGGTCTCCAGTACTATGATCACTAATGCACCTGCTGGTGAAAAAAACTTCTCTAATAAAACTGTGCTTCTGCATGATGCAATCAACAAAGCCATGTCCACACTCTGATTCCTGCAGCCATACAGGTGCTGCCCGTATGCTTCCATGTTTTGCTAAAACACACCTATATACAAATATGTGGGAAAATAAGGAGAGCTTAGCCTGGCTGAAAGTCAGTGCCAGAACAGGGATATCATGTCCTTCAGCTCTGACAGTGTGGTGTGACCCTAACCCTAACCCAAGCCCTAACTCTAACCCTAACCCCCCCACCTGGGGAGTGGGGTTGGTTGGAAGAGAAGCCCTTGGTCTTCACTATCAGTGCCAGTTTCTGCTGGTTTGGTTTTCTGTCATGTTCAGAGCCATCCCTTTCATTTTATAGGAACCTTTCCACTGGGAACAGGACTGGTGGCAAAAGGTTCATTTCCTACCTGCTCTCGCGTAGCCACTGAGGCACATCATCCTATTTCAAAAAGTTTCAGCCTGAACATCAGAAACTGCTGACAGATCATCTTGACACTTAGCACACCTTCCAAGAACTGGCAGAGGCAGTGGGAGCTGAAAATGTGCAGTTCCACAGAAAACATGATGGAGAAAACACCAGCTAGGGTCTTTCAGTACCCAGAGCCATTATTTCTTAAAGCTCAGAAGCAAGACAAGGGCCCCTCTGCCTCTGGGCCCCAGAGTGACCTGCAGCTGATGTGGAGTCAGTGTGGATGGGCACAGCAGCATGCATGCCTCTTGATGCTGACCTGCACAGAAGAGCAAGTGCAGCAGTTTGGCAGCTTGGGGCCCTGCAGCACTTCTGGTGGGTGTAATCATGGGATGCGTCCACAGAGAGCTTATAGAGTCATTCTGGGTTTGGAGAACATTCAGAGAAAAGCTGGAATGAACTGGGGGTGTTTTGGGGATTAGAATGTTTGCTGGACCAGACAAGCAAGCAATGATTTTACACATTCACTCCTCCCCACAGCTTTACAGCTACAGCCCTGGACACGGGCTGTACCCCTGGTGCACTGCCTTGTATTGGGTACAGAAAGTCACATTCACATGTTCACACATTCCCCTAAGGGTGCCTCAGCACAGCATCCCCTGCTTTGCTGCCAAGCTGGAGACATGAAGCAGTCACTCCCCAGGGAGGGGAAAGGCCACAGAGACAAAAACATTTCAGGACCAAGCACACAGTGCAGCGTGGCACACTTCTGCAGCCTCAGTCTTCATATGGAAACTGATTTCTCTACAGAAATATATTCACTATGACACGGAACCTTCCAGATCAGTAGCACTATTCAGGGACCAGAGCAAAGTGAGACATTGCAGCATGGAACAGCTGCAATAATGACACATCAGTGGGTGTTTTCAAAGCAAGACTCTACATCAAGTCTACATCAAGACGAGTTCCATGCCCAGGGAAAGTCTTGGACTTGATGGAAGACGTGTACAGCGTGTGCTTCCCAGGAGACTGAAGGAGACACTCATTGTGGTTACAGAGGAGAAGTTCCACTGCTGGACTCCACAGTGCATATCCATCCCAGTTCTCAGAGCTGGGGCTGTGAAGAAGTCACAAAGCAGATCTTCTCATGTTCCTTCCCCACTGTATTCCCCTGCCTTGCTCAGTGCCAAGGCAGGCAGTAAGACAATCTGCTGCCCTTTCTGGTCTTGTCCTTTCCCATATAGCAGTCCTTCACTCGCTCATTGCTACAACTATGAAGACACTGCACTGACACACTTCCAGCTTTAAGTCGCCTGGAATCTCCAGGCTGCCCCAGGAGCAGAAGAGCTGTGCTGCCTTCCTTCTCCTGTGAACTGCTGCTGACATCTAGCTGAACGTCCACACTCATGGCAATGGCTTCCCACCCTCCCTAGGCGTCTGCGGGAGCAGCGCAGGCACTTTCACAAAAGAGCTGTCCTACATTCCTGACAGGTGAAAGAGACCTAATGACACGGCCAGAAGGACTCCACTCACCCAGGGTTATGAATATGGCCCTGGAAAGCCCTCAGGGACACACAGTCAGCTCCTGAGACACTGGGTCTACGAGTTGGGATGCGTCTGGAAAGCAGCTTATGAGAAGGTAGCTTGGGATAAACAGTCCCAACAGAAAACACCCTCCAAATAACCATGCATTAGGGAGCTGCAAATTACGGAGCTGCAGACCTTGGTCTGGAAATTACATTTCCATGAGATTTCCATGCTTGTTTGTGCTAGTTGGACCAGACCCAGGAACCTTATGAGTACACCTAACAAAAACAGGAGGAGAGGAAGCTTAGTTTATGACTTCTTTAGACCTTCACAGCAGTAATTTCCCCTGGCTTGACTAGAGCACCCATTTCCTGAAGACAAAAAGGAAAATGCAGGAGAGTGGGCATTATTGTGCCAGGGAGAGCTGCCCACTGCAGGGCCGAGAGCCGTGCTATCATTGCAGCCATCACCACAATGGCACACAGGCATCCTCCCATCCCACAAAGGGGTGTCCCGTGTTTCTGCCTGCATTATCCTGATGTTCTAAAATGATAACCGTGAAGGAGAAGAAGGAATGCGTGCTCACTCAGGAAAGATGCTTGCTGCAGACAGCTATTGGGAAACTTCTGAAGAATCATATGCGGACAAGGCAAAGCTTCCAGCAACGCAGCATTACATCAGTTTCGGTTCATTCTTACCACCACACCCTCACTCCAATTATGCTCCCCATTCTTGGTAACGAAATCCAGATATTCTGTTTCTAAGCACAATCGCTATTTGCTGAAGTTATGTGTTCTTAGCTCTGCTCTTTGTTCAGCCCTGATCGGAGCGCAGCATGGCAGGACTGAAGGCATCAGCAGAGCCAGCAGCAGCTCCTTGTTGCTGATAAATCTCTCTGAGCGTCTGCACAGCGCTGTCTCCATCCTGCTGGAGATAGCACAGGAATGCTGCTGGCTTTCATTGCACCACATAAGTAATGTCCAAGGATGAGAGATAAGAGAAGGCATCTTTATAGAGAAATCGGGAGAGTAAGAACAATAAAGTGATGGGTAAATCCACAAATAGTGCCAGGCTTTGGTCTTTCGGTAAATGGGGTTGTTTGCTTGCCATAAGAGCAGCTGCTCCAGCCCACCGTCCAGACACGGAGTGGGAGTTTCACCTTTCTGTGCTCTGCTGGCGTGGGCTTAGGGTGGCTCTTGGTGGATGCATCCCCAGCCCAGCAGCTGCTGCAGACAGTTCTCCCCACACAGCATCCCAGCTCGGTGTGTCCACAAAGCAGCTCAGCTGGAACGTTGATGTCAAAAAAATGAAAGATTTTTCCTTTTCACTTTTTCTGCCCAGCTAAGATTTGGAGAGATGAGGGATAGACCAGAACCTCTATTTCATACTTAATCCATCTTTTCCAAGCCAGTGTAGGACTATTCCAGGCAACAACTGCTCCACTGCCTTCATGGGCAGTTCTGTCCTCACGTCTCCCAGCAGTGGTCTCGAATTGCATTTAGCACACAGCACGCTGACACAGACTTTCCCTGCAGGGTCTTTCCAGCCTCACTCACTTTGAAAAGCCCACCTCCCCCAGCAGTGCTCACCTGCCATTACATGAGAACGGCAGCAGCACCTTTCACTGAGCAGCAGGACAGCATTTAAAGCCCTATTGTGTTATTTTACGCTCTCCATAAAAAGCAATAAATCCTCTGTGAACCACTGGTCAGCCACAGATCACACATGAAGCATCTTTCGTCTGTGTCCATTAAGAGATCACTGCACATCATCATGGCTCACAGCAGAGTGTTCTGGAATTGTCATTTCAGCAGTGGAGAGACTTAAAGGTTAATCTCTCCGTCTCTGATCTCTCCACAAAGTTCTTACATCATTCTTCATACATCATCCCAGAATCCAACTTTGTACATACGTTTTCATCTTACATATTCCAACATCAGCAGCTTGTATGAAACCTGCTTATTCAACTCAAAATAAAATGAAAATAAATTAATGAGAGATAAAGAGCTCTTTGATGCAATAACCTTTAATGATTTCTTCCTGGTATATAATTTAGGACAGTGTTTTTCCTGGCTTAATGTTGTAAAGTTTGCATCATAAACAAAAAGCTGATGATTCATAAAACATTATTGCTAATGTATTTTTGAAATAAGCAAGAGACATGTAAAGTATCTTCCTTGTCTACTGGGAATCTTGAAAGGAAACTTCCCTTTGAGAAATTATTCTTGGCACCAATGGCTGGAGTAGCCAGCCTTATGGGAACAGGAACAGCGGTGACACCCACTGTGGAAGGTATAAATAGAGTCCTGTGGCAGCAGACAACTTGCAGTCTGATTCAGTATCAAGCTGTGCGTCTTGCTTTGGGCTTCTGCTTGCATTTCCAGCCGCTGTCGCGATGAGTTGCAACATTAAGGAGACGATTACTGTGTCTAGCAAAGGCAGGAGCAGTGGTGGCAGCTGTATCATTGGTGGTGGTGGTGGAGCACGGATTTCTTCCTATGCGATAGGCAGTGGCAGAGGTTTTTCTGGAAGGAGTTACTGCGGTGGAGTGAATTATGGAGGGGGACTGAGTGTCGGTAGCTTGGCTGGTGGGAGCTATGGAGGTGGCAACTGCTATGGCAATGGCCTTGGTTTTGGCATCGGAGGCGGTGTGGTGGTCGGTGGCCTTGGTGGCGACTGCTTGCTTTCATCCTGCGATGAGAAAGTGACCATGCAAAATCTCAATGACCGCCTGGCGTCCTACCTGGACAAGGTGAAGTGCTTGGAGAAGGAAAATGCAGAGCTGGAATGCAGAATCCGAGAGTGGTACGCTACACAGGGCCTCTCCTGCGAGCCCCGGGACTACAGCTGCTATTACAAAGAAATTGAAGATCTTCAGAATCAGGTAAAGCCATTTTTCAGTTATTCCTCCACTTTCTATTTTTTCGATTTGCATTCAGGGCTTACTGCAATTGTTAGAGGTAATGTTACTGCTGTAGAATGTGTTTGCAAACATAAATGGCAGCAATTTCCTCCAGGATGTTGTTGAGTGGGGTCATGCTGTGAGGCCATACGAGTGGGATAATGCTCTTCAGAGAAAAAAGGATGCCTTGTTACACTGGGTTCTGATTATATAGTTATGGATATGGCAAAGCAAAAGGAGCAGTAGAGTAAGAGAAAATCTCACCCCACTGATGGTGACCCAAACGAAGCATTATAAATGCTATGTGAGGGTGTTTAAAATGCTCTGTGCAGTAGCACAAAGAGCCTGACAATAAAATGTCCACACTGAAAGTGAAGACGTTTAGGCTTTAAGGTACCTCCCAGCTTCTCCCGGAAAACTCTTAAGCTTGAGACCAAGCACCAGGCAGTCTGCGTGTCAGCTTTAAGGTGAAGCATCTCTGGAACTTGTCTTCAGACCCTGAAGCTGGGATTGCCCATCTCACAGCTCTCCAACTCCCAGTCCTGCACAGCCCAGCTCTTCTCCTTGCTGCCTGCCCATCAGGGAGGCAAAGCTCCTCCTGCAAGTGCTCTGCTCAAGGACCAAACCTATGGGGAGAGAGATAGTGGGAAATGGGAATCAGAAAGAGCTCCTGCTTAGCATAGGTGCAACCGTGGAGCACAGCAGAGAGAAGGGAGCTGTTCTCATGCTCTGCTCTTTTCCAGATTGTCTGTGCGACCATTGATAACAACAAGATCATTCTGGACATCGACAACAGCAGGATGGCTGCTGATGATTTCCGTGTGAAGTGAGTGTCCCCGAGCACCAAACCCACACCCCCAGCCCCTCATCCCAGTGCACTGTGCTCACAGACACCTCAGACGAGTCTCACTGCAACACCACGTTAGGACGGGATGGGATGATGAAAGGCATTTTGCCCTTGGTCATCAGCCCTCCCTTAATTACTGTTCTGAGGTAAAACATTTGGCAACAGTGTTTGCTAGTTAGGGCCAGGGACTGGCATTGCAGGGAGTGGCCCTTAGTGGTGCAGTCAGTGCATCCCCATCACACACCACTGCAGATTGGGATCAGCAAAGCAGCTGAGCGATGGGTGAACGACAGCAGATACTGCTTTCAGGAGAGGGAGGAAAACAGGTGGGGAAGAACAGCTTGCACATAACAAACCTCAAATGCTCGGTGCATTCAGCTTAGACAGCAAAACCCAGTACAGAGCACGTAGACGGGAAGAGGAGGTTCATAAGCAGAGAGCAAGTTCTCATTTTCTGCTTTCTTTCTCGCTCAGGTACGAGACGGAGCTGGCCCTTCGCCAGAGCGTGGAGGCTGACATCAACGGGCTGCGCCAGGTCCTGGACCAGCTGACGCTCTGCAGGTCCGACCTGGAGGCACAGCTGGAGTCGCTGCGGGAGGAGCTCTGCTGCCTGAAGAAGAACCATGAGGAGGTAGGCTGGGGGGCTGCTGCTGCTCTGCAGAGCCCTGGCACAGAACTTTTCACCTAAGGACCGTGCTTTAAGTTACCCAACAGATCTGCAGCACTGCTCTGCACCTCACAGCTGCGTTGGGAGGCACCGCTCACAGCGAGCGCCGCTCAGCACCCAGCTCTGCTCCTTTGTGCTGTCTAATCCGGGCTGTATTTCCAGGAAATGAACTGTCTGAGAAAGCAATCTACTGGAGATGTGAGTGTGGAGGTCAACGCCTGCCCTGGGCCAGATCTCAGGCAGATCTTGGAGGATTTGAGATGTCAGTATGAAACACTGATAGCGCGCAACCGCAAGGAAGTTGAGGATTGGTACGAGTGCAAGGTAAGCAACATAAACCTGCTGCCAGACAGACTGACGTGCACAGGGGCACAGACTGTGACCAGGGCACAGAAGCACTTCAGAAAACACACACGGAGACAACAAGCTGTTGTTCTCTACGCACTCCTGAGATCAGCACTGCTTTACACGCCGTGCTCTGCGGGAGGCACAGGCCTGTCTGACCAGTTTGCTGCGTCCCATCTGGCGGAGCAGCTGCCCCTCGAGGCCTTGTAGTGCAGTGCTGGAACTGAAACCTTCCACGCTGGGATTAAAGAGCCCTGGTAGCCTGGAGGTTAATGTGATTTGAAAACAGCAAACAGACAAGTCAGTGGTTAACGCCCAGCACACACGGCTCGCCGTGCCCACCTGGGGCTGTGCTGCTACTCACTGTGAGCTGTGCTGTAGGAGTTCAGCCTGCACAGATATTCTCTGAGGGGCTTTGCTCTGGCTTGGTGATTTGCAGATCGAGGAGGTGAATCGGGAGGTTATCACGAGCGGTCAGGAGGTGGAGACGTGCAACAATCAGGTCACCGAGCTGAGGCGGCAGCTGCAGGCCCTGGAGATCGACCTGCAGGCTCAGCTCAGCCAGGTGCGTGCGCAGCTCACTGACAGCTGCATGCAGGCTCTGCAGAGCGGCTCTTCTGCTCTCACTGTGGAAACAGCAAACGGTGCGGTGACATGCGAGTGAATGCCGTTTCTTTGTGTGGTTGTCTTGTTTATCAGAGGAATAATCTAGAATCCTCCCTGGCTGAGACGGAGTGCCAGTATAACACGCTGCTCGGCGAGCTACAGAACCAGATCACGTGTGTGGAGCAGCAGTTGGCGGAAATAAGAGCAGAAATAGAGTGCCAGAACCAGGAGTACAAGACCTTATTGGACGTCAAGTGCCGTTTGGAACAGGAGATTCAGACCTACCGCTGCTTGTTGGAAGGAGGACAGCAGGACCTTATGTACGTAGATCTCCGAATCTGACAGAATCAGGGAAAATATCAAGGATCTGCTTTACGGGTTGGGAATTATTTGATATCTCTGGTCCATCTCAGTGCTCTGAGATGAAAATGTCTCCTGAGCTGCTTTACTACAATGAGTGTTCAGTTCTGAACTAAATGTCACTCCTTGGGATCTGCAAAGCAGAAAAACCGAATCTTCCAACACCACAACTTCCAGTGTTATGTCCTCGTTTGTCACAGTGTTTTCTGTGATCAGATGGGTGACAACTGTCAAAAGAAGAAGACCATTTATAGGGTTCTGCCACCTCCATGCCAAAGGGGGGCGTGGAAAGCAAAATGAGAAAAGAACACCACGTAAAGTGCTCTGTGATATTTCTAACCTCTATAAATGGCATAATGTGATACTTTGAGCCCCTGGTAGTGCCATGTAAGGTTCTAATGCTGCCCATTTCTCTCCCCACACGCATCCCATCAGTCACGGAGGAGGAATCGGAGTAGGGAGCGGTGTTGGAGGAGGAGTCATTAGGACAAGCCACACCTACACTACAACCACAGCATCCCACTGCCAGCCACAAGTCCCGCCCTGCAAGACCGGGGACATACAGGGTAAGAGCTGCTTCCACACCTTTTTGCCCATGTTTGGCACTGCAGGGCAAAACTGCAGCACCACTAAGAAGTAAGCTTAGAGCTTGGACACAATCCGGAGCAATAGAAAGAAAATGCAAGTTGTGGGAGTGTGAGGAGAAGGTTGGGGAGGTGAGGCATAGGGGAAAGGTGGATGTAGCAGGAGAGACCCGCAGGGCTGAGCCATGGGGCTGCAATGGGCACAAAGAGACAATCTGTCATCCTATGGCTGCAGTTTGCCAACAAAGCACAATTATTTCGGGAGTTTCTGGGATTTCCTGGGCTCCCCACCACCCGCTCTTGTTTAACAGAGCCTATCATTGAAATAAGTGTCCCACAAAGCCCAATTTTTGTTCCTCTTTGAAGGATTTCCTCTGCCTGAATCAAAATAATGCTTTCTTTTTTTCTGCAGTGACCTGCAGGAGAATCTGTGATTGAGGATAATTGGACCAGGAGATGACACACAGAGAAACTCACAGACAAAACAAGAACACTCCGTGTTCACTGCATGCCTCTATGCAGACAAAGTAGAAATCAGCGACGCTTTGCTGTGTATCTCACAGGGCCCCCTGTGGGTCTCCTTTTCTCATTCTGCTGCTTCTGTAACGCTGCAATCTCTAGAAGTTACTTCTGTTAGTCAGGATCACTAATGTACCTGCTGGTGAAAAAAACTTCTCTAATAAAACTGTGCTTCTGCCTGATGCAATCAACAAAGCCGTGTCCGCACTCTGATTCCCGCAGCCCAGCAGTGCTGAGCGCAGTGCAGCCCCGGGCTCAGCAGGGAGCTGAGCACAGAGCCCAGCACAGCAGCAGCTCTGAGGATGGGCCCCGTGCTCTCTGCCCCCCACAGGCACTGCCCGCGGCTCTGCACACCCTGTGCTCTGCACCATACAGGCGGCTGGCCGAAACAACAGCCAAAAGAGCCGAGTGGGAAAAGCACCCGACCCAAAAGCCCATTTCATGCCCATCGTACAGCCTGTAATGACCTAGCGCAAACACGACCCGGGACTGAAGGCATGCAAAGATGTCGGAGTCCAACAGCGAAGACTTCAAACTGGGTCTGAAGCATAAGAGCAAATCCGCTGCCCGCTGCAGCCCCGAGCGGCCCCGGGAAGCCCCGGCCCTCCGGAGAGCCACGGCGCCCTCTGGCGGCACGGAGCCGCTACGGCATTGCAGGGCACGGCATTGCACGGCACTGTCGGCAAGGCACGGCACGGCACTACACGACACTGCACGGCACGGCATTGCACGGCATTGCACGGCACTACACGACGCTGCACGGCACGGCATGGCACGACATTACCACGGCGCGAGCAAAGCACTTCCACGGGCGCTGAACGCCGCAGACCCGGGCAGATGAGCTGCGCTCACACAGCCGGCCGGGCCGTGCGGGACGCGCCCGCAGCGCCGCTCAGCGCCGAGCGCCCGCACTGCTCCGCCTCGGGAGTCGTTAGGCAGCAACCAGCTGCTGTTTAGAACTCTCAGCTCATGCGCTATTCAGTAATAAACGTGATCGAGTCCTAATATGATCCAACGAATCTAAATCCAATTTTCTTTTTTTTCAACATTCTGATTTTACAGAGATAAGAAAACGTCTGTTTACATCTCAGCCCAGAGGAGAGCGCTGCTCGGCCCGGGAAGGAGGAGCAGAGTCTGCCTGCAGGACGAGGGCAGAGCCTCTCCGACACAGTCACACTTCAGGGACCGGTTTCCCATTTACTATGAGGAAATACCATCCCATGGGATTATCTAATAAAGCTGATTGATGAGCATATAATGGGAGTTAGCTTATAAGGTACAATTATGTGAATGACTCGTATTCCCCACATAGCTCTTCCACCGTTTTTCTCCACCAGAACATTGAGCAAAAGGACCTTTTCCGACAGACCTGACCGCAGGACGGAGGAGCCGCGCCAGGCGCAGCTGCAGGCACAGCTGCACTCATTGCTTTCCACTGCCGGCCCCCCTCACTCCCTGCAGCCCAGCAGCCCGTCCCTCCTGCCATGTGCACCCCAGGGGACACAGACCCCGTTCTCACAGCCTTTGCTGTCACCAGACACGGCTGTGACCCTGCAGGCTCACTGATGGACTGAACTCATGCCCAGGCTGCGTGAGCTTAAATAACCACCCACTGCTGGGCAGCAGCTCAGGTTTGTCACAGGAAAGGGAAGGAACACGCTGCAAACAGCCGTGGTGCCGCCCGCCCTCAGAGCATCTCCTGCCCTCCATCCCCTTCTGTTCTGGCAGCCCATGCACTGCAGGACAGTGGGTTCTTTTGCTGCCATGAAACCTTCAGCTGAGGGTATGCTGTGACCGTGTGTTCTCTCCATTAGCTACACTTAGTGACCAAAAAAAAAGCTCAGTTTCACAAGTGCCATGTTTTAACCTCACCTTGCACTGCCATTCACACCTCGTTCCCCAGGCTGCGAGGGGTGGAGGCAGCACAGCTTCCCTTTCCAGAGGTGTCTCAAGCAGAAGAGACCCCAGCGGAGTTGTTTGGTGCTGTACCCGGCACAGCGGAGGCTCTGCCTGAATGCCTGCAGCAGGAGGGCTGGGGACACCGAGAGTGGGAGACCTTCACAGGTGGCAGAAGGTGACTCCTGACAGCTCCATGACGGTGTCACGGGCCAAAGGAGCCGAGAGTGCAGGAGCACTTCAACAGAAAAGGACTTCTTACCAGAACAAGCTAAAATTACTGTGATTTAGACTCCCCCAAGCTTTGCAGTGAGGGCTGGGAGGGCCTGGCTTCCCAGCATGGCTCAGAAACGAAGTCCGGCAGAGGATGAAACTCCAGGTGTGTCCCCGTGTGTGGGTGAGGGTGTGCTGGGAGGGGTGTTTATAAAGGATGTTTCCACAAACACCTGCTATGAGCCACAACAACTGCATCTCCATTAGCAACAATCAACATCCTGAAGGCTTAGCGAGGAAAAAATAACAGCAGATCAATACTTACAATAATACAATAATAATACAATAATTGGGTGTCACATAAGCGGCTCAGCACAGCTCAGGGCAGCAGTGGGGATGGCAACATGGGCTGCTGCAGTGCGGGGGGCTCATCTCTGCTTCCCACATCTGGAAAAGTCACAGCCACATCAGAATAAGAAGATGCAATGTTCCTGGCCACTGTTCCTATTGCAGTCATGCTATGTCCAACAGAAAACAAAACCGAAGGGAAATGCTGTCCTGATGTACATCTGATGGAATCAATCTCCCAAACTGCAATTTCAGTGAATTCTGGAACACAGCCACACAGCCCTAACACAGCTCACACAATGCACCTCCTTCAACAAAGTGCTTATCTTTTCCTGAAGAGATCTCAAGAAATGCAGAGTTCCTTCAATGTCTTTAGATTTGTTTTGCGGTGCACCCAGCGTCCTCTGTAAGGAACTGTGGGAAGATGGAATAACTTTCTAACATATTACATGTTTTATTACATCCTTTAATATTCAGTATTATCTTTGGAGCAGCAGCCCACGCTGCCCTCACAGCCCTTCCACGTCAGTTCTGATGCTTTTGATACTGCAGTGGCTATTAATGAAACATAACTGCAGCTACACACTCAGAACAATGGTGGATGGATGGTGTGTGCCAAAGCCCACTTCGTTTGCAGGATAAAAGATTAAGTCCTGGGGTTCAGCTCTGCAGCAATCGTGGCTCTTTGTGGTGGTTCTACAAAGCACACCCTCTGATACGTCTTCAAAAGGCATCAAGCAGTAAAAGCCTGAAATGAAGGAGCATGCAGCATCGGGCAGCAGAACGCAGTAAGAGAGCCCTGCATGTAAAGAACAGCTGGAATTCCCTGACACACATCCAAAGGGGGAAGGAGTGTGAGGAGGGATGGCACTGAAGGACACAGAGCACTCAGTGCTGTCACACTGCGATGGTTTGTTGTGCTGGGAGGTGTGCGGGGTGAGGTGAGTGGGATGAGTTTAATTCAGATGAGTGTCAGTGGACTAGATACTGAAAATAGCTGCTTAACTCAGAGCCACCCAGCAGAAATTACACGCTTTGTGCTAATAAACAAACGGTCACAAACACGGAGTGTGGGCTCAGCTTCCTGAACTGCCAGATATCTCCCTTTGGCAAATTACTCTTGGCACCGGGACCACGGCTTGCCACTGCCCATGGAAAGAAGGTGCTCCCTTCAGAGGTGACACCCACGGCCCCACTATAAATGCAGCCCAGGCAGGGCAGGGGCCGGAGCTATGATCCCAAGCGGCTCTAACACTCACTGAGCCCCGACTGCCGACACCATGAGCTGCTCCCAGAGATCTTCCAGCTGCCTGCGAGGGGGCAGCGGGGGCAGCCAGCACGGCTCCGCATCAGCACACAGATACACCGCATCCAGGGCGGGCGGGCGGCACGCTGGGGGCAGCTGCAGCGGGGGCAGCTCCAGGAGCAGCTGCGGGGCGGCGAGCTTTGGGCGGATGAGGCGCAGCAGCTACGGAGGGGGAACGAGCGGCGGAATGGGGGGCAGCTCCTACGCAGGGGGATGGAGTGCGGGCACCTACGGAGGGACGATGCGCTGCGGCGGCATGGGAGGCGGCTTTGGGGCAGGAGGGAGCGGGTTTGGCGCTGGGTACGGAGGGAGCTTTGGCTCAGGCGATGCTGGGTTCAGCGTTGGCAGCTTTGGTGGCGGTGGCTTTGGTGGAGAGAACCTGGGAATTCTGTCCAACGATGAAAAGCTGACCATGCAGAACCTTAATGACCGCTTGGCTTCATACCTGGACAAGGTCAGAAGTCTGGAAAAAGAAAATGCTCGGCTCGAACAATTGATCAGGGAGTGGTACCAGAAGCAAGGTCCTGCAGGAAGAAAGGACTACAGCCACTACTACTCCACAATTGAAGACCTTCAAAATCAGGTAGGATGTTCTCTGTCACAGACGCTTACACATCAGGTAGACCTCCTGCATCAGAGGCAGCCAGCACGGATACTTCTGTGCTCACCAAGTGCTGCTCTGAAGACACCTCGTGTGCCTCAACTCCACCTTCCACGCACACATCTGACTATCAACCATGAGAACAGAAGCAATGCACCCTCTGCAGTGCACCCCCCAGCACTCAGCTGGCAGTGAGTTCAGACCCTCAGAGTGCCTGCAGTGGGTTTCAGAGCGTAGGAGAAGTGTCAGTGCTGACCCTCCATGCTGGGCAGTGTCCGACGTTTGGTTCATCCCTTGGCCCATGGGCTCACAGAGAGCCACAGGACAGCCCCAGGCTTCCTGCAGGGCTCCTCCCTCCCTGCTTGCATTCCCCAAATGTGTTTTTTGCAGTTCTGATGCTATTTTCATAGTGGCATCTCTTTGCACTGTAGATGGCCTTCTCAGGCCTCTCCGTGTAGGAGCTGCTGTTCCACTCATGCACCTACAGTACCGTGGGAAGATCACATTCCAGTGTGTCTCTCCTATAAGTCTGAGAGGTTCACAGTGAAAGCTGTCCTCAGCCCATCATCTTCCCTTCTAGATTCTGACCGCGACTGTGGAGACCAACAAAGTGCTTTTGGACCTGGATAACACAAGGATGACTGCAGAAGACTTCAGGACAAAGTAAGTACATATCTCCCATTTCCAGGCACTCACTTCCTTTCTCCTGCTTTCCTCAACCAACTCTCAGAAGTAACAGTCCACAAAGCCGAGAGCTACTTCTGGTTCCACGACACCACAATTAAAACAACCTGTAAGACTTGAAGTTCTTGATTATTTCTGTAACAATGCAGAAATACTCCCTATGGCTGTGAGAACAAAGATCATTCTTTTAGAGAAAGCTTAAAAACTCTTTTATTTTTAAGGAGAAACAAACTGTGGTTCTCTCACTGAAACTCAAATGAAACGCAGATGAACCACACTCAAAGTTTACAGTAAGAGGAGAAGATGACAAAGACTACAAAATACGTCTTCACATTAAAGTTTAATTTTTGTAAATAAAGTTAGAAGGAGAAGGACCACGAGCCCAGGATCAGGGCTGACCTGTCTGCATTGCCCTTTGTAGGTATGAGACCGAATACGGACTGAGGCAGAACGTGGAGGCCGACATCAACACCCTGCGGCCCCTGCTGGACAGCCTGACCCTGACCAGGTCTGACCTAGAAATGCAGGCTGAGTCTCTAAAAGAAGAGTTGGTTGGCCTCAAGAAGGACCATGAGGAGGTAAGAGCCAGCTCCTTGAGATGCAGACTGTGGAGGCAAGTGAGAACGCTTCCAACACTGGGAATGTGGGCAGGTTTCCCCAGTGACACCTTCCCTGCCCTCCTAACACAGCTGAGCTCCAGGCCCAGACTTTGCCAGGTCTCTCTCAGCACAGGGCCTCCCACCAAGCAACATCAGGGAAGTCAAAGCCAAGCAACTGCATTAAAATACCCAGAACACAGAAATATCTACGTTTTTGAAAGGATCTAGAATAGTTGATGATTCCAGAGGAAGCTGACTGGCTCCAAAACTCTTTCAGAAAGTAATTTCACCATTTTTGTTTGTGTGCCTTGGGTCTGGGTTTTCTCTGCAGGACATGAAATCACTGCAAGCACAATCCAGCGGTGACGTGAATGTGGAGGTCAATGCTGCTCCAGGAGAGGATCTGCTGAAAAAACTGAATGATATGAGACAAGAATATGAACAAATTATCCAGAAAAACCGTGAAGAGGTTGAAAGTTGGTATGAGAGCAAGGTAAATGACCAAGCATTGAATGCCTCAGCTCCTCATGCAGTTGGATGCTTCCATGATAATTGTGGTGGCCAAAAAACTCCAACAATATACATTCATTTTTCAGATGGAGGAGGTGAGCCAACAAGTCCACTCAAGTGGTCAGGAACTGGAATCAAGCAACCAACAGATCTCTGTGCTGAGACGTGACTATCAGAGCCTGGAAATTGAGCTGCAGTCTGAGCTCAGCAGGGTAAGTAGAGATTGCTTCTAAGCCTGAGACGTGAGTTGCTGCAATGGCAGGAGAAACAGCTCTCTGCAGCTAAAGCTAGCACTCCATGTAGATAATAGGATGTTTGGCACATGGACATTGTGAAAGATTTTTCTCCTTTGGGGAACAAGAATGGGCTAATCTTGCCACGTTCCCTTAAAAAACTACTTTCCATTCTATTCTCAGGTAGGGGCTTTGCAGTCCAACCTGGAGGACACAGAACGCCGCTACAACATGCAGCTGCAGCAGATCCAGGGCATGATTGGCCCCTTGGAGGAGGAGCTGGCCAGCATCCGCTGCGAGATGGAGAGCCAGAACCAGGAGTACAAGGTGCTGCTGGGCATCAAGACCCGCCTGGAGCAGGAGATCGCTCAGTACCGGTCACTGCTTGAGGAAGGACAGCATGGTATTAGGTATGCACATGTGGAGTAACTAATATGCAGAGCAGTTAATTTGTTCCCAATTAGGATAGTTTAGAAACAATTCCCTAGAACTAGAACACGTTTCACACAGCAGTACTTCCCCAGCCATACAAGGAGCTCAGAGGAAGACAGTCGGAGAGTGGCCCCGATGAAGTTGGTAGGATGTCACACATCAGTCATGTTGCTATGAATCTCACAGCCCTGTCCTCCTCACAGCACCTCGCAGGGAGGAGCTGGTGGTGGATCTTCTGGAGGACACGGACACGGAGGAACGAGTGGGTCTTCTGCACGAGGTGGAAGTGGAGGAGGAAGCAGCTGGTGCTCAGGTGGAGGAAGCAGCGGAGGATCTGGTGGAAAAACTTCCGGAGGTGGAGGAGGAGGCAGCAGCAGAGGAGGCGGCTGTGGAAAAGCTTCAGGTGGAGGAGGGGGCAGTGGTGGGGGAGAAGGGGGCAAAGGCTGCCTCTCCCGCTCATCATCCTCCCACTCCCAGTCTGGCAGCTCTTGTGAAAGCCCAGGTAAGAACTGGAAGAAAGGAATACAAGCTATGTCCTTTCATTAACTCTTCTCTCTGAACAGTAGCAAAGGACATGATGACATCCTTCCTTATTTGGAAATCTGGAGATTTTTTTATGGGTTTTTTTTTTTTCAAATTCATGTTTTAAGTCCATTTATTTCTTATACAATCACATATCAAAATGGTTTCATTTTCACAAGCGGCTCAAATTTAAATGATGATATGAAAGTTTAATCAGAAAAGGTGTAGAAGTAGAAAATAAAGGAGGAAAAGGGAAAATAGTGCCCGGTTGAAAGCAAGGAGCCAGAGAAGTCAGAAGTATCCTGAAGCCAAACATTAGAAACTTAATTGCTATTAAGAGAGAATCACAGAATCACAGAATCACAGAATTGAAACAAGATTAAGAGAAACAAGATTAAAGCCGAGTGGAATAGTTGGAACACTCACAACATTTAAAATATTAATGAAGAGTGTTAGCTGCAAAAGTCCTAAAGCAGCAAAAGATGGAGAGTGACCAGACGGTCTTCTCTGTGTCTGACTTCATGGCTGTGGTTCCAGGAGGTGCTGAAAACTCGAAGCTCTGCCTGGAAGGGAATAAAACATTGGAGAGAGGAGCAACAATGGAGGAAGTGTCCGAAGCCATAAAAACTTTGAGATCACGTAAGGCTTCAGGACCTGACAGCATCTCAGATGCCTAAAAATCTGAAAATGAACAGAAGGTTAGCATTTCTAGAAAGCTTCGATCAGACATTCCACTTGACCTGCAGCAGTCCTCCATGTGATAATGTTTGGCAGGCAAGAGCAGGCTGACTGAGGCGGCATCTCTTCAAAGAAATTCTTGCTTCCCTTCATCTTTCCCCAGGGAGTTTCAGGAGGTCTCAGCACTGATGGCTGCAGCTCCCGGGGGCTCTGGCCACGGCGCGATGAGAGGAGCATCCCTGTTCCATCCCAGCTGCTCTGCCCAGCTGCCTCTCCACCTGAATTTCTGTGCTGAATCACTGTTACCGGTGTTAATCTCTACCGTGATTGGTATTTCTCTGGGAAAAAGATTACTCTAATTAATAAATCTTTACTTCTCTCTGATGCAACCAGATAGCTGTATCTGGCAGCAGTCTCCTTTAGCACTCATTTTTGCATGAATTGGTCACAAATGTCACACCCTGCCTGTGGAATGCACAATAACAACTCAATTAGATTACTCAAAAGACCCCAGAGCTCTCAGCAGCACGTTCACCATTTAAGAGAACTGCCAAAGCCTCCCAGCTGTGCCGTGATGCTCACAGTGTGAGAACAGCCACCAGCACTGCCATGGCACAGAGTGGTGGGTGGCTGTCCCCTATGGGCTCTGGAGGAGCCCTGCTGGAGATGAGAGCGACCCAAACTGCACCCATGGCGTTGCACAAAAGAAGGAATTGAGGCTACTTGTACTGATCACAGCCATGCAGCTGTGCAATATTTGGCCTCATCGATGTGTTTCCTCTTCAGGGCATCTCCAGTGCTTGAGGATGAACAGACACAAACTTTGCAGAGAAGACAGACAAACTGTCCATGCCAACAATCTTTTACAAAACCCAGAGGTAGGCTGTAAGTACAGGAAACCCAAGAGAAATGATTCCCAGGTGGTTGTTACACAGAGCACACAGCAGGGGCACTGCTGGTAGCAGTGGGGGCACAAGCAAAACTTTCCTCCTTGCTTTAATTACAGACCCAGACCCACCTCCTATGTCCTGGGTGGGCCCCAATGGGAGGGGGCTCCTCAGCCTGCACCCAATGCTGTGCCCCACACAGCGCTTCTCCTTTCTGCTGAGGGTAATGAAAATGTGGGGACTGTGCAGAACTTCCCTGTGCTCAATTAGTGAAACAAACCGTACACAGGATTTAATTGAATATAACTCAGAGGACTCTCAACACGTTCTTTACCCCTTGCATTTCTCGACTCAACACAAACCAAAGGGAGCAGATAGGTTTATCACTGGCATCGGATTTCCCTCCCAGTTTTGCCCAAGACGGGGCTGTGACGAGCTCTGCTTTCTCACTCCGAGGGCGGCATCGGCCCCTGGAGAAGGTTGAGAAACGCTGATCCAGTGGGAGACCGTGGGAACGGGACTGGTAGAGCCCGAGCTGTAGGCACATACGTGTGGGTGATTCATGGCACTGCCCTGCGCCGGGCGCTCAGCCAACGGGATCCGGCTTTAAGAAAATAAAATTCCTCTGACCACAGTCTGTGCGGGACCCGAGGAGCTGGCGAACCTTCGTAAAGAACTGCCTGACATGAGCAGGTATTGATATCCCCGACCTTGTGTGCTAAAGAGGCAGAGCTGATTCTCGTCTTCCCTGCTGCAAAATCACCCGCGTCCCTTTAATCATCGCAGCACCACATGCCTGCACTGCCTGCTCACCCGGCCGTCCCTGTTTGCTGCACTCACTCTGCACTTCTTGCGGGCCATGACGACTCTCTGGCACGTCTGCTCGGGGCAATAAGCTGACAGGGCACAGCAAAGCGTGCTGCTCTGCCGCGGCACCGCTCCTCCATCCTGGACTTCCATAAGCCCAGTGTCCTCCTACTGCCCTCAGTGCCTCCCGTCACCACGAGGCACACAGAGGGGTCACACTGAGACGTGTCCCCAGCAGAACAGACAGCGCAGGAGTGCCTGCAATGCAGCATGGTGTGCTGCTGATATATGTGCTGACGTGGATGTGTTAGAACCACGCTCACAAATAAGGAGACATTTCTGAGTAATTAGGATAAACAGTACCACACTGCTACTGCTTTTACTGCTCAGTGCTGTCTATTCTCTTTTCCTCCTAAAATTTCCTTTCCCAAACTTGCTTCCTTACCTTAAATTTGTACCTTTCTTAAACAGAGGCTGTTATAATGCTGTTATATCGCACACGGTGAGCCTGCATCCATCATGCAGATCCACTTCAAAATGTATTATTTGCTACACCTTATAGTATGTGACAAAATAAATAGAAGCCATAAATGAACTTCAGAAAACCCTGACTTAATCATGGCATTAGCGCTCACAGCAGACAGAAAGGAGACTGCACTGGGATGAATTGATACCACAATGTGGAAGAAAGTGCCAGCTTAACAATTCTTTCACTTTTCCTTTTTTTTTTTTTCCTAATACAAAATCTGCATTTATACCACTGGTGTATGTTTATGAGAGCAGCCTTGTAGCAACACCAACAGAACAACAGTGACAAATGTGTGTGTGGAGGAATGGGAGCCACAGAACCGAAACCATTGGAAAAGACCTGGAAAAAAATGGAATTGTCACAGCTTGGGGTGCTCAGAGCAGACCTGAGCGGGACTGACAGGAGGGAGCTCAGCCCTGTAGGTTTTATTTGCACACACTTTGTTAGGCATTAATCTGCATAATAAGCTTTAATTTTATGAGCACAAAATGTTGCAATTTGGATACTTATCTGGTGCTGCTATTAGTGCTCTGAGAAGAAAATTGCAGTGCGTGTTGGAACAGGACCTTCAGAGCAACCTTTGGCAAAAATAAACGTGCACACGCACTGCTGTGTGTTTGCTCCAGAGCTCCCAGAGCAATTCTTGTGCCCGTTTGAACGCACAGATGGAATTTCCAATTTTCAGTATTGCCTACAGACGTGTTCTGCTTCTCTCCCTTTTGTTTAGCACCAGCACTGTGCTGTCAGCACAAAGCTACCCGTGCTCAGAACTGGTGCACCAAGGGACGGCAGGGATGAGTGGGGCCCATCTCGATGGGAGCCGGCGGTGGGGGAAACGTCCTGCAGCCCATGGGAGCACCCACAGGCATCAGCCGTGAGGGCTGCATCCCAGGACCTGGCCCTGACCCTCTGCAAGGCACAGGAGCAGAGCAGGAGCCCACAGCTCAGGCTCAGGGCACAGTGTGACCTCCAGCCGTCCTGTGCCGGGTCCATCTACATTCCTTCAGAAATCACTGTGATTTCAGAGAAATATCTTGAGATGAAGTGGGAATCAGGAGAGAGCACTGAATCCCAAATGAATACAGATCTCTTCTTGCAAAAATTTCTGCTAAGAGTGATAGAGAGAGATTATTAAATAGATCAAGAAAATAAGCTCCAGCACTTGCCTGAGGCATGGCATCAGCATGGCACTGTGTGTAGGGGAGATGTGTAAGTTTTCTGGCATGGAGACCCACAGAGAGCTCACATCCTCTCCAGGTGAAGCCAGCAGCTGCAGCACACAGCAGCCACCACTTTGCTCACCCTGCAGCAGCTCCATCCTCGCTCTGAAGGGACGCAGCCGCTTCTCCGATACGGATCAGGGAGGTTTGATCGAAAGGAAGACAAAGCTGAGTGTCAGGAATGTCGGCTGTACCTGAAACGTGACGTGCTGAGCACAGCACAGCGCTGTCAAAACACTCAGGGCTCTGCAGGCTGAGCAATGCTGGCAGCCGTGGCCATAAATGTCTTTATTCTGGGCCGATTTGGAAACAGTGGTGTTACAGAGCACAGCACATGCTGCAGCAACACATCTGCAACTTCAGTGTCGGAGACTGAAGAGACAAACTGCATCTCTTGTGAGCACAGTGGCTGTGACAGAAACAAAGCATCCCGGGGGATGTTACAGCTCTAAACAATACAGCAAGGCCCGAGAGCCAGCAGATTTCCATAAACACTGACATGAAACTGGCAGCAAGAAGGAAATACAAACGACACAATAAGGAACATCCTATCAGCATATGACTTAAAAGCTAGCAAAGATCTGAAGGCAAAACCTTCTGTTGGTGCTCCTCCTGTGTACACGTGTAGCAGTAAGAGCACAGAACGAAAAGGAAAGGCTGAGGCCATCTGAAGCCCTCCAGCTCCGTGCCACGGCTCCTTTCTCTCATTGCTTTTCTGGTATTTTCCAAGCATGCCATGAGATGTGCTCTCACCAGGAAAACCTTCAGGTATTGACAAGTCCCTAAGTGAACAAGTACATAGAGAAAAAGGAGACATACAAAAAAAAGGAGTACATAGAGAAAAAGGAGAAAACAACGTAGGTACTCGGGAAGTACATAAGCAGATTAAGAGACTCTTTGGGCAAATGTTGCTCCTCTTGTTGCAGTGACTTTGGAACATTTCTTGCCCTTTATCACTAACAAACCGACCGAGTGCTCTGGCCTGTCTGTGAAACACCAGTAAGGACAGCAGCAGTGATGGAATGCTGACCATGGTGGGATCTGTGAGGAAGGGCCCCACTCACCACCCCGTCCCGACCCACAACAGAGCAACACGAAAACCAAATGCTTTTGTTTTGTAAAGGACGCCTTTCAACACCAGCAGGAGAACACAAATCCCAGAAACTGTGTTTGGTGACACTGCCGTCCCCAGCTGCACATCCCACAGATACGATCACATCATCAAGGCAACTGAAAGCTTTCATCATCTGTCAGCTATTGAGAGTATAAAATAGCAAGATAAGATCAGGGAGCTTTTGAAAGAGATTGCACAAGCAGCAATAAAGCAACATCGACTAAAGCACAGTCCAAAGCACAGCAAAATGCATCCAGGCAGAAAATATTAAATAATGTTTAATTTAATGTGGAAAAAAAAAAGGCCTGGAGAAGCAGCAGTAGAGTTTGTGGAAGAATTATGCACATGGATACAGACAGCAGTGTGGAAAGCAGCAATGTGTGATCCATCTGCAGGGCCCCTCGGGTGCTGCCAGCTGCGCTCTGTGCCTGCATGGAGGAGCTGCACTGCAAAGCAGAATGCACAGCCATCACAGAAGGGTGTATGTGAGAGCAGACAGCTGATGCTGAGGAACAGATTTGTGTTTGAACCAAAATATTTAGGTTCCACCCAGGGCAAAGATGAACCACTCTAACACAAGTAGAACTTCTGTAGGTGACGATGCTCAGAACCAAAACTCAGACAGCACTGCGTGCCACGACGCTGAAAGCCTTTCAGCTTTGCTCTCACAATAATATTTTAGAGCTGACTGATCTCTGCACTGTAAGTGGCACGCAGTCCACACAACTGCTCTGCTGTCTATAAGGTAAGGCACAATAGAGACAATGAGCTGTTCTACCTCAAACCTCATGGCTCTTCCCACACAGTGGTTAGCAGGTCATTGCCTGGCTTAATAAAGCTTCTAATTGAGCTGCAATTTACTTTGACTTTATAGAGCGATTAAAGCATCCTTAATCTTCATGTGATTTTAGATCAACATCTCTCTGGTGAAAAACAGCTTTTTTCCTTTGAGTTCTAGGACAGCTGTCCTGTGAGCTGAGCTAACATTTCCCACAAAGGAAGGGTTTTGACTTTTAAAAACGCATGGCAGTGCACTGCTTGAAAGAGTGGCTCATACATAAAGATGTTTCCTGACTGCTGGCAGGGGTGCACCAGTTGGACAATCTCAGTAGTCAAGTCTTATTACAAAAACTCTTACATTACCACGAATAATAATAATAACAATAATAATAATAATAATAAAGCAGTGTAAGAGTTCTTAAATGCACAAAGTAGGAAAGAGCAGAAGAGAACAACAGCCTCCGATAACAGCAGCTACAAAAACCTGAGCAAGGAACGTAAATGAATAAAAAAATCAATAATTGTACAGCCTTAACATGAGAGATTTGGGCATCATCTTCTTTCTTTCTCCCTGTACAGAACCATCACTCCCACGTGAGCACAACAGGACCCTGCTGAGGTGGTTTTTGCACTGTGAAGCCACAGGTACCAGAAAAGCTAAATGCAAAGAATGCCACCCAAAGAAAGCACAGCGTTTGGTCTTGAACAATCGCCATAAACTCGGCAATGGGACAGATTGCCTGAGATATCGGCAGAAAAATATTGTTCAGCAAATTATTCTTGGCACAAACAACAAGGCCAGTAAATGCCCTGGGAGAAGGGAACTCCCTGATGGTGACACCCACTGTCAAAAGTATAAATAGAGAGTGCTGGGGATGAAAATTTACAGTCCTGAATCTTATCAGGCTGTGCACCTAAACTCGGGATTGTGGTTAGACTCCTGCCTGCTGCCAGTATGAGCTGTGGCACCAAATCCTCCTCCAGCACCACCAGGATCAGCAGCGGCGGTGGCGGATGCGGCAGTGGTAGCGGCGGCGGAGGGGGCAGCAGCTGCGGCATCCGCAAGTCTGGGGGATACTCCTCAGTGTCCACCAGAAAATACACCTCCTCTGGAGGGAGCGGAGGCTTTTCTGGGAGAAGCTTTGGTGGAGGAGGCTCCAAGAGCAGCTATGGAGGGGGGTTCAGCAGCGGCAGCTGCGGAAGGATTGGCCGCAGTAGCTATGGTGGGAGAGTGAGCGGCGGCAGCTACGGAGGAGGAATGGGTGGAAGTATGGGAGGAGGATATGGATCGTGTGGAGGTGGCTTTGGGGGCATGGGAGGTGGTTATGGAGGAGGCAGCTTTGGTGGTGGTTCCGGTGGATACAGCGGGGGTGGATTCAGTGGCTTTGGGAGCAGCGGTGGCTTTGGTGGGGGCAGCTATGGTGGAGGCAGTTTTGGCGGAGTGGGATTTGGTGAAGATTCCGGACTGCTCTCCACAAATGAAAAGCTGACCATGCAGAACCTTAATGACCGCCTGGCCTCCTACATGGATAAAGTACGAGGCTTGGAGGAAGAAAACGCTCACCTTGAACGTCTGATCAGGGAGTGGTACCAAAAGCAAGGTCCCACTGGTTCCAAGGACTACAGCCAATATTACCGAACAATTGAAGAACTGCAGAACCAGGTATGGTGTAATTTGGCAAACTTTGGGCAGAGTCTCATTAGAATGGCCTCACACTTGCTACAGCACATTTTTCCTATTTGGGGTAATATATTCCTTTCTTTACTTGAGGCAGAATGCAGACAGCTGTGATGACAAAGCCTGACTCCCAGCTTTGGTTCGCTCTGGTTGATCTGTGTGCTCTGACACAGCAGCACCATTTGGTGCCCAGGGCTCCCTTCAATGCTGTGCTTTGTTTGCTTCTCTCTCTCCTGAACAGGAGACAGAATCATTGTTTGCTTCTGTTGTGCTTCCAGTGGCCATCTAAATGGAATCTGTGAACGTACAGGATGAGTTAATATGGGCCACAGCCTTCAGTCCCATTCCAGCTCTCAGCTGTTCCAGAGTCTCCTACTTTAATACTGATGCCAAATGCAAGGCTAATATTTCCACTGTTTTGGAAGTATGGAGAGTTTATTTTGTTATTCTTTCCAACAAAGAATAGCACTTCTGATGGATACCTATAAACTAAAATTGGCAGCTGAGGCACCAATCAGTGCCAGAAAGGCGCTCTTTTAGCTGGAAACAATAAACTCTCTCTCTGTGCAGCCTCTGTAGACTGGGCAAGCTTGTCTCAGAGATACTCTGGAATGTATTAATGCACAGGGATTTCTTCCCTCTGTTTGTGTGTCAGACTGAAAAGACAGCTGGCTGACCAGCATCTGCCCTCTCCCTTGCAGATTGTTGGTGCAAATGTGGACCTGAACAGGATGCTTCTTGACATTGACAACACCAGGATGACTGTGGATGACTTCAGACTGAAGTGAGTCTTTTCCTCCTTGTCTCATGTTGTCTTTGGTCCCTTTCTTACCACAAGTTTGTATTGCCAGTCTTTGGAGATACTGCAGCCTCTTGGCTCCAGCAGCAGAAAAGGCTGTTGTTGGGAAGAGCACTGTGAGCAGGAATTGGTGTTTTTCATTAGAATTTTGCTTCAGACAAGTTGTTGATGAGTGTTGTTTATCGGACTACATTCTGTTTCTCCATATTTGCTTTATAGGTTTATAAACATTATCAGAGAAATCCTATAGAGTAATTTCACTGAAATAAAACAATCCTACTGGAGAGGGAAAGAGAATCAGGTCCTTCCTTTTAAGAACAAACTGATGGGACCGCTGACCAAAGGTGTACTGATGGGAAATGTGCATAATAAAGAGAACTCTGGCAGCAGTTCTACTTTTTTTCTTGTCTGTGATTTAGGTATGAGACTGAGTATACTCTCCACCAGAGTGTGGCAAGTGATATTAATGGATTACGTCCACTTTTGGATCAACTGACTCTGTCCAGATCGGACTTGGAGACACAGTTTGAATCCCTGAAAGAGGAACTGATCTACCTTAAGAAGAACCATGAAGAGGTAAGTTTCTCTACACTTTAAAATAATAACTAACGAAAAATTATCACTCCAAGAATCTCCTGTGCATTTCTTCTGCTGGCAGCAATGAGACTTGGCTGCTGGGAGGATCTGTGTCCCTTTCTTTTCCTGTTTTTAAAGCTACAACATTTATTCTCACCTTCAACCTTTCCAAGTTTTGTTTTCTTTTCTTTCTCATAGGAAATGAAAGGACTGCAAACACAATCTGGTGGTGATGTCAATGTTGAGGTCAATGCTACTCCTGGCACTAATTTGATGGAAAAATTAAATGAAATGCGTTCTGAATATGAGCGGCTTATTGAGAACAACCGAAGGGAGGTGGAAAGCTGGTATGAAACCAAGGTAAAGCATGAGATTCTTTCGGTCAGTAAATCTTTCACAAAGATTCTATTTGCACACAGTAGGGCACAGGCAACTTATCAGGTATTATACAAGGGACTGCTAAGTGATTTTGAGTATGGGAAGAAGTGGAATCCCTGTGTTCCAAGAGCAAGGTGAATGAAACAGGGATTGGGTGTAGGTGAACAGAGTGGCATGGGGGAAATCTACAGTCAGCCTACATGACATCTTTATTTATACATATTCCTTGCTTCCTAAATGCTTTTATGATAACACCACAATGTTTTCTTACAATCAGAAAGACCTGAATTTTGTATGACAATTTTTTAGATGGAAGAAGTTAATCAGCAAGTCCATTCAAGCGGCCAGGAGATACAGTCCAGCAACCAACAGATCTCTGAGCTGAGACGTGAATACCAAAGCCTGGAAATTGAGCTGCAGTCGCAACTCAGCATGGTAAGTAAAGGTGGCTGCTTCTGCTTCCCCTGCAACACAGGCTGCAGGTGCCCTTAGAATGAAAGGAGGTTGGTTACAGCTAGCACGCGCCCTGCCAGTACAGAACGGGGTGCTGGACTGTGCCAAAAACAGCTTCTCTCTGTTTTGTGCAGATCTCCCATTTTCTCACCAACATGAGTTCAGTTTGCCACGTTCCCACAAACACTGTACTGTTTCTTCCACTTGCAGTTAGACTCTTTGCAGTCCAACCTGGAGGACACAGAACGCCGCTACAACATGCAGCTGCAGCAGATCCAGGGCATGATTGGCCCCTTGGAGGAGGAGCTGGCCAGCATCCGCTGCGAGATGGAGAGCCAGAACGAGGAGTACAAGATGCTGCTGGGCATCAAAACCCGCCTGGAGCAGGAGATCGCTCAGTACCGGTCACTGCTTGAGGAAGGACAGCAAGACCTTGTGTACGTACACTGGCAAAAGGACACAGCATTACGCAAAAGCCTAAATAGTCACAGAGACTGTAACAGTTTAGATTTGCAAAACAGGTTTTATACTAAAATGAGGATAATCGGCCTTTTTAACCAATCAGCTCCCAGGTTTGAGGTACAATACATTTCTTGGCAAGTCTATTCAGAATAGAAATTGTCTGAGAAAAATATCAGTACAGAAATTCTGAACTCCCAGCTTTGGGAGGGACAAGGGAACCCACGCATGCGGCCTCACTTTTATCCCAATGCCGGAAAAGGCCAGGAGTTCAGCAGATGGAAGTCACCCTAAAAAGGCCTGTATGGAGAAAAATTAAAGGTTTCAGTTGTCTTTTGATCTGTGTGAGGTTCCAAAAAGGATAAGTACAGACAGGAGAAGTGCAAACTTGTGAGCAGTCTGACTGACTTGTTGTTTGTGTTTTCTCTCTTCACAGAATCCCAGCAGGAGGAATAGGAGGAGGAATGGGAGGAGGCGGAATGGGAGGAGGAATGGGAGGCGGCAGAATAGGTGGTGGTGGTTTCAGTGGAGGAGGAAGAGGAGGAAGTGGTAGCATGGTTGGTGGAATGGGAGGAAGTGGAGGAGGAAGTGGAGGAATAGGAGGGGGAAGCGGAGGAAGCTGCATCATCGGAGGAGGAGGAAGCGGAGGAGGAGGAAGGACCTCAGGAGGTGTCAGCAGTTCCCACTCCTACTCTTCATCTTCCCAGTCTCAGTCATGCAGGGGCGGTGGTGAAAGCCAAGGTGAGAACTCTTTCATGAGCACAACTTCCCCAGTCCCATTCTTACTAACTGATCCACTGTGCCAACATCCTCTCCTGCGGGCAAGCAGTACCAAGGATAAAAAAGCACTTCTGGAAAGTGCTAGATCCACTTTTATGACAACGTCTTTCGTGTCTGTGTGCAAAGGACTGATTCTGGTTAAGATACAGTTTCAGTTTTGGCTCAGTTTTGAGGATAATATCACCGTGTCACGTAGTTAAAAACCTGGCTATGATTCTTTTCATACTGAGCTGAAGTTTTCCTTCGTGCTTTTGGGACAGCTTAAGGTCATCTATCACATAACCAAGCTTCTTTGGTGCCACATGTGGTGCCTCAACGATCAACTGCCAGTGCTGAAGAAGTTAATGCTTTCTTTATCTCCAAACAGGTTATGGAAGAAAATCCTTTGACTAAGAACTGAGGATTCTACAGTGCAAGACCTGTCAAAGAGAAATCGGCCCAACACCCCAGTATTCCTCAGGCTCCTGAGGAAGGAGATGCTCCTACCAGCTCCTCACTGCTGCTGCTCTGCCCAAAGGGTCTGTCAGAGCCGCTCTGACAGGCCAGCTGCTGTGCATGCCATGTGCTGCCTCTGCATATAATGCTTGGTGGACACAATCACTTGTACTTGAAATGCTTGCTTTAAAGATTCAACCAGTTTGTTATTTGGTTGTTCTGTATGAGAAAAACGTCTCTAATAAAACTTCATTTCTGTCTGATGCAACCAGAATCCCGTGTCTACGATTTCTTTTTCCATTCTGCAAATGTAAACACTTAAAAAGAAAACAGAAAGCCATGCCAACACTTGCCTCCAGGCAGAAAGGCTAACGATGCACTGCAACTGCTGGTAATGAAATTTGGAGTTAAGACTCTGTTTCTGAGCACCTGGGGCAGATTATAATCTTCTTGGAGCATCCTCTGCTGTGCCTTTGTTTTTCATGGAGCACTTGGTAGTGCAGCTGAGCTCTGAGACTCGGCAGCAGCTGTGTCAGTCAGAGCAGACTGCAGAATGGCAGCACAGCTGGTAAAAGTGGCCTCAAATGAGTGTCCTCCTGGGCCTGACAGGGAGACGTGAACCATCACAGAACCAGGACTGTGAAACAAAAGCAAAGTTTTACTTTGTGGGTCAGAAAATCTTACCTGGCACTCATCAGTTTAAACTGGAAATGCACAAATGTGGTCTGCTTTTGAACTGAAGGAAAAGAAGAGGAAGAGAGGGAATATAACTCACAGGGTCTTTAAGAAGATCCCTTCAAGTTTGTATCCACAGCAGTATTTGCCTTCTAGTTGCGCCAAATGAAGAACACATGAAAGTAACCAGTGTTTATTTTTAGTTATAGGGAGATCTGACTGTGAAGGACATTGCCACAAATCTTCCACCCACATCCAGCCGTTACCTGCAGACGCTGCTGGCCGCAGGCGCCAAGGCAGCCCCACAACCCACCCACCTGCAGCCCCCAGTGCCTGCAGGCTGTGCTGCAGGAGCTGCATCTGCACCTCCAGCTGAATGTGCTCCCTGTTTTTTCATATTCCTTATTTCAAAGCAATTGTAGCACAGCTTTCTCAGCAACTGAGACGGTTTTGATCATCAAAACAAAACCGGCTTGTTTTACTACAGCCCACCCCCAGGATAAAGCCCACTTCCAGAGACTAGGCTGGAAAAACGATTTCTCCTGCATCCTAACAAATCTGAGATCAAAGGAAATGAAGAATGCAGCGTTGGGCCCCCACAGCAGTTGTGCACATTTCAGGAATCTCAGGAATTTCTGCATCATGCTTCAGAGGAGAGAGCGCTGCTAAAACACGCAGATGGTAAGCCAGAGCTTTATTGCTTGTAATGAGAAGCAAGCACCAGAACTCCTCAGCACTGACTGAAAGACCCAGTCCATGGCACAGCCCCACCAGGCACTGCGAGCAGAAGCAGCTCAGGCCATGCAGTCCTCAGAGAAACTCACAGGGAGCGCAGGGGCAACGGCTCCAATCGCACGTGGCCTTGCAAGCTAAACTGTGGTGCAGGGCTGTGCTCAGGGAATGGCTTCCAATGGTGAACAGACACAGAAAATGGGCGTTTTGTGAAAGAGTAGCCAGCAGGACAGACCTATACAGCCCCACTGACTTCAGCAGAAAACAGGAGGGAAGTCGGCCTGCAGTGCTTACAGAAGAGCTGCACATTGGGTATGGGCAGGAGCTCCCCTGATAGGAGCAGTGAAGAAACAGAAGGTTCACAGCAATGATCTCTGCCATGAGACACAGTAACACAGTTTTTCAAAAGAATATTGTCCTCCAGTAAATGAAAACAGATTTTTAAATAGTCGATGTCAATTCCAAACCCGGTACTGAACGAAGAGCCCCCTGGGGGTGGCTGCAGGCAGGAGCCACTGTGTGCACCTGCAGAAGGAAGGCAGGAGCTGGAACGCCGAGTTTCACCACAGGGAAGGCCGAAGGAGACAGACAACCAAGGCGGAGCCTTCATTAACTTCCATTACCGGAGATATACTGTCAGATTAATAAAAGCTATGAGATATTATATTATCCAACAAAATATCTAACAAAGAGCCACCCACATGAAATTATAGTGCATGTGTGAATCAACACAGACATACTTGAGTAGAACAGTAATGCGTATTACTTTCCTATGACAAAATTCCCCTTAGCACATCACTTTTGGCATGAGCGCTGTGGCTGGCAAAGCCCATGGGAAGCGGCACTGCCTGGAGGTGACACCCACCCGGTGAGGTATAAAGAGGCCCCGGCGAGGACAGGAGGCAGCGCTTCCACTTCTGCATCGGGCTCGCAGCAGGCTTTGCTTTCGGGGCGCGACATCCACCTCTCACCATGAGCTGCAGCATCAAGAGGACATCCAGCACCTCGTACCGCAGCGGAGGCGGGGGAGGCATCTCTGCTGGTGCCGGCGGCAGGAGCTCCTCCGCCTCGTGCCGGCGATACGCCTCCTCCGTGATCGGCGGGGGCAGCTCCGCGGGGGCAGCGTGCGGCATCGGCTACGGCGGGGGCATGAGCGCCGGCAGCCTCGCCGGGGGCTTCTGCGGGGGCCTGGGAGGAGGCTTCGGAGGCGGCTTTGCCGGAAGCTTCGGCGCCGGGGGGGACGTGCTGCTGAGCGGCAACGAGAAGATCACCATGCAGAACCTCAACGACCGCCTGGCCTCCTACCTGGACAAGGTGCGAAGGCTGGAGGAGGACAACGCCCAGCTCGAGCTCCACATCCGCGAGTGGTACAGGAAACAAGCTCCCAGCGCCTCAAAGGACTACAGCTCCTACTACCAGACCATCGAGCAGCTCCAAAACCAGGTAGGGCAGCCCCGCAGCACGGCTCCATCTCCCGCACCAGCGCTGCCCCGAAGCTCTCGCTCCTTTCCGCTCCCTCCCACGGCCTGGGGGAGCTGAGGGCCGCCCGCTGCTGTCCTGGGGGCCGCTCGGCCGCCCCACAGCGCCCTGCAGGGAACGGTTGGGCTCTGGGGGCACAGCCCGAGGCTCCACAGGGCCTCCTGCAGCCCAAGCATGCTGGAGCGCGTCGCTGAATCCCCACGGTTCCACACTTTCCACGCTGCTCCCATCCCACAAAGCCAAACAGCTGCACTGCAAGACCTGCATTGCCTTTGGTTTTGCTCACTCCCACACAAGTCAGCCAGAAGGAACAAGGCCTTCCCTTACAGCTATCTTATTCCAGTTCCAAGAAATCGCAGTAAAGAGACTAGGAAGGATCACATTGCAGGAAAAGAGATAAATGCAGTCCCCAGGAGTCATGGAGAACTATTTCCAACTTGATGAACAGCAGCATAGCCTGAGTTTCCTTGAAAAGCAAATTTGGAGCACAATCCTCTCCCACAGTCCCTGCAATACAGCAGGAAACAGCTCTGAGTTTCGCAACAAAGCCCTCTCAGAGCTTTTGTTCCTTTCTTCTCCTGCACCTTGAGCACTGACTGACTCCTCTCCAACCTCTTCTTTTGCAGATCATTTCTGCCACTGTGGACAACAACAAGATGCTTCTGGACATCGATAACAGCAAGATGACGGCTGATGACTTCCGAATGAAGTGAGTACCTCTCTGTGCAAACCCACGTCTGTTCTATCCTGTTCCCAAATTCAGCAGGCAAGGCACTACACCAATTGCTGTGACTGAGCCTCCATGCTTTATTGGGGTACTGTCACAGGAAAGACGTGCTGTTGACGGTCATCATCTCATTTGTCTCTGTTGTCTGTGGTAAAGGTATGAGAATGAACTGGTCATCCGTCAAACTGTGGAGTCTGACATTAATGGCTTGAGAAACATGCTGGATGACCTGACTCTGGTTAGGTCTTCACTGGAATCTGAGCTGGAGTCCTTGAAAGATGAGCTTATTGCTCTGAAGAGAAACCACGAGGAGGTAAGAACAAGTAATCAACAGCATGTTCAAGATACTGTCTCTTGTTATATTAGGGTTCCTGAAATTAAATTTCAAAAATCAGACTTATGCCAAGTGATGGCCAGTCTCTCACACCTCAGAACTGGTTTTCCCACTGTGCCCTACAGCAGCACTGAGCTGTGCCCCTGCCTTCTCTCCTCACGCCCTGCAGGAATTACGACAGCTGCAGTCTCAGACTGGAGGCGATGTGAGCGTGGAGGTCAATGCTGCTCCCGGAGAAGACTTGACCAAGATTCTCAATGACCTGAGAAATGAGTATGAGCAGATCATTGAGAAGAACCGCAGGGAGGTTGAGCAGTGGTATGAAGTCAAGGTACGCAGCAGCGCCCGCAGCGCGGTTCTCCTTCCCCGGCACAACGCAGCTCCCTGCCCGCCCTCGCTCTCAGGCAGCAGATCTGCTCCGCCAGGGGACGGCCCCGCTCACAAGGCTCTGCTTTGCTCCCGCAGATCGAAGAAGTCAACCGACAGGTCACCTCCAGCAGCCAGGACATCCAGACCAGCAGCCACCAGCTCACCGAGCTGAAGCGCGAGATGCAGAACCTGGAGATCGAGCTGCAGGCACAGCTCAGCACGGTACGTGGGGCGGCACCGCTGAGGGTCCTGGGCTCCTGGGGATGGGAAACTGCCTCCTGGGGCACAGCCCTGCTCCTAACCCCCTGCCTTCCACCTACAGAAAGACTCGCTGGAAAACTCCTTGGCCGAGACGGAATCTCGCTACGGTTGCCTGCTGCAACAAATCCAGGGCCAGATTAACGCTGTAGAGGAGGAGCTGGCCAACATCCGCTGTGAGATGGAGGGCCAGAGCCAGGAGTACAAGATGCTGCTGGGCATCAAGACCCGCCTGGAGCAGGAGATCGCTCAGTACCGGGCTCTGCTCCACGAGGGACAGCAAGACCTTGCGTACGTATACCATGTTAAGAGCAAGGGAATAAAAGTAAATCTTTTGAGCCTGTAATTTCTTAGAGGGTCTTCTAGTGCATGCTGCTACAGCAGTATGTTCTCTGACAGTGTACGCAGTGGCTGTTGTTAACTGTCAGTGAATTGCTCTCTTCTCACAGTGCCTCCCAAGGAGCTTTTCAAGGAGGTGGAAAATCCTCCCAGTCATATTCTTCTAGTTCCTTCTCTCAGTCCCAGTCTGGTGACGTGACAGGTAAGATTACACTTCATCATAATAGCCTAAAGATTAAAGCTTATTAAAATAGGTATAAATAAAAAAAACCCACTTCTGATAATATGCTTAGAGTGCTGCTCCACTTGCAGCCATCTGAGCTGCTTCCACTGTTCTTTCGGTAACACACCATGATAGTTGAAAAAATTCAGTTCTGCTGGAAACATCAGATTTCTCCTTCAGTCAATGATTTCTCCTGGTTTCACACAGGGCAGTCAAGAGTGTGCTAGAGCAACAGCAGTGATGCTGGCATCCTCCTCCTAAGATGCACTGAACTGACCCACGGATGATGAGAGGCAGAACCCAATGCTCCTGCAGCACAGCCGATGCGATGCAGTGCAGAGGAGCGCTCGTCACTGGCCTCACCTTCCCTTCTGCAATGCTGGCCTTACTCAACTTGTCTTTGTCAACTGGATCTTTGCTTAAAAGCTTGAATTCTGCTGATAATGCAGTCATTAATAAAACTTCACTTCTTTTATGCAAATAAAAATGTCTGAGGAATTTAATTTAACAAACTCTGAACAAATATTATCAAGCCATCCAACATCCAGCATCCAAAATACAGGCTGTCTGCCATGGTCTGTACATACACTAAGAACAACCAGTCCTGCTGTACAAAAATGGCCACTGTGCCCAGGTGACATCACTGAGCTAAGGAAAGGAGAAGGAAAATGATGGGTAATCTCTGAAGATTAAGTAAGCGTGACTGCACCAAACTGTGCTCATTGCCACTGCTCTGACACATCAGAATCCATTCATCCTTGGCTTTACTCGGTTCATTATAGGTACAGTTCCCAGGGAAGGTGTGACTCAGTACAGGTTGCTGCGGTACGATGGGGTTTCATGACGTTAAGTATTTCCACACCTTTGACTATGCAGAAAGTTATGATTCCTAACTTCTGCTAGGAAATGCAGGTAACAAGGCAATGCGCCTCCTTCATTTCGTTTCACGCAGCAAAAAAGATCTCACATTTTACAACTGAAATCCCCAGTTAAACACTAATAAAATGCCAAGAAGTCTTTTTTATCTTTATCACCCACTGGTTGACACAGCACCTTCCAAGGAATCAGAGACACGTTTCCCCCACAGATGGCATTTTCTTTATGTTTCTGTTTCTCTCCGAAGATAAAAGTGTGCAATACAACTGGGGATGAAAGGGCAATGTTAGAACAGATGCTTTATACATGTTCTGCTTTCCGAAGGACACAGGAATCCCCTTTTCAATCCATAACTGCACTTCAGCTCCCCAGAGGCAGCTTTCAGCCTATTGAGAGCACCTCCTGCTCCCCCCTCCACCCACCAGCCCTGCCATTTCACTGAAGGCGGAGGCACTGTTTCCATAGGGTAACAAAACAAAAAGCTTGCTCATCCCAAGCAACTCAGCGGAGTTATTTAGGTTAGGTGTTGTTTCGGTAGCTGTGTGGCTGGGCTCGGCCATCACAGTAACATAATTGCAGCTCACAGCATCTGCAAGGAGGAGGTACTTCTTGCTCATCTTGAAAAGCTGGGTCGCCAAACTGACTTTTTTCAGGCTAGAATCAGGAATTTGTATGAAGAAAAGCCCTATTCCAAAGAAAAAAGGTTCACTTAAGATTTTAACAATAGATAAAGCGATGCAAAGCAAATGCAAACATGAGTTTCCTTTCCAAAGGCTACCAGAACTCATTCAGGTCTCAGCTGCACTCAACACAGACAATGACGTTACAAAGCCATCTTTCTCAGGAAGGGCTATGGAGACCTGAACCCCAGTTAGTGCGTATAAATAAGCACTGCAGGCTGTTTTGTTTGGCTCTAAACCTCCAGCAGCACAGAGAAGCACTGCAATGACCGAAGCTACAGCCTTCCACACCACAGTGCTTTAGGGAGCACAGAACGTTTCCGAATCAGCCTGTAAGAGTGCGAGGGCATTGTGAAACAGGTGGCAGCTTCCAGTTACACCTGGAAAATCAAAGCTGTGAAAAATCTTCAGGCTGAAAGGAGTGGACGTCCCATAAAACTGCCGCTGACTGCAGCAGAATGAGATCAGCGCTGAGTCCTCCCCGTAACCACCCTCTGCGTGTTGCCACTGGCTCAGTGGGCGCTGACCTCCCCCGGTGTGGAGCAGGAGGTGTCCCAGGGAAGATGATGGAGCACACAGAGCTGTGCAGAAAGCAGCAGATGCTGCAGCGCTGTCAGCAGGGCTGCCCTGGGCCCAGCTGCCTCCCACCAACGGCTGCTCCGGCACTCACTGCACCGCAGCCATGGCTGCCCAGGAGTGATACGAGATGGGTATTGCTCTGGAGAGAGCTGCAGGGAATAAAAGGGCTTTGGCAGCGTGGAATTTCTGTTTGGGTCACTCTGATGGAGTTCCTGCTGAGGCAGATCAGAGAAGCACGCTTCGGACCAAGACGAGGGCACTCATTCATTGCAGAACTCTTAATTGCCCGAGATGCTTCTCAGGTTGTCCTCTCCCTCTTGTGAGACCAAAGACATATATCCAGTGATGGCATCATGGTTTCTGTGAAAACCACTGAATATTTTGATTCTTTTGCCAATTCAGAGCATCTGTTTGTGGCTCTGAGCCCAATTTCACCAGCGAGTAAACAGCAATTAGAAAGTTTTCAAAACACTGGTACTTCAGATCAACTTTTCTGATTGTGAGCAAAAAGTCCCCCAGGGGAAGGAGCGATGTCAGCACTCTCACCATCTCCTCGCGGAGCTGAGGAGCCCCTGTGCCACCCACAGCAGCCACAGGCCGACCTCCTCCTGCCACTGCAGGGCTCTGAATGCCGATGGCAGCCCAGGAAATGGTGCTTTTTAGGAGTGCTGAGGATCTGTGTGCCTCCAACACAGCCCTGCAGCTCCCTCAGCCCAAAGCAGAGCCACGGCACGCGGGACCAAAACGGAGCGGGACACAGAAAGGAGCTGCAGAACAGAAGGACTCAAATGTAAATCTTTGTGATACAGTCACAGCCATGGCCATGTTAGAAAAAAAGAAAGGAAAAGAGAGACGGTGAGACATAGAAAAGGTCTCTGTCGATGGCATGAAATTACAGCGTTGGGAAATGTTTGGAACTGTTGGGTCAGATGTTATGATGCAACAATACCGAGAAGCAGATATAAAATCAACACCTCTGGCATCAATGCCAATCAGCAATAAACATCTCATAAGGAAGAATAAAAGAGCATTTCAACAATCTAATGGGGAAAATATGAGTAAGGAATCACACCCTGTGAGAAAATCATTTTTCTTTTTTAATAATGATGACTCAGTCCCAGATATGCAAAGCAACTGGTTCTGACGTGCAGATAATTAGAGAGCTACTAATAAATGAACAATCCTAATTACAAAGATCAAAGTATCAAATTATCTCCAGCATATCTATGAAACATGTGTAGTGGTACCAAGGGGAGGGTGAACGGCTTTCCGTGACTCTCCAGTCAATTACTGCACACATCAGTGATTCTAAGGGCTTCAGAACTGGTTTGGCCAAGAGACAGAATGTTGCCCCAGCCACAACTTGAAGCAAGGAGGACCATCAGTGAAGAAACCACAAGGAGAACTGGTAGAAGTGAATTCCCATCAAAGTTTCCCTCTCCCATAAAGAGCCTCCTGTCTCTGTATGTTCTCCAGAAGTGATTTAATGGCAAAATCCCATTTGCAAAGAAGGGTTCTTCCCACCTTGTTTTCCAACAAATGCTGTGATTGTGCCACTGCACCAAAGCCAGAAGGCATTGGGGATCGAAAGGGTCACAGCTGAATGTCCACACGTGAAGAATAAATGCCTCCCATGAACAGACCAAGGCCAGCCTCACAGCTGCCTCCTTCGCCATCAAAACCCCCACAGCAGAGGCACCTTCCAAACAGTTATGCTTCCATGGACAAAATGCTTTCCCTCGTTCCCAGCACTCAAGGCCAGACAACATCCTTCCCTGTGGACAACAGAACTGTCTTTATTTTAAATAGCAGCAGCATCTCCTTCCATAGGAGCAAGCTGACACCATCTCAGCCTTCTGTTTGCTAAGGTAAAAAGCTGCAGCCGCTTACTGTCCTCTCCCAAGACACTCAGTGGTGTAAGCTCCACACCTCTCTTTCTGCTTAGAATAGCCTGGAAACCAGGTAACTTAAGAGAAAAAAAAAAAGCACAGCTTTAAAGAATGACATCTTGCATGTTCTCTGCTCTGTGCAAAACATCAGATTATTCCCTGGAGATGGAACCAGTTTGGTGAAGCAGGAACGCTGCCTCTGCAGCAGTTCTTCTACTGAGATTTACCAATAAACACCATGAAGACGCTGCACAAGATGAGCTTTCTTTGTAGGACAGCAGCTAAACCTCAGAGATGTTGTTTCCAAGAAAAAGGCAAAATTAAGGGACCTGACTTCATATTTCTCCAACTCTAAAACTGAACGGTAACAGAGCGCTGCTTTCACCACCTCTGCTCAGGACAAAAAAATGACAAGGATCAAAGAGGAACTATTAAAATAAGTTTCACTCATGAAGTAGCCAGCAACACACTATCTGAAACAAAATCTAACACACAGCCACCCACCCCAAATTATAGAGCGTGCTTTGTGTGAATCAGCATTGCAAACACAATACCTATGGGGAGGGCTGTCCCAGGTCCCAAAAGAAATTCCCCTTAGCACATCACTTTTGGCATGAGCGCTGTGGCTGGCAAAGCCCATGGGAAGCGGCACTGCCTGGAGGTGACACCCACCCGGTGAGGTATAAAGAGGCCCCGGCGAGGACAGGAGGCAGCGCTTCCACTTCTACATCGGGCTCGCAGCAGGCTTTGCTTTCGGGGCGCGACATCCACCTCTCACCATGAGCTGCAGCATCAAGAGGACATCCAGCACCTCGTACCGCAGCGGAGGCGGGGGAGGCATCTCTGCTGGTGCCGGCGGCAGGAGCTCCTCCGCCTCGTGCCGGCGATACGCCTCCTCCGTGATCGGCGGGGGCAGCTCCGCGGGGGCAGCGTGCGGCATCGGCTACGGCGGGGGCATGAGCGCCGGCAGCCTCGCCGGGGGCTTCTGCGGGGGCCTGGGAGGAGGCTTCGGAGGCGGCTTTGCCGGAAGCTTCGGCGCCGGGGGGGATGTGCTGCTGAGCGGCAACGAGAAGATCACCATGCAGAACCTCAACGACCGCCTGGCCTCCTACCTGGACAAGGTGCGAAGGCTGGAGGAGGACAACGCCCAGCTCGAGCTCCACATCCGCGAGTGGTACAGGAAACAAGCTCCCAGCGCCTCAAAGGACTACAGCTCCTACTACCAGACCATCGAGCAGCTCCAAAACCAGGTAGGGCAGCCCCACAGCACGGCTCCATCTCCCGCACCAGCGCTGCCCCGAAGCTCAAAGTGAAAAGTGCTGATGATCTCACAGCACAAATGTTCTTCTGTTCTTTCCCCCATCAAATATTACTAGGTCAAAATGTTTGGGGAAAACAAAACCTAGCACGCTGCAGTCCTGTTGACATGGCATGTCAATGGCCTCCCGCAGTCCCTGTGATACTGCAGCAAATGAGCCTAAGATCCTCACAAAAGGCCTCTCAGAGCTTTGGTTCCTTTCTTCTTCTCCTGCACCTTGAGCACTGACTGACTCCTCTCCAACCTCTTCTTTTGCAGATCATTTCTGCCACTGTGGACAACAACAGGATGCTTCTGGACATCGATAACAGCAAGATGACGGCTGATGACTTCCGAATGAAGTGAGTACCTCTCAGTGCATGTCTCCCTGTCGTGAATTTTATGAGATTAATTAATGTGGGAGATAATGTGCCTTCCCAAGTAGAATGACCATGCCTACAGGTTGTAGTGAAATTCATGTTTCTCTTTTCTGCGCTGAAAGGTATGAGAATGAACTGGTCATCCGTCAGACCGTGGAGTCTGATGTGAATGGTCTGAGAAATCTCCTGGACGAGCTGACCTACACACGTTCCTCACTGGAATCTGAGCTGGAGTCCCTGAAGGAGGAGCTGATTGCCCTCAAGAGAAACCATGAGGAGGTACGATCAACTTATTTATGCAATACCAAAAGGACCAAACACCATATATATGTAATGAAATTATCTTGGGCAGCATAGGTTTAGGCTGGCTGTTACACGTACAGGTGTGAACGGAACTGCAATCACAACAGCTGATAAAATACATGCCTTTGTAGCTATGATAACAAAAAAGTTAAACCACATTAGATTATGTGCTGCAGATGAAAAGGCAAAAAAAAAACCAGACTTTTTGCTGCTGATAGCCCATTAGATTGCAGTGTTTAATAATATCTCTCAGCATCAGCATTCTTAGCAGAGTAACTTCCACTTCCAGTTCCACATTCAAAAGATCACCACGGAATCTCAGTATTGCTTCACCTGCTGCCCTCAACAGCAGCACTGAGCTGTGCCTCTGCCTTCTCTCCTCACACCCTGCAGGAATTACGACAGCTGCAGTCTCAGACTGGAGGCGATGTGAGCGTGGAGGTCAATGCTGCTCCTGGAGAAGACTTGACCAAGATTCTCAATGACCTGAGAAATGAGTATGAGCAGATCATTGAGAAGAACCGCAGGGAGGTTGAGCAGTGGTATGAAGTCAAGGTACGCAGCAGCGCCCGCAGCGCGGTTCTCCTTCCCCGGCACAACGCAGCTCCCTGCCCGCCCTCGCTCTCAGGCAGCAGATCTGCTCCGCCAGGGGACGGCCCCGCTCACAAGGCTCTGCTTTGCTCCCGCAGATCGAAGAAGTCAACCGACAGGTCACCTCCAGCAGCCAGGACATCCAGACCAGCAGCCACCAGCTCACCGAGCTGAAGCGCGAGATGCAGAACCTGGAGATCGAGCTGCAGGCGCAGCTCAGCACGGTACGTGGGGCGGCACCGCTGAGGGCCCTGGGCTCCTGGGGATGGGAAACTGCCTCCTGGGGCACAGCTCTGCTCCTAACCCCCTGCCTTCCACCTACAGAAAGGCTCGCTGGAAAACTCCTTGGCCGAGACGGAATCTCGCTACGGCAGCCTGCTGCAACAAATCCAGGGGCAGATTAACGCTGTAGAGGAGGAGCTGGCCAACATCCGCTGCGAGATGGAGGGCCAGAACCAGGAGTACAAGATGCTGCTGGGCATCAAGACCCGCCTGGAGCAGGAGATCGCTCAGTACCGGGCTCTGCTCAATGAGGGACAGCAAGACCTTGTGTATGTATTCTATTTGTTAATAAGACATACATTAGAGTGCAATGTTTTCTGTGCTGACACTTGCAGAGGACAGAGCACAGTGTTTTATCAGCCTGTGATTGAACCCCAGATGTAGCATTTTTTCACAGCATCTTCATTGAAATGCAAATATCAGGTACTCAGTAAGGAAATCAATTATAGTTACAATTACTTCAGGTTCCCGGCTCCTTTCAGCCCATTTATAAAGTGAATTCTGTGAGAGAAACCACTGCAGAAGATCAAGTCGTGACTTCTGCCCACAGCTGGGCATGCTCAGCTGCTGTGAGAGAACTGCACTCCTGCAGCACTCTGTAGTTTAAGCTTCTCTGGCTTTCTCATAATTTGCAGCTGGAAGGGAATGAAATGAAAAGATAAAAAGAAACATTTCTAAGATCCAGGAAAAATCCCGCTGTGACACGGATTGCACACCACGCCACAGTGTGTCTGGCTGGGAATTCATCACCACTCCCTTCCCTTACAGGATGCCCCAAGGAGGAGGACGGACCTCCCACTCCTACTCTTCCACTTCCTACTCTCACGGACAATCTGGTGGAGACAAGTCAGGTAAGAAACAGCTTCTAAAAAGGATCCTCGTTTTTCCTGTGCCCACAGCTTTCACATTCTGTACTTCACTGCTGTTTGCTGGTTAACACTAAACATTGTGCTATGGCTTCCACATTCACAATTACAAAAGAGATTAAACCATTGACAATCAAGTCTCTTAACTTCAGACTGCCATAACTCCAGCTACAGAAATTGGCTAGCTTTTTGCCCACGCTCTTTCTCATGTGGATGGACCCTTAAATAATGGATAAACCAGTACAGTCAGCAGACTCTCGATGTCCTCATTAAACAGAGTAATCATTTCTTATTTCCTCCCACAGGGCAGACAAGAGTGTGCTGAGATACCACTGATGCTCTGCTCTGATCTGCCTACTGCCACCCGCACAGCCCCAGATGCAGGGATAACAAACAGCTCAGGCTGTGTGCCTGCGTGGTGCACAGCTCCGTCTGCACACATCGTCATGCAGTGACGATGAATCCCTGCCAGGACTCCCAAAGTTTTCTGCTTCTTCCTTTCTGTTGTTCTTCACAATCACTGCAATCCCCTTACAGTCCTGCAGTGCCATCGCTGCTCTGCTTTCTGCTGACCATAGTGCCTCTAATAAAACTTCACTTTTCTGCAGTGCAAAAAGAACCTGTGTCCAGTAGATGATTTAGTGTATTGATATTGTACAAATATTCAAAGTTATGTGAAAGAAATGAGGTATACATTCACAGTTTGGGGATGTTCTTTAGTACAGCCCCAAAGAAAACAGCATATCCTACTTCATCAGCTGATCTGGATAAGCTGTAAGAGAAGAAGGAATGCCTGATCAGTTCATATTAAACTCGAGAGTGACACCTATGGGAACAAGAAAGGATGGGTGAAAGCCTTTCGCAGAGTGTTCCATGTGAGGGCTGTACGTCCAAGTGGTTGATGTCACAGTCGAGCTTAAACAAACCTCACGTGATTAAAAGCTCAAACTGGGTTAATCTGAAGACAAGTGCCCCTGGGTTGCTGAAGAAGAAATTAATCACATTCAGGCAACCCCCAAATTTAGAGGAGGGTTCTATCTAATCTTGTTCAATAAAAGCCAAAGGGCCCATCAGGCAGTGAATGGCAATATGCAAAGAAATCGCTCTTGAAACATGAATTTCAGCTGTTAGGGCTGCTCTCCCTGACCTGCTGGAAGTCCAGGCTCACACCCTCTATCTGAAGGCTCAAATCCAAGCAGCTGAGGTACATCCTCTGACTTCCTGTGGGAACAGCCCCAGCTCTGTGGTGGGATGGGACTCAGGATGGAGGAAGGTTCCATCCTTCTTTCTGTAGCTGCCCCAGCCTCACGGAACACACTGACACCATTTGAGCTAGGCAGAGGAAGAAAAGGCGAAATAACTCATTTGAGACTTACAAACTATGTTTCAGTCTTCGGTTCTCAGCACACAGAGCAGCTGAGCAGGATCTGCCACACTGCACTGCATGGCTGACGCAGGCTGGGTGCGTCTCAGGGCTGTTCCTCTGCGGGCAGCACACAATTCTCTGCATTTTGCTTTGCAATCAGATTCAGGCCAGGCAAAATGTCACCCTGTCACACAGCAGCTCTGCACCCCGCTCCCCCAGGTGTCACTATTCTTGAGAAATCAAACAATTGAAGCAAACAGGGAAGGCCACGTAAGAATGTAGCTTAAGATGGGTTTCACGGTTGCCTTTTCCATTACTAAAATGTGCTGCCAAAAAAAAAAAAACAAACAACCAACCAATGGAAGAAAATCTTTTTTTCCCCAAAAAATTATTAGCTAGACACATATTTTTAAAGGAAAAAAAAAAAAGTAATAAAAAAGATATATTTTTCACAAGGCTAACATTGAGATATCAGACAGCATTTAATCACAGTAACAGCAAAGAGGTTCGAAAAGAGGAACTATCATCTGCTCCACGCAGTCCTGTCCGAAAGCTCTCAGGTAATGCCGTCGGAAATCAGCAAACTCAGAGCGCTCCTGCCGCACTGATGCAGCCCTCGGCTTGATGCCTCCGCGGCTGTGCTTCAACAGCCGGCCTGCAGGGGGCGCGCGGAGGTACGGCGTGACCCGGCAGTGCCGCTCTCAAAGCATTGTCACAGCCTGCGGGTGTGGGCAGGTTTCTCACTGCTGGAAATTAATCATCTCCGACCGCACAATAAGGAGCTTTCAGGAAGGTCGGAGGAAAGCCTCGCAGCCCCGCAGCCCCGCAGCCCCGCTCTCCCACTGCTGCAGGAGAGCTTTCAGGGCGCAGCACTGCTGCGCTGATCCCCTCCATCCCCTCAGCACTTCCAGGGCTGTAACAAAGGAAATTTCTCCTTCGCTCTGCCCTCGGTGAAAAACAGATGGAAGGGAACGATCTGAACAAGTTAGTGCTGTACTCACATTTACCGGCCTACAATAATCATGAAAAGTAACAGCAGTCAAATGAAGCAAGCACAAAAATGCTTGTAGGAAAATGCATTTTCTGTGTTTCTAAGCAGATTTCTGGTAAGTTTCATGCAGCAGATAGATTTTGGAGAGCAAAAGCCAACGAACTTCTGCTCGAAGCAATCTCACGCTACAGCAGACCGACGGGCAAACATTCCCTCATGGCTGGCACAACACGTGCACGTTTCAGGTGTGCCGAGGCTGACTTTGACAGGGAGCTGCAGGGCGCCTGCGGAGCTCTTTGTGCACTCTGCCATTGCTGCTCGCAGTGCTGTTAGTGAGCCCACGCTCAGCGGCGCTGCCAAGGCTGGCTGCAGGGAACACCTCTGTGTAGTGCTGGCTGCGGTTCAAAGGCCCAACCCTGCTGAGCGCCCGGCCCTCCGCCACTGCTGCTCCCAGCCCAGCTCTGCCCTGCAGCTCCACGCCGGCTCTGCTGCCAGGAACAAAAACTCCTTTCCGCCGAACCCGTTGTCATAACCTCTCACTGGGATCTGACGGGTTTTATTAGTTATTAAAGTTGAATCTGCTGGAAAGCAGTGGAAAGACATTCGGCAGGTATTTCCATTGGCTTCATTCGGCGGTGCTGGGCTGCTCAACACAAGAGATGGCTGGCACAGACCTCAGTGTTCCACTGAGAGAGGATTTAAAGCCAAGTGAATCTGTTGGAATGTTATCTTGGTTTCGGATGGGGTGAGACTGAGACAAACCTGCACTTAGAAAACTAGCAACAGAAATAATAGTATTTAAACACGAATATAAAAATATGTAAATATATGAACATATGAATACAAATACACACAGGTATGAATGTGTCCCCAAACATTTTACAGATGGGAACCAGACACAGCCGTGCACCCACTCTGCTGACACTGCTCCTCTCCATCAGGCAGGACCTCCCCCCATGGCTGTGGGCGCTCGGCAGCATGGGGTGGGCACAGCCTGTCTGCTTTGGGCAGCAGCCTCTAAGTTCCCTCGGAGAACAGTCTCCAGCCCCATCACACCATGCTGAGATCTACCAGCAGATAACAGGTTAAAGGAAATGTAAAAATACATCCAGAACTTGTCTTTCAGGTGCCAGGGCTGGGGGTCCCAGCCAAGCCTGCCTTCGTGCACGTACATTTCCCTTCACCAAACCATTCCCTCTCCTCTACAAAAGACAGAGGGTTGAGGAGGTAACAGGATCGCTCTGCTCTTATCTATCCTCTTCAAACACCAGCAGCTGTGCCTGCCTGTGCCCAGACCTGCTGCTGCAGCACACAAACATTCCTATCTCGGAATCTCTTGGCGCACTGTGCAGCAATGTGAGCTGCGAGCATATGGGAAAAAGGCCCTGGAAATGATTGATGAGGGGAGAGGGGAGCCAGGAGGGTGAGAGCTGCACCCCAAGCAGCACAGCCGCACCAGGGCTGGCTGCAGATCGGCTCTCATCGGGTTTGGCTCTTCCAACAGGGAAGTTCCAAAACAAAAATAGGAGAAAGTGTGTGTCTGAATTAAAGAGGTTCAAATGCTTTGTGCCTGTGGTTTCTAACGGGAGAGGACATCCACGGTGGTGATCCAAGCAGACGCAGGACAGGATCAGTGGGGCAGAGCAGCGCAGCTTCGATAATCAGAAAATATAAACTTTGAAACCGTGGGTACAAAAGAGTCAGGAAGGTTGAAGTGTGCAGGGGCTCCTCGGGTGGGAGCAGCACCGGCAGTGCAAGCACTGCAACACAGCGGGTAAGAATGAGGTACGTGCCTGTGTTACTCAAGGGCGATAAAACTGGTTTACATCAAAGCTCATAAAAATTCCCTGAAAAAACATTTACAATTGCACAGAGCAGCAGCAATAGGAAAGCAGAACAGAGACAGATAAAGCAAACACAGGGCTCAGCATGAGCCTCATGCAGGCTGCTCCCCACACTGTGCTTATCTGTGATAAACCGCAGATAAAGGCCATTCCTGGGCCGTCCCACCCTTCTGTGCTGCAGGAAGAGCTGACTGTACAGCCAGTTAAGATCACGGTAGTGGGAGAAACAAAGGCCTGCACTCAATGGTAACAGCACCTTCTTCCTTGAGCAAATAATTCGCCACACTGAAGGCCTTTCCAGGCACTTAAATGTGTTATCACCTGAAGGGAGCCCCAGCAAAAGCAAACACGTGCAGCTGCAGAGAGCCACAGAGCTGCAAGAGATGTGGAGCTAAAAGACAAATCCAAACCCTTCTGGAAACTCAGAATACAGTTTTCCTAGGAATGCTGCCCGAGGTGCCCTGCTGCTGTCCAGGCATTTGCCATACGCTGGGAGCTACGAAGATGATGGAATAGTTGCTCCATTGGGCAGTGCCTCCCAAGCTTTTCCCCTCCTGACAATTCCAGATGGAATTCCAAATTATCAAGAAGAACTCGTCGGGAGTTTTCCCCACCTATCTGAAGAAAACGTAGCCTGATTGCAGCTCATTAACAGTATTCTCAAAATATACAGTGATTGCTGCTTTTACTCAGGAGGTTCTGAGGGAATGCAGGGGCCTTCCAGCCCCAGCCTCTATGAAGTAAACCATAAAGACACTGTGCAAAACCATACATGTGCCTTTTATTTTGCAGAAATCCAGAACACACTGCCTTGAGGACTTCCTGGGGGAAGCTGGGGATGCCCAGAGGGAAGGCTGCTCCTTTCTGCGTGCTGCAGGACACCGATGGGAACGCTGCAGGGCTTTTTCTTCTTTCCGCTTCTCGCTTTTCTGCTCAGGGAAGGAAAGTGCACCGAGTTGTGTTCTTTATGCTCTAACTATCGACTCCAGCATTTAACAATAAAGTAACTGTTCTCTGTCGGTCCCTTCTGCCCACATGCAAACAGCTTCCCAGGCTGTCACTGCTCCTGATGGGAGCCGGAACCTGCTGGGCAGCATTCCCCCACCCAGGGCTGAATAAAACATTCAGATCTGCAGAAGGGGCTGTCCTCTGCTTCAGGGCAGGCTGCACAACACAAAAGAACCCAGCTGTCATGCCCCTGGGCTGCAGAACCACGGATAATAGGTATAGCCCCCAAACTGCACGTATCTGCTGATGTACTCTGTGCCGGAGTCGCTGCAGAACTCCGCTCTGATACGGCCTCATCATCAGGTGCAAAGCTACTTCAACAGGATAGGACTCCCTCTCATCTGAGGATACGGATCATCTACATAGGAAAGCAAGCAGGATATGAGTCAGCCTCAAGGCCACGCATTCACAATAAAGTACATTCGACAAAAATGACTGAATTCTAGTCAACTGGCAAACCCATCTCATCAATCACAGCTGAAAATGATGCATAAATGGGGAAAAAGGACAGATCAATCTATATGAAGGATGAGTTGAGAAACACTGAAAGCTGGTGGATGGTCAGAAGGCTGCAAAGAAGGCTGTAAGGCCGACTCCACGGGGCTGCTGCACAGGTTCCTTGGCCAGCTTCCAGCTCATGTGTTTATTCTTTAACACTCCCTGTATTTGCCCTGCAGTTTGACTTCTCTCTCTGGACCAAGTGGGTAAAGCACTGATGTGTGCTTAGTGCATTTTTAAAGGCAAAAAAAGAACAGACGTGCCCTCGTGCCTAGTATGCATTTCATTTGGCTTATCTCTAATTCATTGTCTTGGTACAACACGGGTTGCTCGTTCAAACACGGCCCACACCTGCACTCCCAGGGCTGTGGAAGCAGCTGAAGGAGGCAGAGCTCGGCCCTGGCCTGGCTGCTGGGGATGCTTGCAGTGATAAAAGCACCACTGCTTTTGAAAATTCACCTTGGAGAATTGGATTTAAACACTGGAGAAATAACGTTTCCATTACTCTCAGAGCCCAGAAAGCGATGCAGTTATGTTTCTTCTGTTTACTTCCCTCTTTGGTAGCAGCAAAAGGACTGAACGTATAATTGGGCCTTTGTTTCTGTTGTTGCTGACTCCCCAGGTAACACTCGGGGAAGTTTAATGCCTGTCTCTCCTACAAGCACTGCAATGGTTTCTTGAAAAGGATTCTTGTTTCTGTACAAAAATAGAGACTCCTTCACACACGACACATTCTCAGTCAGATCCTCCATTTTACTGCTGGCCCAAAAGGAAATGAGACCAAGGAAACAAACTTAAGATCTTGTCAACGGTTTACGGGCTGGTTCGGCCCGGTTCCGTGACTAGAAGGGCGGAGGGATCCGCGGATCCGCGCCCCCGGAAAAAAAAAGAAAATAAGGGACCCCGAAATAATTGAAAACAGTGGCAACAATCTGAGGTAAAACAAAGTAATTTACTAAATATGGTATCAACAGAATTTTATAAGGAGAGAGAATGTGAAATTGATGGTGGATCGGCCTTACCACAACGCTGAGATGAGAAGCGCAGGCAGAGAAGCGCAGGCGAGAAGCGCAGGCAGAGAAGCGCAAGCGAAGCAGCGCAGGCAGAGAAGCGCAAGCGAAGCAGCGCAGGCAGAGAAGAGAGCATCAGGTGACCTTGCCGGGAGTTATATCTCCTCGCTGACCGCAAAGCCCCCTGGGGAAACGTAGCTGCTCTTCTCCGCTGGACAGGCACCCGGAACTTGAGCATCAGCAGTCAAACCCCAGTACATTGCATGATGTTATGATGTGGAACACCGATAATGAAAAATCATGAAACCATGACAGATCTGTAACAGAATAGAACAGTTCAGTTGGTTCATCAGCTCAAGGATCCAGTCCAACTGCCTGAGCACTTCAGGGCTAAGGAAACGCCAGCCCTTATCATCGAGGGCAGTGACCGGTGCCTCTCCACCACCACCATCCACAGGGAATCCATGGATCCACCTTCCCAGGAGGGCTTCCCAGCAAAGAAACTGTTCCTTCTGAAAGAAGGATTTTTCCTGAGTGAAAGAAGGAAAAAGGCTGGTAGGACCCTGCTTTGCTAAGGCACTGTTCACCATGTGGGCTCCCTTGAGGCTCTGTTACCAGCCTGCAATACTGATCTAATCACTCCGTATTTTGACTTCCCTGAGGCTGCAGCATCAAGCTGCTGTGACTTCGCTGGGGACGCAGCACAGGCTGCAGTGGGGCTGCGTGCTGCAGCCTCCCAGCGCACAAACTGCAACCAGATCGATGGAGCAACGCCGCCCCTCAATCCCACCTTCCTCCTCAGTAGCCCTGGGGGAGGGAATCGGCTCCTCCAGTGAAGGTATTCGGGAATGAAACCCAGCTCACTTCTCAGCAGCTGACCAATGGGAGGAATTCCCGTGTTGGCAGAGGGCTTACGGCCGATAAATTCCACGGGTCTCAGATAACACATTCTGGAGACAACTCCCATTGTCACAGCATAAAAGAGCCGGGGTGGGGGAAAGGAGCCCGCATTCCTGCTTCGGGATCGCAAACCGCGGCTCGCTTCAGGTCCTTGGCATTCCAACCCATGGCGACTTACAGCTTCAGGCAAACCTCCTCCGCGGCCGGGGGGCTCGGCGGCCGCTCGCTCCGTCTGGGGGGGGGTTCCTTCAGGGCTCCGAGCATCCATGGGGGATCCGGTGGCAGGGGTGTGTCGGTCTCTTCCGCCAGATTTGTCTCCTCCGGCCTAGGGAGCGGCCCGGGCGGTGGATATGGAGGTGCCTTCAGCAGCGGGTTTGGTGCAGGCTTCGGTGGAGGCTGTGGCGGAGGCTGGGGCTCTGGGGATGGTCTCCTCTCGGGGAATGAAAAGACGACGATGCAAAACCTGAACGACCGCCTCGCGTCCTACCTGGACAAAGTGCGTGCCTTGGAAGAAGCCAACGCAGAGCTTGAAACGAAGATCCGTGAGTGGTACCTAAAACAAGGACCAGGCCCTGTCCGAGACTACAGCCCTTACTACAAGGCTATTGAAGACCTCCGAGACCAGGTAGGTGGTTGTATTTACTAAAAAGCACCTTAGAAGGAAGCATGAAAACCCAAAGAGAAAAACTCCCTAGGAAAGGAGCCAGAAGGCAGTGAGGGCTGTGAAAAGGAGGAAGATGAAAACACAGTCATTGGTTGGGGCAGGGAGAGAAACGTGCGGTACGAAATCATCCACGATTTGAAGTGTTAGCAGGGGGAATGCACAGAACAGCTCAGCAGAACTCCAGACAGCACGCACACACTGCTGCTACAGCGGAGTGCAGTTTGGTAAACGTGAAGATGGAAGCTCACGATTTCATGAACACAGCTACACGGTTTGTTGCACGTTTTACCTACTTAAGCTAGCAACTGAAATAAGAATGTTGAAACATTCTGCATATGGACAAAGGAAGTAGCAGACATGAAATAATCGATCCCATCTATAAATGCAGGCTCTGTCCCAGCAGCTGATGTTGGGTTTCTTGGAGGAGATGCACGCCCTGGAGCACATACCTGGAAGCTGACTGCACTGTGTAAATAAATGGAAGAAAACTTTAGGGTCATTTCTCACAGTTCAGCTCGGAGTTTGTGACCGCTCCCACGGGTTTATTTTCTCTTTGTCTTAAGACATTCACATTCTCCGCTGATTTCAAAAACTGAGCTCCAGAAAAGACAGAACTGGGAATCAGATTTTCACCTTTTGGCATTCTTTTTTCTCCTGTCTTTTATTCCCTTTTGTTAGAGAAGATGTTGTTCCTACTCTTTTTGTATATGACCTTTTAAGTTTTGAAAGCAGCAGGCAAAAAAGACACATTTTCTAGTTAAAAATTAAAAGGGGTTACTGCTAAGGAACATTTCCACGTTTCATGATTAATTATCAGCGTCAATAAACACTAAATTGGTTATTTTAAGGAAAATAACGTGCTCAAAGACTTTACAAATGCAGTATGAACCAAGATTGCTTACGATACACAAACACGCCATTTATTTTGCAGTCATACAGGCCTTGCAGTCACTGCCCTGTTAAGAAAACACGCAGACAGAACCAGTTCTGCCCAGAACTGCACTGTGCTTCCTTTGCTTTTCTCCAGGAAGCACTGGTTGTGCCTCGCAACCACAACAGCTCCCACTGACCGGCCTCTCCCTCAACGGCAGGGATTCCAGCTTAAAGCCCTTCATAGGACACAAGGAAGGGGACCGACCCGTGGCTGACAGCAATGGCAGAAATGCTGTGATCAATCTGTGCTGCCTATTTGCTACAGATAATCTGATATTTTCCTACTGACACCAAACAAAATGCACTCATCTTTGGTGGAGCTAGGGGGAAATACAGTCATAACTCTTCTACCTTTAGCGTAAGGAAAAGAAACAACATGCTTGTTTCACCTCAGCAATGAACTCTCACTGATTGCAGATCCTTGCTGCCACTATCGACAACTCGAAGGTTGTCCTGCAGATTGACAACGCCAGGCTGGCTGCTGACGACTTCAAGACCAAGTGAGTAATTTCTGATCTCCCCTCCTGAGGAGGCAAAAATCCCTATTGATGCATAGGGCAGTGGCTGTGAAAGAACAAAGGAACGTGTGTAAAATCTCTGTATTAGCACTGGTTTGATCCTGTCATCGCAGCTCAGCCCTTTATGCGTTGCTGAAAACATCACCTATTCCACGGAAAACATTCCATCATGTAAAATATGCGTAGAAAAGCTTAATGCTGGACAACATCTGCTATAGTATAGTTCCTGCAGTTCCAGATAGATCTCTAACAAATGACACATTTCAGTAACGCACTGCCCTCCTCATCAGCCTGAAGAGTCCTGCTTTGCTTTTTCGAGGTTTGAAACAGAGCAGGCTCTGCGCATGAGCGTGGAGGCTGACATCAACGGGCTGCGCAGGGTGCTGGACGAGCTGACGCTGGCGAGGACCGACCTGGAGCTGCAGATTGAGAACCTGAAGGAGGAGCTGGCCTACCTGAAGAAGAACCACGAGGAGGTAAATTGAAAACCCAACAAGAAGCATTTGGGGAGTGATGTTAGGAAAGCACTGTGAGGAGTGCCTCAGGAGTGCCTTGGGCTCTCCAATGAAAAAGAAAAGACTTCTGTGCAGACTGGCAAATGAAAGATCCACCCTGCCAGTTTTCCAGTGCAGTCATTTAGAGCCTTGCAGAAAGGATGGATGGCTCATAATGTTCTCATTCACAACTGTACCCTCTTTTGTCTTCTGCTGCCATACCAACACAGGAAATGAGTGCTCTGGGAGGACAGGTGGCCGGCCAAGTCAGTGTAGAAGTGGACTCTGCTCCAGGCATTGACCTGTCCAAGATCCTGGCCGATATGAGAGACCAGTATGAACACATGGCGGAGAAGAACAGGAAGGATGCTGAGGCCTGGTTCCACAGTAAGGTATCAAACGCTTCATACTAAATAAACGCTAATTTTTAAATCCACAGAGGAGACAATTGACTCTGTAACTTACAGAAAACCAATCTGAAAGCCCTACAACCTCTGCTGAGAGGCCCCATGTCTCATGTGGCATTTTCCCATTTTCAGACTGAAGAGCTGAACCGTGAGGTAGCCATCAATACTGAACAGCTGCAGAGCAGCAAGTCCGAAGTCACCGACCTGAGACGCACCCTGCAAGGGCTGGAGATAGAGCTGCAGTCCCAGCTCAGCATGGTACGTGGAAATTTGCACTGCAGACCCCCTAAAATACACCCGCATTCCCCCTCCCGCAAGCAGCCCAGCAACCCTTCCCTCCAACTGTGCTGGCAGAAAGGCGCCCTGGAGAGCAGCCTGGCAGACACCGAAGGGCGTTACGGCGCACAGCTGGCGCAGATCCAGGAGATGATTGGCAGCATTGAGGCGCAGCTGGCTGAGCTCCGAGCTGATCTGGAGCGCCAGAACAACGAATACAAGATGCTCATGGATGTCAAGACCCGGCTGGAGCAGGAGATCGCTACTTACCGGCAGCTCCTGGAGGGTCAGGAGTCCCAGTAAGTAACAGCTCGTGGCACAGAGCCCCTGTGCTTCGCCTCGTGGTGCGGTGCTCGTGTGCTGCAGCATGGCTGCACGCACAGCTTCAGGTACTGTTGGGATTCTGCATTTTTTAACAAGTTTTTTTTTTTCAGGAGAGAAGTTACCTTCTCCCACTGTTTCTTTCACTGTTGTAGTTTACAAAAACATTTCTTATAACGATTCCTTTTCCTGGGAGACCAAGGAAATGAACATCTTGTTTTCTGACCATATACAAAATGAGAGAATCTGCTGTCGTACATCGTTGTCTCACACAGCATGCAATGTGTTACCTCTCCTTTCAGCTCTCCTCTCTTTGCTTGCAGGTTGTTTGGCTCCCTTTCTGGATCTCCCGGTAAGGACTTTTTCTCCTCTAGGAAACCTTTAGTAACCAAAGAAGCTTGATTTTCTAAAAAGATAAATACACACATTAAGGAAATTCTGTCCATTTCAGACTGGGCTGCTGCTCTGATCTGTGCCACAGAAAAAGTCAAAGTGAGGCTCTGGCCAGAATTCAACAGGTTTTAGACATCAAAAGCTATTAGACATCAGGAAAAAATGTCAGACTTTGCCACTGTAAAACACACAAATCATTCCCCCAGGTGGAAGGATACGAGCAATTTCAGCCTGCCAGCTCAGGGGCATTGTACCAACATGCAAGTGTGACTGGCTTTTAAAGGTCAGCTGTATTGTAAAAGTGATGCATGATTCAAATCAATGCTATGAAGAACAAAACTTCTGAGAGAAGGGAATGACAGATGAGACACAAACTAAGCTCAGTAACTTGCAGAATGGTCTTATGTGTTCTGGTTAAGTAACTTGTTCTTTTTCTCCATATTATTGCAGACAAAGGAGACAAGCTGGCAGATGGAAAATAGTACTGAAAGTCCCATAAACGTCATCTTCAAGATGAAGAGAAAAAAGGGAATTAAAATGCAGAGAAATCACACTAAACTGCTGGAAATTAACTACACAGAAAATCCTTGTCTACACAAAGCTTAGGTAGATTGGTTCATTTAGCAGAGATTAATTTGCAGACTAGGTTAGGTTTTTAATTACCTCTTTCTTGTACTGAAATGCTGTATCTGCTCCAATAAAGATGATCTTGCAATCTCAGCTCCTGTTCTCTCCTGTGCAGTCACTGCTGAAGCTGGGCTGCAGCCACAGGACGATGCAGCTGCTGCCCCAGCGCAGCCCTGCTGGGAGATGCACTGCAATGCTGTGCACCCACAGGCACTAACAGTGAGATGTTGGGAGATTCCAGCAAGAAGCAAGAGCTGGAGAGTGTTTTGTTAGGGCAAAGTGCAAAGCTGTTAGAATGGCTGCAGATACATGGGAGTGAGGAACAGGGCTGAGATTTCTTCACTCACTTTCTATTCCAATGCACTTATCTTCAAACAGAAAGATCACATCCTCAGCCCATACACAGTTACGGGCTCTAAGGACTCTTCCAACCACCTTCTTTCTCCTATCACTGGAAGGGTGATCTGGCTGAAATCCTAAATGCAATCGCTCTTACTTCACGCCATCAGAAATCAGCTATTTCACTCCCAACCGTCACTCCAGAAGCTTACAGCCAAGGCAACTTCTCTGTGCTTGTGCTAAAAGAAAACTGGGGCTACAGCCCAGGCCTCCAGCCCCGCTCCTCAGCCCCAGCAGGGACACACGGCTCCCCAGGGTGGATCACTGCTCTCAAACAGTGACAAACCCTTCATCACTTCTCTCCTCGGACTTGGGAGGGAATACATTCTTCCATTCATTTTTATAAGTCCTCCCAGATTAATGGATTGTTTGCACAGCAAGGAGCAGCGCAGAGCTGCAGACCTGCTCTGTCAGGGCTGGGTAATCCTTCCCAGGTGAAGGGGCCAGAGCTGGGCTCGGCTCTGCGCTGACTCAGCTGACCCATCAGCAGCATCTGTCATGTCCTGATGCACAAGTCCCAGCTCAGCCCCTGGAAATCCAGCTCTGTAGCATTTGACAGCAGCCTGACAATGACATGAAGAACTGACAGCAAAAAAATGACAGACCTGAGAAGCACAAATCAGCAAAGATGTGGAGGGGAGGGCAGGACGGGGCTGCGGCAGGCTGCTCTGCTGCGGCTGAACGAAAAATCCCCAAAGTTTCCTGACAGAGCTGACAGTGGTTTTGCTGTTTGTGTCTGCGTTTCTTACTTTTTCACTGGAATTTGATCTTTCCTACCGTGGGATCGCTCCGTCCCACAGAGCCCAGCAGCCCCCACACCCCTGCACACTGCCAGGTCAGGGGGCTTAGAGAAACTCCTTTGTCTTTGGGAGACTTTGCCTCAACTTGTCCCTGAGATGCTGCCTCTCACAGATACGCACATTTGGCAGCTACACAAAACTATTAATCTGCCCCAAAGCAAAACTGAAGTGCTATGGCAGAGGTCCAAGCTCCGTTTGAAACATGTTTCCACAGCTATGAAATATCCTGCCGTTGCTAATGAGCTGAAGAACGAGTGGACAGGCTCACGATCGGGCTGCCAGGCTGCGTATTACTGCTAGAGTTTTGGGGCTCATTGCCTCCAAGTTCTTCCTCCCAGCTTCCCCCCCGCACAAAGGCTGCTCACCGCCATGAGGGCACAACCACACCTCAGAAAAACCCCTTTGGCCATCCCAGCAACTGCGAGCCCAGCATCCGAACACATGCACCCTGCATGATATGAAGTCTGAAAAACTGCTAAGAAAAGCACAGCTGTTACTGCGTTGTTCAGCAAATACAGATTTTTCCTTCTTTAAAAGGAAAAAGGACAACTTTTTTGAAAAATTTTAGAATGCGTTTGTTGCAGAGCAGAGATCAGAGGAATTCCTCCCACCCCACACTGCCAGCCCCCAGCCCTGTGCCTTTACTCCATGTCACAGCAGTAAGCTCACCCCTCCTTCACCTGCACTGTCACCTTATGGGCAGAGAACAGCATTCTGCCTGCAAAATCCACACTACTGGCACACACCTCACACAGCCATTGTCCCCACTGACCCAGCTGAGCTCAGCAAGAAGTTCACGCTGCTGAATGCCCCCCAGACGAGGTTTCTCACGAGCACACAGCGCTGCTCGCAGTTGTGTTGCTGATGTACTGCCTGCCAACGCCACTCACAAACGGGTAGAACTGAAATGCACTGTATTTGAGATTCACTTTAAATGAAATGAAACTTTTTAACGCCGCTTTGTAAGTGATTCTCAAACCTTACTTTCAATAATCACTCATGTCAGAGCGCAGATCAGTGCTGCGCAGTTAATTCCACACTGAACATTTCATCTGAAGCTCGGCTCGTTTAGGTTTGCCAAAAGGAACAGGAACTTCGTCCTCCCACATTCTTCTTTTAATCAAACCATTCCACTCTTGTATTGCCCTGCTCACCTATTTCACAAGTGTGAGGAAATTAGATTAAACGTGCCTGTCTCCCCGAACACAGATGGATGCCAGTCGTTCCTCACACCGTGCTGAGCTGTGTGTCTTTGTAATAGAAATTCAGAAGCTAACATTTAAATACAAATTCTGAGGAAAGAACAGGAATAAAAACATGTGAAATTCAATTCCAAATTTTTGCGGGAAAAAGAAAATATAGATAGGAACAAGAAATAATGGCGACGTGAACATTTTTGCACAATTTGTACTCTTTCAATGAAAGTAGAATTTTACTTAAACGAAACCTGAAGTCATTTATCTCCCAATAACCGCCGTGGCTGCTGAGGATGGGTGAGTGGGTGCGGTTCAACTCGCTTTGTTTTGTCAGAAAAGTAAACCCCGGGCTTCAGAACTGTAGCCCGAAGAAAAACACAACCTGAATCATCCCTTTAGTTTAATTAAAAGAAAAAACCCAAGCCCTAACCCCTGGGATGTACAGCCAGCTCTGTGTGTAAGGAATGTCATCATAATTGGCCTCACCTCAAGGGAGGAGATTTTTGGAGGGAGGGTTGCAGCTCGGCTTTGTCTCCCAACACCCGATCTCGTGGCTATAAAAGAAGCACCAGGGCAGCGAGGCACTACGCTTTCCTGCTCCGCACCGCGCTGAGTACCAACTCCTCCCTGCTGCAGCCATGACCACTTACAGCGTGCAGAACTCCTTCTCCAGCGGTGCCGGGGGCTTCGGGGCTGCTGGCAGCGGCGGCTCCCGCCTTTCCTCGGTGCGGGTCGGGGGCTCCTACCGCGCCCCGAGCATCCACGGCGGCTCCGGGGGCCGCGGCGTCTCCGTCTCCTCGGCCAGGTTCGTCTCCTCCGTAGGAGGCGGCTACGGGGCCGGATCCTGCGCCGGGTTCGGCGGCGGGTTCGGAGGAGGCTACGGCGGCTTTGGTGGAGGTGCGGTCTGCGGCTTGGGCGGAGGAGCCGGCTTTGGGGGAGGCTTCGATGCGAGCTGTGCCTTCGGTGGCGGTGACGGCCTGCTTTCCGGCAATGAAAAGATAACGATGCAGAATCTGAACGACCGCCTGGCCACGTACCTGCAGAAGGTACGAGCTCTGGAAGACGCAAATGCAGAATTAGAAGTCAAAATCCGAGACTGGTACCAGAAGGAGGCTCCCACCAGCCCGGCTCGAGACTACAGTAACTACTACAAGATCATTGAAGATCTCCGAGATAAGGTATGATGTTCATAAGATGGGCAGTTAGGAGAATGCGTTGGAGTTGTGGAGGTGCACAGTTCACACCTCTGGAACCACGTAAAACAATTAGAAAATAAATCTTGAATTCTCCAAGCTAAAGCTCCCTGTGGCTCTCAGCAAACCAACAGAAAATTGTAACCTTTCCTTCATTTAAACAGCAAATGTTGCGTCCTGAAAATGAGCTGGTTTTTGCAATTACAATGATTACAGAAGAAGTTAACAGAACATGGCAAGGTGTGCTCAGTTCACAGTATTCACGGTGTTTTTTCCTGTTTTTCCAACTGTCAGATCCTTGCAGCCACCATCGACAATTCCAGAGTCGTTCTGGAGATTGACAACGCCAGGCTGGCTGCAGATGACTTCAGACTGAAGTAAGTTTGCCTGAAGCACATTTGTCCTCTCCCTCCTTCTCTCCCTTTCTCAAAACCGTTTTCTGAAGCGTAGAATTACTTCTCATCTAGAAAACAAAGTTCTTCAGTCACTGAAAGATGTATTTCCAAATTACAGATAGATGCTCTTCATTAATAACTTCTAATGAAAAATCTGACCAAAAACAACGATGTGCTGAGGGACCAGAACACAGTAACCAATTACTGAGCTGTTAATATATACAAATAAATCACGTCTCAGTTTTTTAGTGATGCTCTTGACTATTTTAGCAGCCCGAATCACGGGGGAAAAGAAGACAGGAACAGTTTGGGTTTTTGACTTAAGGCTCCACTGCATACAAAGTCGTGCATTGCCAACACTTGTCTTGTGTAAAACTGCAGGTATGAGAACGAGCTGTTCCTGCGCCAGAGCGTGGAGTCCGACATCAACGGGCTGCGCAGGGTGCTGGACGAGCTGACCCTGTCCAGGGCCGACCTGGAGATGCAGATCGAGAGCCTGAAGGAGGAGCTGGCCTACCTGAAGAAGAACCACGAGGAGGTGAGCGCCCTTAGCAGTGCAGAGAGGAAATTACTTCCCTTGGAATTTATCTCATAAAATCAGAATGGCAACATTAATGAGGAGAAAACCGTGATATTAAAAGAACCTGAAGTAGGTCCTGAGAAGCATTTATCTGATTCCAAAATGTTCAGATCCATGAGTTGCAGAGTCTGACATTCCTAAGCATGTGACAGGTCACGTAGAAACTATATGTAAGTCTGAGTGTGAGAGTATACAGAGAGTAGAAAAGCATATACGTGGAGAGATACAATTTGAGAAATGTTTTTATGTGTGTCCCATCTCTGATAATTAAAGTGCCACACGCCAGTGCATGGACTGCTGCTGGCAGAAAGCGTGTCAGAGTACAGAGCATAATCTCCTTTGTGTCCCCCACCTCTCATTTCCCACGCAGGAAATGAAGGAGTACTCCAACCAGCTCAGCGGAACAGTCAACGTGGAAATGGACGCTGCTCCTGGCATCGACCTGACCAGGATCCTCTCGGAGATGAGGGAGCAGTACGAGGCTCTGGCTGAGAAGAACCGTAAGGATGCTGAGGCGTGGTTCCTCACTCAGGTATGCTTACGGCAGCAAACATCGAACTGATGCACTGCCTCATCACTGCTGCTGCAGCGGAAGAGATAAGCTTAAAATGTATTTTTTATGCATTTAATTTTGCAGTTGCTTTTTCCTTTCAGACTGATGAGCTGAACCGTGAAGTTGCCACCCACACCGAGCAGATACAGAGCAGCAAATCCGAGATCACAGAACTGAGACGCACGGTGCAGAGCCTGGAGATTGAGCTGCAGTCACAGATGAGCATGGTATGGAGCCGTGCCCGGCACGCTGCAAGCCACAGCCAGAAACCTCCCCCGCCCCCCCGCCCTTGCTTTGCTTTAGATTCCATCTGTGGGATGAATCTGTACGACAACCTCTTCTAATGTCTTCCTGCATTAGAAAGCTGGACTGGAAGCCAACCTGCGAGATACAGAAGGACGATACTGCGCACAGCTGGCACAAATTCAGAACCTCATCACCAGCGTTGAGGAGCAACTGAGTGAAATCAGATGCGACATGGAGCGCCAGAACCAGGAGTACAGGATGCTGATGGACATCAAGAGCCGCCTGGAGCAGGAGATCGCCACGTACCGCCAGCTGCTGGAGACCCAGGACTCTCAGTACGTTTCTGTATACAAATCTGGTGATGGATAGATAAGGTTAATAACAGGGCACATTGTAAAGCGCTGATTTGTGGTTGTTAGGCTGACTCCAGATTACTAAATTACACTGATTGCATACACAGCCTGCTGAGCACTGGCAACGCGGATGCTCGGCAACATCCCAGAGCTGCTATCACTCAAACTACATCTGCAGATCTGTTGTGCTGATAATTTGAAACTATAAATGCAAGCATGTTGACTGCAGTGTACTACAGAAGGCACCAGGCCCCATACATGTCTCACGTAATCCTCTTGCTGGGCTGGAATCATCGCCTTCAGCCTAACATTCACAAGTCTGTTCTCAGGATCTCCTTCTCTTGCTTTTCTGCACTTGTGAACAAAGGTATTTATCATCACACACCCAGAATAGAAGAGGATAGACCACAACTGACCTTAGTAAAGTCTAACATTTACTGCCCATTTCTCGTACTGCTCTACACAAGGAATTACTTTTGATTTCTGAGAGGGAATCAGCTCCTTATGTTGTTTCTAGAGACAAATCAAGACTAAGAAGTGGTCTCATTGATGGCCACGTTTTCTTTAGAGTTTACAGCAGTGCTACTCAAAGCCCTGACACGAGCACAAGTACCAGCAGAGTAAGAGCCAACCTGCTGATGAAGCAGTGTGAGGTCTGAGCCGGGCACACAGCGTCTCCTAACTGTGTTGGTGGACAAACTCACTGATGGTCATTGACCAAACTTTTCTTCTGTTTTGCAGGATGTCAGGAGTGAACCCTAAGGATGGTAAGTAAAAAATGTGACGTAAAGAGGGGTGGAAATGAGTTCAAGCAATAGAATTAAATAAGCCTTTTTTCCTTGGTATTTCTTCTTATTAACACAGATCATATTCTCTCTGCAATAATACCTCCTTTTCCATTTGGAGAGGAAAGCACAGTACTTTATCTTATTTTATGTGCACTTTTGACCCCAGTAGCTTGCAAAATGTTTGCACTGACTCCTTGTGTGGCTCTAAAGCACGGCAATCTCACAGAGATTCCTCAGTTCCTCCTCTGATTCATACAACCTGCAAGAGAAATCTGACATGCAGTGCACTCTGTTTATATCTTTACCTCCTATTTTGTAACTGGGAAGATTTACTGGATGTGGACCAGCAGGAAGAGAAGACGAGATGAGAGGCAGCTCCTCCTCTGCTGTGTGAAAAAAAGTCAAGGAAATGAGCAAACAAAGAAACATTGTGTGGCTTTTCTGTGCATTCCCATAAGTTTAATGATCTTTTTTTCTCCTACCACAGCTGGAAGAGTCCGTGGGGGCACAGAAGATGAGGGAAGGTCTTCCTCCACTCGCGACAGGAGATACTAATAAAGAAATACTGAATCCTCTCTTGCTATGACACCACCTGTGCTGGACCAGCTGTAAGAAGGGCAGTCCAACCACTGGCTAACGCTTACAGAAATGTGCTGTTACTTTTGCTAGATCACAAGAACGTAACCCAAAAAGTGTGCACCAGCTTCATGTCTTTCCTTAAATTTGCTCTCCCTTTTTACGCGATCATTTGGCTCTACGGGTCAGAGACATCTGCTTCTTTCTGTACAGCATCCTTATGAAAGAGTGTACACAATAAAGTTTCTCTCCTGCTTGTGCAAATGCATTGTCTGATGTTGTTTTTCTGTAGTCGGTGCAGCACTGCCATCCACGCAGCGATCTGCCCTCCTTACACAGCACTCCCTGCAACCCAGCCGTGGTGTCTGACATGGAGATACCTCCGTGCACAACAGCAACACAGCAGCCTTAAGAAAGGCAGCGATAAATGGACAGATATAAAGTGCCATTGGGTTCTCCCAGGAAACAGAAGTTAATATGAAAAAGATAATGCAAAACACCCTTAAGCCCTTTGCTCTGAATTCAACGTGCACAACTTCTGAAATATCAGTGTTGTTATTGCCTCCCATATGGTCAGGTTTCCTACAGCCAAAGCATACCCTGAGCACACACACAGCCTCACAATTTGGGAAAAAATAACATTAATTCTCAAGGACACCCATCTCTGCCAGCAGCCATGAATTTCTACTGGACGATATGATGGCATTAATTGCTGCTGATAGTGGATACATGACCAGGGCATAACAGCTCTATTCCACTAGCATCTTGCCCAGCAGTAATAGCGCTTGACCAAGAAGTGAGCAACTTGGATCTTATCAAAGTGAGCATTAAACGGTCACGTCCTCAGTCAGTGTAAATGTCACAGCTCTGGTTTACACTCTGTCACACGTTATTCACCTCCACATCGCTGCTGCCGGAGCGCTCAGCGCCCAACGGGGCGATGGCCGCAGCAGCGCCCAGCAGCACCGCACGCAGCTCCGGGAGCCCCGCAGCGCTCAGCCCCTGGTGCCACCTGCTGACGGCTCGCATTTTCCTACTCTGAGCGTTGCTTTCATTCCGTACCGCCTGGATCGCACAGCTGGCTGAAAACATAAACATAAAAGACAGCCGCAGAACTGTGCCGGGTTTTGAACGAAGATTTTTGTCTTTTCCATAGATCCTTCACGTGTGTGCGTGGGGAAAACCGTGTGATATCTTTTCCAATTTAAAAAAGCTCAGTTTCAGAGGAGACATTTCTGTGTGCCGGCACCTGGCTTTGTTGCCGGCCGTGGGAGGCTCTGAGCCACGGGCGTGCTGCAGGATCCTGCCAGCCCACACCTCTCCATGACTCTATGTATGAACTTATTTTCCAACATCGTATTTCACAGACCACTATCTTGCTGAACTGCCAGACTAGAAAACTCAGTGTGAAATTCAGCTTTGTGGAGATGAACCGACATCACCGGTTCCATCCTACCGTCACGTTTTCTTGCAGTTAGCTCTCCATTTCTGCCCGGCGCTTCAAGCTCCCGTACTCTCAAGCTGCAGTGCTGACAGTGAGCCGTATGTTCCAACAGCAGAAGACAGCTGCAGCGGTTACGAGAATATTCTTAGCGTTTCTACACCACCGAGTGTGTGAGAATTAGCGAAGAACGCGGAGCGTCGGCAGCGAGGCGCAAAGCAGCCACGAGGCGGAGCCCGATCCCCGCGCAGCCCCGGCTCCTCTGCCCCGCGGTGCTGGGCGAAGCGCGGCGCTTCTTCGGTGCTGCCGAATTTCAGTTTAAATAAACACTGAAAAAAAGAAAAAGGATTCCGCAGGCTTCTCCCAGGGCGGTATAACTCCGTAGCATCTCCCCAGCCGAGCCCTCCGGAATGCGGTCACAGATCCCCCGCTGCTCTCCGGCCGCCCCTGCACCGCACCGCGGCCGCTCGCTTTGTGACCCGCGGAGCGGCGAGGAAACTCAGCGCCCGCCGCTGCTGCCGGGTGCGGGACGGGGCGGCACGGCAGGGGCTGCGCTGATCCGTTCTGCTTTTGACTTACGCAGCTTCAGAGGGGACCTGGAACTTCTGAGAGAGACGATTTCTGCGCAGCTGCCAGCTCAATTTGCACCATTGGTAGCTTCAGTTTTTGGAGTGTCATAACAAACCTCGGAATATTTTCTACAGCTATAATATTTTTATAGTATTCACACTGGCAACGGCAATAAATTCCCGCTTTATTATCTTTATATTTCAACAAGACGGCAGAAATTGAAATATGATCGCACATCGAATCATGAATAAAACGAGTAGGAAAGATTGCAAAGGATGCAATGCTGGTGCTTGTCGGTGGGAAACGGGCGGCCGAAGGGAACAGCGGCAGCTGGGGGATGGAGCCGGGTGAGCTGCGCTGAAGCCTCACGCGGGCTGGAGCGGCTGGGTGCCGCAGGACGGCGGTGCTGCAGGACTCCGAGTGCCGCAGCTCGGAGGCTGAGAATTCCGGCAGCAGAAAAGCGGCCCGGCAGAGCAGCCCCTGCCCTCAGCCTCCCTGCGCTCTGTGACGGATGACGACCTCCCCCTCCGAACACGAGAATACGATGCATTCACTGCTGGGTTTTAGTCAACAGTCCGAGGCAGAGCTGATCCGGTTCCACACCTACTGCTTTTAGCCACACCTCGCAATTATAATATGAAAAGCGAAGAAAAAAAAAAGAAAGAAAACAAGCAAAAGGAATCTGGTATGTGGCTGTGATTCCAAATAATAACAACAGTGTGTGCAGGCTCATAAATGCTTCAGAATTGACCAAGAGGAAGCACGTTTCATGATGACACAATCTTGCTGTAGTCATTCAGCGAAGGGAACTCCCACAGGAGAAGGCATAAAGCCGCTCAGGGAAGGCTAAGGAGCTGCTCAGTGCGAGTCAGTCAAACATTGGGTGAGATCCGTAACGGAGCCGAACATGAGTACCAGCCAAGGCCCTTTCCAGTTTTATTCTGGGTCCCTCAGGGGTAGTGCAGGGTGTGGTTTGGCCCAGCAAGGAACTTCTTTCCGACCTCCAAGTGCAGACGGTGCCAGCGGCACACACACCTCTTTCCCCCCCGCCAGACCCCTCTGTCTGGCCGCCGGAGGGGGGGCACCCTGGGGATGCTTCGGTGAGCGCCGCTGGGAAAGCATCTTCCTGGGTGGGAATGAGAAACAGACTATGCAAAACCTGAATGACCGTTTGGCTGCCTACCTGGACAAGGTCTGCTCCTTAGAAGCAGCCAACGCTCAGCTCGAAAGCTGCATCCTAGAGTGGCACAGGACAAAATCCCATGGAAAGAGGCATGACTTCAACCAGTACGAGCAAAACGTCACTGACATGCAAAGACAGGTAAGTCAGAGCTATAAGCAGCTATGCGTTCTGTGCTCCTCTAAGGGATCTGGCTCCTCATTTATGCTGATGGCTTTCCTTTAAAGAAAATTAAGAATAACATTCTAAATGCTAGAAATACAAATGAAAGTGGTTACAGGAGCTGGGCACGAACGTTTCTTCCACAAGGAGGAAAGTGGGGAATAAGAAAGGCTGGAAGGGAAACGAGGGGCCCCCGTGCAGGCTGATAGCATGAAGGTGCTCGAATGCTGCCAGGTGCTCATTGCTGTACATGAAACTGTGGTTTGAGAACCACGTCTGGCAGAATATGATCCTCTGACTGCACATGTAGGCAAGCAAATTAAAAAGCAGGCAGCCTGAAGTGAGTGCCTGCTTCCATGCGTGCCGTCCTCAGACGTAGTTCTGCTGCCTTTCATTTCTTTGATTCCTGTGGCAGCAGACAATGAAACTGCAGGACTTTTGGGTCCAATGAGCTTATGTAATCAGATGGAAAAATACTTCATTGTAATTAAGGAAATAGCAGTGACAAATTCCTTGTGGATGTTTTCACTATAATTAAAAGAAGAAATTCTGGTTCTTGCCAGTTGTTAATATTAATGTTCAACAGTAACTCTTTCAGCCTCCCAAACTCACGTGTCTTCAAATTTAACCATAATATTAATCTGTATTCGTAATGAACGCACTTAGCACTGTAACCATCTCTGTGACTAATCACCATAATTAACTGCACCGCCACACAGGGCAAAAAGCAGAGCTATTCCACCTGCGATGCTGCTGGTTTTGCCCACTTTTTGCAGTCTGCTCACTTTGCATTCTCACGACCCCAAGAAATGTTTTCCCAGGGGCCCTGGGAGCACAGCAGTCCCACAGCCCTGCGGATGGAGCTCAGGGCTTCAGCAAAGCTGTGCTCGCTGTTATGCATTGCCTGCAGGCAGAAGGTGAGGTGCTCCGACCACAGGCAATGTGTAAGAGAGCCAGGATTGCCATCACCTATTTCAGTTTTCAGGATGAAGGAAGGCCATCAGCCTCCAAACCTGTCACCTAAGTGCTCTTTTTTAACTGCTCCAGAGATGAATACTTATTCATCAGGAATATAAATGCTTTCATATAGATTTATTGAAAAGGCTTAGAAAGATGATATGACTGAAAGCTCCCTGCTGACTGTGGCAAAGCCCTCACTCCCAAACGGGCTGCACCCAAAGCGTTATTTCTGATGCACTACAGCGTGCTGTCAGCCTGATGGCCCCGGTGCCGGGCAGGCAGTGCTGGTAAAGGATCATTTACAAGTGACAATTCAGTGGTTTAACACAGGATTTTCACTTTCTCCATCAATTATTGCAGTTACCGTCATGCCAGCAAAATGAGTGAAAATTTAACATTTAATCATTAATCATCATTAAATTAATTACCCATGAATTAAAATGGTGAGATGAATTCAGCACCTAAAACGATTTTTAGACACAATTTAGGAACTTCCATCCAATAACCCAGAAAGTCCATGACGCAGAGGCTACCTGAGCTTGGAGGCACGGCCACCTGGTCCCACGCACTGCACCGCGCTGTGCCCGCAGCTGAGGACAAACGTCCAGAGGAGCAGCGAGCTGCTCGCTCAGCCCTGCTCCATACAAAGAGAAGTAGCACTGTTTGTCATTTGTGCGAGCACCAGAACATTCTTTGTTCATATCCAGGCTCCTGGTGCTGCCGAATAACCAAACTGGTTTGCAGAGCACGCGGGGAGACAGGATCTGCACTGCTGACCAGAAGACACACAGAGGAACGAGTGCAGAGAGCCTTGCTGGGCAAACCCAGGGATGTCAGCCGCCCGCCCCTCTCTGCCTTCCCCACCTCTTCAGCCCTCCGACAGCTGTCTGTCCTTCTGCCACTGCAGTGCCTGCAGGACGGCTGCCCCACGCAGGGCACAGCAGGACGATCCCTTCCCTTGGCAGCCAGGAGTGCAGCTGTATGCGTTGCTGTGACGCATCCGTATGAAATGGCACGAAGTGAAAGAACCCAAGCAGTGCTCTCTCATGGTTCCTTGGTTATTTCCTCCCGCAGCAAAGTGCAGCCTTCTCTAAGGATGAGTTCAACAATTGCCTCTTCTCTGACAACACATTCCAGGCAGTGACACACTTGGGGGACTCAGACTTCTCCAGTCCCCGTGCTGCCGTCCCAGGGCCGTGCCTGCGCTGTGCTGCTCATTGCTCAGGAATGCACAGCCTGTTCTGTTCCAGAGATTAGTTAAAACTCCACCTGTGCGTTCAGATTTTCACTACAGAAGGTAAACTTTTGACACTTGAGGACAGTTTTCCCACTTCCTGCTGTCCCTGTGATTCACGGGGTGTGGGAAGTGCTGCTCACAGGTGTTGGGAGCTCTGATCGGAGAATGGCTCCTCTGTGGCCTCGTTTGGTACGGCACTGAGCGAGGGCAGCTGCAACCACACTTCTCTTTCTTATTTGTTAGAAAAGGCCACGATGCCCCACAATTACTGCTGCTAATTATGTGCGTGGTGCTAGAGTACTTCCAAAGATTTAGAGTGCGATCCTGCACTTTCCATGCTTGGATTAATCGTTCAAAGCCACCTTATGAGCACACTGCATGAATGACACGGTGCACTTTCTCCTTCCCATTTTAGGGCAAGCTTCAACATTTGAAAGCAAAAAATATGAATTAATCACTGCACGCTGCTAGAGTTTCAGTATATTTACAGTGAATGATGGGATGGGTTACGACAGCCAGTGTTAACCTCGAATGGGCGTCTGCACAGCTCCAGACACACCGACACAGGGAGCGCTGCTCAGGAGCTGCTGCTGCCATCATCACTGCAGCTCTGCATTCAACAAAGTCGTTATGCAAATGCATATTTTTTTGCATGCGATTAATTCCAGCATTTTAATTGTGCACAGAGAGAATGAAATCTTTCTTACTGAAATTTGCCCTAAAGATGACCAAAGCTGCTTTTCCAACTGTGCTGAACAGAATCAAAATCAGTTCACAAAAAAAAGAGGGAGACAGAGATCGTTGTTCTGTGTTGTTCTCCATGAGATTTCTGTGTGATTATCCATATCTTCTACCTGGCCAGGAACAAAACATTCCCTCGTGTTTCATATCCAGGAAAGTAAAGCAAATAAAAAATGGAGATAATAGACAGAAATTGTGGAAATACGTAAATGAATCAAGAAACTAAACTTCTATTCATTTGTTCTCCTGACCCTGGGACTTCTGTTCATACGTTTGATACAAGCAGGGGGCATCCATAAGGAAGCACACACAGTTACTTGCTGTTTTGCAGATTGAGGATGGGAAGATCACCAACGCCAGCATCCTCCTGCAGATCGACAACGCTAACATGGCGTCCGAAGACTTCAGGCTCAAGTAAGAACTTCTTTTGTTTCCTCCTTCAGTTTGACAGAGGATTAAGCTGGGCATTTCCTCCTGACAATCCAGCAGAACATTGACTTGATGGCAGATTTCTGGTGACAGCAGATAAATGGAACCAATGCAGAACAAAAGTAGGTTTAAAAAAAAAGATTAAAAAAGGGTGAAAAACATTCAGATAGCTGAACTCGAGTCACCCTGTTTATGATACTTTGTTCAGTTCCTGAAGAGCAGGTTTTACAGCAGACACTTGATACTGGTGACAAGTGGTATTTACACTGTCATCTGAGAGCACCAATTAACTCTTCTCTGCACCATACGCTTCCTTAATCCAGCCCAAATCTACTTCCTGCAGTTATCACCTCTCCCACCCAGCTCTGCAAGAAAGACCTGTCCTTCAGCATCCTCTGCCTTGGATTCTCTGTCCTTCAGCATCCTCTGCTTTGGACTTCTGTCCTTCAGCATCCTCTGCCTTGGATCCTCTGTCCTTCAGCATCCTCTGCTTTGGATTTCTGTCCTTCAGCATCCTCTGCCTTGGATCCTCTGTCCTTCAGCATCCTCTGCCTTGGATTCTCTGTCCTTCAGCATCCTCTGCTTTGGATTTCTGTCCTTCAGCATCCTCTGCTTCGTGTTCTTACTTCTGTCACAGCCATAGGGCCAACACTTCCCAGGCTCTCAGTGCACTTTGCTTGATCAGTACACTGCTGAAAGAGTTCTCAGACCATCTAAAAAGCCAAAATGCTTGGACTGAGAGTTTCCAGGCAGAGCTTCAGGCACAGGGAAGGAGTTCACATTTCTGTTAATCAGACTTCTTGGGAATCATGCAGATATCTGGTCTTTTAGCAGATGATGATCAGCTATTTACACATCTCAGCTCTTGGTAATGCTGTAACAACACAAAGACTCAGCACACTGCATGCCTTAGGTCGCCTTGCTTCTCTTTATCATTCAGTAGTGTCATGAAAAGGCAACAGTGGTACTGCATTGAGAGGCTGGAATGAATAGAGTGAGTCTGAGGGCCGACTGTACAAACACCAGCACAGCCCACACAAAGGGGAGGAAAGGGACGGATTTGGAGGAGCAGAAGTGCTCCAGGTGCCCAAGGGAAGATATAGCAGAGTCCTTCCTGGTTTCCTAAGGATGCCAAACTGTGAGGGGTCAGAGCGCGATGATAATAACTGCCTTCCTTCCTGTTCTCTGATGGACTGAAAACTGACCATCTAAAAAAAAACCACAGAAAGCAACGGTTGCAAATACAGTTTCTTTGCTACTACTTGTATGAGAGGCTAGAAGCAGTTTGTTCTCAGTGAGCAGGCTTTGCCTTCTTTCTCCTGACCAAGGTATGAAGCAGAGAAGACTCGGAGGCAGGGGGTGCAGTGCGACGTTGAGAACCTGCGTAAGGAACTCGATGGCCTGACCATCATTACAACAGATCTGGAACTGGAAATTGAAGGCTTGAGGGAAGAACACATCCTCAGGAGGAAAGACCATGAGGAGGTAAAAAAGTTATGCTATCACACAAATCTGTGCTACCATGTAATTAACTTGGAGTAAGATCCATAATCTATAAATGGGATTGATGATTCAGGTCCCAGCTACGTTTTAAAGAACCCAATGAGAGTCAGATGAAGCATAAAGCTTATGTACAACCTCAGTAAGGATAGCAGCTTGCTGTGTTTTCTCCCAGGCTCTTTTCTAGTCACCTACTCATTCGTCACACTCAGCTAACAACTTACATGTTTGACATAAATGTTCTCAGAAGTCCTTACATAGACACACGGAGGGATGTTGTACTCAGGAAACGCTACTGGTTGCTGTTCGGTTTGACTGGTCACCAAATTTCCCCTCAACTCTGCATACATCACTGCACAGAATCACAGAATCAGAGATTGAGGTTGGAAGGGACCCCTCGAGGTCACCTTGTCCCCTCCTGCTCCATCAGGCTGACATGAAGTAAGCAGCTGCTGAATTCTCAGAGGATCAAAACTGAACACAGTGGTTAATGGAGACAAGTAAGACTGCTTATTCTTGCAAAATTCTAAGCACAATTAAATAGATAATAATCCGTGTCAGAAAAAATAGCGCTGCTCTGACTTCTTTCAGAGCTACACCACAATAATATCTGTTATTCCCCCTTATATAAAACCACTGTGCGTCAACATGCTGCTTTCATTTTGCTTGAGCTAATGTTGTTTTCAGTTATTACCTAATGCAGAGCCAAACATCCTACTCAGTATCTGTGGATTGCTACAAAGGAGAGAACAAACACGAGGTTGCACAGCAGTAGGTGCAGCTTTCCTTGGCTGGTTCCCTCATAGCATAAACTGACATAAACTGTACCAGATCAGTTCTTGGAATCGAGACAACCAACAGAGCCATGGCTGTGTCCAGCTGATCTGCATTTCAGAGGCTGTGATGTCATGCCTGCAATGCTGCTTTGCCTGGGCGCTTCAGAAAATGGTACCTAGCACCTAGGATTGTGCTACAGCACAGGAATGTTACCACACCTGCTCGACTTGTCCTGTAATTATGTTGTTTACAGAGTAATTATATGTTTTAATCCAATTACTCCTTTAACAATTACACAGAACTTTTATATTACTATCCTGTAAACTTAGTTATAGTTCCATAAATATTAACGCGCCGGGTAAGAAATATGAAATTACTGTTAGATTTTCATGAAAGGTTTTATGTTCTTAACAGACAAGTAAACTAAAAATGTTACTGCTTCAGTGCATACATCTTCCAGAAGCTTTACTTGACAAGACCTTCCGAGACGGTCTTCTATTGATTTCTCTCACACAGCTCTGCCATGGCAGCAGCTATCGTCATGCTTTAAGTCACGTCACAGCACTGTCCACGTAAACCTCCCAGACGGTGAATGTAGGTACCAGTTAACCTTACTGCAGTGAAAAGGAGCGTCTGGGGCACTCTGGGAGGACGGAACTGAAGATGAGACAAGTATAGCTATGGAAACTGTTCCCCTTTTCATGATCAAATCTCCTTGTTTCCTCTGCCTGTACCAATAGGACATGGAAGCAAATCGCTCATCGCAGGACTTCAAAGTCAATGTGAAAGTAAACGCACCGCCTCCTGAAGACCTGGCCAAGATTCTAGCAGAAATAAGGGAAGATTATGAAGCCATAATAGAAAAGAATCGTCAAAGCCTTGACAGTTGGTACAAAGAACTGGTAACAGCTCTTTCCTGCTTATTTCAAAGACCCCCATTGCTGCACTGACTGAGCAGAACCACTGAGCTTTTCTCCTGCCTTTGCTCCGCAGAGCACAGCTGTGTCCCTGGCAGCAGCCCCTAATCCAGAACAGATACAGAGCAGTGAGAACGAGATCAAGGATCTAACACGGACCTTACAGTCCCTGGACATCGAGCTGCAGGCGCAGCTGAGTAAGGTATCTATGGCAGACATCTCTGGCTGCCCACTGTTGCATCATAAATTCTTAGGAACCGTCTTGGACCAATTCTCTGCTTAAATTATGCCGAGTGTAATTTTGTTGCAGTTATTAAAGTGAAATTGAAATTTGGGCCATGCTTTGTCAGAATATGCAAAATAGATTCAGCAACCATCAGCAGGGTGTGAAAAATGTATTTTTCCTTACACCTTACAAACCAACAAAATATGGGGAGAAGAGAAAAAAAACACAGGAGCACGGTTTTGAGCATAAGGAATATGGCAGGGCTCAATTACTCATTTTGTGCCGTTCATTATGCACACATAACGCTATCTTCACATGAATAATGATTCAAGTGCACGTGTTTGAATGACCCCAGTCTAACTTCTGTAATCTTCTGATCAGAGGTCAAATTTGCTGACATTTCTGTATTGTATACTACATCCATCATAACCATAGAATTGCTAATATCTGTTCTGTCAGAAACACATGCTGGAAGACACCTTGGCTGACACTCGCAATCACTACGCTGTCGCACTTCAAAACATGCAGCAGATCATCTCCAAATGTGAGGAAGAGTTAGGCCAGCTTCGCCATGACATCAGGCAGCAACACAACCAATACAGGGTTCTGCTCGGGATTAAAACACGCCTGGAGAAGGAAATCTCCACTTACCGCCTGCTGCTGGAAGGGAATGTGGGCAGGTAAGGCAAAGCTGCCCCGACTGGAACAGATGAGAAGAGAGTTCCAACGTTCAGCTTATTTGTTTGTTTGTTTACACTCAGTCAAAGCTTGTGAGTTCCATGCTACAGAGGGGGTGATGTTTTAATTTGATGGATTGTAATACAAAGCTTGAGCCCCTTGGTATGCAGAGAAACATGTATCCATGTTTGGATTATCTAAATTAATATAACAATATATATATTTTTAAATGATTTTTAGATTCTAGGTCAAGGAGAAGCGTGGAGACAAGTGCAGATGTGTGGGTCAGCCATGTGTAGCCACAAACACCAGCAATCAAAACCTCCCGTGTGTCCCCCTGCTGAGGTGCTGCTGTCTTTCCCCATCCGTGTCTTGTCTGAATCTACATCCAGAAAGGGCTGCACCACTCTGTCCTTTGTTCTCCCATCTTATGGACAGAGAACGTCTCATTTATGCCAAATCAGAACAGGGAAGATGTAATCTTTATCAGTATCTCCAGCAAGCAGTGCAGGACAGGTGGCTCCAGGTTATTTATCACAGCCCAAACTGGGGCTTTTCTCATCTCATCTCATACCTGTAGGAGGTCTTAGAATCAGTGAGAAGAAGGGAAGAATAACTCCTTAAAATCAGTATATTCATTATTTTGTCTCTGTTTCATCATCTTTACAGGATAACAAGAACATGTGAATCAAAAGCTGAAGGTAAAAGTCCTTTATTTTGTTCTCTGCAGTGACTTCTAATCTCGTCATTTCCTATCAAACTTGACTCCACATCATTCTCACTTTACATGACAGAGCTACGGAAGAGTAGCACTGCAGTCAGCTCCTCATGCAGGCCATATTTGAGAATAATTTCTGTGATTCATCAGGCTTGTGAAGGACTGCACTTCACAGCTGCTCCACAGACAGCCCTGCCTGTGAGACGCGGCCAAAGCTGGGCTCGAGACTAAAGCTTTCATGGCAGATGAGGAGGCATAAAGACTCCATGTGGTGACTAAAACAGTCTGAGAGCATGAGAGCAAACAAAATCTGCATGTCTGGAAACTCCTCTTTTGGTATGAGCATGACCTACGGACATGCAGGTGAATCTGCTCTGAAGTCAGATTTGCATTGGCTGTGATGCAGCTTTGCTGTTCATTTGCCTTGACCTGGACGAGGCCCAGGGTGACTCTGTCAGTAAATTTCACACAGAGCAATAATAAGTATTGACTTAAAGGAAAACACGTAAAGATAAATCAGTTGAGGTAGCTGGTAAATTACTGTAAATGAAGTTTCCCCAAAGTCTGGTATAATTAACCTTTCATTTTCTTCCAGAATATGCTGAACTGACCAATGGAAAGATCAAAGCGATTGTGCAGGACAGCGTGAATGGGCAGCTGATGTCCTCCACCACCAACCTGATCCACCAGCAGGAGTGAAGGAAAACGTTCCGCCAGCTCCTCTGCTCCTGGTGGGCTGCCGTGCTGCTCTGCTGGCTGCTCTGAGCTGCCAGCTGTGTGCTGGTCCTCGTGCTGACACTCCTGCAGCCACTGCAGCCTAACATTGCAAAGTGCCACGCAGAGCTGATGGTGTTAAAGAGCTTTTAGTCATCAAAATGCTGGAGCCAAACTATTCAATCAAGATGACTGTCTGAGCTGGTAATGTATGTATTATGCACGCCTCACTGGGGCACGAATCTCCATCTGTGGTTCATTTACTGCTCTGCAAATTAACTATAATTTAAAGTGAATAATCTCTGACTTCTTCTCCTTGTCTCGTGTCTCGTACCATATACCTCACTGCTGCCAATAAACTCTTCTCCTTTACTCATCCTGGTTATTGGAATTTCTCATTTTGCTTGCTCTTAGATATGCCCTGCCCAGAATGGCAGTGCTACAGAAAGAGGCCAAAGAGCCTCCTCACTGATGGAGCAGCACAAAGCTGGAAGGGTGCAGATACGAGAAGAGGTGGTGCAAGTTACACGTGACAGTTACATGCAAAACTGTCAGATTTTCTTCTATACAGATTCTGGTTGCTGCCATTTAAAGCAGCATTATCAGCAGTGTTGAAAAGAACACTTTGCATCCTCAAAACATTTATTTATTCTTCAGTTTTAGAGAAATTTCCTTCAGTTATCTTTATATATTTTCCTTCCAAGACTATAAGTGATTTCCCTACACTCCCATACATTCTCAGTGACCTATTACTTCAGAACTCCACTTCAGCAATGTGCTTTCTTACTGATGCTCACTGTTTTGTTGGTGGATCCCGTAGTCACGACGGCTGCTGTATGCAGAGCACACCAAGGTGTGTGTGCAGGAAGGCAGAGGCCCGCGCTGCTCAGCCAAACCCAGGCTCCATCCCCTTCCTCAGATCAGCCCAGCCCCAGCTCAGACCCCACCAGCAACATGAAAGTTTCCGGAGATACACAACACTAAAAACTAAGCATGAGAAACAGCAGTGTTACTGGGACAGTAGGCAGCGAAACCCGGGAAGCAGAACTAAGAGAGACAAAGTGGAGCACCGAGAGTGTCTGTGTGGATTTGCATTCCAAAGTCAGCATCTACACATAAAACAGTACGTCCTGGGCAGTCTCATATTCATGAGTGAAATTGTCACAGTACTCTTTCATATCTCCTCATGACGGATTTTCGTGCAGGATTCTTATTACCAGCTTTCCTTTGAAACGTGGCTCACAAAAGAAAATTTCAAAGACGATGCAGATCTAAAATAAACCAAGTCCACCTCTACAACACCACGAGTTCTTACCAGCAAGTTAGGACCAGTCCATGATCCCCCCCCTGCCCCCCTTCCCCAACCCTCCACCCTTGTTGCACAAAGAGATCCCAAAAGCATCGGATGGATTACCTAATGGTTTCTTTAAATTGGGTAAAACTTGTAATACAGGACTGGTAACTCTTGGCTAACTAACAATGTCCTTCCTTACGGCTTACCAGATCCAACAAGCCAGATCTGGTGTTCGTAGCAGCTGGACAAAATGTGCCTGGGTGTTCCTGAACAGTTTCCTGTGTTACTTAAAGCTGTACGTATTCACAAATTCACAAAGCATGTTGGCATTCTTGTGATACAGGTTGTTATCAAAACTCCTAAGCACTCCCTAATTTCTAAACCAAAGGAGAGGATCTGTTTTGCACTAGGTTTGGATTGTGCTAAACTGTGAAGAAAGAAAACCGAATAGCTGTAGAACGAGCAATAGAGAACAAGCCTGCCCTTATTTCACACCATTGCACAGCGCATTGGCTTTGCTGTGCCCAGCATCCCCACGCAGCACTGAGCTGCACTGCTGGAGTCCTGCACTGCATCCAGCCCGGCGCAGCAGCACGGAGAGGTGCAAAGCAGAGCTGCTCCACTCCACTGCTCACAGCTGTCACTGCCTGCAGTGCTCAGACCAGCACAGCTCCTCACCTGACCTCGCTCAGTTCCATCTACCAACGTCATCACACATCCATGGCTCTAATATATCCATGCTGGCTGCTTTTCATAACTGAATTAAACCAATTAGTCCTTAAACATATACATATTAGTTACACTGTGCTCTGTTGCTCAATGAAAGCAGTTATTCTATGGCAAAAAATGCTTATTCCTAGGCATTTCTCCTGACTTCAGAACACGACATGTCACTGGTGATTCCTTTTATTGGAACAGCTAGTGATGCTGTGTCACTGGCCTTACGGTACCCTGTATCTGCAGGTCATTCATTATTACTTCTGAAATGTTGTTCTTTACTCTCCATAACAAATCATGATATTAGCATCCACCACTTCTACACATGGCTAGCACCATATTCTCACAACACACTGAGAGATGAAGTTAGGGAGATAAGGAGTGGGAATCGTACTAGCATTCCCTTTCTTGTTGCTTAAGAAATTGGTAAAGGAGACGACACGACCTGCTGAGGGCTGCAAAGAACATCACCAAGAGAGGCCAGACTGGAGTCCATCACTTCACAGCTCCTACTGCCCTCAATAAGGCACCTTCAGCAGAGCCATGTGCAGGTGCAGCAACCCTCCATCCCACCAGCGCCCCGCACACCATGCTGGGCACTCTGTGCACTCGTGGCAGCAGCCCTGCACAGATCTGCACAGATCTGCTGCTGTGAGCAACACCGACAGCAGTTCTGCTGGTTTTGTAGAATTTGGGAAACTCTAAAAAAGAGATGGGGTTTGTCCTGCTTTCCCTGAGTCTGAGATCAGCGTCTCGAAGGAAAGGAAATCTTCACAGTGTGATACTGTACTGCCTTATAGATGGTGGCATTATTTTATCGTACGACTGTTTGAACACGCTGTGAGCTGGAATTTGTTCCACATTAGTATTAAACGCATACAGAGGTGCTCATTCAGTATCAAAGAAGTGACTGACCCAGGCCCAAAGGAATCTGCAATTTTTCTGATTTGAAAGATCGTAAAAAAGAACAGGCCCAAAATGAAGACATTCTATTTCTCACAGATGGAACAGGAGAGCAGAAAAACCCCAGCAGGACATAATGTCATTTCTAAGGCTGCTGAGTGATGTAACACTACTGCAAACCGACAAGACTGAGGAACTTTCAGGCTATAAAAGGAGGCTGAAACCACCAGCATTCTCAAATCCCCGCTCGTAGTTTCACCTGCCATTTAAGGAAGTCCTGCACCAAATAATCCTCCAACGTATTTATAACAGACTTGAACGCACTCCAGAATGCGTATGAGTCACAGCTCATTTCACTTGTAGAAATGTTAGGACTTATTAAGGTGCATTACAATACACGGCTTTGGTAAGGGAATTGTTGATCCTCTGGAAGAGGTCTGCGATGAGGTAATGCAGTAATGGTTGGTGCCATTAATCACGCATTCTTTCTGGTGCTGTGGCCACACATTGGCAGCTCTCTTTCTTATTTACAAGCAAGAAATTTCTCTGAATGCAAAATTTTTGCTTTGTACCTGCCTCGTTAATACAGATGCAAAATTAAGCTAGTCATTTCAGCAAGAGTAGAAAACAAAATCTAGCATTTACATCACTGCTAAAAGCACTGTTTGCATGCTATTACCGAAGCACAGAGAATAGGTGGAAGAGCCAGTAAAACATTTCACCATGTCCACACCCTGACCTATAAAGGTTGCTGCAGTTCTGCTGGGAGATGCCTGCTCCTGTGTATGAATCATGTGGAAGAGGGAAGAATCTATAAATGGGAAAGCAGATGAAGAATGATGCTCGAGAGGCCTGCACCCCCTGCCCCCCACTGCCCAAACTACTCTGCAATGCATCTGAACTGCTGGCTCCACACGTGTGCTTGGCTTTGAGAAAGCAGGAGGCATCGGGGCCTGTTTTACTGCACACCGCTTCCTCAGAACTCCTGCATCACTACAATTCTGTTTCTTTTCAAGCTGTGTTTTGAAGGTATTTTTATTTGTAGAACTATACTGAAATGACCTTTTTGAGCCGTACACCTAAGGGTTGGCATAAAGGAGCTGCTCCCAGGAGCATCACATTGAACACAACCTCCAATTCCTCACATTTGAGCTCTGGACTGTCCTTATGATAGAAACCTATAGAAACAGTGATGAAGGACCAGACGTGACCTGGTGGTGGGACAGGAGCACTGCTGCTGCTTCCAGACACGTTAAATTGCCTTTTGAGTGTCTGAATATACATCAGAAGCTTAAAGGCATCAAATCACAACATCGGCTGTGGCAAAGACACTTTCAATAACTATCTAGACCGCAGGGGTAAACCTTCTTTGCTTTGCAACATCCTCAGGACAAGCCAAAGGGATTTAATTTGATAGGCTGTCATTAAGCTCTAATGAAAGCAGTGAATATGAGGAATACAATTTAATTAGAGAAAACATAATTAATTTAGAGGAATAATTATTTGAAGCAGACGGGGAAAAGAAGAGGAAAGAAACAAGCTGACAAGTAGCTGACAAACCGTGCAGGACTTCTATGGAACAAAATGTGAAACCTTCAGAGAAAAGTCCGAGCTCCAGCTGAGACCTGCAATGCCCGGATCACACAGACAAGAAACTGCAGCATCAAAGGCTTAAAACAAATAAACAGGAAGGAACTCTTAGCAGTGCAACTACAGAGCAGGGAGCTGAAGTGTTGTAAGAGCCCGGCCAAAAACAGGAATGTTAAAGTTATCAGTGCTGGAAAATCACCACCACCACGTCTGTCCTTCCTTCCTACTGAGGCACAGAGCAGCGTGAAGCTGTCAGTGCTTCATTATCCTGCCACAGAGCAGCTTCAAAGCTCGCACTGAGACATTTTCTGAGCGGTATGTTCCACTGGAATTACACAGCTACTATGTAAAAACACAACAGAATCAAACAAAGCACACAAATAATAGAAAATATATGTATATTTAACGTCTAGAGTTTACTTCTCTCTGAAGATTAAGGTATTTGAGCAGCAGCAATGAAGAAAGGGGCATTAGGTGAATGGATAATGAACTGTCTGTCATTACAGGAGGTTCAGACACAGAAAGTACTCAGAACTGCTTAACAAGCTCACTGCCACAAACACCACTGAGCTCTTTGTAACTACAGCTTGTGGCTGTGAAGATAAATGCTGCTTTACACATCTGGCCACAAGAATTATGCAAACATTTTTTCTTCTGGATATGGGAACAGAAAAGTGGGTAATACGTGACATTTTGTTCTGTAATTGTCACGAAGCACCTTCAGGTTCCAGCACCGGCTCGCTGGTTGCAGCAAGCAGTAGAGACTCGCACAGGCAGCTCCTCTCAGAAGGCCTCTGGTGGCCCCTAGTGACACACAGCTCCATCTGCACGACAGTCCTGCATCAAGGTGAGACTGAGATTCAGCACAGCAGCCGGCCCTGGTAGCTGTGCCTCCCCTGGGACTGCCAAGGTCAGAGAGCCAACAGGAGCTGGGACTGCGTGCGGAACTGCTTGTGCTGGGCGCTGCCAGGACCCCAAGGACTGCTGTTTCATAAGAGCGAGGGAAAAATTCTACATGGACGTCATTGCGTGCAGTGCAGTGTTTGTACCTATCTGTTACAGTGTGCTATCAGTGTGCATTTATTTGCACAGGGCCATGGAAACTGTATTTGCTCCCTGAACGATACACACATGTCGGGAGGAGGTCCTGCACAGTCCGTGATCCTGTGGGCCCTTCCAGCTCAGGGTGTTCTGGCACCCCGCTGCTCTGTATCACAGCTTCCCGTGGCTACTGAGCCGTCCCAGCTTTCTGCTAGCTTTAAGCTGTTTCATAGGACTGCTTACAAACCTCATTTCCACACGCACAGACGTTCAGCAAACAGTGCTACTGCTTGCTCTCACACCAAGGGGAATATTCTGCAGTTTGCTGATCGTCTCCTCCGCTGCCCCTCAGTTCTCAAGGTTCCCACAAGGGAAGAATTCCTACTGGCGGTCTCTTAGATGACATTAAAGCTGACACTTGCGATACTTTCAAGGGGGGAAAAAAAAGAGTGCTCATTTGTGTGGCCTGGAGCTGTTTTCCTTGGCACTGACTTTGGTTCTATTCGAGGACAGTGGTGAAGACAGGACAGGCAGCTCCCAGCTCGGCAGTCAGTGGCTGGGGAAGGATGCATCCAACATGCTGTCCTACTCACCACTGCAAATCTGCAGCACTTCCTCGAGTATTGTACAATTTAACATCATGTTTAAATCTGCCTCCAATCAAAAACTCACTGCAGAAAACAATAAGGTGGAGTGCTTTGACTAGTAGAACATTTTCACTGGACAAAAGCTAGAAAGGAGAGGGAAATGAGGAAAAAAAGACATTGGTGAGGCAGCCACTGTAAGATCTTGCACTGCAGATGTTCAGGGATTAAGGAAGGCAGTTAATTAGTGACCTCATCTGTCCCTCTTCTCCTCTGATTTGGTTGCAGTGCTTTTGTAGCTCAGACAAGCACCCCTCATTTGTCCTGAGAAAAACCCTCTGTTCTCACAGACATCAGCAGGGACAAGAGCCAGAGAGCTCCATCCTTTCTGCCTTCCGTGAACCCAGCCGGGCTGCTCCCACTTAGTGGCTCTCAGATAAAAGAGACCAACACGGAACAGGTCCCGTGCCAGGTGAAAGGAGGAGCTTTTCCTGCAGACTGCAGGGTTGTTGTGCCCTGGGAAATCCTGCTTCCCAAATCGAATGCAGTGAGCCTGGATCACAGTTTGCACAACACAAAATATCTCTGTTTACTGTTTGCATTCTGGGGTGCAGCACTGACAAATGGTGCAAACACTGTTTGCTTTCAGGGTGGAGAACTGTCCTAGGGATCCTTTTTCACTTTTTCTGCTTTCAATCTGCTTTCAGAAGCTGCCATTCCTCGTCCCCACACAGCAGCACAGCGCCCTGAACGCCCGCCCTGCTGCTCTCTTGGTTCTAAACCAGTCCTGTGGCACAAACGAGGCCACGTCTTCTCCCAGGGAGGCTATGAAGAGAAGGGGGGAATTTTTCAAACACAGCAGGATGGATTTTGGCTGGAATACAGCTGAAATACTGAACTCAGAACTCCTCTTCCTTGAATGTACTTCGTACAGCGGAAGCCTTTTCACAGCTGCACTGTAAAAGACATCATGGAACCAAATTCTTATGACACAAAACCCGAACTGAACCCAACCACGGGGGACTAATAAACTGGATTTCACCATTAAAGCGGATCAGCACTAAAGCCTGAACTAAAAAAACCTTTTTAGCTAAACCTTTGATTCAGGCAAAAGGAAAGCCTGTGCTCCAGCCGCAGGCTGCTCAAACCCGGAGCCAAAGCTGGGTGTGTCTTTTTCCTGGAACTCTCCTGCCTGGTTACCTCGGGCTGGTTAGTGACTAACACTAAATGGCATGCGCGCGTTATCAGAACCTTGTATGGGTTATCTTCATAGCCTGGTGTCCGTCACAAAGGTGACAGTCCTCCAGGAAATCAAACAACTTGCTGGCGTTGCTATGAACAGTTATTGTGACTATAAACCTTCAGACTGACATCTGCATACAATCTGGCAAAGCAGGATGTCTACTAAAAACAGGTCGTCGGAGGATACTGTAAGAGATCCAGGCAGTGAAACACACGGCCAGAAGATGTAACTGTAGCAGGATCTTTGCTGTGCTCTTCTCATGGTTTTAAAGATGCAAACTCTGCCCTAATAATGGAAATGATTCCTATTCAGTGCAGATAGAACAGACCCGCCCTGAATGTCTATAGCAACAGGCCAATTGACCTGGCTAGTGTACTTTGACTGGACCTGCCATAAATGTTTTTCAGACACTTATGGTTTTCAGCTACACCCAAAGCTTAAGGTCCAACAACAGTTCAGACAGCTGAATGTACACTTTGCATCTTCATGAAAAGGAGCTCTGCCCTGAACGCTGCTCATTTTGCTTTGGAAGATGCATATTTCCGGAACAGCTGAACTCTGCCTTGCTCCAGCACCAGTCAGCAGACTATTGATAGCACTGTAACTTAACAGAGCAGAACTGGTCCCATAGAATCCCACACTCAGTTCTCAGAACCTGAGATGCTTCCAAGATACAGCGCAGTGCCCCGCAGCTCAGCCTGTCGCCAATTTCCGTGTCCCCAGATTGAAGACCAGTATGTACGGCAGCTCTTTTTCACTAAAATGAACAATACATGTTAACTGTTCTACCTGACAAGCTATACATTATTAATGCACTGAAGTACACTAAATCAATGCCCCAAGGAACTGCACCTGCTTTGTCCTGCTGCACACCTGCTGCCTGCCTTCGTGCAGCACTACTAACTCCCTCAGCTATCAGCTTCTTCACTCACTTTCCACCGTATCTCAGCGTTTCACGTCTCAGAAGTACATATATTGCAGCTGGAGGAACTACTCAAAACACAGCTGCTTGGGTTTCTTTGTGTGCTGAGCAGAGGCAGCTGATTTGCTGTCAGTGGCAGAGCAGCCAGCAGCGGAACCGGCCAGAGGGCACAAGGTGCGGAGCGCATTGCCAGGGCTCTGCTCTGCTTTCCCTTCAGCCACGCGGGAGGCCTTGGAACTATGGAGCACCCAGCTGTGCTGGAAGCTTGATCTCAGCACTATCTGTGGACATCAGCATCTCACATGTAAAACAAAGTGAGCAATCAAGGTGGTTCCGATATCCTCATGGCTTTGCCTACTCACAAAGCAATACACTTTCTGACTCATTTCAACTGAACTGCAGCCCAGCTCAACTTCTAAGGGCTTTCTACCACCAAACAGCATACATTCAATGCAAGCAAACTATGCCAGAAATTTTCACACCAAGGTTACTGTTTTGTGCCCACTATAGAACGAATTAAGGCAGTAGCTACAAATGCCATATTTCTAATCATTTTGAGACTTTTCTACACCATCCTCAGGCCCAGGCGATGGCTCACACAACAGCAATGTGCACTTGATTGAGATATAAATATTTAAAGTCTCCTGTCACACACAGCCAACTCATTTTAATTTCATAACCCGCACACGGGGTTTGTTTGACAATGGCTGTATAGAGATAGGCTGCTATAAATGATTCAGCATCTCGTTTGTGTTTTATCTTTTATTCAAAATAAAAACGAAGAAAACCAAATTTCCTGAGGAGCTTTTTCACAGGCAGATGAAGAGATTAAAAACCCTTTGCACTACAGAGTGCGGGGACAATGTCCTGCAGGTTGTTTGCACTGACACCAATTACAGTATGCGTCAGGAGAGGTGGGGTTTACAACCACCGCGCTTCCTCCTGCAAAGACAATATAAAGGTTTGCAGAACGCACACCGCACTTCGCTCCAGCTGCTCGCAGTCGTAGAGCCAGCCGCCCGGTCGCAGCAGAAGCTCGATGTCATTCTCCGCGCAGAGCTTCCAGCTGGGTACCACTGCCCGCCTGCAGGGCACGGCGCCCGGCAGCAGCGCCCTGTCCGTCAGGAACGCGGCCGTGCAGCGCATCCAGGCGCCCAGCGTCTATGGCGGGGCGGGCGGTTATGGCACCCGCGTCTCCAGCAGCTCCGTCCGCAGGCAGAGCACCGGCGGTGCCTTCTACTCCAACATTTCCGATAACGACCTGCTGCTCTCCGGCAATGAGAAATCAACCATGCAAAATCTAAACGACCGTTTGGCCGCCTATCTGGAGAGGGTGCGCTCTCTGGAGAAAGCGAACTCCCTGCTTGAAAAGCAGATCAGGGAGTGGCATGAGAAGAATACAGGAGGCATAAGGAGTGACTACAGCTCATACTTTCAAACAATCGAGGATCTCCAAAGCAAGGTAAGGTCTCATACAGCCGTCCACAAAAACATGAACTGCAAGATAATAACCTACCGTGGAAAAGCTGCTGTTTCAAGTTGGAACTGTCTCACCTGGGAACAGGAAATGCTTAATGCTGGCCGGATACAAATTAGTGACAGACTTTCTAATGTTTAAGACTCACTCAGTGTCCTTTGTGAGTTCTACTACCACTGCTTCATCCCTCTCCAACCATTCCTTTTTAGATCAGTGCTGCACAGATGGAAAATGCAAAGCTTGTCCTGCAGATTGACAACGCCAAGCTGGCCGCTGATGATTTCAGACTGAAGTAAGTTCCGTGCATTGCCTGCACTCCTTCATGTTCCAGTTATTCAGGATAACATCTAGTTATTAGTATCAAAGCTGAGAAGTAAACCACAAAGCTCAGTGAAAATAAATATTCTAGGACTCGGGCTGTAGAAGTTATTGATTTGATATTTCTGTCAAGCGGCTGCACTTCAAGGATGACAAAAGAAGCCTTGTTTTACAGGTTTGAAAACGAGCTCTTGCTCAGGCAAAGCGTTGAGAGTGACATCAATGGGCTGCTGAGAGTCCTTGACGACCTGGCTTTAACTAAATCAGATTTGGAGTCACAGATTGAAAACGTGAATGAAGAAATAGTTTTTCTTAAGAAGAACCATGAGGAGGTGAGAGCAGCAAAACTGTCGTATGTTTGTTTGTTTGTTTGTTTGTTTTTTGTCAGGGACATCTAAGAATTAAGAGTTAGCTCCGTTTCTGTAATTTTGAACTTCCACCCAATATTTAGGCCTGAAAGTTCACTTTAGCTGATGCTAATGCAGCGCTCGATGTTGCAGGAGGTTGACAGACTGCGCAAACAAGTGGGCGGCTCGGTTAACGTAGAGGTGGATGCTGCTCCAGGTACTGATCTTTCAAGTATTATGGAAAACATGAGACGGCAGTATGAAGAAATGGCAGAAAAGAACCGCCAGGAAGCCAAAGAACGATTTGAAAAGCAAGTAAGGTCAATTGCTTGAACGTCAGCAAGAGCCTCCGTCATGTTTGGTCACAGCTTACAGTCCCTCCATTTTCGTATTTCAGACAGAAGCGCTGAACCAGGAAGTAGCAATCAATGTGGAACAGCTGCAAGAACAAAGGAGAGAGGTCACAGATCGGAGACAGATCTGCCAGAGCCTGGAGCTGGAATTACAGACCAATCTGAACATGGTGGGTAATAAACAGCTCTAGAAAGAGGGCCCGTGCTTAGAAGACGGTTATAGAGATAAATACAGAAACTGAGACATTTTTCAGAATGTAATTTTAAGGACAAAATGTATCCCCTTGAACGATAAATCTCTGTTCTTTTTCACCCATTGTAGAAGAAGTCTTTGGAAGACACTCTGGCTGAAACTGAAGCCCGTTACAGTTTTCAGTTGGCTCAAATACAGGAAACAATTGCCAGGTTAGAGAACCAGCTGAGGCAACTGCGGGCCGACATGGAGGCGCAGAACACGGAGTACAGCATCCTGCTGGACATCAAGACTCGCCTGGAGATGGAGATCGCCACGTACCGACGTCTGCTGGAAGGAGAGGACATCGGGTGAGGAGAGGGGCTCCGGCAGCCTCGCACCGCTGACAGCAGCGCAAATGCTCTCTAAATTCTCAGACAGTAACAGTGGTAAAATCTGTCTTTTGGCAACTGGTTTTTGAAGGAAAAAGTCTGTTGCCCGCTGCCCGGCTGTCAGCTGTAGGCTCCAAGCAGGCTGCAGTCTGTGCTCCTTCAGAAGCTGCTGCAGTGTTCAGATCAGGCCGTGCCAACCTCTGCACGGTACACGCTGTTACTCTTGCTGAGCTGAGCAGCCTGATAGCCGCCCACACCCATGAATAAAAGTGATGCGGTTTTAGATCAACTTTTCCATAACTATAGTGACAGAAACCCAGGGCACAGTTCTTTAAACTGCTTTAGGCGGCACGAGTACCTGCCCACATTAGAGCAAGGCACTCAGTGAGCACACACTGACCTCCTCTTGCAGTCTGTGGCAAGTTTTGGAGCCTGCGCAGGATTCTGTTCTGCTGTACTTCTGCCACCAGCAGCTGAGCTACTTAAATACGTAGGAGGTGCAAATGAGCTGACACTTATTGTCTGGATAGTCCAGCATCCCTTGCTCTGCAGTGCACAGAGGTTTGTGAAAGAGCACAGAGCAGCACAAGCAGAGAGCAGTGCTTCCCCCGAAGGTCTCCTGTGCAGCAGTTCTGCCTCAGGAACCAGGCTGGGCAAATCCTCGGGAGCTGAAGTTGTAAGAGTGCAGAAAGCAGCCTGCAGGTTAATTTCACCTTTAGCTAATGCTTAGTGAAATGTACTTTAGTACTGAAAACTCATCTAAACACATGACATGGGCTTAGCTAACATCTTGATGAAAGGAAATTTACGTGTTTTGATTAAAGGTGCAGAAAAGACACCAGGTTGTTTCTTCGCTATGTCAAGCACAGTTTACTTACGTTTCTTCTGTTTACAATCTGAACAGGTTTGTCCAAGAGGAGGTGCTTACAAATGATCTTGAAAAAGGTACGTTGCACAAGCCACGTATTTTTGACGGCTTCTTGTTTAAATGTTATGGACTTAAGCAGCCTGATTTTTAAAAGTGCAGTTTCAGAGCAAATAAACAACCAGTGAACTCTTAAAACAAGAAAGCAATCAACTGTATGAATAGGGAACCTGCAGGGATTATACAAGCCCTGCTTTATGTATGTAACCTAGGTGCCAAAGGTAAAACCACAGACTTCTGAAAGGGCTCAGATAAGAGGCAAGGTTATGGAATTCCTTTCTGAAGGTTTTCAGAGGCACCTGCTTCTCTCCACTGACCGCACAGGGAGATCAGGCTCCTAAATGAAGTGCACACACTTTAACAGCAAAAAAATCTCTGTCTGTGTAAGCAAGTTCCTAGTTTTCAGGTTTGCAAATGTTGCTAATCTGAAGCAAAAACATAATGATGAACAGTTATTTAACGCAATGCCCAGAATAGTATTATGGGTAACACACAGAATATTAGAAGGAAGATAAACCATGTCCTGTATCTCCCAAAAGTTTACTTCCTAGTAACTGTGCACTGAAAAGATGCTTTTGCCTATTTTCTCATTAGTGAAATTGCTGCCAGTACTGTAGTAATATTCTTCTGTCAATTCCCACTCCATTTTTATTAATTTACTGTTCAATTCCATTACCAGAATCGAGTAAAATTAAGAAGATCAAGACAATTGTCGAAGAGGTGGTTGATGGCAAAGTCGTGTCCTCTCAGGTTAAGGAGATTGAGGAGAAGATGTGAGCAGCGCTGGCGGAGGGGAGAGCACCAAAATGTCACCATTACATTTCATAAAGAAACCAAAGCAAGGGTTGAAAAATGCCAAATTCTCAAATCTCAGACAATTTAGTTTTTCATCTTTGTATGTGTGTGTTTTTATTAATAAAATCATTTTTGCCTTACACAGCAGAACATCTAGAGTAGATCTATATTCGAAAAAGCATTAGAATGTTGATTCGGTGCATCTATTCTGAATGTGAAATATCACTGCAGTGCATGGGAGACTCACTTCAATAAACGTGATTTTCAAATAAGAAGAAACATCAATTTTCATTTCGTAATAAATTAAAATGCAAAACTGAAGAAGCCTTCTCATTAATTGTCATCCTTTGGGAATTTCTGTACTGCCAAAGACATCTGATAACCAGTAATACAACCCGCCCGTCAGATCTGAACTGAAGGGTACCACGTCTGTCAGGCCCTCCTCGGTCACTGCTGCACAAACCTGCTGAGCCTTCCAGCCCAAGGAGTCGGCGCTTCCTCCTGACATAAACACGCAGCTCTTCCTTTTGAAATCTCACCTGTCCGCTGCATTATTTACTCTTCATAAACAGCTGCCAAGGGAAATAATTCTTTGCTTTCTTATCCTGAGTCACTGATATCAGGCTATCAATTCATTTCTACGCATTTCTACGCTTCACTTAAAATTCTGATCTGCTGCTCTTAATACAGTTTGCCACCCCCCACCCACCCCAAAACCACACCTGTGCTCCTGGGCGTACATTAATTAAAGAGGAGTACATTTCGGTTGACAAATCCAGTCATATAATTAACCCAGGACAAAGGAAAATCCATTTTTTGTCTTTCAAAAATAACTTAGAAATAAAACTATATTGATTTTGAAGAGCTTCCAGCTCAAAGCTTCTAACCTTCTGCCTTTGATCTTCTTGCTAATTTCTTATTTAACACCCAGGGAACACCGATCTGCCAGAGGTTTGTACCAGAAAAGTACTGTGAACAGAAACACATTTTTGACACGCATGCTGGGAAGTATCAGATGAAAGGGATCGTTCTAGTTACCTGAGCATAATTCTATAAAAATAGCCCCAAACCAAGAAAGCAATGAGTATGTAATGACAAAAAAATTATTTAAGATGGATTTAAATGTGAAATTTACGCTCTATTGCACATGGCAAAACATTATCGTGATGTCTTAGCTCTACTCCACCCATTTCTCCTTGCACAGCAAACACCTGCAGGGTGCCAGATTTCCGCTCCCGTGGGCAATTTAGATTTGCACGCATCATTTAGTTTGGTCTGGATTTACTAAACTGCTTTTCTCCTCCCTAAATTTGAAAGAGAGGGAGAGAAAGAATTCCGGGCTTTCTTCGGGGGCGGGGTTAGGGTTAGGGTGCTGCACACCACGACCCCTACATAAAGGGACCGCGGTGCCCCGGCCTGCCCTGCTCCGCGCCCGGCTCCGCGCAGCACCATGGCCCTCTCTGTGCGCAGCAGCGCGGGACCCCGGCAGTTCTCCTCTCGGAGCGGCCTTGGCGGGGGATCTCTGAGGATGTCCGGCGGCAGCACTGGAGGCGGCTTTGGCGGCGGCCTCGGGTTTGGCGCTGGATCCGCCGCAGGGTTCGGTGCTGCTTCTGTGCTGGGCTCCGGCTTCGGCGGGGGCTTCGGGAGCAGCGCAGGCAGCGGCTTTGGCGGAGGCTTCGTTAGCGGCTCAGGAGGCGGCTATGGAAGCGGCTCAGGCAGTGGCTTTGGTGGAGGTTTAGGAAGCGGCTTTGGGAGCGGTTCAGGCGTCGTTTTTGGAGGCGGCTTTGGCAGCGGCGCAGCTGCTGGTTTTGGAGGTGGATTTGGCGTCGGTGGTGGTGGGGATGGCGGCCTTCTTTCTGGTTCTAAAAAAGAAACGATGCAGAACCTCAATGACCGCCTGGCCGCTTATCTGGACAAAGTGCGATCCCTGGAGGACGCCAATACGGAGCTGGAACGAAAAATCCGAGAGTGGTATGAGAAAAATGGGCCTGGAGCTGCTGTTCCGGGATCTGGGAACGACTACAGTAAATATTACCCAATAATTGAAGATCTTCGAAACAAGGTAGCAAAGCTATGTACTTAATGCATCTCTGCGTTTGTAATTTATTGCATCACATTTGGAGAAAAATAACAAATTCCTTTCAGAAACCAAGAGCAAACATACATGATGGATGCCTGCAATCATCCTGCACTGCAATCATGTGTAGAATTTTTCGTGTATGATTAATTGCAGTTCTGCAGCTCTGTCACACAATGCTGTGAAGTGACTTGGTTTAATTTGAATAAGGAAGGAAGCAGTAGAGTCCAGCTGTGCAAACTCTTGTTCAAATGTTCACATTTTAGAAAGTTTCGTATTTTTAAAATCACAAATTCAATTCATAAATTAGACAGACTTCCTGGCAAATCCTTCAGAGATTATGAACTATAGAAGGCAAACTAGCATTCTTCCACTAAGTGAAACAAGACAACTTGCAGACGCTGGAAATCTGTCCTAAATACGTTCATAGTTATTTATGCAGCGGTCTAAGAAGCTACTTTTATTACAGTCACATTTAGAATAAGAGCTGAGCAAGAAGCTATGCTGAGCTGCAAAGCCACTGGGCTGTAAAATCATTCTCCGGTCTGTTTTTGTGTTCCAGATCATCAATGCGACTATCGACAATGCAAGAATCATTCTGCAGATTGATAATGCCAGACTGGCTGCTGATGACTTCAGACTGAAGTAAGTATCACTCAATACCACAAAACCTCTCCCTGGTACTCGAGGGGAAATGTGCTTAGTACTAGCAAATCTCTTTCATTGAAGAATATGTTAACAGAAATACTAATACTATGAGAATTTGGTGCATTAAGATTTCATAGCAAAAGCTGTACAAGTAGAGTAACAGTGCGCATTTGACCCCATTATCCATTAAAGGCATATTTAATGACTTATTTTTCAGATATGAGAATGAAGTGGCCCTTCGCCAAAGTGTGGAGGCTGATATCAACGGTCTGCGCAGAGTTCTGGATGAGCTGACCTTGACAAGAGCCGATTTGGAGATGCAGATTGAAAGCCTGAATGAAGAACTGGCTTATCTCAAGAAGAATCACGAAGAGGTATATGTTTTTTCTTTATATATTCATAAAATGGCAGATGGAAGCGCGAAACATCCAATTATTCCCTTATTTATGCAGTGGCAGATCCTTGGTTTCATGTCATTATTTCATTTGCTCGCTGTTCTTTTCTGAGCTTGCTAAGGAGATCGGCACTGAACCACGTGCTCTGCTGATGCAGCATTCCCCATTGCCTCGCTTTGGCTGTGCAGTGTTTCCAGGGATGCACAAAGTTTCCCCACACGTGCTCAGAGCCCTTGGGACGCCGGCCCAGAAAGCTGCTCTTCTCTCAGCTCCTGCCTTACCACAACCCAACCTTTCCCTTTCTCCTCTCGCCAAACCAACTCAGAAGCTCAGGTTCTGTTCTTTAATCTGGCTACACAATACCACCACAGCACTTACTGTGTTGCAGAAGATGCCTCCTGCTGCCATCCCAACACAATATTCTTCTTGTCACCTTGTTGATGAATGGAGATTTTTAAGTAATACGAAAATATGTAAAAAATTTGAAAGTAAAGATTTATAACATAAGCAGATTTTTAAATAAAATAAATATCTGCACTTATTTCAGCCAGAGGGGGATTAGACAGTTCCCTTACAGTGAAAGCTACAAAAATGTGCCAATTAAAACCAGAAAGGAAATGGGAGCCAACTCAGATGCTTACTGCAGTCTTTTCAAGTATCATCTGTACTGATGGTGTAGAGCTGCGGGTTAAAGAATGACTTTACCATAATAGCTTCAAAGTGAATCAGAAAGTTAAGTATCAAATCCGTGAGACAAATGGAAATGACAGGCAAGATCTGTGCTCATATTTCTACATTTTATATTCTTCAAAGAGACAGGACGTAGTCAGGAAGGGTTCTCGTGGAAAAAGAATTTGTATCACACACATTTCTTTGCATACATTGCTGGTTCAGGTGTTTTGCCTTTTATTAAGATAATTTTTACTTCAAATCTTTCCAGGAGCTCCAGGGTCTCCAGAGCAGCGCAGTTGGTCAAGTCAGCGTTGAAATGGATGCAGCCCCAGGAATTGACCTCACCAAGCTTCTGAATGACATGAGGGGGCAGTACGAAGTCATTGCTGAGCAAAACCGTAAAGAGGCTGAAGCGTGGTTCAATGAAAAAGTAACAACCTCACCGACGGAAAATTCGGCCCAACGCGTGTAAATGTAAGTGCCCAGAACAGAGAATTACACTCTTCCTCCTTGCTATTTCAGAGTGGGGAACTGAAAAGGGAGATCTCCACCAACACCGAGCAGCTTCAGTCAGGAAAAAGCGAGATCACTGATCTGAAACGGACTCTTCAGAACTTGGAAATTGAGCTACAGTCTCAGCTTGCCATGGTATGTGGAAAGGAAACTGCTAATTAGACAGAGAACCTTCTCCAACCTGCCAGCTCTTTTTAGATCTTATACTTTTCTACAGGATCAAAGGTTTGCATGTAATTTCCTATTAAATTGTGCATTCTTTTAGTCATTAAAGGGATTGCAAGTAGCATGTTATAAAGCAGGTGAACTTTCATGCCCACATTCAGTGAAGTAGCAAAAGCTAATGAACAAACCAGGATTTCAAGAAAAAAAACAAACACCTCTGAACAATGAGGCTACACTTACTGCCAGTATCTTTCCTACACAGAAAAAATCCCTTGAAGACACGTTAGCAGAAACAGAAGGAGGTTACTGCGCTCAGCTTTCACAAATGCAGCTTCAGATTGGGAACCTGGAGGCTCAGCTGCTGCAGGTCAGGGCTGACATGGAGCGCCAGAGCGCCGAGTATCAGCAGCTTCTCGACATCAAGTCTCGCCTGGAAATGGAGATCGAAACCTACCGCCGCCTGCTGGACGGCGAGTTTGTGTAAGGAAAAAGAGTCCATACAAAATCTTCTTTGTTTTATTTTCAGTAACAATATCCTCTCCAGGAAAAGAGTTATAAACAAGTGCCGCGCTCACCAAAAGACAAGTAAGGCAGATGGACAGATCCTGAATAATTGGCTCCTCTTACAGACGTCACGAATTCTACGCAGTATTTAATTAATCTTTGAATGCCAAGATGAAGAAGAAATAACACAAACTCTCCTGAACGTGACGAGCACTGCAGCACTGCATGTCTCTGCTTCATTTTTAGGGGTGGCGGGCAGGGAGTTGTATTTGAAAGCTCATCCTTGACGGGGCCGAAGTCACAAACGCAGTCACTGGATTCTTCTCAGGGTAGGCAGAACTCAGTCAAATAAAGCTTTGTTATAATAGCCCTTGAACATTAAAATTCAGGTAATATTGATGTGTGCTGTTTTACATAACCAGCATAACTACCAGGTATAGAACTATTACGTACTTTTTCAGAATTATTTCCAAAGTTTTAAAGTAAAATAATGCATGCCATTCTGCTTAATTACATCTCAATTGTGCAGAACAAGTAACTAATTTCCAAGGAAAAGGGACGCAGCTGTCCTTGTAAGGTATGGTAACAACCGGATCAATATTTGCTTTGTGTCCTTTGTGATGCTCAGATCCCACCAAAACCAGAAAGATCAAGACGATCGTTGAGGAAGTGGTGGATGGAAAAGTTGTTGCATCGCACGTGAAGGAAGTTGAAGAGAAGATATAGGGCACAACCTGAGATCACAAAGGATCCATTCTTTCCATGTTTCTTTCCAAGCAGGAGTATAAATAAGTTTGTTCTTTTGAGTGAAGTAAAAAAAAATAGATTGGCTTTTTGCTAAGATTCTTTGATAGAAGCAGAACATACTTTTTCATTCTTAGCAGCCGTGCAATACATTTCCACTTCAGTCCATTGGTATTACCCGCATTATTTTCATGGTGTTCTTTAAGACTATCATCAATTCTCTGTTCAGTTACTAGAAATATTGTGCACACATTCAATCAAATATGCTTTCCTATATTTCTGAGCGAATAGAATTAATAGATAATACATTTTTGCTGTTTTAACCAAGTTTTCCAAATTTCTTGACTAATAAAAGAGGACTAAGCAAGCTTTAAGATATTAATCTCCTTTCATTCTTTGCGTCACCACTGAGTAACTCCTGGGCCATTTATTCCACTGTTGGGTATTTTGCTTTACCATATATCATATTCGCAGTATTGTGCTCCCCACATAGAGGCATTAATCCAATGTTAGAACATGAAAATAATAATAATAATAATAAAAAGTGTTTAAACTTGGGATTAAAGGAATAGCGGATACAAAAAAATAAATAAATAAAAAAAGCTATCAATTTACCGCCATGTAGAGGACAAAGTTCCTGCCAACAGTGCAGAGGCTGCCGCGGTAGGGAAGAAGGGCGACGCTGGTTTGGAAGCGCGCCGCATGGCGGAGAGGTGTGCAGAGCGCCACCTGGTGGGAGCGCCGCTTTCCATTTTGAAACCGACCTCGGACTCCTGCTAATCACATCCAGGGATGAACTATTCAAAACAATCTGTCGTTCAGAACAAAATTAAGAACCAGTATACAATCCCCCTACAGCCTACACCTCCATATTTGTGCATGAGTCAAAATGTTGGCCATTTTTGTGTGATTCACAGATAAGAGAACACACTGCGACCTCTTGTAAGTATTCAATTGTGTCGCCAGAATACGAATGTTCTGCACATTGTCACGTCTCTTCAACATTTGACCCAAACTCAAATTCTAATGGCAGCACAGATTTTATGCTGTGTTTCTGTTTCACACTCTGCAAACCCAACTATGAGCACTGCTTCGGCTTCCTGCCTGGAACAAGCAAAAGCCGGGGTAATAAAAACAACCAAAGAATGAAATCAGTGCGGCAAAACCACAATGTCTGAAAGCCAAGCAGCTACATAAAAGTCACTGTGATACATGCCACAAAAAATTAATTAGAAGATTGTTATATACATGTCAGTATGAAGAGGTAAAAATTGGGAACACGTGATAGATAGCATCTCCATTTTGAAGAGAAAAATACGTTTCTTTCACATTCCTCTTCCAAAGATTACGTATTTTCCATACAACCGTACATGAAGAAATACGAAATAATACATTGTGTCAAGGAATGCAGCTGTGATTGCTGTGAATCATTGGGAATTCAGAAATTCTTAGATCTCAGACATTTTTGTACTATTGCAGATTTTTACCGAGTAATCACGCCTTTACCGACATGCATATTAATCCTGAATTTAATATTATGATCTAAAAGATAAAGTAGAATCACTTAAGATTACTAGAAGCCTCCATTTATGGCCTGTCTTGTCACCAAAGGAGTCTGCAGCCACAGTAACATCAGCACAGAATCCAAAGAATTGACAACTGGTCGACTACAAAAATCCAACATCTGCAATAAAATATGAGAACTGAAAGTTGCTAGGATCCAAAATGACACAAAACCTAGTGAAAATAGGGCAGCTTTAACCCACCTTAGAGTTGCAGCAACGTCATAGCCAGATGTTCCCCTTACACTTGGAAAAAGGGAAGGAAAAACAAAGCACTGTTGCTCATTTATTTTTCTAAAGTTTTCAGAAATGCGATCAACATTTCAGCTCTTGACACTTTTTGATGCGTAACATTTGGTTTGTTGGGAGCACGTCCAACTCCCCTGCAGACCTCTGCACTGCACCGCAAACCGAAACATTTCTGAGCAACAGGCAGCCCTGACTGCCTGGTGGAAGCAGAAGACATTCTGAGCCCCAGGGAACTGCAGGGCAGCTGCAAAGGACTGCTACTGTGATGAAAAACTAAAAAACAAAAGGAAATTATCCATTATTTGCTTGGAGACATGGGTTCTCCCTTTCTTGTTTATACTCTCCTAAGCTAAAAAAATCTTATGTTTGTTTCATGGACGTGGATCAATGAAAAAACTGACAATATTTGTTTTTAGAACTAAGTAGAAGTAGAATGTTTAAGACAGCTGCAGAAAAGGCAGTGGACAACAAAACATTCTCGTTCCTGCCCGGGTCAGCTGGAGAACAACCAGCTCAGAAAAATGAAAGCACTACATGGGATCCTTTCACGTGTGCCAGCAGACAGAGTCAGGAACAAGGAAGCCTTATGCGCACAAGGAGACTTTGAAGTGGAACAAAGCTTTGACTTCTTCAAAGGAGCATCTTGTAGGATTACTGCCTTTTTCCCCTCGTTTTACTGACGTATGCTGGAGTCTAAAATGCTTTGCTTTGTGGGTTCGTTTTCTTAGCGAAATCAGAATTTTTACTAAATATCCCATACTGCACATTACTGAAAAAACTTCAAGTTAAGGGAAGTTCTTACCATACACGACCACCGAGGCTGTAACTATTCAGGCCAGGAAACAGAATGTTTTGCAGAAAGCAGGACAGACTGCCTTTACTTTCCACCCTCCATGCAGCAATGGGGAAAGCGAGCCTCGTATCTCCTAACCTCACACACTTTGAGCTTATAAAAAACCCTAACTTAAAGCATAACAGAAACATAAGACGTTGTACGCATTCACTGCCACACATAAGCTGGGCATCGTGACTTCAGCCGCTGCCGAAGCACCAGATGTCGGCTCAGCAGACACCTGCGGGACGGACGTCGGCCCCACGGCGCGCCCGGACCCGGAGCTCTGCGGCTTTAAGAGCCGCCGCTGCTCTGCCTCCTCCCGCCGCAGGCTCTGCAGAGCCCCCCCACCCCCAGCGAGGCCGGGCACCAAAGGGGAGCATGGGAGGGGGGTGGAAGCGGCCCGGCTGCTCGGGGGCAGCGGGGCAAAGTATGAAACGCCCGGCACCAGAAATCAGGTAAGGAGCGCCGTGTCAGCGAGGACCCAGGCGATGGCTTGATGCGGACAGACGCCTTCCAGAGGAAGGAGGCAGCCCGTGGCCGTGCAGCTCCTCCCTCAGCCTCTATGAGGTACGGTGTTTCCTTTTCCATGCAGCATATTACGGGGGACGGGATTTTGGTTGTACTGCAGTAAGATTTGGACTGGAGGATGAAGAAAAGGTTTTGTTTACGGCGTGAAATGCAGGTCATGGGGAGCCGTGCAGCCCCCGCTCTGCTCGCACGGCGCTCTGCTGCCTGCACGGCCGTCCGAGCTGCACCGCGGCAGCCCCGCGCCTCGCCGTTACCCCGCAGCTCGTGAGAACCGAAGGCGATGTAAAGGAGCCATTTGTCTGCAGAAAGCCTTACAGCTTTTAGCACCTATATTAAAGAAACCCGTGCCTTTTCAGGGCCTCTTTCCTAATGCTCGCTGTAAAACTGCCGTACTTCCCAGCAATGTAATTTGTTCTTCCATACAGATTCGTTACATGTTATCAACGTGCAGTGCTGCTGGGTTAGATTTATATACGAAACATCTCTAAAACCTAAAAACCTTGAAACAAAACAGCAAACCAAGTTACTGACATCAAATGCCAGGAGACTCAATCTGCAAATCAGACATGCTGCAGAAGAGGGACTGCAGGCATTCTGAGCTCTGTTGAAGCACTGCTCACAGTGCTGCTGCAGTGCTGCTGGAGCCCCATTCCAGGCCAGGCCCGCAGCTGAGCGTGGCACAAAGCAGCCCAGAAGAACCACGACAGCTGCGTGACAGCAACTCTGCAGGGAGGAGCGGGGAGCACTGAGTGCTTACAGAGCAGCCAACTGCAGGGTTTTCACCAAAATGATGGTGTGATGATCGTTACAGAAGGTTAGAGTACTATGGGCTGGGGGCAAACCTTGCTTTATTTGCTATGTAACACCTGACCTTAAGGAGTTTATTTCCATCATGAGCTCTGCAGATGAACTGTCACATTTCACATGGCTGTCAGCACACACTCAGCACGCCAACTTTTCCTTCCCATTCTATGCAAATCTTGATTAACCTGTTCTTAAAGGACAAGAAGTTGCAGACTTGGACAGAGATGCTATTCAGGCGTGCATGGAGGTGCTTCCCTCAAATAGCAATCTGCTCAGACAAGAACATAATGACAGCTGTTACCAACTGTAACATATTCATGCATCCCTTTCTATAAAGCTGTTCTTAGAAACAAATTTTAAAAATACATTACAGCTAAAGATCATTTCCACTGCAGTTCCCCTGCCTGCACGAAGCCAAGCCTGTGTGCCCAGGGGTTGGATGTGGGCTAAACGCAACCATTTGGTTTGTACTGGAATTCCTCTACAAGAAATGTTGGGGCTGCAGGCAGCCAACTTCTCCCCATGCACAGCAGGATAAGGACTGCATTACACAGTACATACAATGTTAACTCGTCACTGTTAGCTCTAACAAATCTAGGGGAATCTAAAAAAACATCCTAGTAAGAGATCTTTGTCTGTTTTGTTTACTTTTATATAAATATTTTTATGTTATCTGTTTCTTTATCCCCTGCAGCAAGAAGCAGCTCCAGTTAAAAGAATGGACAAAGATGCAGAAGCCTTGCAGGCAGCCAGAGCAGAACTGAGCGAGGCCCGGCGGCAGTGGCACCACATGCAGAGCGAGATTGAGTCCCTGCACGCTGTGGTAAGCACCACAGAACAGCAGCCAGCCCTGGGGAAAACAGCACAGGGCTGAGTGCTTTTATGCTCTCTTAAATGATTACAGGTTTTACTGGAAAATATCTCAGCCTTAAAAAAGTCTCTTACCTTAAAAACTGTACTCTTGTTCTTAGGTAATATTCTTAGAGGACTCGATGTAAAAACGCAGTCTGACTGTTAATGAAAAGTATGTAAGCATCTTCACAGACACTTTTCAAATCTTAAAAGGAGTTAAATTCAACAGGAAAAGGGTTTGGAGCGCTCGCTGCGTGCCACAGAGCAGCAGTACCACCTGCAGCTGCAGAACTTAGAGGCGGAGATTGAATGCTTGGAGAAAGACCTGCAGGAAGTGAGGAGAGGCATCGAGAAACAGCTGCGAGAGCACGAAATCCTCCTGAACACGAGGATGAAACTGGAGGAGGAGATAGCAACGTACCGCAGCCTGCTGGAGCAAGAAGAGAACAGGTACCTGCTGACTGAAGCACCCACATTATCTTCCTCTTCAGAACTCCCCAGTGAAATAACCGTCCGAATTGTAAATACAAGAACCGATCAGTAAAAAAATGACATGATAAAATCCTTACAAGCGTTTTCATTGTACTCAGCTTTACCAATTCCACACTTTATGGATGTCAGACTTCTCTACAGCACACTGCAGGTAATAGCAAGCTGCCTGCGCCCTCACTGGAGGCACTGCTTCAGTGCAGGTCTGTGTGGCATGAGCTGCTTGCTAATGTGTGACGTGCTGGGAGAGGAGCTCCCATGGGATCACATGGATCCCTTTGCACGAGGCTCAGATCACTCAGCACAACCTGAAACAAGTGTCAGTCGCACATCTGGGGCTCTGCACGTCTCACAATGTCTGATAGTGACAATTAGCTGCTCGTTGTGTCTGCCCTCCCCAGCACACTGAACACCAGCACTTTCAAATGCAGATCTGCGAGAGGCAGCTACAGCTGTGTCAGCAACAGGATAAGGAAATGCAGAGCATCACTTCCACTGGTACCCAAACAAAACAGGGCTCAGAAGGTTTTCAGCAGATCACCGCCTCCCTCAGCCACTCCCTCAGATGATGCAGGGCCTTCGCCCAGCAACCTCACACATTTGAATAGGATTCCACGCGAGGGAGTCAGATTTGGTGCTTCTAACTGTGAAAATTCACTCAACACGGTATTAATAAATATCTGTACCCGGCACACAACCAACACACTGCAACCTGTTTAAAATACTGACAAAATTAAACAGATATTTTCAGCAACTTTCTTCAGTTTTACGTTCAGAACAAGAAATCCTAATGGTTACTACAGTCAAACAGAACTTCTCATACTCCTCCTGTTTTTAAATTGCCCACAGCTTGTAAAACAAGTGATGGATTAAAGTAACTCAGTACTATGAGGTGCTGGTGAAGCTGTTTATTTTTGCAGGTACCGCTGCTCCACACCCGAGCAGAAGGGCAGGAAGCCCAACCTCACCTCGGCCGCCCTCCCGCTGCCTGCAGGTGGGTGCTCTCACTGCTCCCCGGGCTCGCGGCCTCCACAGGGCTTCAGAGCTGGGCTCTGTGCCACCACCACCATCTACCTGCACGGCACATTTGCATTGTCTTTTCTAGATGGTGTAAAGAAGCACGAAACTGAGAAGATGGAGTTGATGACAAAACAAGCAGTCCTAGAAGGAAATATTATGAAGCAAAGTGCTGAAGCTCAAGGCATTATAAAGTAAGATAAGCATAAATTTAAGAAAATATTTAACTGTGAACCTTGGGCGTTACGATTCGTTCTCTGATTTTTCCTTTCTTTAGCATCCACACAGCTAGGAAGCTCCAGAGTAGCACTGGTAGTTCAAGTTATATTGAATGTGTGTTTTAACAACAAATTAAAGATCTTTTTATTAGCATTAACTTCCTGAGCTAGCAATATCATGATGCTGCTTCTAATTGCAATTTCTGTCAAGAATGAAACTATTAATAATACATTTAGTTAAAGCGGAAAGTAAAAGAGCCCATGCCATTCTGCAAAGTCCCTCTGGGGCGTTTTGATGCATGCACATAAATTCAGGCCCGGCTGCTCCGACTTGTATTGGGAAACCCCTCTATTTTGCTGAGTACTACAGAGAGAAGGAGAGCCTGGCTGCTCAGGGGCATCTGAGGGTTGGAATGTTTTATTCATCTTTATTGACTTTGCTGGTGTTGCATCGCCTCTTTTTCTTTTTTCTGCCACTTTTCAGGTTTGCTGTAGGCTGGCATTGAACAAAACATTTGGAATAAACTGTGCTGTTCCACACGTTGCTAATACTTAGCTGTAATCAGTTGTTGAAAACGTGGGAATCTGATTAAAAAGTGATGCCACCTTAGGGGCTGCCATACACAGCCCTCACTTGAAGCTCATGTGTGAGCTTTGCTCATTTCACACTGACTGTCAGATCTGCAAGGCTCCAGAGTCAGACTTTCAGATTCTAATCCTGGAATGGAATTGGAGGGTTAGATGAACAGGATTTTGGTGCCTCAATATTATTTACATCATTTGGGTTTTTAATTATCCATATTTTACCTTATTTTTTTCTTTTACATTAATTGTAGATTTAGGTTCTGAGCTGCGAACTCACAATGTTCTATAGTTCTGTAGCTCAAATTTCAAAAATTTGAAAAACTACCTTTTTCTGTTCCATGCTCTGAAAGCTTTGTGGCACAGCTCACTCATACAGACTCCTGACTCACTGCAGGCTGAATTCTAACCTTTCTCCTTGGAAACAAACTATCTCTGTTCAGAGCAATGGTTTTGTATCCAAGTCCAGTTGAAAGCGTACAAACAAAACCACACCGAAATGTCACCTTGACTCGGCTTTCCAGAAGGAAGCTGTTAAAAATTTAAAACATAAATAAATAAATAAAGAAGAACTCTGGTTACTCAGTAAAACATTTTAAAAGCAGTCCTGAAGTTACGCCTTACACAGTGCCTAAAGGATCGAAACACATTTGCTTTATTGTTTCAGGACAGAAAAAGTGGACGAAGTCATCAAGCAGTGGGAAGGCTCTTTCTTCAAGGACAACCCGCGCTTAAGGAAGAAATCGGTTTCGCTGCGCTTTGACCTGCACCTGGCAGCGGCCGAGGAAGGACGCAAACCCAGCCAGCAGAAAGCCCTGCCAGCCATCGAGGTCAGGCTGGTGATGAGGCGCTCGTGCAGCATTCCCTCCATCAAACCGTAGCGCTCAGCACAGCAGGCCAGGACCTCCTGCCGCTGCTACGGAACCGCAGCTGCACACAGCAGGACGTACGTGTCTCCTCAGCACCAGGGAGAAGAGCAGGAGTCAGATCCCGGGCAGCCTGACTGCTACCACTTTTATACTCTGGGTACAGACCATAATTCTCTCATTACTGTTGTTTTGTAGTACTTCTCCAAACCTTAAAAGAATTAAACTGTAACTTTATACTTCGGCAAGAGAACTCTGGGAGTGAGAACCACGTATTTCCTTCTCTTCTTCAATACTGCATATGCATATTGGCTGATGAACCCTTGCAATGGTTTCTATCATAATTGTCATACTTGATATATATTTTAAAACACTTTCTAATAGGAAAAAAAAAAGTGACATGCAACAATGCTTTTAAAACACATAAGGTAAGAAGCAACAATTTTCTTTTAAAAGTGAATAGTATTTTTAAGTATTTTTAGGCAGCAACTGAGCAAAAATGTCTCTCCCCTATAACCATAGACACATTTCTCAGCAGTGCCATTACAAACAAACAACACTGAGCTGGATGGTTCTGCTGCTTTTGAAGCAGGAATTCCCACTGAAAATCAGTCACTCTCTTAGCTGTCCATGCGCATCTGCAAAACGACTCCCAGCCATATTGAGAATCATATCCTCTAACTGTTTAATTTAAGGAGTCAAGCAACCATTTTTAATACCGATATTTAATTCGTTTTGTGAGTAGTTGCAATGTGAATTTAAATACCTTCAACAGATTCCTCTTCTGACAAATGCTGTAGGTAAAACAGGCCCCTGATCCAGCACACAGCAGACCTGAGCTGCCAGGTCACAGGCACTATGGCTTCAGTGGGACGGAGAAAATAAGGGCTGCGTGTGCTGAGTCAGACCCTGCCACGCACATTTAGTGCCCCTGGAGGCACCACGTAGAGCGATGGGCACATACAAAGTAGAGCTGGCGGTCCTGCATCTGTACACGGACAGAAACCAGGAACGGAACCCCAACGTGCTTTGTGAGACCATGGGACAAACTTCAAACAAACAGAAACAGAGTAAGGACGTTTGTTTACAAGGACTTAAAGAGGTGACTCTTAAAATCAGAAACTCCTGCTGGGATCACTGGAACTATGGGAGCTCAAAACGAGAGAACACAGACAGAATCTGCGGGATCCAAAGCAGCAGGAAAGAATTGACTGCAGCTCCAGTGAGTGCCATATGACTTAAGGCATGTGTTACAGGATTGGTACCACAAAGTCCCCCACCGTTCAGTTATGCTTCTGTCTTTTATCAACAGCAAGAACGCAGTGTTTACATCGCCTACGGTTCTCTATCTACTGTATAAAGCTGGCTAATTATCATTAACCTTAAAACTGATCTGGTGGTGTTAATATCTGAGTAGTTGGCATCCTGAATGTAACAGCCTCTCCTGGCATTTTCACTATGCAGCTTTTTTTTGTGCTATACTCTGTATTTTACAATACTTGAATTTAAACTAAGTTTTAATTGCTTTAAGGCACTTTAAACAGGGATACAAACTTACCAAAGTAAATAGCAGTACAACAATAAAAATAATAAAATGGAGTTTGCCCATGCTGCTTTGTGAGCTTCAGTGTGTCTGTCTTGAGAGGGTCTGGGTGGCAGAGAACACAAACTAAAGCTGTAGGTAAGAAAATCTGCAGCACTGCAGCCGAGCACTTTGCAAAGCTCTCTGCAGTATAACTCCAACTCCCCGAGGACCTCTACCAACACGTGGAAGGTGTGTGCTCCTACTAGAATATCTGCTGCTAATTCCAGCCAACCTGACGAGATCTCTGCACGAGTGCCATCCCAGGAGTAGACGATGGCATCTGGCTTACAAAGCGATGATCTAAAAGATAAGCTGGCTGGCGAAGGTAAAGAGCAAGTAAACATGTAACAGAAACTTTGTTGAACACATAACACCTTACAGCTCCTCTCACGCAGGCAGAGCTTGCACAGGCACATCGCCGTTACCATATACACGGAAGGCCCCTGCAGCTCCACAGTAACCAAAAATGGATAACCTTACTCACAGACACATTTTTTCTTTGGCCAGTGAGCACCCGGCTCATTCTTGCACCCCCAGTACTCAGTAATTGCGGTTTCTCTTCCTCAGCCTAACTCCAAATGTCCTCCCTTGTGACACAAACCTCAGCAGCAACAGAACAGAGCACAGACCTGGCCTTAATCTTGCAGTACTATCTAAACATTATTTTAGAATATTGATATTATTCTGCATCTACATTAGTCACTCTCATTTGGGAAGCTTAAACAAACCAGAAAAAATGTTGCCCTTAATTGTGCACATTACATCATTCACACACCTGACCTCGCTGTTTCTGAAGCCATCTCAGTACAGCAGCAGCACAAACACATCCTGAGCTATCCTGCAGTGAGAGCTGTATTCCATCCACACGGCTGTAACACTCAGCTCAACAGCTCCTAAAACACACAGCTTCTGAACGAAGTTGGAAACCAGCCGTACTAACTCTGCTGTACTGTTTTATGACCATGAAACCTGAGGCTAAAAGAAAAAAACACTGCAGCACACAGCAATAGCTGGGTTTGTTACCACAGCCCTGCAGGCAGCCCACCCTTCTCTGATCAAAGGGCTTCTTCTCCATATGGGACTGCCTGACACAGGATTCCTCAGCCATATCAATAACTGCTGCTACTCTCAAACTGATTCAAATATGCACCCTGGTTTTTACTGCATTTTCTCCCCCTACTCCCCTGAGTGAGTATCTTTTAAGTTACCTACAAAATTGCTCTGTTCAAATTTGAAGAGCTTTCTTTGTTTGCTCATAAACTACCCAAACCTCCACAGGTGTCAGTGTGAACCACAGGAAGGTGTGCATGGGCACAAGAAGAGCTCACAGCAACATCACACCTGAGCACACATCAGTACCAGGCTGATTTCAAACCGACAGCGCTGCGGATGGACCTCACTGCTGGGCTGAGCACCACAGCTCCTTACATGTAAACACCTGATAGAAAAATTAGCTTCCTTGTCTCTAATGAATATATGTCCTCGTTATAAACCTTACAAAACTGTTGCTAATTAAACCAGTTGGATAAGAAGCCAAACATTTGGCTCATCTCTTCATGTGTCCATGTAAGCATGCTTATTTAAGAACAAAAACAAAACAGGCCAGGCTGCAGGCACCAAGAAGGACTGCAGCACCTCGGCATTACAGCCAGTTTGTTCTTCTCTCCTTCTATCATCTTTCGGGGTTACATAGGCATCGTTTATTTGTGTTTAAAAAACCCTATTTCTGGTGTCTTTCCAAGGGCAATCACAGTTTGCTTCTCCTCGCGCACCAGGCCCACCACAGCCATCCACTACAGGCACAAGGATCTTTATTTTTCAGCCACAGGACAGTTTTCCAGTCCCCAATCTTTATTTCACCTGCAGCCTCTCTCACTGACAGCTCCGCAGTGTAACCGATCCCTGCGGCGCACACGGTGCCGCGCCTCCGCCTCGGGGAGCTTTGCAGCACCGCCGTCATTCGGCCCTTCTGCTGCCCGGCCTGACTTCACGCCTCGCACAGCCGCCATTCTGTCACCACGTCGGGCAGAGCTTTTCTAGGCGGCCGACAGTTCCCCGAACAGCCCGGGCAGCTCCGCAGCCCTTATTTCGCCCCGTTATGGGGTTTTTTACGGGATTTTTTACGGGATCCACTCGGGCCGGACGCGCGGCCCCGCCGCCTCAGCAGAAAAAGGCGCGAAATGGCCGCGAAGCACCAACAGGCGCTGCGCGACCCCGCCCTGCGCCGCAGATTCGCTACCGGGGAACTCGGCCGCATCTCTGTGGAAACTGCTGAAAGGAACGTGGAAGCGCACGGCTCCCGCCCGGCCCGCGCCCTGGCTGTACTGGCTGAGGGCACACGAGGCTGCGGCCGCAGAGCGGAGCGTCCCGCCCGCTGCCCCGAGAGCGCAGGAACGCCGCGCGCCGCCCTCGCCCCATCCCGGTGGGGTGAGGCAGCGCTCCCCGCAGATTCGCTACAACACCTTCCGCTCTCCTTCCTCTCTGAGCGGGGCGCGGGGCAGCCCTCAACCCGGCGGCGGCTCTGAGACGAGCGGGGCGGACGGACCAGCCCCCGTCATCCGGATACCCGCGGGCGGGAGCAGGGCGGCGGCCGTGGCGAAAGTGCGGAGCGGAGCGCGCAGGCGCGGTGTTCGCCGCCGGCTCGGCCCGGGGAGGAACAAAGGGAGCGCGGCGGCGGCGGAGCGGTGAGTGCGGCGGTGCGGGGCGGGCGGGCAGGCAGCTCTGTGTGCCCTCTCGCGGGGCGGCTCTCGGCTCTTTGCACCGGACCGAAGGGGCTCAGATGGGCGCTGCCCGCGCGGCGGCTCCGCTCGCGGCCTCCTCCCGGCGGCGCGGCCCTCGCGGTTGGCGGGGCGGTGTTTGAGGGCCCTGCGGAGCTCCGGCCGGCGGGCGGCGCCGAGCGGCGGCGGAACTTCGCGAATTTCCTGGACGAGAAGGGCCGGGAAGCGGGGAAGGGCCGGGAAGCGGGGCCGGGCTGCCGAAGGGGTCCGTGCGGGCGGCGCTCGGCGTGACGTGAAATGGCTCCCGGGCGCGCACGCGAAGTCCCGAACGTGAGCGCCGCACAGCCGCGCGTTTCGTGGCGCGGCCCTTTAATTGAACCCGTGGGAAGTGCGGCCGCTATGGCAGAGAGCGCCTTTGTTTCCAGAAAGCCTTTTGTTTTCGGAACTGGCGAGCTTTTGGTTATTGTAATGAATGACGGGTGGTCGAAGCATCGCAGGCTGGGGAAGGTAAAGGCGTAATGCTTAATGGGGTGGTGTTCTTTTGTCTTTCAGGAACACAAATATAATGTCAGGTGGCTGAAAATTTGCCTATCAAAATGTCAAGTAAGTTTTCAGACTTTTCTTCCTTTGGAATGACAGATCTGGTTCAGCAGGCTCTGAGGCAGTGCCCGTAGTCCTTGTACACAGAGCAGCAGTGCTGCACAGTGCTGTGTCCACAGTGCTCCGTGCTGTCTGACTGCTGTGCTGTTGGCTCTCCCTGCAGCTTGGCTCTGCACGCAGCTGTTTCTGACACCTGCCTGGAGGTCTCAGGCACTGCTGCAGTCCAAGTGTTCGGTCTCATGGCAGATCTGACTGTCACAGCTTCTGCTAAGCCTTGCTTTGTTCCTTTCCCTCATCTCGTATTCCTTAATCTGCTGAAATAAAAGACCAGAGATGTAGCAATGATGTGGGTTTTTTTTTTTTTACGTTTCTTCTGTCCTTTGCTGTATGTTCTTATTAAAATGTTTGCCACAGAGGATGCCTTTTAAAGAACTCATTCAAATTTTCAAGGATTTTCTTTGCTTACATTTATATTTTAACAGAAAGGCCATCTTATGCTCCACCTCCTACCCCAGCTCCTGCAACCGTAAGTACAGTGCTTTTTCTCATTAACACAGATCCCTGGTAGCAGAGCTGTTAGTGACTTACTAGAGCCATAACGGCGGAGATGCAGCACCTTCCTATGTTGGAAAAACACACTTGTTGTATTTCATTGTTAATATGATACGCGTGGTTTGAAGTCATCTCAATTTCAAAACAGTTCGTGAAAAAGAAGTTGAATAAACTGGTTTCATCTTAAATTAAGCATCTGCAGCATCTGGCCTTTTTTTATCAACAGTCACTGGAATTACTCACCTATGTGGCCATCAAACTCATGCAGACAGTGCTGCCTGTTGCTCTAAAATGGTATTTGCAGCATTTGCAATGGAATACTGGAATAGTTAGGGACAAGTTGATACACTTAATTCTCAGACTCGGTGCTCAATTTGTACACAAATAATGAGCAAAAAAAAAAGCATGCATTTTTGTGCTTCTGACCCATTTTCAGTGGAATGCAGTTGTCTGTTGTATTTGGTCAGAAAAAGGAAACACTCACTGATGGTAATTTTACTCAGATTTCATAAAAATACTGATATTTTGGGGTCCACTGCATGATAAATATCCTAATTTATAGTAAAATGGTATGGAATGCTGATTAGGAAAACATGGGAATGATGTCCAGTTGTACTCGTGCATGTATAAAAGCATCCTGAAGTACTCGTGCTGTGGTTGGAAAAGCACCTGAAAGCAAACGCAGCTCTTGTTTTGGAAGCAGTGCATTCGTGGGGGAAAGTATTGATGTGTGGAACAAAGGAATGAGTAAAGATGCTATAGTGGAATTCTTTTGAAATCTGTTACCCAAGAGCTGTCATCCCTGCTCTCCACATCTGGGATGGAAAGTGCAGATGCAGTCAGGTGAAATGCAGTGCTTTCACTTCACCGTGCTGTGCTTCACATCAGAAGAGGTCCGAAAGTGATTGCAATGTATAAAGTACGAGTTAAGCTTAAAAAAGGAGAAAGAGATCATTGTGTTTTGCGTAGTTTGTTCAGTTTTCATTTGGACACAACTTAGTAGACTTGTGCTGTTAGGAGGAACGTGATGGCATCCTTACAAGTGAATCCCTGCATCAGGAGCTGTGCCTGTGGTTCTGTGGGCACAGGCACTGCTGCAGGATGGATACAGAGGCCGTGCATCTTTTAGTCAAGCTGCAAATTCATCAGCACTGTACGCAAAGCCAGGTTCACTTTTGCTAACAGTGATGTGCATTGCCTGTCTTTCCAACACCTTTTGTATTAACTTAAATCACTTGCAGTCCTTGAGATAGTCAGTGCTCTGTAAGAGCTGCAGAGGAACACCTTGTTTACCCCTCCTGGGCCGGATCCTGAGCTCAGCAGAGTGTCACCAGCTCTCACTGACCGCAGTATTGCATCTGAAGTAACAGGTGGTGTTAATGCAGGGTGGTTACCTTGCAGCACTCCTGCTGATTTCTTTCTCTGCAACGGAGGTTTGCTGTCCTCTGATTTTAATGGAGATGTTATAGTAATGCTGTCACGTAGTAAAATAGCATCATATTACACAGCAAATGTCATCATCAGAGGCATAAAAACTGAGTCAAGGTCAGCTACTGCAATTGAGCTTAGGTTTGGCAATGGAACATACAAAGGCTGGTTTTTAAAGGATACTTTTGTATTATTTGTTCAGAAATAAACCAACTACAGCATGTGCACATATAGCTGAAAACCCTGCGAGTCAATATAGTTTAGCTTACAGGTTCTGTTTGTTCTGTGTTTGCATCTGTCACACCTTGGATCCTTGAACTCAGTCATAGGGCTTTTGTAGCTGTAATGTAGAGCGGGTACAGCGAGCACAGCGCCTTAAAGGATGCTGAAATGGACCTTACTAAACTTACTAAAGTGACACTCAAGTGTGAGAAGTGCAGGCAGTGTGTGAACCTGGCGTGGTGCTGCTGGTGCCCTGGATGGGAGCAGCGCTCCATCACCACTCCATGCCTTGTCTGCTTTATTTCCAACACCATTTGAATTCTGGATAAAGAAAAGAGTGTAGTTGAAGTGCGGGAGTGAGATTCACAAGAGAAAGGGGTGACAGTGAACCTTCTGATGTTTGATTACAGTCCCTGCTTACCCACCATCTGTGTGCACAGGAATTAGATTTTCTCAGTGTTACAGGAGGTGAGAACAAATTGATCCACCTACAGGAACGGATGAAGATGTGTTTGATTAACTGCTGAAACGTCTCTGATTCAGTCGTGGCCTAAGATTTGTGGTTTCTAACCTGCAGATTGCATTGCAGCACTTCTTCAGCTCCGTCAGTCTGCAGCCTCCGCACAGAGCGGCGTCTCCACGCATCGTCCTCTCTTGGTTTTTCTAATCCTTACAGTTCTCCAAAGTGTTTCGATTCTGCAAACCACCAGTAAAGTCTTCTGCTCCTGGTATTGGTGCACAGATGGTGCTTTGAGAGACTGATTTATTTTTTTTTACCCTGTTCGTTGGCAACATCGTGTTCATTAGAAGTCAAAAGGATGGGAAAAGGAGGAGGCAGAGGTTTTCACTGTTGTAGTAAATGTTGACTTGGGGAATTTTTGCCCCTATACTGTGTGCTACTTTGCCTTCTAAGTTTGGATATGAGACTCCTCTTGAATTTCTTGGTGGCTTAAACGTTGGAAGTATGATCAGGACTGATGGAATACTTGTGGCGCAATTAGCAGAAGTAAAAGCACTAACTTTGGACAGAAATTTGTAGTGAAACAGCTGCTAAAGAATCCTGTTTCCTTGATAGCTTTATATTGGACTAAATTCTGTGTGTTGAGAAGATATCAACTGCTACACCTCATTTGCTTGTTTAAATTCTGATTGCTTTTGCATGCCATATTGCAGTTCATTTTCATTTATGTGTTTTCCTCGTTTGATCTCATTTCTCATTCGTGTTTTTGTCTCATTTGTTTCCATCAGCAAATGCCCAGCACACCAGGGTTTGTGGGATACAATCCATACAGCCATCTGGCCTACAACAACTACAGGCTGGGAGGGAACCCGGGCACCAACAGCCGGGTCACGGTAGGAGAATCAACTATTACATCATCCAGCAAACAACAGGCACTGCCCAGAAATGGCTTTAGTGTTAGGTTCTTCTGAATCTTGGCTGCTGCCTCGTTTTCTAGGAACAAAAGATTACTTCTGATTTTCACTCTCCATCCCTACCCCTTCCCCTTCACTTTGAAACCCTTCACAAGCAAATGGGCTTCTGTTCAAGAGGGGGAAAAGTGTGGGAATTGCATGATGCAGAACTCGGAGGAGACACTCTGTGGTCTTCAGTGACCGCTGCACGTGTAGGGAAGGTCTGTTCTGCAGGTACCGAGCCCTGGGGGGAGGGAACTGCAAATTTATTGGCTTTGAGTGGCACAGAAATAAGGAGGAATGCTTTGCAGACCGGGGATCGTTGACAGTAGTTGCATCACACTATTGAGCTGTGCAAGAAGTGTGAGCCTTTGTTTTTCTTTCCAGTCCTAGTCTGGTTTAATTGTGTGAAGTCCCTAGTTCAGAAACAGTTGTTTCAACAGAAATATAATGATAGAAAATAGAATCAGATATTCTGTATTCTGTGGGTGTATCGAAAATGGACGTTAAATTCATTTTTGATGGAGGAAGTGAAGTGAAGTGAGAGGTGACAACTTCCTTCAAATACAGATCAAAGTCCTGAGCTTCAGGTGCAGTCAGGAAAAAGGCAGTGGAGGCACAAAATTTTCTTAACTAACACAACAGAAATAGAGTAAATCCCTATTTTTTTAAAAAAAAAAGTTCCTGTAATTATCATAATAAAGTTTTTCATTTGAGACTTTCTTAACTTCAGAACATCTGCTCAGTTTAGAACGTGGTGTAAGAAGTGATTTGTCAAGGAACACATATGGTGCCTTAAGAGAGGAGTCCTCTTCTTGTGCCTCTTCTATAAACCTCCTTTCAGACTTCATGAGTTCATCAGGCTTATTGAAATGCTTACAGAAAAGGCCTTCCCCATACAAGCTGGAACTCGACTGATGTACTGTCTGAACATATATTTATTTTCTTAAGCAAGGTTAAGTTGCTCTGAGAACTCTCATTGTTTCTGTATGTCATAAGCATATACAGCTTTCTCTGCCATGCATATGTCAATATATGTATGGTGTCTTGGAACTCCTGTTAATTTAAAAGCATTAAACAGTTTCCGTTAATGTTTTTCAAATCCATCTGTGTGTGTATCTATGTATACATTTTGGTAATGCATATATCCATGGACATTATCTGTACCTATACGCAGTTCTGTATGCATTGTTTCATAGAACTTCATAAGTTCAGCCAAAAAAAAAAAAAACTTGGAGAGGAACAATTGGAAAGCTGAAACAACGTTGGCCTTTATGGCCAATTTCAAATATTTGTTTAATCTACTCAATCCTGAAAAAGCTCAAAACTGCTTTCTGTTCTTATGGAAATGGTCCCACAGTGGTAACTCCCCACTTGTGGGAGTGCCTGCAGAGCGGAGCTGGCGGGCTGTCAGGTTGTGGCGAGGGGAACAAAGCTGCCAGGTGTCCTGTAAAGGATGAGCAGGGCGTGCAGCAGCTCTCCATCAGCAGCACTCCTCTGTGTCTTCTTACTTAGCACAAGGTGCTCAGCATTGCCCAGACCGGAAGGAAGATGAGAGCACACAGACGTGCAGAGGCTGTCGTGGATAATTACAGCTTGGAGGCAAATAACGCACACTGATGGATCGGTTGCAGGGGGGATTTGCTTTTCGTAGCGAGCAGTTTAACAGGACTAGTTGTGCACCTGTGCACAGGCCGGGGGGGGCTGGTGCTTCATTCTTGGAACGGGGTGGGGGTATGTTTGTTTTTTCAACTGCGCAAGAGTAAATGCTTTCCCAAAGCTGGCGCGTGTGGAAACTGTCCAGTGAGCACATTAACAAATGGACTTCTTCATTTTTTTTCCATAGGCTTCCTCTGGTATTACCATTCCAAAGCCCCCAAAGCCCCCAGACAAGCCCCTGATGCCCTACATGAGGTACAGCCGGAAGGTGGGTATGGGAACAAGTAATAATAAACGTTAGCGTTGCACATGCTAACAATTCGTTGCTGTTATTTTAGTTTCAGCTTTTAAACTTTTACTCCTAACAGCCTGCACGTTCTTTTAAGGGAATTGTAAAGTACAGATGCATTGCCCTGCAGAATAACAGCAGCAGTGTTCTGTTGTTACGGTTGCCAGTTTCTGGGGGGAAAGGTTGTCTCTAAAATGATAATTTCCTACTGCTGTCCGCTGACAAGGATCCACCCTGCCACATTCAGAACTTCCTGTGACTTACTGAGAGAACTTTTTATGTAAAGGAAATATTCCTTGCGGTATACTGGGCTTGGTACAGTGCTGTAGCTGGACTGAAGAGTAGCAATGAGTGGACTTTGCATGTTCTCCTTCACCAACCTAGCCTGTGGCAACGGTTACTTCGCTATTCTCTGAACTGTTTGACAGAAAATAGGAGAGAGACCCTTGTGGAGTCTGAAATCTGATTGGCATGGGGAGGGCATGTGAGCCCGTCTGAAGCGGGTGAGCCAGAAGGAAATTCTTCCACTTCTGGTTAAGTATCCTTACCAGCGTATCTGTCTTAGGCCAAAAAACCAGCAACAAAAAAAAGTCAAGTGGCGCAGCAAGAAATAACACTGGCAGCTCTCTCCTTGTTTTTTTTTTTTTCCCTGTAAAGTTAGAAACCTTTTTGGTGGAGTCAGAACTTGTTGGAACTCAAATTGATCAGCAAGACTGAAAAATATTTTGAAATGTTGCATTCTGATCTGAAAAGCTCAGTGCTCTTTACCGTAATCTACTGCTGGATGTGTGTACTCAGTAGCACTTTTTTTTTCCCAGAGATGCAGCGATGTGCATTTGAGAAGAGAATTAAGAGGGTTAAAGGCAATATTCTCATGAAACCAAAGCCATTTCAGCAATTGCCCGTTTCAGTAGATGACCTCCTACTGACTTCCTGCCCCAGAAAATAACCGAGATAGTTTAGCCAGGCTCATCCCTAACTTAATCCTGTTTTTCGTGGTGGTTCCAGAAAGAACACTGAGATGACAATATAAAATGTTTAATTTGGAAGTATTTAGATATCATTAGTAAAGCTCCAGCTGTTTCTGTTAAGGTCTGGGACCAAGTGAAGGCGTCCAATCCTGATTTGAAGTTATGGGAAATTGGCAAGATTATTGGAGGAATGTGGCGAGATCTCACTGATGAAGAGAAGCAAGAGTATTTGAATGAATATGAAGCTGAAAAGGTAAATGGAAGAAATCTGGGATGTTTATTACAGCTGATTCTTCTAGGAACTGGTCTGAGAAGAAAAATTCATCTTCCCCATGCAGTGGTGTATGAGGCTTTCACGAGACCCCCTATATGTAACTTAATGGAAGTATGTCCTGACACATCTTTTAGATTTTTTTTTTTAAATAACTGTACATCAGCTGTGACTGGTCAGTTTTTAGACCTAGTTCAAAATGAAGTATTTATAATTGAGTGCCGATTTTAACTGTTTAATGAATGGATTTAATTGTACAACATCAGTGTTGAAAAGATTGTCTCAACACCAAAATCCTCTTTCAAAACTAGTGATCTGCAACTACTGCTATTGAGGCATGGACATGCTCATAAAAGACTTCCAGTCACGTAGGGTTTGGTTTCCATGCTGGTGTATCTCCACGCTGTGGCATAGTGGTTTGTTTCTTAGTAGAAAAATTACACCATTTTTTAGGGCTTTCTTGTGTTTCTGTTTTTTATCTTCGTGACAAAAGATGACAGCTACGCCATGTCTCTAGGTTGGTAAGTGTTGAGGACTTTTACAGACTGTTACTGTGATCCTAAACTGCAAAGGGGAGCTTGTCCACCCGCTGCCTTGTAGTTAAACCTGGTTTGTGCACAGCCTGACCAAACCTGAGCTGTCTTATTCCAAGTCAGTAGAGAAGTACTTCCAAGCTGGCTGCTCTTAGTTGAAACAAAATTAAGGAATTCTATTTTTTTTCACCTGGTAACAGTGTTTAGATTGTAAGCTCCTTGGGGCAGGGGCCATCTTGCTTGTATTTTTCCAGTGCCTAGACAGGCTTCCAGTCCTAGTAATAAAGAAACTGACACCCTTAGGTATTGCTACCAGGATTGTAGATTATCTCATTTTTCATTGGAAATACCTCAGATCTCTGTACAAATTCTAGACTAGGCAAATTTTAAAAGTGATGTGAAAGAAAGAAATTCAAAGGGAAAATATTTCAGAGAAGGTGAAAACAGTGATGCAGTCCTGCTACCAGTAGTCTGGCTGCAGCACTCTGTATCATCCCAGTGCAGGGATGGATCAAAGAACGCAAAGGCATAAGTTATTTGGAAACTGGCTCATGGCATAACTGGAATAAAGAAAGAGAAGAAATCGAAATAAAAGACGTAGTTAAAGCTCCAAAGAATTATTGAGAATATTTTAAGTCAACTCACCTTTATTTTATCAGAGTTCATTTGCTAAATGCCTTGTTCTGAAGTTTGACTTCAAACAACAAAAATAAAGCGTTCTTAAGACCTCTGAGCAGTAAAACACACCTAAAAGCCCAACGCCAGTTTGGCTCAATGACTGTGGGAGAAGTTGTAATTTGTAAAACTTAAAGCTGAGGGAATCTGGTTGTGTATCAGTCAGATAGTTCAGAAGAGATGTCTGTATAACTGCGCTTTGAGTTACACCTAATTGTGTCAGGTCTGAAATTGTCCAGCGGTGCAATCAAACGATATTGCTCACGTTTCAGATTGAGTACAATGAGTCCATGAAGGCCTACCATAACTCTCCTGCATACCTTGCCTACATCAATGCAAAAAGTCGTGCTGAGGCCGCGTTAGAAGAAGAAAGCCGACAAAGGCAGTCACGCATGGAGAAGGGTGAACCTTACATGAGCATACAGCCAGCAGAAGATCCAGATGGTAAGCAGAAAGCAGTCTGTATGCATGTGCAGGGAGAAAGTCTCATCACAGGGCCTGTGGCATAAGCCCCTGCCAGATAGAGAAATTTACTTCTGTGTAGCCTTCCCAGTGCTGAGCGTGACTTCCTTTCATTTCAGTACCTTCAGTACTAATTCTCATGGTTCTGTTTTATTTCGTATAGCTAACAGCTGACCTTGTCTCGCTCCCAAAACCTAAGGTGACAAGGCAGTGATAAATCTTCCAGCCCTTAATTGTGTGTGAAGTAATGCGGACGGTTCAAAAGAAAGCAGTCTGCTTAAGACTCTGTAGTGGCTTTAACGAATGAATTACCAAAAGATGAGCTGCTTCCTTTAATCCAGCTTGAGTGCAACCCTGCACTTCATTAGCAGAAGCACGTCACTCTGATAAGCTGAGTTCTGGTATGATTAGGAGCACCTGAACTTCAAACATTCACCAAATGTCATTTGAGATTGTTTAGAACAGTTTTATCCTCGCTATTGACAAGTTGATGAGAAAATGCTGAGAGTTTATTTGACTGCAAGGAAATGCACCCCACCCAGCAGGAAAAATTCAGATTTGTGCAGTTAAGGTCTGCTTTTAAATTCATGACCCAGTACGAACTTGTTGAAACCTGAGGGTGAAAAAATCTGTTCAGTTACACCCTGAGATAAAGCCTGTGGCAACAGCACCTTCCCGTGTGAGGTAACTGCTGAACTTCTGTCAACACGTTTAGTGCTCCAAGCAGCTGACATTCTGGGGCTTTAATTTCTGTTCTGCAGTACATGGACCAGAATTAATGCAGGCAGAGCCAGCTGTGCCAGCACCAAGCTGGATCTGCTCACGTTTGGGACGAAAGGCAGAAACATTGCTGCTGTGCTGCCCCGTGTGTCACTAGGATCGTAGGGACTGTAGGACTATCGTGAGAAGAGGAAAAAGACCTTGTGTTTCTGGAGGCTCAGACAGCAGTTCTGCTATTGAGAACCTGACTGCTTCAATTTTCATTATTTTCATAAAGGCTTGACCTGCTCTCTGGGCAAATGCAGGAAGTCACAGCACGGCAAGTCTTGTCTTCTACAGCCCAGAAGCTCTGAGTGCTGCTAGATGTAGGAAGAGAGTTTTGTAGTTTCAGATGTCAGGAGGAGTCTCTCTTCTGTTAGTATTTTACATTTTTTTTCTTTCTCAGTGAATGTTGTTCTGATACCACGCTTAATCAGAAATGTTTTTTTATTCAGTGCATTAATAGCTCATCTTAATCTGGAAACTTGGAAAACACACAATAAGTAACGAGGTCAATCCAAAGTCATGTGTGGGAGCTGTGTACAGAACTGCAGCCGTAGCTGTGCTGAGGTGAACGGCATTCTGCTCCTCAGTAGCTGGTGTTCCTTAGTCAGATATTTTAGTATGAACTTCATGACACGAGGAGGCAGTGTGAGGTTTGGGTTGGTTTGTGATTAGTGGTGACACTGGTACAGTCTCATCAGCCCCGGTGCTTACTTTGGGGAATTGAAGCTGCTGTGCCTCCACCTCCCGTTTCAGATTACGACGATGGGTTTTCGATGAAGCACACAGCTACAGCTCGCTTCCAGAGGAACCATCGGCTCATCAGTGAGATCCTGAGCGAAAGTGTGGTTCCTGACGTCCGCTCCGTTGTCACTACAGCTAGAATGCAAGTTCTTAAACGCCAGGTTCAGTCTTTAATGGTTCACCAGGTAAAGATAAACGCTGGAAAGGCAGCGTGCCAAGTCCTGCATCCTTTGATCATCCCCACACTGTTCTTGTTGGGTGTCTGTGCTCTGTTTGCTCCAGTTGCTAATCGTTGAGTTTTCTCAGGAGTGCTAAGATGTGAGATTTCATCCCCTGTGACCTTTCTTACTGAGAGTTACATTAAGCTGTATATTGTTCTTTAGGACACCTTAAGTAGCAAACCCGTAGCTCTTCGTTATTACACAGCACCTTTCTCCAGAGGGGGTGAATGTGCAGTTTAATAGATTGAGTTGCTTATGACTGCAGTCTCTTTAGTGCACAGACCCATTTATTGTTCAGACTTTTTTACTTCTTGATGTATGTTGGGTATTGGATCAAGGAAAACGTTTTGCTGTAAGGATTTAAACACGGCTGCATTTAAATGTTGAACTGAATATTGTTGTCAGTTTCTTCAGAAGTAAGGCATCTTCATTTCTTACATTTCCAGCGTAAACTGGAAGCTGAACTGCTGCAAATTGAAGAGCGTCACCAGGAGAAGAAGAGGAAATTCTTGGAAAGCACAGAATCCTTTAACAACGAGCTCAAAAGGGTACGAGTCTCCTTCTCCATCTTGAGCAATCTACTAGTTACCTGCTCGTACAGATACTCTGCCCACCTCCATTCAGCTCAGTATTGCATTGTTTGTAATTAGATGACTGCAGTGTCCTGGTTTGGTGAAGTGTGTGGCAGTTGGAAAGCACACAGCATTTCTGTGATTCCGTGCTCCTGTGGTGTCCTGCAGTGGTTACGTTCAGGCACTGCACTCTGTGAGCACCTGCAGGCTCCTGGAGGTCACCAGGGGGCAGCTCAAGGAAAGAGGCCTGGAGCCACTTTGGAGAACGTATGGCTGTGTCCTGGGCTGCATCCAGAGCCAAGATTTAGATCACTTACCTAGTTGGTTTTTTTTTATATGTACTTGTTGCTACTTCTGTAGTTTCTGAAGCTTTTAATATAAACTTATTCAGATCACAATAGTTATTGTGCAGATATTGCTGCACATAGAGATACTGAGCTAATTGAGTTTTCTTGATGTTTTGTCTTTCACAATGTAACTGGAGTAATAAAAGAACTTTTTGTTAATTGCCAGCTATGCAGTTTGAAGGTGGAAGTGGATATGGAAAAAATTGCAGCTGAAATTGCTCAAGCTGAGGAACAGGCTCGCAAGAGGCAGGAGGAAAGGGAAAAGGAAGCAGCTGAGCAAGCTGAGCGCAGTCAGAATAACACAGCAGCTGAGGAAGAGCAGGCAGCTAACAAAATGGAGGAGAAGAAAGAAGAGGAGAGCACTCCAATGGAGACAGGTAACCACATCTCAAACCACCTGCAGGATCCCCAGGGGATCAATGTTAAGGTAACTCTGAAGAGGCTCTGCTTGGCTGGGGGGTGCCTCAGGTTTGTGCTGTTTGGAAGAAAAGCTTCTCCAGAAGAACATTTCACAATAGTTATCTTGGTCACAGGTGTTTGTTTTCCTCGTTAAGTTGTTCCTTTTTAAAAGGGTAGAGAGTATCACAAAAACAGTATGTAATACTTTGTGTAAGGAGAGAAAAAAGGATTTCTGGATGCTTTCATCTTCTAGACTTGGGTTAGGTGGGAGCAACTGAGTGCATTTCCTTGACCCACTGCCACCATCTGGTAAGGATGCTAGAACTGCAGCTCTTCCCATGCTGCTTTTCCAACCTGACCGCAGGCTTTGTTGTGTTCCATACAGTGACTTTAGTGACAGGGACAGTATTTATGAGAATCAGTGGCCGTGTCTCAGTGAGTCATTGCTGGAACAGCATAAGGGAGAGTGGACTGATTGTTTGGGTTCTGCTGCATCTAGCTTAACGAGGCACATTGCTTTCTTGTGCCCCACTCCTGAGTTCAGGCAGCTGCAGGAGACCTTCAGGGTGCCGTGTGGCAGGACCACAGTTCTGAGCACCGAGTGGGCTTTGAGAGCTGTGCCTCTTACTGCACATGCCAAGTAACAAGTAATTGCTCTGAAATGCTCTCATTTATTACAAGTTCCATTCCTAAGTTCTAACTGCACTACCTAAATAAATATATTGGTATATAAATGACACTAAGAAGAATTTTATTGCAGAAGAGCCTCACCCAGAGGAGAGCACAGAAAACCAGCAGAATGGTGAAGAAGGAACATCTACCCCTGATGATAAGGAGAGTGGCCAAGAGGGGGCTGACAGCACTGCAGAAGAAGGAACCAGTGACAGCAACACTGGTTCAGAGAGCAACAGTGCGACAGTGGAAGAGCCTCCTGCAGATCCCAACACTGAGGAGAGTGAGAAGAAAGAATAAACAGTGACTTGTTTCATGTGTGTCCTCTTAATGAAGTACTGGTTTGATTTCAAAATGTGCTAAGCAGCTTTTGTATCTTTATTGCCTGTGCCTGTCCCAAAGATACTGGGGTTTGGTAGCACCTGTTATCAGCATAGTAACCTAAAGGGCATTTCAGGGGCAAAGGAAATCTTAAAACAGACAGAAAAAATACATCTAAGCATAGTGGTATGATATGTATCAAGATAATTGTTTGGAATTTCTTCCCCAGAACGATAGTACTAGTTTTGTTTTTAATAACAAAATTTTCCTTTTTCTGACTAAATTGTCACAGTGAACAGCAGCCCTTGTTTTCTTGTGGCCCGAGGAGGTGGAGATGTGCATCACCTCTGCGTTCCTCCTGACATGGAGGTGGGCTGCCTCAGCCCCCACATCTCCTGCTTGGTGTAGGGGGTGTCACAGCTGCACCCAGGAAGGCAGTGCCATGCACAGAGCTTGGAGCTGACAAACCCAACCCACAGCAGCTTAGGATGTGTCCCTGCTGCTGTTTCAGTTCTTGGCAGCAGTGATGTCTACTGCAGCTGCCTGGTTTTAAAGAGTGCTTTCAGCATTCATGAGTCGGGCTCCTAAAGAAGGCTGCAAGATTTGGACTTTTGTTGTATAATTTCTGTCACCCTTTGGATAGGGCTGCCTTCAGCAGAGAGGGAAACTTGCTGTTCTGCAAGCAGCAGATCCAGGGATGCGTTCCCAAGTGACTGAGTGCAGTTGTCCTGAAGTAAGCGACATTGTATCTTAAGGATTTTTTCTGTGATAGCAGCCTTTGCTTTTCTTCACAATTTGACTCTTTATTTGCTACTTAGATATCCTAACAGGACCTCAGCCAAAGATCTGGCACAGTGCAGAGCAGGAGAACGCGTCAGTGTGTTACTGCAGTCACGAACACAGCGCAGTGACCAGCAGCGCTCCTCCCAAAACCTCCAAAAAAACCCTATAAAAACTACTGCTGAAAATGCCCCGTTTTGTCTGTGTAAGCAGAAGCCCTCTCTGCAGAGAACTGCACCAGACACAAACCAGTTGTGCTTCCAACTACAAGAGAGCACACGCTGTACACGCCTCGGTAAACAGTATGTTTTGATGGATGGTGGGTATATGAGATGGTGGTGTTTTTCTAAATCTTTGGTTTTTTTCCTAATGGTCTGAAAAGAATAAAATCCAACATTCTTGTTTTTTAAACCGATAGTGGTCTGGTTCTTGTCTGAAGGCACTGCTGTGCTTGCAGGGCTTTTGTCTGTCTTAAGCCCAGGGGAACCAAAAATGTGGAATCCGTTGCTGACATACATTCAGTACTAAAAGCTGCGCTGCAGCAGCACCTCAAAACCAAAAACTCAGAGCTGATCCGGGCTGCTGTTCAGATGCTGTGACCAGAACTGGTGAGAGCTGTTGGCTTCAAGAGCTGCTGAATGGGGGAATCTGGGGAGGAAGCAATACCTGCAGTGAAATACCTGTAACAAATCGGGATCGTTTTGCCTGGGAGCTTTTAACTGCCTCCTTCCAACCATCAGCAGTCGGGTTTCTGTCACCCCAAATGAAGTGGAACTTCCACCCCGCGGGGCTGTGATGTTTGTGTATTCACAAAGCGTGTGATACGATGTAATTACACTCCTAATCCTTAATACCTGGGCCCAATTACTGCTCATTAACTGCTGTGCGTTCCTTCTGGCCGCACACGGCTTCGTGAGCCCGTGAGGACCTTCCTGCTGGGAGGTGCTGAGGCTGCAGTGTGCAAAAAGTGTGCAAAACGTGTGTAAAACGTGTGTAAAACAGACCCTCGTGGGACACGAACTGGCGGCTCACAGCGGTGCTCTGCTCCACAGATGTCAAGCTGCAGTTCTTTGTGAAACCTGCTACAAATTGCAGTAATTTTACCCTCAGTCCCTCAAAACAGGCGAGTTGTCACTGCGATGAACGTGAGCTTCGGGTGGAACCGGGTGGGACAGCAGCAGGAGGGCAGTGAGCTCGTTGTGCACAGCTTCCATCTGTGCCGCAGCCCTGCTGTTTGGAGACTGTTTGTGTTTCCATCTCCTACATTTTCTCGAGGTACATGTAAATAACAGTAATTACTGGCACACGCGGGTGTGCATCTAGTGAGCAGGTGTCATCTTCAGGGGTAAAATCACCTTTCCAAGCTCACAGAGAAACCTGAACGAGTGCCCGACGCGGGGAGTCCGAAGCTCTGAGCGGTGGGCAGAGCTGCAGAGCCCGGGGCAGGACGTGTCTGCACGAGGTGCCGAGCATCGGGAAGGGAGAGGAGCCCAGCGGGGCCCCGATGGAGCGCCGCCTCCGTCCGGCTGCAGGGAAGCGCTGAAAAGCACCGGGACTGCAAAGGAACGAGGAAACGCGCGGTGCCGAGGAGACGCCGGGAGGCGCAGCGCCGAGCTGCCACCAAACCCCGTTCCTTTGCTGCGCTCCTGCAGGAGCCCCTTCTGCCCGCACTCCTCAGGGTGCAGTCGGGCTCAGCGCCCAGCAGCCCGATGTCTGCCCCGCACTCCCGTTAGCCGGCTGCCGAGGGCTCGGACACACGGCAGCCGAATGGGCTTCCTGCTGAAACTGCGCAGCACCAGAGCCCTCAGCCGGACACGAAACCCCCCACGAGGAGCACGGCACAGGTCAAGCACCGAACCGCTGCTGCTGAGCTCGGGGCCGCTCGCTGCCCGCCTTCTCCTCCCCGTTTTGCGCACCTCGTCTGGGATTTGGCTGCAGGCTCACAGAGCCCTGCTGTGCAGCTGCTGCTCCCACGGGCTGGATGCAGAGCAGGCTGCAGTGCGCACTGCGGTGTGGGTGTGGGTGTTGGTCCCCCCCACACAGGGGACCCACAAGGAAACGGGGCGACAAATCCAAAACATGACATCGTGGTGAGGGAGTTGTTTTCTGCACTTTGTTTTTCCCTTCAAGAAAAAGTGGGCTTTGCTGGGGCTGACTCACGCTTTTTGACCTCTGCCACAGCTTCTGCTCTGCACTTTGCTGCTGGGTTTGCTCTGTAGGTAAAATCAAGAAGGCAAAGGTTCTCTTCTGTAGTTCTCAAAAATATGCTTTTATCTCACCACAAAAAAAAAATAATAATAATAAATAAAGTGATTTAAGAAGCCTGGGTTAAAAAAAAAAAAAAAAAAGCTCTTTGTTTTCTTTTTCCCTGCATTAATGTAATTAAGAATCATTGCCACCCCAGAACCTTCTGACCTACAAAGCTGACCCAAAGGGTAACGGCTGGAAGGTACTCAGATGTTCAAACCCTTGGGAGTCCTCTTGAGACTTCTGCAAAAGCAACCCAACATCAGAGCTGTTCCTATTGAGACCCAAAGATCTCTGTGCACCCGAATTACCACTGAGCAGGAGTTTAACAGAATATTACCTGCGCATTGCTGGGGACAGCCCTGCAAGGCTCGTCTGCTTCCAGCAAAACCAGGACTCGGCAAAACGTGGGAGCTCTGCTGCAGCAAGGATTATCCCTACAGCAGGAAAGAACAGAACGGATCAGTGCTGCTTTAGGGGATAAAACGTCGGAGTGAAGCGAACGGCACCGCCGGGCAGGGCGGGGAGATGCGGAGCCGCTCAGAGCAGCGCAGCGCAGCGCTGCGCGCAGCTCGGTGGGCAGCCAGGCCGAGGACGCGAACTGCTCCGCTGCAACCAACCGGGCTTTGCAAACCTCCTCTGGGAGCGACGGCACCTCGCACCGGGCTTTGCTGACACGGACGCGGCTGGATGCGGAGGAAAAGCTCCGCGTTCGCTGCCGATAGGAGCCGGGCCGCTCCGTGCTGCCCGCAGGGAGCTCCGCGCTGTGCCGCGATGGGATGCGGAGCTGCGGTGCGGAGCGTCACACTGAGAGCCCGGAGGGAGCTGCAGCAGCCGAGCGAGGCTCTGAGCGCTGAGAGCCGGCGCTGCTCATCCCTGGGTGTGAAATCTGCCCCAGTGCGGCACCGACGGTGCGGCTCCACGAGGGCTGCGGGGCTGGGCTGTGTGAAGGCACAGAGCTTGCTCTGATCTCACTGTTGTTGTTCTCGGTTCCCTTCTTTAACGCGTGTGTGTGTGTGTTTTTCATGGTCTTTGGGTTTCGTGTTTTGTTGGTTTTTTTTTGAAGTGGTTTTGCAGTTATTGGGTTGGAATCATACTGGGTTGTAAACTGTCACGTACAGCTCCACTTACAGAAGCCCAGAATTTCTGTACACAGTTTCATTTTGTTCTTTGTAAATCATCTCTACTTTAAAAAATAATAATAACAATAAGAAAGGTCTGTTTTAATGCAGGCATCAATTCTGCAATGGGGAAAGGTCAGATGGGAGCAGTAACAGCAGAGCAGAGCAGAACATCAGCAAATGCTTTCTTACCCTGTCATGTATGTGATGCATATCTGGCTGAGCTCTTCTCAGGGAAGCCACGGGCAGGATTATTATTCCCTGTTCCATGTCCAATCTGCTGCAGGGGTTAAATCCCATGCATGGAAGGAGGTCATACAGGCTATGGGAAGGATGCTCTCTGCATGAGCAGATGATGGCACTTCACCTTTCTCAGCTCTTCTGAGAGACCCAACTGCACCTCTTCCTCTCGTGGAATGTCCCCCTGCCCACTGGTGTTTGATATCCTCCAGGAAGGTGCTGGCAGTTCCCAATCTGAGTGGGAACAAAGTTCAGGGAATGTTTCATAACTCTCTCCAGTCATGACCAGCAGTCACGCACCTTCCCCCCCATGGTACCCACAGTGTCCACGGGTATCTTCCTGCTGCTTCTTACTCCTTGCCTTTCCTCTCCTATCATTCACACATGGCCGTCTGTCTCTGTTTCATGTTACTTCGGGTCAGAAAGGATCTGTTTGTTCACCACAGCCCCCTGCATCTGCAAATGAACTTGGTGGCCAAAAGGAGCAGATCTGCAGGCAGCACCTGGCCCTGACCCAGAGGGGTTTGCTGATGTGTGGGGCAGCGACCGCCCCTCTCCTCCTTCACACCTCAGCTGCAAACCAGAGATGCCAACCAGATCTCTCCCCTTTTGTTTGCACCTCTGGGTGCTTCTGCTCTCAGCTCAATTCCTGGACTGCAGGGTGAGGAAGCTGCCTGTGTGCAGAGCAGATGCTGAACTGGTCAACAGTTTTTTGTTCTGTGGAAAGAAATAGCATCACTCTGTGACGCAGGCATGAGGAAGGTGAATTCCCAGCGTCACCATGCGTGTTCCTTCCCTCCTGTGGCTGACCAGCAGGCAGCATGGGCAGCTGTGTGCCCCCGAGGCAAGCCTGCCTGCTGTACAGATTACTTCCTCTTCTGGGTGGATAAGAATCTTATAATAACCTCACAGTGAGATGATAATCACAAGATTCGTTTTTATCTGTTTTTTCAGGGCATCCCCTAAAACCACTCTCAGAACTCCTCTCGGTGTGGAATCCCAGCTCAGTACTGCTCTTAATGTCAGGAATTTACTTAAAATTTCACTTCTCCTATTTTGTTTGCTTGAAGAAAACCCTAAAAGTCCTCTCCAGAGTAAACTTACTGACTGCACTGCATGAACCTTCCCCACACATCTCCCAGCTCAACAACTCAAGGTGTCAGGGGGTGTCTGGGCACGAGGCAGGGCTGGAGGGAGGAGATCCCAAGCCAGGCACTGCAAACAGCAAATGTTGAGGTCCCATCCCAACGTAAGAGGGACATCAGTGGGAAGTGGGCACATGAGTTACATTCACCCTTAAGCCACCACTGCTTCTGTCTGGGCGACTCAGGCGTCCTGCAGCAGTGGGACAAACTCTCCCATGCTGTACATCGGCCAGCACAGCAGAGAGCAAAGGGAGGCACTGATGCTCTGCCCAGAGCGCTGCGTGCTGGCCCTGCGGCAAGGTGTGGGGAAGAGAGAGATGCCAGCAGGACCTGTAACACCTGAATTCATCTTGTAATGCTTTATGTGACTTGTAGGCGTAGACAACACCTTCCAGTGCCCGGCCTGGAGCTCAGCACGGTAACGTTAGTTTGTTTACCTGAAACTGCCAGCAGCTCCAGCCAGGCCAGAAAGTTCGTGTGAGTGATTCTCTGTGCAGCTGAGATTTGTCCCAAGGTCAGTTTTCACTGCAGTTCACCCAAAGGAACTCCGTTGTCTCCTGAAGTCATATTGATGACCAACCCTGTGCAGCTCTGACACTGTGACCTCTCACTTGTGACTTTTACCACCGATTTCTGCTGTTCTTGCAGTGCAGCTGACACCAATCTAGGTTCTAACCTAAGACCAAAACACCTTTTTCTCTTTTTTTTTAATAGCTATTGAATGTTGGAGTAACAAATGCACTGCGTGAGCAAACAGTGCTGTGTGCTTATAGGGCAGCTCGTGGGATGCACGCGTTAAAGGGAGAACGTCAAAGAAAGTCACAGAGGCACGAAATAGACTGCAAATATACACAGCCAAATTAAGCAAAGCTTTTATAAATGATTTGAGAACTCCCCGGGCCCCAGACAAGACCGTACAAGAAGATTCAGTGTCAAAAGAAAAAGCAGATTGTTTCCTTCACAGAACTGGAAATGCTTAAAATAAACACTTTGCTTGAGTTGGTTCTGACAGTGCACGGCTCGGGGGGCACCGGGGCTTCGCACACAATGCTGGGAGCACGTGAGGGAAAGGAGCTGTGAGCCCCCTGCGCTTCTCACTGCTCCATCACCACTGCGGCTCTGGGGAGGCACCGCAGCCACACGACGGCCCACCTCCCTCCCAGCTGGGCAGTAAATGCAGCTGGCAGTGCCCGTCCTGCAGCGCTCTGCAGGCAGCACAGAGCAGCACGAAGGCCCCACGCCCACCTCTTCTGAGTATTCTGCCGGTGCTGGAGGGAAGCCTTTCATCTCTCGTCCTTATTGGCGGAAGTGGTTTGAAGATGCAGCTCTCAAAGGCAGCGTACCTGCTAGGATAGCTGATGAACAAAAGGAAAATAGAGCAATAAATAGTCACGGGGGTGTGAATGGCTCATGCCTACAGATAAGACAAAAGAGAGTGTACTGAAAAGCCAGGGATCATAGAATCATAGAGTGCCTTGGGTTGGAAGGGACCTCAAGGATCACGGAGCTCCAACCCCCTGCTGCAGGCAGGGATGTATGCGTAGGGCAGGGAAACTGTAGGCAACCTCCCGCAAAGCCAAATAAAGGGGCGACAGCTGTCAGGTGCCTGAGCTGCAGTGAGTCAGTGTGGGTCCGGCATCCCAGCTTGGGAGCTGCTGTGCAGCGGTGGGAAGGACCCCAGGATGCGGGAAGGACCGCAGTGGGATCGGCCTCCTAGGAAGGAAATGCTGGGGGGGGGCTGCAGGGAGAGCCGGCGGGCACAGAGCCTGGGGAGGGGCTGCAACTGAAGACTGGGAGACATCCATGTGATCTGTGACTTCTGATGTATTCAACTGGGGCTTAAGAGCTGGGAGGTGAGGTTCTGCTTCAAGCTGAAGCAGTTAGTCTCAAAGGCATGGCAGCAAGTGCTCAGCAGCTTCAGGGTTATTCTTAAATAAAACTTACTCAGATTCTAGTGAGGTCCTGTTTTAGCTGTGGTTAACCATTACACTATCTTCATTCTAATATGCACACAAATTTATTCAGAACTCCATCTTCAGGTCTTTCTGTGCTAAACTACACTAAAGGAAATCATAGCAGCCCTCCTCAGTGCCCCAAGGGGCTTTGGGGCTCCAGTGCTGAGAGAAGAGTTGTTGTAGGCTGGGATGTGTGCAGACAGCTGGATTCTGCTGTGGGAAGCTGGTGTCACTAATCAATTACACGAATGGAATTCCCCTGCTCCCTGCAATACACAGCCCATGAAACCCAGGCTGGTTGGCAGGACGCTGCTCGGATCACATAAGGCAGGCACAGTTCAGAGCCGGACATCGGCTGCCCGGCGTGGGTTCTTACAACAGCTGCTGGATACAGCTTGATGCAGAGCACGTTATCTGTAGATCAGCTAAAGTACAATGTAGGTAGGACAGGGTTTCCTTTTCTTATTTCTCTGGTTATGTTTGTACCTGTCAGAAGAACGGTTCCAAGAAGTGGCATCCAGCTCAAACAGCCACAGACAGCCACTGAGTGACACTGAGCCACTGCCCTCAGGAATGGGACGAGCCAAAGTGAATCCCTGTGGCGTGAGCTCCTCCCGGGCTCTGCTGAGCTCAGACCTCTGCAGCAGCGTGATGCTGGGGAAGGCACAGGACTGCAGATGTGCAAAACCTCTCAGAGGAAGGCGGTGTGCGCCGAGCCTCAGCAGATGGTACAGCAAAACCACCAGAAAGCAGAAAGAGGTGGGGAAGCCCACTTGCTTGGGAGCTGCTGATGCGCACAGTCAGAAGGGCTGCGTGATGGGACGGCTGCTATGTGGTGGGTGGACACCTTTCCTAGAAAGGGTCGAGTGGAAATGGGAAACTTCCCTGTTTCCTGCAGCACCGGGTTCTGACCGACGAAGCAGCTCTGTTGTGGAAACTCTCCTCCTGCCCCTTTGCCACATTCCAAGTGCAAATGCAGGATCTGCTTCGCTCCGTGAGCTCTGAGTACGGAGTGTGCAGCCCTCAGAGCACGCGCCGAGGAAGGACCTGAGCATGAGTGTGTGCAGGGAGCACGGGGAGCAGCACAGCGATCTGAGAGCAGGAGGAGGAGGAGGGTCTGACTGTCAGGCACGTCACCGGGCTCTTGCCGAGGCGCAGGAAGTATAAAAGGCAGTTTCCCAAAGAGGGGCTCAGGCAGGAGCTGGCGCACATCCAGGCTGTGCTGTGCAGACAATGCTCTCAGCAGCGCCGTGACTTTGGCTGTTAGACACAAGACCATGGACGGCGGTGAGTACCTGCCCTGCCTTCATCTTCGTCTTTATTAATAGGGAGAATGCCCAAATCCATGCCCTGTGGCACAGGGATGAAGCGCTTTAAGATTATTCAGTAGAAAAGGGTTTAATTTTCCTTGTGTGTGCTATGAACAAGAGGACTCAGCCGAAGCTGTCTTCTCCACAAGCTCACAAATCTCAAGTCAGTTTGCTTCCAAACCATAAAAAAAAGGCATCCTGGGGGAATTTCAAGGAGGCTCTGCTGTCCAAAAGCGAGTTCTTCCCATGCCGTTCCTATCTTTTTCTCATGTTTCTTTAAAAGATCTTCCATCTCCTTGGTAATATTACATTCCCATGGATAAATCAAGGGACGGGAGTTTCCTCTTGGCTAAACCTCCTCGCTTATTGAAATTTGAGTGACTGAATATCTTCACTGCAGCCACCAAATCTTGAACCAATGCAAAACTTGGGCTTTGCATTTGCCTGCATCTGGAGCAGCCTGAGCTGGGGTTCAGTGTGGGTCTGGGCTGCAGCAGAGCACCCTGCCATGGGAGCGAGGTGCTGCTCTTTGACACATGATGTGCCGTTAGCACAGCAGCACGAGACTCGTGCCTGCTCCTTGCACGTCTCACACCTTGCCAGCTCACACCCGGTGCTCTGCAGGCACGGCATGGGGATGTGCAGCACTGCTGCTGAGCAGATACCAGCCCAGCCAATCCCCTCTCCTATATGAGCCTCTGAAATTTATTTCTCTCTGTTTATTCTGCTTCTTGAATCACAGTTTCCTAAGAGACAGATCATCAGTGTGTCTGACTGAGATCTGTGAGTGTATGAAACAAACCGTATGACACGGTTCTGTTACCCTCACTTCAGCCCATCTTTCCTGTCTGCAGTGAGAAATAGGGGGGAAAGAAGGGGGAAACTGGCACTGAGCTGTTAACTGCCAAAAGTCATTATATTATTTAAGTATGATTAATCCTTCTCAGAAATATCCGGTTCTTTCCCCAAAAGCCAACGATAGTGATGGTGAAGAGGCACCAGAAACCCGAATACGGGTAGAGATCTCAACAGGACGTTACTCACTGCCCACACGTGTGCTAAGGTGCTTGAGGCTCAAACCTCCACTCGGGAGTCCTGGCCACCAGGAGCAAAAAACCCTTCGCCTGTGAGGGTTTAACAAGGCAGGTTTGCTCACCTTCTGCTCTCGCCCTGTGCATGCAGCACCAGCTGCAGCCCTCCTCCCCATCTCCTCGCAGTTCATCCATTGGAAGCAGTGCTGAGCTGCCTGTTCCCCACTGCACAGAGCAGTTCTTTCCACCTCCATCCCCAGGGCCTGCAGCAGGGCAATGTGCTCCTGAGGACTGCAGCAATGCAGTGCTGCCGAGGGAGCTGGGGCTCACTGGGGGCTGTGGGGCACGTCCTGACTCACTGCACTGAGTTTGCTGTCTCTTTAGAAGGGAGGTTGCTGCTCCAACTGTTACGGGGACTTTTGAAGGGGTTTTTTCTTAATATTTTGAGGAACGAAACTTTACGAAAATACCCACAGCTGAGAACTGCCAGAGGCCAGAAAACGTAAAGTTACCTAAAAGTGCCCATTAAACTCCAAAGTGGGCCTCATTTCCTCTCTACAGCCCATTTGCTTCTGCTCCCCTTTCCCTCCCTCCCTGCCCCGGGCTCCTGCAAGCACAGCACCAAGAAATGAGTCCCATCCTTAATGTGAAAGTGGTGACTCAAGGACCCGCTCAGGGACCACGAGGCTGCACTGTCCCTTTTGCCTTTGCAAATGCGTAAGCTGGGTGAGGGGATGGAAAGTGCAAGCCTTTTTTATACTGAAAATCATCTGACATTTAAGATACGTGAAACAGCAGCTGAGGAAAAAAAAAGTGAAGCTCTTCAAAGGAATGATACCTCGCTGATCTGTTTGCAGATCGTTAGTTGAGTCACTTTGTTATCAGCTCTATTTCGTTAGGCACTTCAAAGGGTGATGCTGTTAAAAAAAAGGCAGCTCACTACTGCTGTGCATTTGTGCCTATCAGGTGGGTCAGGGGCGGGACTGGGTGCAGGTTCTGGGGAGGGGAGATGCAGGGAAGGTCTGCTGCTCCAGGGGAACCAGGAGGCACGGCTGTGCTCCCTGCATGGGACAGGAGGGAGGCTGATTCAGGTGTCCTCGCCATGGGGACCGGCGGCTCTTTTCTGCCTCCCTTTCACACAGCCTCTAGGAGTTAATTGTCTCTGAGGCCCCAGCTCCCGACAAACGACAGCCAGCAGAGGTAACATCACCACCAGCAGGCATGAGCCCAATCCCAGTCCTTGGAAAGCCGGGCCAATAGCTTGGTGGAGAGCATCGCTTGGCACCAACTGTTCTTTGCTGGGCAGTGACCCCGTGCCAGCAACCCAGGCACCTGAGGCTCATTAAACACAGGCAGAGGGTTTCCACAGTTTGGGCTTCCAGTGCATTCTCCTGGTCCGGTGCAGCACCAGGACAGGCAGAGCTGGGAAGCTCTGAAGCAGCAAACAGCAATCCAGAGCAGAGCTGTGTGCGCGGCTGCTGAGCACCGAGGGGCAAAGGGTTCAGCCAAACTTCTGAACAAATGCTCATCTGTGAGGACAACAGCACGGTCATCAGAGGAAACGGGCAGCCACAGCCAGAGGCATCTCCTGCCTCAGGGTGAGCCCTGCTCAGCAGTCCCAGAGCAGGTGATGACAGGAGGCAGGGGCTGCAGCATGGGGGCTGCCTTGTGCCGTACAGACAGTGGCAGAACACTCTGACCTGGAGGAGACCCTCAGGGATCACAGAGTTCAGTGCCACACAGGGCTATCCAGGCAGGCAGGCAGGACTTTCTCACAGCTGCCGGGTTGCCTCCTAGCTTCAGCAATTTTCGGTCACAACTGCCTGAGGTAGATGCTGGCATGTGCTTTAAATAGAGAGAAGAGAAAGCTTTCACTGGCCTCTATGTCTCTACTAACCACAGCAGGAAGAGTTGTTTGTCTGAGATTGCTCTCACATCTGGCTGAATTTAATTTTCCTCCCAGCTAACAGTGTGCTGCATCTCCGCATCCAAAGGCAGCAGAAGCCAGCTCTGACATTTAGACAAGCAATAAATTTCAGCCAGCTTCAGCTCTGCACATCCTGCAGGGAGCAGAGCCTTCCTGATCTGCAGTCGGGTCAGCACAGTGCCAGGGAACAGCTGTGCCAAACTGACTGCACTCAGCTGTTTGTACACACATTGAGTGTGTTTCACCCTCAGCTCAGAGCACAGGAGATGGGCTGCTGGCTGCACCCTTCAAGAGCATGAAGCTGTCAGCCTGGGGGGGTGAGGAGGAAAGAGAAAGAAGGTGCAATAATAACAATGGTTAACTATGCTAATCGTCTTCAGCTATCAGATGAGGCTGCAGAGGCCAGGCTTCCGAGACTCAATCAGTGCTCTGACAGTGGCTTGTTACACGACCCTGGGTTATCCTGTGAGCATCTTCATCGCCTTTTTTGTCTGTGCAGCTGCAGGGAGCTTTGCAGAGTTCAGAATGCCACAGCCAAGCATGCTACCTCTGCTTTTCAAGCAGCGCGTGGAAATCCCGACCTGACTACTAACACGGTGTCTTCTTCTTCCCTAGGTAAACAGCTGAAGGTCACCCTTGTTTTCAGCCTTCCTCTAATTTTTCAGGTAAGATGTTGAAAACAATGTTGTTGAAAGGCAGCTGCATTTTGTTGTGGCTAAAGAGAGATCTCAGAAACTTTGACAGGCAAAACAGCCACCCACAGCCCTGGAGAGATCCGTGGGGCACACGGCTGCTCTCATAACCCAGCACCCACAGAGGTGGGCGGTGAGACAGTGCTAAAACCAGAGGGAAAACAAACAAAAGGGATGACAGCAACGAAAGAACAGAAAGAATGGGATAAACAGATCTTAAGGCAGTCCTGACTGTTAGAACCGAGTCCCACTCTCACAACAGTGTGTGCACAGTAAAGAACCAAGCACCATGTGTTCCAGTACGTGTTCCCAGCTCCTGGACCCAGCACAGGGCTTTGACTGGCGTCAGCCCTGAAGAGCTGATGTGCCCAAGCAAAGCACCCACGCTCCATGTTCTCCTGGTCAGAGCCCGTGAGAAGCAGCAAGGAGGAGCTGAATGCTGTGACCTGCTCCTGAACTGCAGGCCTGGCCCCCAGCACTCTCGCACTCCTGCAACCACAGCAGCAGCCTCAGCCACGCCATGGTCCCCGGCTCAGGCTCCCTGAGGCTCAGCGAGGCCTGCAGTCTGCTTTCCCCTTTCACTTCTGGCGGCATGCCTCCAGGTTGCACGCAGGATGTGGTGAAAGCCAGGCCTCCCTGAGACGTGCTGAGAGATTCGGTGATAAGTGGCAGAGGTATCCAGGGGAAACCTTTCATCTCCGAGCAATGGGGAGAAGGTTCTGGAGCCCGATGGCTCACGGAAAGCAGGGCAGAGACACCACAGGCTCACTCTGCTCTGTTGAGCGTGGCAGTGTAGGAAGATGAAACGAGAATAATCAGAACTGAAATCAGGGGCAGGGGCCTGTGAATGAGGTGCCAGCAACCCGTCCATGTCAGCACGGTAACGATTTCCTGCTTTGCTGGCTGTTTCCTCACAATTTCATTGACACCTCGTTTCACTTAGCAGAAACAACAGCCCAGGGAGGCAGGGAGGCTCCGGCTTTGCCTTCCAGCAGAGCCCTTTGTTCACAGCCCCGCCGCCTGCAGGCTCAGCCCTGGTGGGAGCAGGGAGGAGAAGGGCAGGGAGCCACGAGAACCCCGGTGCTCACAATGCCAGGTGCTGATGGCCACGAGCAGCAGCTGCACCACTCCTGGCACTGCCACGAGAAGTGCATGTGAGCAACAGGAGTATCTCAGATGGGGAAGGGAGGTGAAACAAGCTAGAAAATGCCAAACAAGTAGACTCTGTCAAGAGGAAGTTTTGCTGAGAGAAGGAGAACACCAAAGGCTGTGTTATTTTTCCTATTTTATCCAACAACTGACTGTGCACATACCGCTCTATTTCGGTCCTGATCCATTCTGGATAGCAGCCACACATTCTAGAGTTTTCAGGTGTTATACTGGTTGCACAGTAACTTTACTTGCTGAATTCCCGTGATGAGCCCCCAAGAAACCCAAACCCCACGTACTTATCCACATTGTCAGCCATGAGACCTTGCCAACTCTGCTCATGCTGGGAATTCCCTAGGACATCCCTGGCCATGGCTGGGTGCTGCTGCTGTACAGGCTGACATCAGTCCCCCACTGGAAAACACCCACTGAGGGACAGAGGCCGTGCAGTACCTGTCTCAATGGGCTTTGTTCCTTCCCTGTTCTAGTTCTGTGCTGGGAACAACGTCACTGACGACTATGACGCCAACACCACCGTTGACTATAACATGTTTGAGATCCTGTGTGAGAAGAAGGAAGTCCGTGATTTCCGTGCTGCCTTCCTCCCAGCCATGTACTCCCTCATCTGCTTCACGGGGCTGCTGGGAAATGGGCTGGTGATGCTCACCTACATCTACTTCAAGCGGCTAAAGACCATGACAGACATCTACTTGCTGAACCTGGCCCTGGCAGACATCCTGTTCCTGCTGACCCTCCCATTTTGGGCCACAAGTGCAGCCACGTTCTGGTGTTTTGGAGAATTTGCCTGCAAAGCAGTCTACTGCATCTGCAAAATGAGCTTCTTCAGTGGGATGCTGCTCCTGCTGTCCATCAGCATTGACAGGTACTTCGCCATTGTTCAGGCTGCCTCGGCCCACCGCTTCCGTCCCCGAATGATATTCATTAGCAAAGTCACGTGCATCCTCGTTTGGCTCCTGGCCTTCGTTCTCTCAATCCCCGAGCTGGTTCACAGTGGTGTAAATAACTACGACAGCCACCCCCGGTGCTCCATCATTGCTAATGACTTGCAGACTTTCAACACTGGCATCAAAGTGTCCCAGATGGTTTTTGGCTTCTTAATTCCCCTGGCGGTGATGTCTGTCTGCTACCTCATCATTATCAAAACATTACTCCAGGCTCGAAACTTTGAGAAGAATAAAGCTATCAAGGTGATCATTGCAGTGGTCATCGTCTTCGTCATCTTCCAGCTGCCCTACAACGGCGTCATGCTGGCCAAGACCATCTCAGTCTTCAACAACACCAGCTCATGCGAGCAGAGCAAGAAGCTTGACATGGCAGATGATGTGACCTACACTCTAGCCTGCTTCCGATGCTGCCTCAATCCCTTCCTCTATGCCTTCATAGGCGTCAAATTCCGCAACGACCTCTTCAAGCTCTTGAAGGAGCTGGGCTGCCTGAGCCAGGAGCGCCTCTGGCAGCTGTCCTCCTGCCGTGAGAGCAAGAGGTTTTCCTTTGCCATGGAGACAGAGACGACTACCACCTTCTCCCCATGAGGAGAGGTCCAGGAAGGCTGAAGGCTGGTGTCATTTTGTACACTGCTTCTATTTTGAATTACTGATAAAGACTTGCCATTACTTTAGGAAGGGCAGCTGTAAAAGGAAGACCAAAGAACCTCTCCATATCACAGTCAACGAGCATTGCTATCCAATGTTTTCACGGATGGAGAGACTTCAATAAAATCTATGACTAACAGTGAAGTAAGGGAGAAGGAGACCAGTGAGTTCAGAATTCATCGTGCCATTTCACCCTTATTTCCTAGCCAAAATCAGAAATGCTCAAAATGGTACATTTTCATTAAAAGCAACAAATAGCAAGAGAAGCGGACATACGTGCTACAGAATTACTTGTTTAGAGCTGGATTTCCAAGAGCACTGCCCTTGCTTTGCATGTTGCATTTAACACGACTACCTATTGCTCTCCCACACACACAGAAATGATGCTCACCGCACAGAACAGCACCAGCAGCCTCAGGCTCCCAATGCAATACAACACACAGTGAGGTAACAAGCTGTGAGGTGTCCTAGATGGAACTCTCAGCTCTGCCTTCCTCCAGAAACAGTGAACAAAACTAAATTCATACATATAATACGTATTCAATAGCTGCATGTTACTGTGGCATCTCAGGTTTGTCCACTTCACTTCTGCCTGCAGCAACGACATCTGGTGTTTCATCTCCTAGGGAGCTCTGCTTATTGCCTCCCAATGTTGCATTCTTTGGGAATGCTGCTTCACTTTGGCAATACAGCCTTCTTCAGCTTCTGTAAAGGTATCTGCCTGCACAAAAGCTAGCTAGCACAGTTTAGATTCCAATTTTTGCACAAAGATGAGTTATTTACAAATACAAAAGATCTGAGGCCTCCCCAGTCACCAGTCACACAAACTCGAACCAAGAACCAACACTTCAGTGACAGGTACTTAAATATGTTTTTAGCACCCTGTTCTTCAGCCTGTCCTCACACCAGCCTTACTCCTGACACTGAGGGAGTCCTTAAGCTGATGTGAAAGCACGTGCCTTGCAGACTGCTGCCAGAATGCTCAGCATTCAAGCCCAGGGCAAGTTTGAATATATTTCTTAGTGCAAGACTTAAGTTAGGATATGTCTGTGCCCACTGTCTGAGCACTGCAACGTGTCAGAATCCAAAGCTTGCTCCTCTCCAGCCTTATTAGCTGTGCACACAGCCTGCTTTTGTCACGTACATGTGGGGGCTTTCTGTGCTGCTGCTTGTTGACCTCAGGAGATAATGTGTTATCACAAGTGTGGGTTTTCTCCCTTACCAACAAACTGTCTTTCTAGAAGAAATTTAGCAGCTGTCTTTTCTATAAGTCAGATATGTACTTCACTTATAAGCTACTGAAAATGTGCTTAGCATTCATGCTGTCACTTCTAATCAAGATGCCATTCACTGCAGTTTGATTTAAATGCAAAGGACAGGGTGTTGAAGATGACTGCCAGGGTCACATACTCGAAAGGAACATGGCAGCTGAACAACAGGTGACTGTCATGTAAAACAAGGCCTTGAAAAGAAGCCCTGAACGTGATGCCATTCACCAGAAGGAGGAAGATTCCCACAACAAACCAGCGCCCTGAGAGCTGCTGTTATGGGACGTCGAGCATCAGCTGGGAGGAGCTGCTGCAATTGTCTGTGCATCTGTTACTGATTTCCAAGCTCTGATCCCCTCAGCACACAGCTCTCCCCAGAACCGTGGCAGAAGGCCTTGGCCATGAACTGCAGGGCAGGGATGCACCCGACCCCTCCTTCCACAGCAGCGGTTGAGCGGTTCTGATCCGTGGAACCTGAGGCGCATTCCTGTGGACCTGCAGAGCCGTGCAGAGCAAACATGCTAACAGACACTTCTTTCAGTCCCACTCACAGGAACGTTTGGGGTGACGCAGGGAACCCTCTGGACCGTAGGTCAAAAAATCTTGTTCTAGAGACAGGACACGGCCAGCCTTCAGACAGAGAACCCAGTGGTAGTTTTTGAGATGCTGCCAGGTACGTGGCTGGCTGCCAATCATCGTTTTAAAAATCCTTCCTCCTAACCCACCTGGCTCTGTGGGATTTTGCCACGAGCTGAGTTCAGGAAGAAAGCACACCCTGCTCTGATTAACCTGTCTATGCCGAATGACAATCCCACCCTCTCGTTCCAAGCGTTTCCTTTCATAATGCCCATTTAATGTGTACAGTAAGTGCTGCTTCTCAATCATATTAAAGGGGGGTTAAGACTGACACACCAAATAGTCATTTCTTCTCCTTTTCCTCCTATGTTTCTTACTCAGGCAAAGAAAAGTTGACCAGAGTGAGGAACGCCTATCGTACAGCCTCCTCTTCGTTTTCCTCACCAGTAACAATGTACTCTTAATGTATACTTACATATGTAAAGCTGCTTTTCATAGAAAAATTTCAATATGTACATGAATGTACCCTGAAATACACTGCTTTCACTAAATCTCTTTATGCATAACACACTCCCCTAACTTATTCTAGCAGGGAAAACTGCCTCACCACAACTTGTACCTGTTTAACAGAAACCATTTCCTTCCCAAAAATGCAAAGTTTTCAGGTCTTTACCAACTGGACGCGTTCTGAATAGGGAAATATGCAGCCGCCTTTGTAAGAATGAGAGACCAAAGCAGCTTCTGGGGCAGCTGCGTCGGGTGCCTCCTGAAAGCGGCAGCGCCCAGCTCAGAGCCGTGCGGATGAAGGCAGCCAGCAGATGGATCCCAGCCTGAACCCGAGCTTCTCCAGTGCAGACTGAGAACTGACCGTATGATGCTACTCAGTGGAAATAAATTATGACAATTTTGAAAATACTTTTGCTTTTTCCTCGTGTATTTCCTCACAGGATGCATCCTGTATGCGTCGCAGCAGCTCGTGCCACGTCCTTCTGGACTGGAGCTGCTTGTTATCACCCCAGCTTTGTATCAGCACTGCTCTGCAGGGGGGGGAAAATAAGACAAAGTGTGTAAGCAGTCTAATTAAAAAAAAAAAAAAAAAAAAAGTTGGCTTAGTAATTATAAAGGAAATAAGTCAGAAATGGGTTTAGTAGCGGTGCCTGTCTTTATTTTTACTCTCAGTGTAATTGTCTTCATGCTGTTCCAGCACTGGATGTACCTGGTGTTACGTACATAAAAAGCCTCCACGTTTACAGAGTCAGTAACAAAAGCATCACAGTGCTGTAAAGTGCTCACGGGGTCAGGGACTCCATGGAGCAGCACAGCAGCAACGGCTGCACTGAGATGTGCAGCAGGCCGACCTGCAGCGCGAGCAATCCTTCCTCAAGGTGCACACAGACACTCATCATCCTTCACAAAAACTGCCCTACAGCTGCAACCGTGGAGTCAAAGCGAAGAGCAGAGCTGCGGAGGGAAGTCTTTGACACCACACAAAAGAATGAGCTGGAGTTAGTGAGGCAAACAAGCCCTAAAAATAATGCACGTGGGTGATGAGGAAGGGTGGTGGCACTTCGCAGCAGTCAGAATAGATGAGGGTGGGCCATGGTTTCCTCTCCCCATCTCTTCTTTTATATGGAAAAATAACCAAAGTCCCGTTCTCAGGGCGGAGGTTTCAGATCTCGGGGAAGAACCTCTTCCATGGGCAATAAATGCCCCCAGGTGCTTCTGACTGCCTGCCCTGCCCTCCATCCCGCAGCACGTCTCCCTTCCCAGCTGAGGTCTCAGTGCTCTGTCCTTATTCCATCACAGCAGCTTCTTCCCCAGGCACGAAATCGGAGGTAAAAACGTCACTATGCAAAAGCAGCAATTAGGAGCACCTAGCTGTATTCAGGTACCACGCACAGGAGCCTTCCCGCCTCCTGCTGAAAGAGAAAAGCAGTCCTAACACGCTTAGATGCTTCAAACGGAGTTTACCAGCACTGCTCTGGGTAGCAGCCCAACCTATTTTCAAGCCGCATGAAAAGTTGGTTTTCACTTTCACCTTCCAGTACGACCCCGGCTCTCCACAGAGCCAAAACTGCTACCAGAGCAGGGAGTCAAGCCCTGTTAATTAAACAACACCTGCCATTGCCACAGCTCCTACAGAAACCTTCTTCAGGTCTCGACAAGCACGGTGGCTTTGGGTTCACCTCCACCACACGCATGGCAGATTCAAAGCCAATCGAGGCATGATCTCATGTATTTGTCATTACTGAACCCATGCAAATCCTCAGCCTGCAGGAACCGAAACTCTTAACTTACCTCCTTGCTGCTTTGGTTGGTTTTTTTTTTTAATTCAATTGTCTAAAATAAGATAGCAAGCAGATATTTACTTTCCTTTCTTTGCTGACACGCCATTACATAAACCCGAATTTCTGAGTGCTCTTATGCTTGGCTGGGAAATTTCTGTGACTAAAGACCGTGTCTAACATCTAAAATCATCCTGCCAGAGGGGAAAGGCCCAAATCACCTCCAGTGCCATAAGGAATCCAAAGAGCCTCCCGGGATTCAAAGCCTGCACACATCTGCTTATCAAAACCAGAGCTTCTATGGATCCCAGCTCTTCCTTCTTCAACCAGGAGCTTGCTCTAAAATCCACTGAAAGCAACAGAAACTCACAAAGGGTTTTTGTGTTACCCTGGGAGCTGGTACGAATTTTTCATGCTAAGCAACAGGAGGCAGAATCCCAACAGCTGAATGCACACAACCAAACGCAGCTGTGAGAACAACAGAGGGAAGAGCAGCCACTGACTGCATTCATCCCCATGGGCAGAGAGTTCCGCCAGCTCTGCCAGAAGAGCAGATGAGTTCCATACGTGTCTGCTAAGGCCCAAAGAGCCCCAGAGCTGCTGCAGAAGCCCGGTGCCACGACAGCCCGTGCCTGACTTGAAGGCAGCTGAGCTCCTCTGGGACAAAGCTCCCATTTACACCACTTGAGTCAACAGCTCCACGAGGCTGAGTGCTCCAGAGAAGCAGAAACGTTCTGCTCCAAAGCTCTTCATGTAAAAAATAACATTTTCACCAGTACAAATGACTCACGAGTCAAAGTGCCTTAGCCAAAGACCCTAAGCTGTCATTTCCAAGAAACGCCGCTGCTTTTGTGTGTTTCTCACACCCAACAAAGGCAACTGAATTCCCACCCAACCGTCTGAAAGGAAGATGCTGATTTAGACATACAAAAATCAGTATTTGACCAGATATCATCAATTACTTCCTCTGATTTTGATCCCGTTGGCTTTGTGCGGTCTAGAAATCACATTTAGACACTCTGGTTTACCAACTTTAATTACAAGGAAAGCAAATATTCCCATCCTCAGCCTCCGCCAGGCACATACAGCCCCATGGCAGTGGGAACACGGGGCTCCAAGCCCCCCACTCCCTCTGCCTTCCCCACCAGGTAGCACAGCAGCACTCCCACTGCTCTGCATCTTATCACAGGGCATCTGACATCTACATGAGAACGTTAATGTGGAAGGAGGTGTGAACGCACACGTGCTCAGGTCTGCATTTGTCTCCCAGCAGAACTGGTTTCAGACTCTGGGGGCTCTGGCAGCAAAATTAAACGCCCCGCTCAGTCTCGCCACCAGAGCTGTGCAAATGAAAGCTCATGTTTTTAGGGGAGCGTTGACTGATTCCCTTCAAGATAACAAGTTTCTTCTTCTAACTTGTGGCCACGCCGAGCAGTGAGAAAGAATCTCTGCCCCCGTGCCAGGGCGGGGAGGGGGAGAAGGAAAAACAAGTCTCTTTCTGGATGACTAACACAGCCAGCAGCGATTGCCACTCTGCAGCTCAGCCCCGCTCTTCAACAGGGAGTTACACAGAGCTCCTTTGAAGAGGTTAACACATTCTCAGTCGATGCTCTCTGCATCACCGGAGGGTCGCAGGTAGCTGCAGTGTTCGTGCTCACACTTCAGGACCTGACTGCATGCAGAAGCAACCTTCACCGAAAGTCACAGCGCTGTGCTCTGACAGACGCGGCTTCCACCAGGCTGGGATGGGATGGCAGCAGGCCTGGCGATCAACCAGACCTCACAAGAGTCACCAAAACGCCTCTGTTGCCAAGGCAAGGCTCCGCACTGACCTGCAGTTGAGCAGCCAGTGGCCAAGCATTGCTGCAAGGTGTGCTGCCAGTACCAAACAACAAAGGTGTCCCAGCCATCAGAAGCGAGATGTGAGATGCCATCAGACCGTGCTCCTCAGCTGGGTGCCCTGGGGCACGATGTGGGCTGCAGCCACGGCCCAACTCCAGCAGCTCAGCTCCTGTCCACCGGAGCGCAGAGACAACGCGTTGTGAGGCATCAGCGCTGCAGAAAAGCTGTCCCACTTGGGGCTTCTGGCACCTGCTCCCCCCAGACCTGCTCCTAAGCAGCCACGGTCTGCACCAGCACGACCGGGAGCAGGCAGCTCCCTGCACCACGGCAGTAGCGTCTCCCTGGGGAGGCTGTGACTTCCTCGGCTCGCAGTCTAGCCAGACAAACCACACCAAGCCCCTTATAACAGTGGCACAAAAGGAGCCTTTCCTCACAAAGCATTTCCTTCTGCAGACATGCACGAGGTTTTCAGTCGCGGCACCTGCCCTGAAACACGCTGCGACCCGAAGCAAGCAAACAGGACCAACAACAGCTGTGTCTCTCTGAGAGATGCTGACACCGTGTGGGAAAGGCTGAGAAACGCTTCAGCACAGGCAGCACCTCGCTGCTCACAGTGCAGCCTGGGAGTCCTGCAAAAAAATCATCAACATTTATTCTCTGAAGCGAAGGTGGGGGTTCAAAAAGCAAGCACGAGTTAAGTCACACTGAAGTGCTGTGTGAGCAGTCAAGCTTGCTTTAATTTAGAGATACTGGAAGCACTTTTAACAGGGCCTTGATTCGTTCTGAAATGTAACCTGCAGAAGATTTTACTGCCTCCATTTCAACTTCAAACACACCTCCTGCAAAATGAAACCTCCCTGACTCTCTGGCTCTGATGGTGCCTCTTCTGTCTGCATAGACAAGAAGTCTTTTTTTGTGTCTTTCTGCAGCACTGAAATGAACAAAAACAACGAAGGCTGTTCCATGTATGCAGCTGGCTTCCCCCTGACAGGAACATCCCCCCACAGCCCACACTCCACCCACCAAAACCTTAAAGAAACAAACATACAGTGACATGAAATGTGTTATCAAGGGAAGTTTCCCAACACCCTCATACAAAAACACTTCAATATTCTGTTCCCTGGAACGCTGCCAACCCGCTGCTCCCCACACCAAGCACACAACAGAGACAGAAACACACAGGAGGTACAGATGCTTCGTGTTATCCAAATATCACAAGCCAGGATGTGTGCAAGGAGCAAGGAATTCCTGCCATTAGCAAAAGGATGTCTGAGCAGACAAAAACCCAGCAGCGCAATGATAAATAAAGAGCACAGTTGTGCACGAGGCTCAGCTGCAGCAGAAGAGGAGCTCAGGACCTGCACAGGTGCAGCCCTTTGGTTCTGTTAGGGCTGCCAGCGGAGGAGCCGAGGCCACATCCTGAATGTGAATCGTATCGTTGCCCAGAGGTGTGGATCGCATCACTGATGCCAACGATGTGGGTGCAGGGATGGGCACTAGATGCGACACAAAGGAAAATTACAAAGATTCTATTTCAATCCTGCAAAGTGGCGGGATAGCAGAGGAACACGTTTGTGTCCGTTAACGACGCCCAGCAGCCCCGTGCCGCACAGCGGGCCGGGCACAGCCGCAGGGAGCCCCCAGGACCAACTGACCGCAGGGAGGCGCCCTCTGCACAGCAAGAAGCTGCGACTGACGGCTTCGCGCGATTTACGTGCGTCCGCCTCCACGTGCCGGGCAGGGCGCGCATGCGCCCTTCACCCTCTCCGCAAACGCCGCTACCGCGCGGCGCCCCCTAACGGGAAGAGCGCGGATCCCCCGGATCGCGTGACCCGGCCCCAGCGCCGCCTCCTCGCGGCTCGGGGCGGAGCGGCCACGAGGAGCTTCAGCGCGGGGCTGTGCCCGCCCTGGGGCTCTCGCTGCTGGCCGGAGCTGCGCGGTGTTTCCCCACAGCCGGGTTGGCGGCGGCCGTTCGCGCCTCCCACGGAGCTCCCGGTGCTCCTCGCGTTCCCTGCGCGCTGCCCTTCGCCGCTTCGTGTTCCGTTTCCCGCAGCTCTGGAGGACTCCTCCCGCTGTCCGCGCGGTGGCGCTGCGGAGCTCGTGCGGCACCGCTGCCGTTTTTGCGCGGCGTGAGCGGGGCGGCGATAACGGGAGCGGCGGTGCGGGATTCCCGCTGCTAACGCGGACGAACGGCCGCGCTCTGCCTTCAGCCTGCTGCGGGCACCGCGGTTTCTTGGCCGTAGGAGTCGATTTTTTCCTCCTGCTGCGAGCCGTGGCGCTGCGAGCCGTCCTCCGTTACAGGAAGGAGGGAGGGAGAAAACGCGGCCGAGCGCGTGCTCGTTCACGGGCGTGCAAAGCAGGGCAGCAAGGCGCGCCGCGCCGCCGGGAGCCGCCAAGCGGGGATGGAGGAGCGCGGCACGAAGCGCCCGAGCTGCCCGAGCTGCCCTCCGTCCCGTGCGGTCGCAGCTGCGCGTCTCCCCCCGCTGGAGCTGTGAACGCAGGAGGTGGCTGAGCGCACGATGAGGGCAGCGTGGAAGCGCAGCTTTTTCTCTCCCCCAGAAAACGGCTGCGATGCCTTCGGAGTCCATTAGCAGCTTCCTCGCCTTCAGCCTTGAACGGCAGCCGTTCGCAGTGCTGTCGCGGCAGCTCCGGGGCTCGCGGTGCAGCGCTGGGTGCGGAGGAGCCGCGATGTGCGCCTTCCAGCTCCCCTCCCCTCCTGGGCAGTGCCGGCAGCAGATCTTAACAGAGGAGCAGTGATGGGTTTGCCTGCACCAAAACGAAATATTTTGCCCCGCTGGTGTCTGCCTGCCTCGCACAGGGGTGAGAGGCACCGACGCTTTGCTGATATGTGTGGTGGAAGGTTATCGGGGAGCTGCCGTGGCTGGGACAGCACAGTGAGAGCCTACGGCATCCCTGCGGAGCCCGCGGTGAAGGCAGAGGCAGCGCAGGCTGTGGGGAGAGCACGTGGAGCACCGGCCTGCAGGTGTGAGCTGCTGCCACCAGTGTCAGAATGGCCTCAGCGTGACAAATGTCAGCAGCTGTGAGTCGGCTCCCAGGCAGACGAACCGTGGAACCATTGTGGGCTCATTGGAATGTGAGCCATGCAGGAGCCCACCGTGGCTGTGTTGGTGTGGATGGAGCACCTCTGGGAATCCCTGCTCAGCAACGTGTGCCCGTGCTGCAGTGTGTCCCATGGGGTGATGCCATGTAGGGATGGACACCCTCTCCCACCCTCAGCACAGCCCTGCAGCCCTGAGCAGTGTGTGGTTCCCACTGTCTCTCCATCCCTGACTGCTCCATCCCAATAAAGCGTGCAATAATCAGCCCATTCTTCTTCCATCCCTCGGCTGCTGCACCCATCTGGAGGCCCTCCATACACACTGGCTCTACCTTTCCCCTTCCTGTGCCGTCACTTTTGTTCCTGCTTCCCCCAGCTATTATCAATAAAAGCTGTAATTAGTGCTGCTCCCTGTGCCCGGAATCCTTTTCCCATCCCTGTTGCTGTAGGGCTCACGGGTTTTCTGTTGAGCAAATATGGACAAAATTCACTTCAATTGCCAATTCCTATCAGCTGCTGGCGTGGGGCACTGCAGTGTGTGCAAACAATGCTGAGATAGAGAGGAAAAGCAAGTGTGGAAAGCAATTGTTCTCGCTGGCTTCACCTTGATAACAAAGACGCCAGCTCCAAGACAAAGGCTGTTCACGGTTCCTTGCCCTGGGGCTGCAGAGGTGTCATTTCTTGAAAAGGGAAAATTGATGGTGTGGGCTTCAAACGCAGCTCTGCAGGACGGCTGCTGCTCGGGCAGGGCAGGGGGGCTGCATTTAATTCCCTTCTTCCTCCCAACATGAGAGCTCAGACATGTCTCCCTCCAGAGAAGAAAACTTTGCCATCATAATTCAGCTGGAGGCTGTCACCAGCTGTACCCAGAGCTCAGGCCTTCTTACAGCACTGCCTGCAGAAACGAGAGGTTTCTGGAGCACACACATGTGCACGTGCAGCTGCTCGAGGAGCACAGAGTGCATTCAGGGCATGGGACAGAGTTCTGCTCCCGCCCTCCCCAGGCCCATCCATGGGTGTCCCCGGTGCTCCCAGGCGCGGCGGAGGCTGGGGCTGCAAAAATCTGCCTCTGAGGTATGGAAAACAAAAAGTCCTTTTCCCATAAAAGGCGGCTGAGGAGCCCCAACCCGGGGACCCGCGGGGCTGCGTCAGCGCTCTGCGTAACGCACGTCGGTGTTCCAAGTGGAGCTGACTCACCTGCTGCTGGCGAAGGAAGCGGTGACGGCACAGATGTGGGGCTGCTGGGGGGCACCGGGGGCCGCCTGCACCAGGCTGAGGTCCTCACCATCACCAGCATCACCCAGCGCTCTGTGCCCAGCCTTGCTGTGGGTATTTCACTTCCACGAGTCAGCATTTCAGTGCTCAGCGCCTTTTCTTCTATTTTGCAGCCCTGGGGGGCAGTGGGGGCTCTCCTGCTGCAGCCTGCCCTGCCCTGGGGCTCAGTGCTGCCATGCATCTCCAAGGGGGGGACAGGGGATGTGGGATGGGGCTGCAGGCACTGGGCACGGACTGCAGCAGGACGTCCCGCCCGGGCGCTCCTTCTCCACCTTTTCTCCATATTTGCACACGTGAATTCCAGGGAAGTGCTCCCAAGTCTTATTCATATCCTCTGAAAGGCCCTTTGCTGTCTCAGCTCACAGGTATCTGCATGTTTACTTTGTTCAAATTCCACAAAGATGTAACCATGCACTTACAAACCCTCCACGATCCCAATTGCGCAGCTATCTGCTCACACTGCTGAAACGAACTGGGATTTTTTGCAGCCTGCCTCAGCTGGGGAGGTCAATCCATGTGTCCCTCACTGCTTAAACCCAAAACATCGGAGCAAATTCACCTCAACCTGGTAATGAGAGTAATTAGGGTAAAAGCCTAATCAGGCTGTAACAGCTGCGGAGCACGGAGGGTGTTTGGTCTTTGGAGGTCTGTGTGCTCTGCCCACCCCGTTAATTCTGTGCTGCAAGCCGAGTGCAGGGCAGGGATTGCAGCTTGGCTGAGCTGCAGGAGCAGCGAGGCCAAGGGAAAACGCTTGGGCTGCTTTCCTGAGGGTCCCACGCTGCTCTGGGAGGAGTCTGCAGCGCAACAGCCATCCTCTATAGCAGCTGTCCCCCAGAAGAGCCCGGAGCGCTGCGCACAAAGGGGTGTGAATGGCACTGCGGGCAGCGTTAAGGGAATGAAGGATTGCGATCTGCCTCTGAAAGTGCCCCCAGCAGCAACCATCCCACACCCAGCCGGGAGGAATTGCTTCACCCGGGGACGCAGAGGCCTCACAGAGCCCGGAGCACACGGATGGGATCGGCACGGAGCATTTGGGCGCTGCTGGGCCTTGGGGAGCTCAGCCGGGGCTGCCCTGCAGGTGCTGCTGTGCGGGGGGAGCGGCGCGGCAGGAAGGGCTGCGAGCTGCAATGTTTGCCCAGGGATGTAACGGCAGGAAAAAAACAATAAATAAAACGTCGGGAAGGTCGTAAAGGGAGTTCGAGGAATTGAAAGGAGTGGGATTTTATATGATGTGCTTCCTGATAAACCGGGCGTTTCAAAGGGTCCCTCTGCGGCGTGGCGGTGAGCTGAAAGCATTCCTGGGCAGCAGAGCCGGAGGTTTCCTGGAGGAAGGGCATTTCAGACGCGGGGTGTTAATGCAGCTCCGTGGCTCCGTGCCCACTGACAGCGGGACAACCCCGGGGCAAAACGGGCGGCGCTGCGGAGAGTTGCTGGGGGATTATTTGTCATCATCATCCCCACTGAGCTCCGGGTGCTGTATGGATACGTGTATGTCTTAACTCGGCACAGCCCCGGCAGCTCCTGGGGTCACACGAGGCGATGCCCCGCATGCTGCAGGACGAGCAGCGCCCGGCCCCGCACGCAGCCCCGCCCGCGGTGCCAGAGGGCAGCGCAGCGCAGCTCCCCTCGCCTCTCCTCGTCTCCTCCCCTCCCTTTCCCTCCCCTCCCGCTGCACACCTGGCCCGGTGGGAGGGAGCGGCCCTATATCCCGGGCGCTCGGGGAGGGGCTGTGTCGGATCGGGGGCTGAAGGGCTGCCGTGCAGGTACCGTGCGGAGCCGCCTTCGGGGCACATCTCGGCGCTCTCTGTGCTTTTATTTCAGTTCTTTCGGCTTTCCCTGCTGGCGTTGGTTGTGGTTGCGTTGTTTCTTTCTTTCATCCCTTCCCTCCCTCCTGCTCAGCACGGTGCTATTCGCTGCCCGGGCGCTGCTCGTGGGGTGGGGGATCGCAATCGCTGTGCGCTGGGGTCGCGCAGCTCCTCGGCCGTGAGGTCCCAGCGCTGTTGTGATGCTGCTGCCCGGAGATCTGGGCAGTGTTTGTGTGGGAGTTGTGCGAGTGGCTGCAGACTGTCACCCCTCCGTGCAGGCAGTGGGTGTGAGGAGGGCAGTGCTGTGATATGGGGGGGGGGGGGGTGAGGAGGTCCTCATCCCGTCCTGGGGTCCTCTCCCACATGGGGACATCGGTGCTGTCCCTATAGGATTTGTGGTGGGATTGTAGGAACAGTGATGTGCTTAAAGCTCTGCTGGGTCCCCTGCAGCAGCTCCCTCTCTGCCCCTTCCCTTAGCACCCCCAAATTGTGGGGGAACAGCCCCCAGCACTGCAGCTTTTGGTGAAATAAGGCTGTGTAACACAGCCTGCCACTAAGACCTGCCTGCAGGCTGCAGGAATCTGGGCAGCAAGAGGAATCCAGGCTGCAGCTCCAGAGAAGGTCTCATGTTCCCGTAACTCATCCCAAGCATTCCTGAGATTAGCCAACACCATCTATTTCTGGACAGACTCCTCTGGAGGTGCAGCCCTGCTGCAAGCCCCAGCGTGGAGAGATAGAGGATCCTGGAGGGGAGGAGAGGGTCCTCAGAGGGGAAGGGGGGAGCAACTGGAGCACTCTGCAACTGCTCCACCTCCCATAAACGCGTGATGCTGTTTGCTGCTGAGCTTCCAATTGCTTCACTGGGGTGCACTGCCCCTCCTTGGGCACCCACTGCCCCTGGTCCCAGTGCAGACTCTGCAGCTGCAGGGCTGTGCAGCGCTGTGTCTGCAGGCCAAGCACTCTGACCATGGCAGCTATGTTGCTCAGGTCAGCAGCACGCCCTGCTCGTCGGAGCAATCACCGAGCAGCCCCACGGTCATTAAGCTGGGTGTGCTGAGCTCTGTAGGTCAGACTGTCTCAAGGCTCTTCCTTGTTGACAGCGTCCCAGGCTCGTATTCTGAGGACAACCACCCCAGCCCTGGCAGCTGACGTGCTGTGTTGGTTCCCACTCTGTGTCCCGGCTCAGACGTCTGTCCCAAGGAAACACATCAGGATGCTCAGGAGGACTCTGTCCCACACATGTGGGGCTCTGTGGCTGCTGCACTCCAGTGCCCACAGGCCACGCTCTGCCCACGTGCGGGCGTTATCATTTCCTCCAGCAGTAGCCTTGTTCCTCCCCTGGTGCTTCCATGCAGACCCGGAGCGATGCTGGGCCACACGTAGGGCATCTGGAGCGCTGGGAAGTGCTGTGGGCAGCTCTGGCAGCCGCAGGGCCTGGGGCGAGCCCGTGCTTCCATCATGGGAGGGCAGGAGCTGCTTGCAGCTGAACATCAGCAGCATCCGGCAGGGGGAAAACGAGAGGCTCAGTGTAGGCTGTGCGCTCCTGGAGGCGCCGCCGGCTCGTGCGTGCCGCACGTTACTTCTGTACCTACTGAAATTAAATCCAGCTGCGCCGTGCGGGCGCTGACTGAGCCAGGCAGCTCCGCTCCCCGCGGGGGAATCCAATTTTTGCTCGGCTGGGCTCGCGGTTCTGACCTGGGATGACTCTTCCTTCCTATTGAACAAACGCTCCCTCCCGGCCTGCGCTGCTGGGCGGGTGGGGGTGGGGATGGGGGTCCGCTCAGCCCGCGCTGCTGGGGCAAAGGAGCCCTCGGGTGCCGCCGGGCACCGCAATGAGTCACTGCTGCCAGACGTGACGGAACGGAGCGCGGCCCCCGCCCACGGAGCACCGCGTCTGCTCCCTAATCCTCTGACTCCATCGTTAATCAGCCGGAGAGAGGCCACCTAATTAGTCAGGGCCTGGTGCAAGAAAGGGCAAATATTTTGGGAGGTGCGTTGCGGTGTTTGCGTTACGCGCTGCTCCGCAGGATGCGGGGCAGCCCTGAGCTCCTGACGTCCTCCGGGTCCCCCCAGCGGCGCGGCGCTGCCCGGGACCTGAGCTGTCCTGAGCTCTGGGATGCTGCACCTCCGCTGCTGTGATGGGGCAGGACGGTTTTCCTCATCCTGAGGCGCACGAGTGAGGTTCCCCACTGCGTTTGCAGGCAGCCGATGTTGCTGTCCGTGCCTGGTGCAGCCGCTGGGAGCAGGGATTCCCCCCCGTCCAGGGGCCACTGCTGTATTTCACTCCTTGCAATAAAATGAGCACTACTACATCTTTTCAGGCTGCCAAATCCTGGGATGCGCCGTGATTGCCCCTGCCCTCGCCCAGCCGTGCAGTGAAGGTGGTGCAGAGCAGGACAGGCCCTTTCCTGCACCGCCTTGTGCTCCCGCTCACAGTTTCTGCTGCAGCCGGCCCCTGCCCGCAGCACGCCTCGTGTAACGCCGCTCTCCTGCATTCCTCAGATTCCTCTCCTGCCGGAGCTGTGGGCCGAGGAGGAGCCCCGGCTCCGTGGGGCCGACGTGGGAGCTGCAGCGGCGGGAGAAGAAGGAGGAGGGTCTGTGCTCAGCCATGTCTCAGGTCATCCACAGCCACGTGCTGCGCGTGGGGCAGAGTGTGTGCGTCCCATCCCAGGAGGGCACCCCGCGCCTGCCCGCCCCGTGCTCCTACTACTCGTCGGACGCCTGGGCTGAGCCCGGCGCTGTGCGCCGCGCCGCAGCCCCGCTGCCCACCCGGGGGCTGCAGGGAGGTCACCCAGCACCGCAGGAGCCGCCCCTGCGGCGGGAGGACGTGGGCACGGAGCCCGGCACCCACCTCGGGTCGCCCATCTTGGACATCTCCATAGAGAACCTCAACCGGATGATCCTGGAGCTCGACCCCAGCTTCCAGCCGCTCTCCTGCCAGCCGAGGAAGGACGCGGCCGTGCCTGCTGCCCGGGGGGACGCTGCTGGCACCCCACAGCACGACGTGGAGGCAGCAGGTGGGTGGGGGCTGTGGGCTCCCATCTCGGGCTGAGGATGAGGATGGTGTGGGCGCAGCGATGTCCTCAGTGGGACCTGTGTCATATCGGTGTGTGATGGGAAGGAGGAGGGGCTGGGTGCCCACACACCCCCAGAATGTCACGCCTCGCATACTCAATGGGACCCCAGAGCAACCAGGGAGAGCAGCCTTTAATCCAGGTTAATATTTGCTCCCCTGTATTTGGAGAAGGAATTTCCCATGAGGAATGGGATGTGTCACTCTCAGAAAGCTCCTGGCCCACACTGCTGCCAGCAGTGAGTGCAGATGGACAGTGACACACCTGACCCCACAGAGCCCCAACCCTGCAGGAGGGCAGTGGGGCCCTGCATGGGTCACACTTCACCCTCAGAACATTGGAACCTGGAGCCAGATTTCCAAAGCCCAGGGCTAAGGCGCTGCTCATTGCACAGCCACCCCTTGTTGATGTTCCCCAGCGTTTGGCCAGGGAAATTCTTTTTCCAGGGCTGCGTGCTCCTCCAGCAGCATATCCCATACCTGCAGCACGGAGCAGCACACACAGCCCAGTCCTGCTCACACGCTGGGGTGCTGCACGCCAGCAGTTCTGCAGTGCATCATTCCCCCTCGGTGCTGTGCTGCTCCCAACCCCAGGGCTCTGCCCACAGTGCAGTGCTGGGGGCCCTGTGCTGTGAGGTGGCTGTGATGCTGTGCGGGGAGGTGTGCTGCTGTGGGAGCACCTGGCTGAGAGCAGCCAGGCTGCACAGTGCCCAGCTGCAGCCTTAGGCACCAAAATGCCACGGAAATCTGCTTGCAGCCCTCCTTCCAGAGATAACATCCCACCCTTCAGGCCTAAGGGTGTGGGGAGACCAGTTCTCCCTGGTTCCTTTTGGGAACTCCTGTGTGTGCTGTGGGGTTGGGGGAGGGTGAGGGGTTTGTGCTGAGCATGCTGAGCCCCAGCTGGGCAGCAAGGAGCTGGGAATGGGCGCACAGGGTGCGGCACGTGGGCACAGCACAGGGTTTGGGCGTTCCGCATGCGGCTGCGCCTTGTGCTGCACTAATGGGAGGGGTGGCCTTGCAGATAAGGGCTGTGGCAAAGTGCACGTTGGGCCCTTTTCTCCTCGTGCTACTACTTTGGGCAGTGAGGTGGGCAGCAGTGCCCGCCCATGGCTCCCAGCAGGCAGCGTGCTGCTGGATTGGGAAAGCTGGCACTACGTGTGGGACCCAGCAGCTGGCAGTCCGACCCTGTGCTTGGTGGGAACAGCCTCGCTTTGGCTTCCATTTTGTCTTAGCAGCTCTTTTTCTGTGTAGGCTTCGTTGCTGCACTGCAGTGTGGGCAGCACCCATCCCTCGGGCTCCATCTCCTCCCCAGCAGACACGCAGCCCCGCACCGACCCTGCGGCACTTTCCAAACCATTTACACACCCTCCTTTCTGCCCGAGGTGCCGCTCAGCTCCTGCAAACCAGCCAGGGCTGGCAGGAGGCTGCCTGCACCCGGAGGCACGTGGGAGGGCTTTGCTCTTCTCTGATGGGAAACACAATGCGGGTTTTGATCCTCTACGTGGCAGGAGAGTTTCCATCGCGCAGCGGCAGTAGAACTGCCTGGGAGCAGGGCTGGGTTGCTGTGGTGCTGGCAGGGAGCAGCCCTTCAGCCCACCCCGTGCTCCCGCTGCCGCTCCTTGGTGCTGAGCAGCATGCCAAGAGCCCGAGCAAATATTTGAGGTTTAACCACACCTGATAAGCAGGAGCCTCAGTGGGAGGCACAGGGCTTCGCCAGCCCGGAACATGAAGGCGTTTCAGTTGTTGTTTCTTCAAATGAGGTTATTTTTTCTTTTGAGGGACACATTGACAAGCAGTGCCCAGCCAGCAGTGTTTGTGTGCCGATGCTTCGAGCAGCCCCGTGCTCCCACTGCCCACACCACACTGCAGCCACGCTGCATGACGGCTCTCCTGTCTGCAGAGCGCGGCTCAGAAGGGCCGAGCACGGTGCAGGAGCTGAGGACAAAGCTGGGCATGTTCAGAGCGAGGCGCTGGAGCCCCAACCCACTGCCTGCTGCTGCAGGCTCTGCTGGCTCAGCCCGGAGTGCCGGCGTGTTCGGGGATGCAGAAGGAAACGTGGGTGGAAATCCACCGCCTGCAGTGTGCAGCCCCTCCCCAGGGGGGTCGTGCCGTGGTGTTCATGGGACCCTGCAGCTCAGGTGGCTGCTCCGTGCTGTGTGCTGTGCCCCAACTGCATAAACAGGGCAAGCAAAGAGGCTGTGAGGTGCAGCCCCTCCCCACCGGGAAGCATCGGAGTGAGGGGGGATCCTGCGGGCCGGGCCCCCCCGGCCTGACGTCACATTGGATGGTTTCCCCTTGAGTCAGACACAAACACAGCAGCTGCTGCAGGGAGCACCCATGGCAGGTCCTGGCAGGCAGCGTGCGGTGCTGGCGCGGGGGGGTCTGGCAGACGTGGCTGCATGTAACCCTCCTACAGCCGCCAGCACCGGGGGTTGGGGTTGGGGTTGGGGGTGAGGTTACCCAACAGGCGCTGGATTGTAACGGTCCTTCTCTTTCTGCCTCCAGACATTAAGTACATCGAGATGACGCCGACCAGAGCCAAGTGCACCGAGGTGCTGCAGGGCTCCCCCAGCCCTTTCTCCAGGTCTCCCCAGAGCAGTGGCCTCCTGCCCCACCCAGCAGCACCCAGAGGGCACTGCACCAACGGCAGCGTGGTGTTCTCCAGCCCTGCACGGCCCGACAGCCCCCGCTCGGCCCCCCCGGGCTGCTCTATGTCCGAGAGCATCGCCGTGCCCCTTCCCCGAGCCGGGCAGAGCATCTCCCCCCGCACATCACCGGGTGCCGACCAGCTGCTGAAACCCATGCAGGCAGTGAGGGCGCAGCAGAGGGGCAGCGAGGTGTCCCTGCTCTCCATGAGCCCCTGCTCTGACACCAGTTACGTCTTTGGGAGGTGAGCTGAGCCCTGTGCCCCGCCTCAGGCTGGCGGTGGGGGTGGATGGGGTACCCCGTGCCATTGTCCCAGCCCTTATCCACTAGGGTGGGAGTGATGGCAGTGGTGTGGGGTGGGCTGTGGGCAGATGCGTGCACAGTGCCCCAGCCCTGCAGCACCTCCTGATGCCTCCCTCCTTCCCTCCTCCTGCAGCAGCACCCACTCGCTCCACGCCAGCGACCCCGACGCCGCCTGCCCATCCCCCCCCGGCTTTGTGGGCAGCCCCCAGACATCATCACCTGGCACCAGGTCTCGTTCTGGAGAAGCTCTGTGCCCCCCCCAGCCCCCTGCAGCCTGCCCTGTCCCACCCAGCCTCTCCCTGAAGGGCCAGGCCAGCAGCTGCCCACCCTCCATCCTCCCCGATGTCCCGGTGCTGCTGGTCAATGGGTGCTTGGAGCCAGGTGGGATACCCTTCCCCGGCCTGAGCACAGCCCCCCCAGCCCCTGTGCAGCCCGGCCCAGGGCTCAGCACCCTCAACAACGCGCTGTCAGCACCCACGCTCACCTGCGTCCCTGACAGTAAGTGCTTTGCTATAGGGCAGCTCTTGGGGGGGGGGATTCATCCGTGGGGGATGGATGCGAGGAATGTGGGGTCCATGCTGGAGCTGGGGAACCTCAGGGCATCCCCATGGCATGCAACTCCTTGCTTGGGGAGGTGGGGGGGACCAGCAATGCTCTGGTCCCACTGGAGGTGCAGATGCACTCATTGACGGCAGCTGAAAGCGAGGGCCGTAGTTCTGTCGGCTCACACTGGTGTGGGGCCTGGAGCTGGGGGAGGAGGATGGGGTTCCCATTTGCTCTGGAGGACATTAAAGGTACCGAGGTCTGTGAGGTCCCTCATTCAGGGGCAGACAATGGGGCCGTTGTGCTCCAGGGAGATCGGCAGAGGCAGCTCTCCAGGCATGGGGGTTTAATTGGGATTCTCGTGGGAAAAGCAGGAGAGCTCTGTGGGCCGGCAGGAGGGAGCGATCCCCCGGCAGGGCCACGCTCCTCACAGAGGTTGGGGTCCCCAGCTCCGCTCTCCTCCCCTGCAGGTCCCCTCCGGGCCGAGCAGCCCACCTTGAAGTTCGTGATGGACACCTCGAAGTTCTGGTTCAAGCCCACCATGAGCAGGGACCGAGGTGAGGATGGGCGCCTGGGGCAGCCCTGTGCCTGGGGTGGGGGACCCCGCTGCACTGGGCTGAGCCTCACTGTGCCCCACAGCCATCCAGCTGCTGCAGGACCAGGAGCCGGGCGCGTTCCTGGTGCGGGACAGCACGTCGTACCGCGGCTCCTTCGGGCTGGCCATGAAGGTTCCCGGCGCTCCAGGTGGGGGCCTGGCGGGGGGCACAGGGGCGTCACCGAACCCAGCCTCACAGCGCTGACAGCCCCTCCGTGTCACCCAAAGGTGATGACAGCAGCGACCTCGTCCGGCATTTCCTCATCGAGTCCTCGGCCAAAGGGGTGCACCTGCGGGGCGCCAGCGAGGAGCTGTACTTCGGTAAGGACGGAGCCGGCACGGCCGTGATGCCACCCCGGCCCCCCCTTCGTGCCCCCCCTCCCGCACTCCCCGGGCACGTGCGGGGGCCGAGTGCTGATCTGCCCGGTGCTGCAGGGAGCCTGCCTGCCTTTGTGTACCAGCACGCCATCACCCCGCTGGCCCTGCCCTGCGCGCTGCGCATCCCTGCCCAAGGTAGGTGTGAGCGCAGTGCTCCTGCAACCCCCCCCCCGTGTCCCAGCCCGTGCTGCACTGCTCCGAGCGTCAGAAGGCGTTCGGCTCACGCCAAGCAGAGAGCATGGAGCAGCCCAGCCTGCAGCACTGCTGCTCCGCCTGTGCCCCGCGCAGATCTCACAGATGGAGAGGACGGCCCCGACTGCGGCCCCGGCCCCACGCAGTCCCCGCTGAAGAGATCCGCAGGTGAGCGCAGGAGCGGTGCTGAGCTGTGGGTGTGCTGGAGAAGGCAGCTCTTGAGGTCCCGAGGCGGATGCTGACCCCAAAGTCCTCCGTTTTCACACCGCCTCCGGTTTTTAAGGCTCTCTCCCCATTGCCTTCATTCAGGGCACTGAAGGGGGGGTTCCCAGGGGAGGGATGGGGAGCAGGGGCTGTTTGGAGCCATCGCTGGGTTCCACTGAGGGCCCCAGTGGGGGTGGGTGGGGGCTGCGGGTGGGAGCGGGGCTGGGGCAGCGCTGGTGTCACAGTGCGGTCACTGCTGGAAATTCTGAACAACGAGTTGGCAAATGGAAAAGTTCAGCCTGACCAGGAACAACACAGTCAGCCCCGAATGTCATGTCTTCAGCCAGCCCTAAGCTGTCAGCTGGCCTGGGGGGCTTCTGCTTTTCATTACTGGAAGTATGCAATAAACAGAAGGGGAAAAAAAGCCAGATCTGACATTTAGAAACCAAAAATTAAACATTTTGACTTTTAAAACAATGAGCACAAAGCATTTGAGTAAACTGGAACGCACATTCGCAAAGAATTTCCACGTCCCCCAGTCTCTCATTGTCAGCAGAACTGAACCTGACCCAGGAGCGCTGCTCCCATCCTGGGGGGATGAGGGGCCTGGGGGCTGCAGGGGCGCAGTGGGATGCCACAAGGATGCTGTAGGGATGTTTCAGGGATGCTGCAGGATGCTGTAGGATGCGGTGGATGCTGACCCCGCTGTGTGCTGTTCCCACAGAGTGCAATGCGCTGTACCTGGGCTCGGTGAGCACAGAGACACTGGTGGGAGCCCCGGCTGTGCAAAAGGCCACGTCCTGCACCCTGGAGTTGGATCCGCTGCCCACACCCACCCTCGTCCGCCTGAGAGCGTCGGAGCAGGGCGTCACACTGACGGACGTGCAGAGGAGGTCGGGGCTCAGGGCAGGGCAGCTCCCTGCTTTGCAGAGCTCCTTGCGTTCTGCAGCACGGAGCTGTGTTGCAACATCCCTGTGCTCACAGCACCGCGCGGTGCTGCTCTCAGTGCAGTGGGCGGCGGTGTTCCAGCGGTGCTGGGATGCTGTGGGGCTGTGTGTCGGTCTGAGAACCCAGAGCCCCCGTGGTGCCCCCCGCCCTGACGCTGTGCCCCCTCCCCACAGGGTGTTCTTCAGGCGGCACTACCCACTGACTGCCGTCCGGTTCTGCGGGATGGACCCTGAGGGCAGGAAGTGAGTGTGGGGCACAGGGGGGCAGAGGGGCGAGAGCTGCTGTGCAGAGCTGACCCTGAAATGTTCTCCTTCCCTTTAGGTGGCAGAAGTACTGCAAATCCTCCAGGTGAGAGCCCGACCCTGATGCAGAACCCTCGCTTGGAAACGGGGGTGGCTGAAGAGGGGACGGGTGGGGGCTCTGACCTCACTGCACAGGGGAGGGGAGGGGCTCAGCTCTGTGCCCCCAGACGGGACCCCTGCCTGGCCCCTGCCCCCCCCCCAGCCAACAGCGCGGCTCTTCCTCTCCTTGTTGGAGGACGCGGTGCTGCCAGAATGCTTCTCCCGGCCGCTTTCCTTCCCAGCAAACGTGACTGGGGTGCGGGCCAAGGAGGGGATGGAGCGGGATCGGTGCCGGGGCTGTTTGGAGCGGGTCCCTCTGCAGCTCAGCGCCTCTCCCTCTCCTTTTCCAAAGAATCTTCGGGTTCGTGGCCAAAAGCCAGATGGATTCGGAGAACCTGTGCCACCTGTTTGCAGAGTACGACCCTGTGCAGCCAGCAGCACTTGTCATCGACTTCATCAGCAAGCTGCTGCCCGCCCCTTAGCGCCCAGCCACTGCCACGTGCTGGATAGAATGGGTGTGCTGAGCCCCATCCCTGCAGCCACGGCCCTGTGCCCCCTCCCCATGGAGAGGGGGAGGTCTGGGGGGGCACTGTGGCAGTAGAGCAGCATCACGGTGTCTGAAGTCAGTGGGCTGCGTTGGAAGGTCCCAGTCTCCTCTGCAAGCACGGGTGGTGGCAGAGCTGCCAGCACAGCACAGCTGTGCCCAACGCCTCCGAATTCTTCTGCCCTTTCTGCAAAGCCATGTCCCAGAGCACCACGACCTCCTCACATCGCCACAGGGTGAGAAATAAACACTGACATTTTCATGACAGCGAAACACTGGGATTTGGAAGGAACTGGGACGCATTTGGGCCGGAGCCCTGGCTGACGTCAATGCGCTCAGCCCTGCAGCACTGGGTCTGCACGGACCCTCCTCCCCCCGCACTGCTCTCATTTCGGACTCTGTGCCACGCGGCCCTCTGGGGGGGGTCAATAAATCAGCGCACTGTTTATCTCACTGCAGTGATTTAGCAACTGAAATGCAGCACTTTGCTGCCCGCAGTGCTCAGCCCCGTCTTGCAGCACGCTGTCCGTCTGTCGGCCAGGAGCCACGAAGGAGGGCCGAGCACCACTCGAGCTGTTCCCGTTAAGCAGTGCCATCCCTGGGACCCGCACTGCATGACCCGCAGCTCCTCGGGTTTATGGCAGCGCTGCCCTGAGCACGCAGGGAGCAGAATCCAAACGCCTTGGCTCTGAGCGGCTCCGGGGGGAGCGCTGCCGGCGCCGCCCAGCCGGGCCCCCCCACCCAAACAGCTCCGGTTTGCAGCGTCCGCCAGCAAAGCGGGGGCTGATCTGCAGGGAGGGGTCCGGCTGCTGCCTCCCTCCAGCCCGACCGGGAGCGGCTCCAGGCACCGCTGCCCGCAGTGGGAGTTCTGCGTTTGCTGAAATCCCTTTTCCAGGGAAGCGCTGCAGGAGGGGGGGAGTTCAGCCAAAACCACCCGGATCTAGGAAAAAACAAACAATCCCCTGAGCGATGCGTGCCTCCAACGGCCGTCCTTCCTGGAAGCTCTCTGTGCCCGTCTGGCTCGGGGCGCCCTGTGACGCAGCCAGGACCCGATCTGTGATGGGGACTGCACGGTGTCACCCCCCAAAGGGGACACGGGGGTGGCACAGCGCTGCCCAGAAGCGCCCACGCTTGGTGCTCTGAGCCCACGTGGGCATCCCATCCCCATACAGCCCGAGTCACGAGGGAAAGGGAACACGGCCACTAAACACAGCGACAGCTTTTTCTTTTCTTTTAACAATACAAAGCTTCAAGTTTACTGTAAAAGAAGGATGGTGCTACACAGAGCCTGAGCGATGGGGTCGTCCGATAGGGAACTACGATCGCATCAGTGCAGAAAAGAGACGGCAGGGTCACGGTGGGGTCACGGCGGGGTCACGGCAGGGTCACAGTGGGGTCACGGCGGGGGGATGGGGGGCCTTACGCTGCTACACGGCAGCGCATAACTGCAGCAGCACGGCAGGAGCGGCGGTGCGCAGCACTGACCCTGCAGGACCCCCACCCCGCCCTCAGCCCCGCAACCGCTGCCATTTCACACCAGCGGGACATGGAAACCCGTCCTGTTTGCACCCCATCTGAAGACGGGAGGACAGCGACCACGAGCCGGGGGGGGCGGGGGAAGCGGGGGTGGCACAGCGCTGGGCACGGAGCAGACCATCCCGCCGACGATGGATTTAACTGCTACAGACATAGGGAGGCGGTGGGGTCTGGGCTGCACCAGGAAGATCTGATGCCGCTTTGCCCCACCCCGGGGTGAAGGTCCTTATTGCTCATTGCGGCCCCCACCCCACGCACACAAAGGCAGGTGCTGGGGGGGTTCCTTCCCCTACCCTCCCCTTCCCTCCTCTTCCCTCCCCTCCCCTCCCTGCCCACGCCGGGGGGGCCGAGGCACTTCTCGTGCTGTGCGCTCGGGGCGGGCGCAGGGAAGGCACTGCGGCGGGGGCTGCAGGCAGGGAGGGGCGCAGCGCTGCTTTCTCCTTTACGCATCTCCACCGAAACAGCCTGAAAGCAGCCCTGCTGGCACCCGGGCAGTGTCCATCTGTCCGCACCAGGGTCTGTGAGGGACGGGGATGCCACCGGCGGCTGCTGGGTGGCGGTCACAGCGCTGGGGTGGCACGGTGCTGCGTGCCATGGGCACAGCAGAGCAGTGATGGGGGGCACGCGGGGGTCCCCGGGCGCCAGGAGCTGCTCAGCAGATGTGTCCCCTCTCCTCCACGGCCCCGGCGGGCGGCCCGGCCGCGCTCACGCTCACATGCTGTCTGCTGGCTGGTGGCAATCCAAGTCCCCCTTCAGCTCCAGGAAGCCCGGCAGCTTCACCCCCGTCTTGCGGTCCACGCACCAGCACTTGCCCCGCTGCCCATCCAGCGCCGGGTGACACTGAAGGGAGGTACAGCTTCAGTGAGTATCCGTGGAGCCACGACAACCCCGGGGGCTTCTGCAGCTCCCACTGAAACCCGGCACCCGCCACATCCCCCAGCCCTGCAGGGTGCCTCCGCCGTGCAGCCCCCCACCCTGCCCACCTGCTTGGGGTGAAAGTTGCCATTGCGGTCGCAGTTGGGGATGGGGATGACGTAGAGATCCTCGTGTGTCCGTGTCTGTGAGGCCGCCAGTCGCTCCAATGCACGGTGCAGCTCGCTCTGGCACGAGCCCTGTGCCTGCAGGGAGGGGGGAGCTGAGCTCTCAGCAGGGCGCCGTGCATCCCCCCACCCCGCAGCCCCACTGCCAGCCCCCCTCCTGCCCTGGTGCCCCCAGTGCTCACAATGGGCCGGGTCTCCTCGCGGGGATGTGGGCTCCCACTGCTGCGCATCTTATTGCCGTTGTTGACGCGCTTCGCCTGCTGCTTCTGCAGGCACTTGCGGTCGTGGATGCTGCAGGGGCTGAAGCTGTTATTGGGGTGCTCGATCTCTTCCTTCTCTGCAAGGACACAGCAGGGCTCAGCACTGCAGGGCAGCCCCCAGAGCTCCCCCCACGCAACACCCCGTCCCTGGCACAGCGATGGGCTGAGACCCCTCACAGCACAGGGAAAGGCTCTCAGGAACTCTCACTGCTCATTCACGGTTTGTTTCCACGTGGCTGTTATTGCAGAGTTGCAATTCACACCTGGAACAATGCACAGCACTGGGTGCACCCTGCCAGCCCTGTGCAGCCACTGGGCACCGGGGGGGGTGGTGACCCCAGGACACGCAGAACAGCAGCCAACCCCTGAAGCCCCCAAAACTGCAGCGGGACCGGGGCTGCGGGGCCCCACCAGGTTCTGCTCGGGGTGCACAGCCCCAGCCCCCCACTCCCCTTCCGGGACATGAAAGCAAGAATTCCAGGAATAGGACAGTCCACCTCCTGCTGGCCGGCCTGGGGGGGCGGCGCTTGGCATCCCTGCCTGCGCCCACACGAAGCCAAACTGCAATCCCAGATGTTGGCAGCTGGGAGGGAACGTCATGAGACCGGGGCTGCTCGGTCTCCATTGGACTGCAGGCCCCTCTGCCTCCAGGCCCAGCGATGCCTTTGGGCCACGCACCACTCTTCCTGCTGCATGGAGGGGTCCGATGCTGTGGTATCGGTGCCTGGAGAAGGGCCGGGCACTGTGTACCTGACGGCAGCTCCTGGCTGCAGAGGGTCACTGAGCAGCTCCCAGTGTCCTGGGTAAAGTTCACAGCCCACCTGGCTGGCAAACCCTTCTCCATCACTGTAATATTTGCTTTTTGTTTAAACTGTCCTTTTTTTTCCAGGAAGCGGCTCATGCCCTTGACATTTGAAACACAAACTTGACACCCACTGAGGAGTGACTCCAGGACCCCTGGCAGCCCCTTTCACCGTGTCACATCCCCGTGGCACTGTACCACATCCCCACGGCGACGCGTCACATCCCTGTGGCACCGTGCTGCAGCCACAGGGACTCACTTGGGGTCGCTGCTCCTCAGGGACACATGGCACTGCTGGGGCCACCACAGCACAGTCCCACGGAGGGGACATAGGGCACAGAGTGGCACTGCTCCGCAGCACAGCCTGGCACAGGACCAGAACCCCCCGCTCCCAGCCCAGCCCCCCTCCCCCCTCCAGCCGCTGTCAGTGTCAAATCTCTCAGTTAAATAAAACCAGATGCCAGTAACATTTTCCTGAGGTCCCCAGGAGCGCGGTGCCTCTGGGCAGCACGGCGGCGCTCCGCCAGCACCAGCACTGCGCTCCCCACCGCGGCCCCCGGCTCCAGGCCCCCTCCCCACTGCAGGATGGCTGCGGTTCAGGGCGAGCTCCCACCCGGCCGAGGAGCCTCTCGCCTTCCTGCTGCTGGCAGCGCTCCTGCACCGAGCTGGGCGGCAGAACTCCTTCAAGTGGAGCACAAAGATCTGGGAAAAGCAAATTCCTCAGAGCCAGGAAGGAGACCTGGAGCTCGCGCTGCACTGGCCTTGCACCACCAGCAGCACCACCAGCAGCACCACCAGCAGCACCACCAGCAGCACCACGGGGGCTGCAGAGAGAGTGGCACGAGGAGGAAACCCCACTGCTGGGTTTGGGGTGCTGTCTCGGGAGGCCTGGGGTTTCTGCCTGGCCCGAGGACAGGAGCAGACATAAGCAAGGCATTCAGCGTCGCCTTCAATTAGCGGGAGCCGCAAATGAGGTTTGTCACATGCTGAGTGTGTGATTCACAGCACTGCGTTCCAGCAGGACGAGAGCCCCGAGGCAGGAGCGGAGCCCCGGGATGGCGCCTGCAGGACGGGACAGCAGCGCCGGCTGCACTCTGAGCCTGGGGTCGGCTCAGGGACCCCATCAGCCCCAACAGCCCCGGTGACACTGCTGGGACAGGGCAAGAGCAGGTGCTGGCAGCATCCGGTCACTTTTTCCCAGACATAACTATTTACCCATCATTAAGCCACTCGTGGTGTGTGCTGCGGGACGTTCCTCACCTCTCCCCAGACGCCGCCCGCAGGTCCTGGACGCCCGATGCAGCAGCCCTGGGCACACACCAGGGCTCAGCCAGCACCAGGGGCAGTGCCGTGCCAGGGGCGGTGGGGAGGGAGCAATGCAGCTGCAGCCTCTGCCCCGCTGCTCCAGCAGCACTGGGTGCAGGTAGCAGGGCAGTGCCCCGTGCTGCCCCATAGGGTGCCCCAGGCGCAGGGCTCGTGGCCGCCCACTGTCCCTTCCTGCCACCTGCGGCTCTGCCGGCCAGGCACACGATCCCAGGGCCACCCACAGCCCCAGCGCAGCCAAACCAGCACAGGAAACAAAGGAAAAAGCTGCAACTCCATTTCCTAAAGGCTCTGGGAAAAAAATGCTGCGTTACACGGGGCAAAGCCAAAACCAACAGGGTTTGGCAGCCCGGTGAGCCGTGGGCCAGGGAGTGCAGAAAGCTCCTGCAGGATGTGGGCTGGGGACAGACAGGCAGAGCAGGGGGACCCCCGGCAGCACTGTGCAAAGTGCTCACAGCCAACGTCTGCCCAGGGAGGGGGGGTCAGGGGCACCTCACAAAGGGCCTTTGGCACAGGTGATGGGACACAGCAGGGAGATCGGACATTCCCTACCCTGGGAGCCCCAGGTGACACTGCACAGGAATCCTGGCAGAGGTTCACCCCCTCCCCCAATGATGGGGACATGGGGCAGTCGGGCAGAGCCCGCAGCAGCAGGGCTGCAGCCCCGGGGCTCCCCTGCCCCCACTGTCCCACCTGCATGCAGAGCTGTGGCCACGGCCCCACGCTGACCTGTCTGTGAGGGAAGCAGATGCCCTGCAGCCTCTTTGCTGTTTCCTCCCAGCTGTGCCAGCAGCATCCCTGGGAGCGGAGCACCGGTGTCACCAGTGCACAACAGGAGCAGCTCTGTCAGCTCTGCACAGTCGGACCCTGCCCGGCCCAGGAGCTGTGCGGTGCCACCGCCGTGCCAGGATGCACAGATGTGACCCTGTGACACTGCCACGCTGCAAGCGGGTGGGGGTTGTCTGCAGGTGCTCCCCTTGCACCCAATGGCAGCACTGCCATGCCGGGAGCAGGTGAGGACGGCAAAGGGGCGACCCAGACATGAGGATCCACGCAGCCCAGCCCCACTCCCTGCACTTTCAGGCTGCCCATCTTATTGCAACCCCCCGCCAGGCCCCCCACTCCGCTCTCCCCAACAGACCGCGGGCGGCACAAATCCCCGCCAACTCCATCCTGCCCCCCGCCCTACCTGGTGGCTGCAGGCTCTCCTGGATGGCCTCGACGTCGGCCAGGTCGGTGCAGACGCCCTGTCCGTGCATGAGGGTGTGCAGCGGTCGCGGCACTCCGCGGGGCGGATAGCAGCGCAGCCCGGCCCCGCAGCGCGCCGTGTAAACCCCGCAGGCGGTGCCCCGGCCGAGCGCGCAGGTCGCGCAGCAGCCGCAGCCCGGCTCCCGCACCAGCTCGGCGCAGCCCTGCGGGGCCTTGCAGCGGGCCAGCCGCTCCTCCGAGCACGGCGGGCACTGGATCGCCTCCTCCCCGCCGCCCCCCGGCCCCGCCGCCGCCGCCGCCGCCGCCGCCGCCAGCAGCAGCACGGCGGCCCCGCACATGGCGGCCCCGCGCCGCTCCGCTCGGCGTCGGGCTGGCGGCGGGCGCGGGGCGGCGGCGGCGGCCGCTTTATGCGGCCCCGATGGCCACACCTCCCGCAGCCACCGGGGCCACCGGCGGAGCCGCCCCCGTCACCGCGGGGCTCCGGCAGCGGGCACCGGGAGAGCTCCGCCGCCCCGACTTCCTCGGTGCCGCCCGCGGGTCCCCATCCCGCAGCCCGCGGCTCCTGCACGACACCCCCCGCACCACCCCGTGCTGCCCCGCAGCCGTCGCGAGGCCTGTGTGCTGCCCGGCGCTGAGCCACTGGGACGGAATGGGAGGGACTGGGATAACGGGGATGGGGTAGAGTGGGAAGGGATGGACTGGGATGGAGTGGGGTGAATGGGGATGGACTGGGATGGGATGGATTGGGATTAGTTGGGGTGGGATGGGGTGGAATAAATAAACCGGGACGAGATTGGGATGAATTGGGATGGACTGAGATGGGATGGATTCGGATGTGATGGGATGGACTGAGATTAACCAGGATGGATAGGGATAACTAGGATGGATTGGGATGGAACGGACTGGGACAGATTGGGACGGACTAGAATGCAGTGGGATAGACTGGGATAGACTGGGAGGCTGCACCGTGCAGGGCGGCAGCTGGAGCCCAGGTCCGAGCACGGGCCGAGCCCCGGGGCTGCCCGACCCCCAGCGCCCCGTAGCGCCCAAAGCTGCGAACTGCGGAGCGCGGGGGGGGGGCGAGGGGGGCTGAGGGGCGGTGCGGGGAGCACAGGGAGCCACAGCGTGCGGGGCTGCAGCCTTCAGCCCGTGGGCAGGGAATCACAAAACCACAGAAGCACAGAAGCACAGACCGTCCCGAGCTGGGAGGGACCCACAGGGACCACTGAGTCCAACCCTGGCACCACACAGCAGCACCCAAACCAAACCCAGTGTCTGTGAGTGGTGTCCCAACACCGTGAGCTCAGGCAGCCGTGATCCCCACCCAACCTGGAAGTTCAGAACCTCTTCCTGACACCCAACCCAGCTCCAGCTCCAGCACCGCGGGGTGAGCACAGCATGCTGGGCACAAGCACGTCTCACGGGGCCCCTTTCACCCCCACGGACCCGGCGGAGCAGTGGGAGCTGTGACGGTGTGCCAGCAGCTCAGCCTGGCTCAGAGGCACCAAACATCAGCGCCATTTGTTTCATTTGCCCTCTGCATACAGACAGCAGGGAGGTGCAGAGCATCAACAAAAGCCACCTCCGCTCCGTGCCTGCAGCCCAGCTGTGCTCAGAAGGGGCCGAGCCCACCGCAGCCCCCTGCACTCACCTCCCACCCTGCGCTCACACTGCAGTGCCAGCTGTGCCACTCTGGCGGCTCCCAGAGCACCTTCCATCCCCACACGAGTGGGGCAGCACCAGCTGGGGGAGAAATGCAGGCAGGGCTGGTGCCCCCCATGCTCCCCAGACCCCTCCTCCCCTCCTAGCAGAGCGGGGGCCCCCCAGCCCCCAGCCCACAGCCCACAGCCCCCAGCCCACAGCCCCTGCCCTGCCTGGCACAGCCATGGGGCACACAGTGGCCGTGACTCGGGGCAGAGGCACCAGCCTTGACACAGCGTCTGAGCCAGGGCCAAACCCAAACAGGTGCCCGGCCCCGCGGCAGCCGCAGCTCCTTATCAGACCTTGGCAGCACCATGCGCCCGCCGGGGAGGCTGTTGTGTCTGCGGGCTGGAGAGAGCAGGAGCACAGGGAGCAGGGATGTGTGAGCTCTGCAGCCCCAGGGGCTGTTCCTCATCTCTGCCAGGCATGGGGCCTCCAGGTCCCTGATTCCTGCACCATCCTGCCCCATAAAGAAGGCAGGTGCACCCCACTGCCACACAGCCAGCACCCCAAGACATCTGGTGCAGCAGGGACCCTCAGCTCCCGCTCTGAGATTCTTTGGGCTCCCAGCTCTGGGTCTTCGTCCTCCTGTGACACCCAACAGCTCCAAAGCCATCATAGCACCTCAGAGGGGCTGTGGGTTCCAGCAATTGAGTGTTGCAGGGGCAGAAGATGTCTCAGAGAGGGCTGCAGCCCCCCAGCTAAGGGCAGCTCTTCCAGAGCAGGCGGGCTCTGATGGAGCGGAGGGACAGGGGATGCACGCATCCCTGGTGGGACGCTGCTCCTTGCTGTGCCAGCGCCCTGCTCCCAGACAGCTCCTTCCCGCACTCCCTCATGGTTTTACTCCCATTTCCAGGCAGCATCTCCTCCTCCAGACCCCTCTCCCTGACCTGGCTCCCTTCCCAGAGCTCCCATGTGCCCTCGCTGCCCCTGCCCCGCACCCTCACAGTGAGCATTCAGCCCCGTGCTGGCTGCAGCCCGCAGGGCGGGGGTGCTGGGGGGAGAGGGGGCGTGTCGGGGGCCACTGTGATAACAGCAGGGGCTGTGCCAGGGCATCAGGAGCAGACGGCACAGACGAGCGGGATGAGACAGACCCTCCTGTCCTCGGCACCCCGGGGCTGCAGCATGAGGCTGGGTACCCCACGCCTCCTCCGTGCGCTCTGCATCCTCTCAGTGCTGGCCGGGCTCCTGCCCCATGGCACGGCCCAGTGGTTCTACCCACTGGGCTCTGAAGACACCACTCCAGAGCCCGGCACCAGCCCCGCAACCCCCACGCTGCCCACCCTGGGTGGAGAGGAAGGTAGGTGTGCACCCCAAGCTCCCGGACCCGGTGAGGAGGGGACACTCCCATGCACTGGGAGCAGGGAGCACCTTGCTGCCCACATCTCCATCCTGCAGATGCTGCTGACACGGAGACCCTGAAGAAGCTGCCGCTGAGCAAACCCCCATTGGGAACGGACTCGAGGAGACGGGAGCCCTCTGCCAGGACCAAGGGCCAGGGCCGTGCCCCGCTGCGCACGCGAGCCCAGGTGCCCATCCCCGGCAGGAGCTGCGCCCCACGACCCCCATCCCCACCCTGAGCCTCCAGCCCACGCCAGGCTTGCTTTGCATCCTTCCCCTTATCAGCACCCAGCACAGCGCAGCCACAACAGTGCATCCCACACTGGGCTCCATCCTTGGAAATGCTTTCCCCTCTCTGCCCCTTGGAGAGGAGACCCTGGTGCCCCTGCACAGCCTGCAGTGCACAGCACTCCCTGAACCCCACCGGCTGCATGCTGAGCTCTGCCCTTCTGCCCTAGCACAACCACCCCACGGCCACCCCACAGATCTTTGAGGGCAGCGCAGAGGAAGAGGAGTTCCTGCAGATCAAGGTGCGGGGGGCGGCTGGGGGCCGTGGAGCAGCTGGGCACAGGAGGCACGGGGCAAGGATGCAGGGGTCTCGCTCACGGTGCTCCTCTCTCCTGCACAGACCACACCGAAGGGGCTGCCCCAGCGTGTGCCCATGGCCCCCGGGCTGGATGTGACCCTGCAGGTGAGGGGGGGTTGGTGCCGGTGCCCCCCATCCCCCATCCCCACAGCTCACAGCTCGTTCCCCTCCAGATGCACAATGGCTCCAACTGCATCTGCCCTGCGCGCCCCGGTCCTCCTGGCCCCAAGGTAAGAGAGGGGTCCTGCGGGGGGCAGGCGGGCTTGGGGATCTGTGGGGAGAAACCCAGGGCTCTTTTCACCTTTTTCTACTCTGGATTTGGATTGTTGCTTCGGAGTGTGCATTGCAGGGACAGTCCCAGTGTCGGGGCAGGAGCCAGGCTCTGTCTTCATCCCAACAGGGAGAGAAAGGCGACCGCGGTTTCCCCGGGGAGCGGGGCCAGCCAGGGCTGTCTGGGGAGAGAGGGAGGACAGGCAGCCCGGGGCCGCCGGGTCACCAGGGGCCTCGGGGCCCCCCTGGACCACCAGGACCTCCAGGGCCACCGGGACCACCGGGTGCTGGGGGAGCCAGGAGTCCACCTGCACCCGCAGCGGTCTCCAAGGAATCAGAGAGAGAGGTGAGAGGTGGAGAGGGGGCATCTGGGGTGGGTGACACAGGTGGGTGATGGAGGGACGGGGGATGATGCCGGGGTGGATGGGCAGTGCTGGAGCTGCTGTGGGGTCCATCCCCAGCTGGACCTGCAGGGACGGGCAGGGACACAGAGCTGCAGAGGTGGGTAGGGGGCCCACGGGACATGACACTGCCATTCACCAATGCCACTCTCTCCTCTCTCCCTCCACCCTGACAGCTGGGAGCAGCCAGCCCCACCGGGAAGCCAGGACCCCCCGGCACCCCAGGGCTGCCTGGCCCCCCCGGCCCCCCAGGCTACCCAGGTCATGAAGGCACTCCAGGGCTCCCTGGGCGGGAGGGGCAGCCTGGTCCCCCCGGCCCACCAGGGGCCGTGGGACCGCCTGGGTTCCCAGGGAGTGAAGGAGCTCCAGGATCCCCTGGCTTGGCTGGGCCCGATGGCCCCCCAGGGGCACCGGGACTCCCAGGCACACAGGGACCCCCTGGAGCACCTGGGCACGAAGGGCCCCCTGGCCCCCCGGGACCTGCATCATTTCCTGGCAAACCAGGGCTCCGAGGAGAGCCAGGATTCCCAGGATTAAAGGTAAGGAGGGGTCTCAGAGGGATTTCCAGCCTTTCCACTCACAAACCCCAGGAGGTGGGATGGGGCACCGAGATGCACCCAGCTCCATGCTCTGCTGCTGCGGAGCCCTGGGGAGACATGGGCCCCACACTCATGGCCCCATGTGCTGCATCCCGGCAGGGTGAGAAGGGTGAGCAAGGACTGCCAGGCATGCCAGGGAGCCCTGGCCGCACCGGGGAGATGGGAGCCCCAGGGATGCCCGGTCCTATGGGACCACCGGGGCCACCGGGGGACTACAGGGTGAGTACAGGGCTGGGGGTGCTTAGGGTGGTCGCAGTGCCCAGCGCTCAACCTGCACATCCCTTCATCCCAGTGTGAACCACGCCATGCTGGGCACCATGGAGCCACTGGGCATCATGGAGCAACTGGGCCACCGGGTCCCAAGGTGAGCAGGGCAGCAGACACTGGGTTTGGGGTGCTCATGGGTCTGGGATCACCTGCATCAGGGTGCTTATGGGACCACTCTGCTTTCTTCCAGGGTGAAAAGGGTGATCCAGGAGAGCGGGTTTGTACAGGGTGTTGCACGGGGGGAGCTGGTGGGGGTATGGGGGTGGGTGAGTTGCACCATCCCCTGCAGCACATGCACATTGCACACCCGACATGTGCTCTTCCTCCCCGCCCTTGACCCTGCCTCACTGTGCCACCCAGGGGTGCTGCTATGGGGAGCCCGGCTGCAAACCAGGCCATCTCCCATTCCCCAGCCCTGGCAGCCAGCCCAGCGCCTGGTACCAACCGGTGAGTCCTGGGGTGGGGGTGACGAGGGGGGAGGGGGTGGCAAGAGGAGCTCAGCCTCCATCTGCTCACGTTCCCTTTGCAGCACAGCAAGGAGGAGCCGGATATCTACGGAGCAATCATCCCCCATGTGAGAGATTGCACCCAGCGTGACGTAGAGCCGCCCAGCCCAGGAGCAGCACCAAACCACCCTAAATCTTCACACTGCTCTTCCTGCAGGGTCCCCGAGGTCCCCCCGGTCCGCCCGGTCCCCCCGGCCCCCCCGGAGCACCAGGACTCCTCTACCTCAATGTAAGGCCCTGCACAGGCAGCGCACACCTCTGTGCCGCGGTGCACACGTGTGTGAGCGTGCAGTGTGAGGTTCTCCCCGTGCATCCTCCCGTTTCTGCTCGCAGCGGGTGTATCCCATGCGCGGACAGCAGCCCTGCAAGCAGCCGGTAAGCTCGCCGTCCCCTCCCTGCGAGCTGTCACTGCCGTGCACCTGTGTCCCAGCAGCAGTAACAGCCCCGTTTGCATTCACAGGCATCGCCCAATGCAGCCTGGGCAGTGGGTAAGGGCTCTCCAGGTATTTGGGTGAACTCCTGCCTCTTTGGAAGCAACTTTTGCAAAGCTTCATGCCCTTGCACCAGGGCTGTGGCGTTGTCCTGGTGTCCCCATGGTGTTGGGGTGCCCTGTGACCCCAACCCTACCCCTAAACCCAACCCCAACCCAACCCCAGTCCTACCTTTAACCCAAACCCTCCTCAGCTTCTCCAGATGCTGATGTTCCCCATCCAGAGCGGCTGGAGCCCAGCGCCGACCTCCGGGTGCGTGGGGGGCTGTGCCCATGGGTAACCCCAATGTGTAGGCAGCTCCCCATGGGCAGGGGGGGTCAGCTAAGCCCTGACCTCCCTCCATGTCCCTCCCAGCGCCAGACGTGGGTGTTCAGGACTAAGGAGCTGATGCTGAGGACTGGCAGCTCTGTCCCCGAGGGCAGCCTGGTCTACGTGCAGGAGGGGAGCAACGCCTTCCTGCGCACCCCCCGGGGCTGGAGCAGGCTGCTGGTACCGTGCTGGGATGGGGGGGGAGGACACATAATGTGGCTGCCCCCCCCCAACTGCTCTTCTGCAGCTGGAGGACTCGGAGTCGCTCTTTGTGGGTGATGACCCCTCCGCCTCCACGCCGCAGTACCAGGTGAGGCAAAGGGACAGACCCCCGTGGGGGGGGGGTGCACCCCTGGGACTGCCCTCCCATCTCTGTGCAGGAGGCGAAGCAGGCACAGACACGAGGTACCAACACAGAGCCACCCTCAGGGGCCCGGGCAGACTCATTGGTGAGCAGAGGGATGGAGGTGGCACCAGGAGACCCCGGGTGGCAGTGGGATGAGGAGGGGGATGCACCCTGGGCACCGAGACTGCTGTCCCCAGGTGTCCCCACTATTGCAGGTCCCGAAGGAGGATGGAGCTGGGCTGCCCGGCACCCTGCCGACCACCGCCGCCCCCAGGATGCCCTCTGTGAGCATTGCCCCATTTCCTGGCCCCTTCCAACCCCACGGTGCTCGGGGAGCCCCCCCTGTGTCCGTGGGTCTGTATAGACCTCGATGCCCGACCCAGGGGACTGCAGTACCCCATGGGGTGCGGGATGACGGCACGTGCCCCGGCAGCCCCGGCCCCCAATGCGCTGCCACCCGCTGTCCCCGTAGCTCCGTCTGGTGGCCCTGAACGCGCCCCTCTCCGGGGACATGAGCGGCATCCGCGGCGCCGACCTGCAGTGCTACCGGCAGTCACAGGAGGCCCGGCTCTACGGCACTTTCCGGGCGTTCCTGTCGGCTCCCAGCCAGGACCTGGCCTCCATCGTCAAGAGGACGGACAGGACCCTCCCCATCGTCAACCTGAAGGCAGGCGGCCCTACCCCCGAGGGCTCAGGGTGTCCCCCCAGGGAGCACGGGCTCTCCACGTGTTTTCTTCTACCGATACGAACCCAGAGAATGGGGACAAGGGGCTTTGGGGGGCACTTGCCCCCCACCTCCAGCTCAGTGCCACCCCCACATTCCCAGGGCCAGCTGCTGGCTCGCTCCTGGAGCTCCCTCCTGCAGAGCCAGGCTGGAGCGGCCCCGCGGAGCCCCATCTACACCTTCAATGGGCGCGACGTGCTGACGGATGCCCTCTGGTGAGTCCCGGCCCCGCACATCCACGGCATCACGCGACGGTGCAAAGGGCGGGAGGACGGGAAGGGCTCCCCGGGGCTCCCCAACATCCCGTTGCCGCTCGCAGGCCCCGCAGGCTGGCATGGCACGGATCCACGCTGCGGGGCGGCCACGCTCAGCGCCGGGACTGCCAGGGCTGGCGGAGCTCCGGCCCCGGGGACGGCCTGGCGGCCCCGCTGGGTCAGGGCAGGCTGCTGGCCGGGCGGCGGCACAACTGCTCCGAGGCGCTGGTCGTGCTGTGCGTGGAGGTCGCCTTCCCGTATCGCCACATGTGGTGACGGCCCCGAGCCCCGGTGGGGCAGGGAGCACCGGGAGGACGTCCGTCCCGTCCCTGCGCACAGCCAGCCCCGCACCTCCATGTTCGCATTTCCCCCAGAATAAAGGATGAGAAAAAGCTGGTGTTCGGGCCAATGTTCGGCTTCCCTTTATTGGAAGGGAACCTTTAAGGGAGGGACCTCGTTTGGATGCCACCAGCTGCACGGAGGGATGAACCTCATGAGGCCGGGATACGGGGACGGCGCGGGGCTGGGATGCTGCTGCGGGGCTGCTGGTGGGGGAGCAGCGCGCGGTCACAGCGCAGCTCCGCTCCGACAGCGGCCGGGGCAGCAGCAGTGCGGGCCGTGCCGGCGTTGGCACCGCGATGCGTGCGGCAAAGGCAGCGGCGCCGGAGCCACGGGCAGACGAGGCAGCGCTGTGCAGGGGGCCGTCGTGAGTGCTCCCCCCGCAGGGGTGGCTGCGGGGCAGAGGGGCTCAGCGCCTCTTTGGGGCAGCGCAGGCCGGCCAGCGACTCCCAGCGCTGCCCAGCGGAGCCCAGCGTGCCTGTCGTCCCCATCCAAGCCTGTCCAGTCCGTCCCTCCGGCCCCCCGCACCCGCTCCATCCTTCGAACAATAACGACTGAGCATGTGCACGGATCCAGCCGCGCAGGGTCCTCCCTTCTCGCTCCTCTATTGGTCTTCGGCTCTGCCCATCAAGCAGCCGCCCCTTCTGATTGGCTGGTTTTGAAAGCACGGAGCTCCTCGCGGCTGACTAGCAGGAGGCAGGGGCGGGCTCTACGTCCCCGTCGCCCTTCAGCGATTGGCGGCTTTCAGGGGGCGACGCGCGGGGATTGGCGGAGCGTTTCGGCGGGCCCGGCGGAGGTTTGAAACGCGCGGCGCCGTTACCGGCCGCCATCGCTCCGCTCAGCGCCCCGCCGCCATGGAGCTCCCGGACTCCCCGGCGCCGCTCCGAGTGCGTGCGGGGCCGCCGCCCCCCACCCTTCCCTCCCCGCGCCTCGCTGCCCGCGCTCCCCGGGCCCCCCGTCCCTCCCCGGCCCCGCTCAGCTCCGCTCTCTCCCGCGCAGCCCCTGCACGACAATCCCCGCCTGCCCGCGGCCGATGGCGCCCAGAAGCGGCTCTCGGTGGAGCGCATCTACCAGAAGAAGTCGCAGCTGGAGCACATCCTACTGCGGCCCGACACCTACATCGGATCCGTGGAGACCGTCACGCAGGTGGGTGAAGGGCCGGGCCGGGCGCTGCCGGCGGTGCCCGGCGTGAATTGTGTCGCATCCTCCTCCTTTTCAGCAAATGTGGGTGTTCGATGAGGAGCTGGGCCTCAACTGCAGGGACGTGACCTTCGTGCCCGGCCTGTACAAGATCTTCGACGAGATCCTGGGTGAGCGCTGCCCGCAGGGAGCCCCGCGCTGCACGGCTGTGGTACAGAGCCCGCTCAAAGCCTCGATTTTCCTTTTAATGCGATTTTGTGGCGTCCTTCCTTGTACCTCGCCAAACGTCTGCCCTACACGGAGATATGTGGCAGCACCGCGTTGGGTTTTTGCATTTGTCCTGCTGAAAACCCCATGCGATTCACACCTTTTGTTACGGTTTATGTCTTTTGTCTTGCTTGAGAACACGCTCTGATAAAACTCATCTTTCCCTTCCAGTCAATGCTGCGGACAACAAGCAGAGGGATAAAAGCATGTCCTGCATCAAAGTTACAATTGACCCGTGAGTGCTGGTTCTGTGCAATGCCTTCCCCACTCAGCTGGCTCATTCCCTCCCCGCTCTCCTACATCAATCTGGGTGCTGCCGAGCTCTGTGCCCAGCCTTATTCGTGTTAAACCCACCGTGGTTCGTGGGCTGCAAAAGCCTCTTTCCTTGTGTGCTTTCTCGATCTGTTGCAGAGCACAGACTGCTGAGGTGCCACGTTGTGGTTGTTGCAATTGTGGTGACTTCATGTTTTCATTCCACCACTGAACGCATGCTTGGTGGTGGTCTATTTTATTGGTGCTCTCTGCAACTCTGAAACTGGAGGGCTTTTTGTAGACTTGCCCTCCCTCTGCTGGCTGTTGCCGCACTTGCTGAACAGAAACCTGTTCCTGATGAAATGGTGGCCTTTCCCTGGAGATCCTGTGTGTTTGTTCCAGAGCTCAGTCATCTGCAGCGTTACAAACACGCTTTTCCCCTCCTCCAGAGAGAATAACACCATCAGTGTGTGGAACAATGGGAAAGGCATTCCAGTCGTTGAACATAAAGTGGAAAAGGTCTATGTGCCAGCACTCATCTTTGGTCAGCTGCTAACATCCAGCAACTATGATGATGATGAAAAGAAAGTCACAGGTAGGGAACACTGCAGTACAAATATACCTGGGCAGCCTGATTGGTGTGCTTGTGAGCTGAAGTACCTGGTGTAATAACTGGTGTTAATTAAATATGGTTTTATAGTGGCTGCAGGGTTTGTGGGACAGTGTTTATTGTTAGTCATACTTGGTGCTGAAGTGAATGAGCTCTTGTTAGTCCAGAGTTCTCTCCGGTGGTTTTGAGCAAAGGTAACAACACAAACATGTTTTCCTCCTAAATCCAGGTGGGCGAAATGGTTATGGAGCCAAACTGTGCAACATATTCAGCACCAAATTTACTGTGGAGACTGCGTGTCGTGAATACAAAAAGTTGTTCAAGCAGGTATGAACGCTTCTCATTTCCCTGAGGTTGTACCTGAGATTTGCAAATTAGACTTGAGTTTTTCCTATATAAATCTAGGTGTCATTGGTGCAACTAGAATAAACCTGGTCAACAGCTACTGTACCAACAACTGTGATTCAGACAAATACTGAGATGAGCAGACATAATCAGAATCTAGTTTATAACCAGTGCTTTTTTCCTTAAAGTATTTAAAACTCCGAAGTCAGCTTGCTGCTGTTAGGAACTATGCTGGTTTGTTGCACTCACAACTCACAAAAACTCATCTTCTCAGACCTGGACAGACAACATGGGGAAGGCCGGTGAAATGAAGCTGAAGCATTTTGATGGAGAAGATTACACCTGTGTCACCTTCCAACCTGATCTGTCGAAATTCAAAATGACGACTCTCGACAAGGACATTGTGGCTCTGATGTCCCGAAGAGCGTATGATATTGCTGGATCCACAAAGGATGTCAAAGTTTTCCTGAATGGGAAGAGGCTGCCTGTAAGTGAGCATTTAATCAGGACGAGAACATCTGTATTTCTCATGCCGTTTAACCAGTGAGATTTTGTTGAAGCAATTTATGCCATTACACATAATAAAGTGAAAGCTTGCCGAGTGATTTTCCCTACCAGCTTTTCAGGAGGATGTGCATTAAGTATTTATAGGAGCTGTTACAAATGAGTTGTCTGCTTTCATTTGTAGGTGAAAGGATTCCGCAGCTACGTGGACCTCTATCTGAAGGACAAAGTGGATGAGACTGGAAATGCACTTAAGGTCATTCATGAGGAAGTGAATTCCAGATGGGAAGTGTGCTTGACTTTAAGTGAAAAAGGCTTCCAGCAAGTTAGCTTTGTCAACAGCATTGCCACCACAAAGGTAATTCTTTCGCTCCTACAGTCACGTTCACTTCATATTCTTCATTACTGGCACTGTTTTGTTTCACTGGAGTCACCTCGAGTTCTTTGGTCCCGTTTTCCCCTAGGGTGGCAGGCACGTTGATTACGTAGCTGACCAGATTGTGACTAAACTCATTGATGTTGTGAAAAAGAAGAACAAAAACGGAGTTGGAGTGAAACCGTTTCAGGTGCGATGTCAGAATTTCCAATTAAAGAAGCCTGAATATATTCCATTTTAATCCAACAGACCATATTCTCTTTGCTCAGGTGAAGCAGAGTGCCCTGAGTAAGGAAGCACTACGGCTCAGTAGCTGTTAGATTTTTATTTAGTAGGAGGGCTGCTGATGTCTTGACATCCCAAATCACATAACTCTCATCAGCTGTCCTAAATTCTGCCAAAAGACATCTAGGAAAGTTCCAAAAACAAACAGCAATGATTGAACTTGTTTCCCTCGCTGTGTGATCCTGACAGGTGAATCTCAGAAAGAAGACACTGCTGGTACAGGGAGTGGAGCCTGTGCAGTTCGTAATGCTCATCATATTTACCTGCAGGTGAAGAACCACATGTGGATTTTTGTGAATTCCTTGATTGAAAACCCAACCTTTGACTCTCAGACTAAAGAGAACATGACTCTGCAGGCAAAGAGCTTTGGCTCAACATGTAAACTGAGTGAGAAATTTATCAAGGGTGTAAGTATTGGTGTGTGTGGATAAACAACATGTCTGTGAAGCTGCAACTTATGCTTAGCATGGCAAATACGTTGTTTACAAAGTCGTGAATTAAAAGAAAATGTTATAACTTAAAATTAAAGCTTTTCCCACGGTTGATTTCGTTCTCTAATTTTGTTTGGGCACTGCAGGCAGTTGGCTGTGGCATTGTTGAAAGTATCCTAAACTGGGTAAAATTTAAAGCTCAGACCCAGCTGAATAAGAAGTGTTCAGCTGTGAAGCACACCAAGATTAAGGGCGTTCCTAAACTGGATGATGCCAATGATGCTGGTAAGTATTTCACATCCTTTGTAGCCAGTTTGTTCAGAAACAGATAACATTTGCTCACTAGACAAATGAAACAACCATCTTCTAAAGAAAATGACAGCTTGTGCTCATTTTGCATTGCACTATTTGCAGTGCAACCAGGCCTGTATGTTTTATGAGTCGTCTCATGCAACCTGTGGTATGCTAGCCTTGACTTCACTTCTTAATTTGAAGACTTGGGTTTTTGTTTTTTGTTTTTCAGGCAGCAAGAATTCAATAGATTGTACACTCATCCTGACCGAGGGAGACTCAGCCAAAACGCTGGCTGTCTCTGGGTTAGGAGTGGTTGGTAGAGACAAGTATGGAGTATTTCCCCTTCGTGGGAAAATGCTCAACGTCAGGGAAGCTTCTCATAAGCAGGTTAGTGGGAAGACCTTAACAGCCTGTGCTGGGAGCTGTGTGTGCTTTGTGTGTCCTGCAGTGTGTTTTTAACTGAGTCAGTACAGCTTGAGGGCTTTTGATACTGCAGCTCATAAAGGTAGGGGTCTGGTCTCACCTTCAGCTTGCCTTTCTGATTAAGCAGAATACTGAGCAAATCTTGTGCAGTGCTTTGCCTGGAGGGATAGCATTTGTGCTATGGGTTAGGAAATGTTTGAAATTACCTTGGAAAATGTAAAGATAAGACGCTGGATTAGAATTAATAAAATGCTCTAAACAGATGAGGCTCTGGAAAGGCAGAGCATAGTTAGAGGTATACACCTGATGGTTATTTTTGCTGTTGTGAGTCTGATAGAAAAGTCTGTATTCCTTGTGATCTTTTCCAGATAATGGAAAATGCTGAAATCAACAACATCATCAAGATTGTGGGTTTACAGTATAAGAAGAATTATGAAGATCGAGAATCTTTAAAGAGTCTTCGCTATGGGAAGATCATGATCATGACAGATCAGGTTAGGCTCACTGAAATTCAAAACTGGGAGGAGAAGAAGTGCTGGGATACAGAGGATAGAGGAGAATGCCACCTTTCTGCTGCTGTCGTGCCTAATTTTCTGTATTCATCTCTCTCTCATTCTATATTTCAGTGGGTCATAACGTGTTTTCAGATAGGAAGGACAGAGGGGGGGGTGACATTACCAAGTTGCTACCTACTGTTTTTTTGCAGTCTGCTGATACAAAGTCCTTCATACATTCATTCACCTCAAACGTGCCTCTTCTTCCTGTTAACTTTCAGTACTCAAAGTGTGGCCGCTTCTTTGGAACTGAAAGTTAATGGTTTCAATTAACTGGAATTTTGTGTATCCTCTTTATTAAACTAACAACTGGCACTGCCATCAGGGCCCTGGTTAAATTTATACTCTTCTCCAAAATAAAACCACAAAACAGGATCAAGATGGATCTCATATCAAAGGTTTGCTGATTAACTTCATCCATCACAACTGGCCTTCTCTTCTAAGACACAACTTCTTGGAGGAATTTATTACCCCCATCATAAAGGTAAGGGCTGAGGAGGTAGAAAGGTGAAGGAATAGGAACCTGTTGGTCCAAGTCTGCCTCACGTTTCACAATTCACACCTTCATTCATTGTAGGCCTCTAAAAACAAAGAAGAAATTGCGTTCTATAGCATTCCTGAGTTTGAAGAATGGAAAAACAGTACCCAGAACTACAACTCATGGAAAATCAAGTACTACAAAGGTTTGTAGAAAACCTAATACGGTGAAGGCAAATAAGAATGTTCATTATTAAATTCAGTTAGTCCAGCTTCTGCAGAAAGGGTTTGGAGTAGGTGGCCTCCAAAATTCACTTCCCTCCTAAGCTATTCTGGGCTGCTGCGTGCTCATAAGCAAGCTGCCAGATGCAGAACGATGGCTGGATGGTGAGGAATCTCTTCCACTTTGTAGTATTGGTCTCAGACATCTATAGAAGTTCCAGACAACAATCTAGAAGTGCAACTGCTGAGTTGTCTTCAATTCCTACACCTTCTGTGGTACCTTACATCCCATAAAATAAAAACACCTTTATGCTGTACATTTATATGACTTATTACAGAAATTAGATATAGTAATGCCTTCCTATGAAGTGCAACTTAATTTAAGCAAGAAATTAGGATTGACTGGTATTGGTTCTGCAGGTTTGGGTACCAGCACATCGAAGGAGGCTAAGGAATACTTTGCAGATATGGCTAGACATCGAATTGGCTTCAAGTACTCTGGTCCTGAAGATGATGCTGCCATCACCCTGGTAACGTACACTCGACTTAATTGCTGATTTACTACCTTTGGTATTTGGCTGCTTATTTTCTCTAAAAATGCTCTCAGAGGCCTTTGGGCTTGAGATGGTCTCTTTGTTACCAAGGCTACAGCCTCAGTTTAACCAGTAGAAGCAAATTTGTCCACAGAGCTCAGGCCAAGAGCACCCTTTCAGTGATGGCTTTTAAATATAGCTCAGAACAAACTAACCACTACAAACCAATTGACATTTTCAGACACAATAGTAAATATTCCTTCAACATTACTCTGTGTGTTCTGCTGCAGTTTTCTCTGAGCCAAACCTCTCCATTCTCCTCTAGATTTTTTTTCCTCCTGAAATGGTTCACCAGAGGATTTAAAACAGTCCTCGCTTTTGTGAACTCCACCACCCTAAGGAGACGTTGGCTCTCATCTATTCTCACCTATTAGACAGTACCAAAAACTAAGCTTTTTTTAATCCTCTGACGTATTAATTAACAAGGAAGTCTACTTCAGTTTTCTGTTATTCTGTTAAAATTTCATACAGTTAAACCTGGCTGCTGTGTCTCTTACAGACTGGTGGAAATTCAGAATGTTCAGCTCCAAGAATCTGTTACTGCACTTCTCAGGCTCCTAAGTCAGCCTGCTTTACCGTGTTCTTCTGCTGAAACTCTTCCTGTGTGCTTTCCTTTTCTTCACATTCCAGTAGGGCACACAGAGTGTCCCAGAACTGAGTTATTTCTCATTTTGCAACACAGGCCTTTAGTAAGAAGAAGGTAGAAGAGCGAAAGGAATGGCTGACTAATTTCATGGAGGATCGAAGACAGCGGAAGCTGCAAGGCCTGCCAGAGGTAAAAGGTTGATTACATGAAGGAATTTGGTTTCCTGTCTCCCTGTTCTCAGTTTCATTCTGGCAAGCTAGGGCTGTATGCAATGTAGTCATTGGGTTACAGGACAGATGTACAATGCTTTGGGATTTTGCAGATTTGCTTCTCCTTTTTGCATTGTATTAGTTATAACCTCAGTGTCAATGAGTCGATCGTTCTTTTCATTTCTAACTCTTCCAAATTACTTTATTCAAAAGGGAAATGACAACTTGAGCAGAATTAGGTGAACGTGCTTCAGGGGAAGCATCATTTTGTTTTTTCATGCTGAGAATGTCATCACTTTAACTGTGTTTACCTATAGTCTTACCAGGAGCCTCCATTTGAGTGAAACTAGCCAAGTGTGAGCTAAGAAACAGGTTAAGCCTTGCTAAAATTAAAGCACTCTTGCATTTGTTTTTCTTAGGACTATCTGTATGGGAAAGATACTAATTACCTGACATACAACGACTTCATCAACAAGGAGTTGGTCCTGTTCTCAAACTCAGATAATGAAAGATCGATCCCATCTCTGGTTGATGGTAAGTTATTTCAAGACAGTGATTCCATGTAGGGCTTTCCTGAAATGTGCCAAGGGAATGACTTGGTATGAAGTGGGAATTTGGTGATACTGGGTTAGCGTTCTAAACTCCAATTTCTACCTTCCAAGTTTTTTTAACCTTTGGCTTAAATGTCTTTCCTGCTCTCTACTTAAATCTGGTGGTGCAGAATCTTTAGGTCTCTAAGTTTCTGTTGGTCTCTAGAGAGCAGAAGCTAAGTGAAACCTTTTGTACGTTAAAAACACGAGGTCTTTTTTTTCTGTGCAGGTTTGAAGCCAGGCCAGAGGAAAGTTCTGTTCACGTGTTTCAAAAGAAACGACAAACGGGAGGTGAAGGTTGCTCAGCTGGCTGGTTCTGTAGCTGAGATGTCCTCGTACCATCATGGTGAGGTAAGAGCCCCTCCTCATTGTGCAAAATGCCTGAAAAAAAAGAGAAATATTTCAATTTCATGAGAGTGGCTGCTCTGCCTGTCTTGCCCACACCTCATGGGATGTGTTTTGTTAGGAAAGTGGAACGAGAAAAACCTGCTTTATTTATGATGGATTTGGGAGGACATCTTTTATGAGCTGAATTTATCTTCCATATCAGTTCTGTTCTTAGTGCAGGTTTTACCTTTAATGTTGTCCTTTCAGTGAAGAATTATGCTTTTTTAACTGTGAACCTTCTATCTTGCAGGCATCGCTGATGATGACCATCATAAACCTGGCTCAGAACTTTGTGGGCAGTAACAACCTCAACCTGCTGCAGCCCATCGGTCAGTTTGGCACGAGGCTGCATGGTGGGAAGGACTCTGCGAGCCCTCGATACATCTTCACAATGCTAAGGTTGGCATTGAAGTCATCTTACAGTCTTAAGTATTTTCAGCATTGCTGCAAGACTCGATTTAACAGCATTTAAAATGAAGAGTAATGTTTTCCCTTAAAGTCTCTAAAACTGCACCATTTGAATAAAAAAGATCAGCCATGATTTGTGGGACTTGGACTCTAGATCCAGATGTGTAAACTTGATTTGCTGTGCTACGTATGTGATAGGAATAGCATGGAATGCAGAAATGAGACAAAACCAATGTGGGGAGACTTCTGGGTAGGATAAAAAATGAACTTGAATTGAGAGAGTTGTGTTCTAGTATCTTAAAGCACAGTGTGGTGTCTCATTTACACAAAGTACAAACTTCTGGGGTTGCACAGTGTGACAAGTAGGGGCTGATGAGACTGCTCAAGATGCAGCTCTCGTTTGAGTGTTACTCCAGAAGCCTGGTTTTCTCACAAACACCAGACTGGTTCATATGGAAAAAAGCAAACCATGATTTATTTGTTTGATCGGACTTTGGGGGTTCTTTTTCATTGCAGGCATTGCTGTGTAATGGGAATTTGGGCTGATGTTCTCTTTTCTCTTCTAGCCCACTGGCACGGCTGCTGTTCCCACCAGTGGATGACAACGTCCTGAGGTTCCTCTATGATGACAACCAACGTGTGGAGCCGGAGTGGTACATGCCTATAATTCCCATGGTGCTGATAAACGGGGCAGAAGGGATTGGCACTGGCTGGTCCTGTAAGATCCCCAACTTTGATATCAGGGAGACTGTGAATAACATCCGTCGTCTGCTGGATGGAAACGAGCCTTTGCCAATGGTAAATAATGTATTTAAGAAATTCTCACTTGTTGGGTTATTCAGCATATACTGAAGCATATGATGCTTTTTTTGTTTTTTTTGAGTGCTTGCAATCCAGTGTTTTGTTTTCTGCTTAGCTTCCCAGCTACAAGAATTTCAAAGGCACAATAGATGAGCTTGGACCTAACCAGTATGTGATAAGTGGTGAAGTGTCCATCCTCGATTCCACGACCATTGAAATCACTGAGCTGCCTGTCAGAACATGGACACAGGTAACGAACACTGAATTTGCCCTGTAGAGTAAAAAGTGATTATGAGTGTTTACTGGCTTTTCATCTCCGTGGACCAGTGGGTCTGACTTTGATTCTTTTGTCAGACCTACAAAGAGCAAGTTCTGGAGCCGATGCTAAATGGGACTGAGAAGACCCCCTCACTGATCACAGACTATAAAGAATATCACACTGACACCACGGTGAAGTTTGTAGTGAAGATGAGCGAGGAAAAACTAGCTGAAGCTGAAGCAGTGGGGTTGCATAAGGTTTTCAAACTCCAAACAAATCTAACATGCAACTCTATGGTACGTAATAGATTTTGCTGAAGAGAGTTCTTGGTTTAACTCAGTCTCTGTGTACAGTTGCAGTTCCTGCTTCTCATGAAAATATTCCTTTTCAGCAGCTTTTTGACTTGGTTTCCTGATATTACTGGTTTTAAGTCAGCTTTCTAAATTCACCTTTAAAAGCTAACGAGGCTGACTTGGCAGTGGGTCCCACATGGGCTGGATTTGCCTGTTGGTGTCAGAGAGATCCGAAATCTCACCGTATCCTTTGGTGTGTCAAGGCCACACCTCTGAATGTCCAGATCCCGACAGTGTGTGATGTTTGATGCAAGGAACAGATCCAACAAATAGCTTTAAGATTCAAGTAACGTTAGCTCTACTATGTTATTAACTATTTAGAAGTTCTAAAATTGTCTCTGCTGCTGTGCTTGCAAGCTGAAATAATTTCTGAAACAACACTAAGGTTTAAAATCAGTTGGTTAATAAATCAACTGTAGGATCACATCTGTGCTACATCTAACTTCCAGTGGTTTTGAAAATCAGTTTTACAGTCACAGCACCCGTGTTCTTTTATCTAGGTTCTTTTTGACCATGTTGGCTTTCTCAAGAAGTACGAGTCTCCCCAGGATATCCTTAAAGAGTTCTTTGAACTCAGGCTCCGCTACTACAGTTTGAGGAAAGAATGGCTTATTGGGATGCTGGGAGCTGAGTCTGCAAAGCTGAGCAACCAGGCTCGATTCATCCTGGAGAAAATAGATGGCAAAATTGTGATTGGTACGTGCTGCTCTTGGCTCTTTGGCTCTTGAAACTAGGAGAACTGGGTGCTCTCTTGAGCTCTGTCAGCACCCTCTCAGCCCCAGTCTGGCTTTTCACAAAACACACCGGAGCTTATCTTTCTGTTCTCGTAACATATAAGAGGAAAATGCTTCGTAGAACATCCTTCCTCTATAGGGCTCTGCACGTATAAATTAAACCAGAACTCTTACAGCTTTCCCATAGTGCGTTTGACACTGCTTGAAAAGTATACCTGCATAAAGGTGTACCTGTAAAAGTGTACGGTGGGGGGCTGGAAAGAGTTTCCAGTTTGTTTGGGCTTTCTGTTCAAACGAATTCTTAGGAGCCTGTATCTTTCCTGCGTTATCTTTGTGAAACTGCAAAATATTCCAAACCGTGTTCTCAGTGAAGTGGAGTTTCAAAGTTAGAAGACAGCCAAGCTCACAGCATCTGAGCATCATGAGCTGGAAAAAGAAACAGATCTTTGTTTACAGCATTTGGACTTCTCAGTCAGCTCCAGCTCAGTCTACAAGGCAGTCTGTCTTTCACTTGCGTGTATGGAGAGCGCAGCTGGACGAAGGGTCATGAGATGCTCTGTGGTTTGTGTCTGAAGGCTGCCCAGTGATCCTGCAGTCTGTGTCTGTTTGACTCAAGAATGCATTTCCTTGGGTTGTTGCAATAAGCAGTTCCAAGGCTGGCAGAGCTGGTTTCATTTGTATTTGTGTCTCGTGGATGATTGCTTCTGCGACATTAAAAAGAAAAAAAATCCAGCTGAAGCATTTCCATTGGTTGAGACATTTATAGAATAAATTTCCCAAGTGATGCCTGATGAGGCTCATGCTATACTGAAGCCTTGAAGTCACATCAGGGCTTTTTCCTCCACCTGCCTATTATCATAAAACCATTCTGATACCATCACGCTTCCTCCCCCCCCACCAAATTCAGACTCTATTTAGGGCAGGGGAAATGCATGTATGGAAATGAAGGAGCAAATGTTTAAAGTGCTCCAGCAGGTGTTCCTGACAGGCCTGGGAGAAATGCTGAGCTAACAGATCACCTCCTAAATAGCAATTTTTGGGTGTTATTTTAAGATCTGCCACGTGTCCCAGCTCCAATTAGGAAAGGCTGTTTTAGAGCCATATAGGATGCTGAACTGTTTTAACCACTGGAGTCAAAATGTAAAGGTCATTTGTCTTTCCTAACAGGGGCTGCAGTGGTCACTAACTGGCAATTCTGAAATGTCTGTTTACAGAAAACAAGCCCAAGAAAGAACTGATTCAGGTTCTTATCCAAAGAGGATATGAATCGGATCCAGTGAAGGCCTGGAAGGAATTGCAAAACAAGGTAATACTTCAGTCATCCATTCATTATCAGTTCATAGGAAGAAGCACAAGTTGCTTTGCCATTTGGAGAATTCAAGAGCTTGTGTCTGATAGGGGAAAGTGAGACAAAAAACCGTTTAGTTTGTCGTTCAGAAGGCACTGACACAGAGAGTGACACTGATCCAGCAGTGGCAAAGTCCTACTGCTTCCATTTCCAGTGCTTTTTAAGGGTTCTGCTCTTCCAGTGTGACACAGTTGTTGTAAAAGGGCAGCGAGGAAGATGACAGGTGTTAAGCAGCCTGAGGAAAACTTGCTCTCTCAAGACAGGTCAAACAGAGCAGAGCAAAAGAGCTTTGAAGAATTCTTTGGACTCCTCTGTGTGGTAGCAGCTTTCAGGCCATAACTCCTTCTCTGCCCATTTCTGAATTGTGCTTTACAGCTCCAGGGCACTGTAAGCACATGGCAGCCCTGTCATTGTGTGTGGCTGTATTTGCAGACAGTGTTTGATTAAATTCTCATTCAGGAGGAAGAAGAAGAAGGAGATGAGAGTGACAAAGAATCAGCTGCAGCTACTGGGCCAGATTTCAACTATCTTCTGAACATGCCCCTTTGGTACCTGACTAAGGAGAAGAAGGATGAGCTCTGCAAGCAGAGAGATAACAAAGTATGCTCCTTATTTTTCTCATAAAAGCATTACGTTTTTCTGTGTTGGGTTAAACTGTGTGGCTCACTCGTGATTCTCACCTGTGATTCACTTTAGGAAAAGGAGCTGGAAGACTTGAAGTGCAAGAGCCCCTCTGACCTGTGGAAAGAAGATCTTGCTGCCTTTGTTGAAGAGCTTGATGTATGTCAGTGGTTCTGTGCAGATGACTGACTCCCTTGTGGCCTTATCCAGCTGTTAATTGAATTCTTTGCCATAACAGGAAACTACAAATGGAAATTTGTATGTCTTGCATTAAGTTCACTCCAGTAGGGGAATTAAAGCTTTCCCTGCCTTCCTAGGATAGGGTAGGAATACCTGCTGTGGGGCAGGCACTCAAACCACCAAGGAGGCTGTGGGAAGGAAGTCAGTGATCCATGAGGAGGAGTTCTAAGTGAGCCTGAGAGGAAAGCAGAAAAAATAGCAGAGAGGGAAGCTTCCTTGAAGCTGATGATAGGAATTCTATCAGTGAGCTCAGAGGGTTTTCCTGCACAGGCTGTGATGGTGGGGTTTTTTCCAGCAGGACACTGGTTCTTATTCTCACGGCTGTGTCACTTCATGTTCAATTCTGCAGGCAGTAGAAGCCAAGCAAATGCAGGATGAAATGGCAGGGATAACTGGCAAACCTTTAAAGGCAAAAGGAGGGAAACAAGGAGGGAAGCAGAAGGTGACAAAGGCACAGCTGACAGAAGTGATGCCTTCACCTCATGGCATAAGGGTTGTTCCTCAGATCACTGCAGAAATGAAGGCGGAGGCAGAAAAGAGAACTAAAAGGAAGATAAAGGTAAGAAATATCCAGATGCTCCAAACACTTCTATTGCATCCTCTCCAATTCAGACAGTCCTGTAGAAACACGTTTTTGTTAGCTGAACTGAGCTGTGCCATTCAGCTTTCTGCAGCCTGGAAAACAGAAATACCCCTACACCTGTGCTGGCCTGTAATCAGGTGCTGCTCCTTTCCTGCACACAACTCCATCTCACAGCTTTTCCAGTTACATTTGCGCTGTTGATTTAACCCACCCTGTTGGAGTTGTGCATCCTCAACACGCCCTGGGGCCATGCCATCAGCACACACAGGCAGTCCCAAAGCACATCAGGTGTGGGCACAAAGTTCCTGTTTTTGTTGTGTTGGATTCTGCACTGTCAGTCACCTGACCTGGGAATACTTGCCTGATTTGCTCAGTTTCAGACGGTCTGTGTCACAAACTCAGACCTTTTACATTGCCAACTTCTGTGTGTATAAACCAAACTTCTTTCTGTGCCTCTTCCAGTTGTGAGTTAATTTCCTATCTATTTGACAATATCTGCTTTTATCTTCAGAGTGAAAAAAATGATTCTGATGAGAAACAAGAAGGAAACTCATCTGGGGATAAGGAGCCCTCAAGCCTTAAGGAACGATTAGCACAGAAGCGTAAAGCCGAGCAAGGTAACCATGTGTGCGTGATTCCATCATGGAAAGTGAGGGGAAGGGCGGCTGGCTTGGTTATCTGCCTCTTCCCAACGTGCTGAGTGACATCTAGGATTGGTATGTTTGGAAAAAATAGGCGAGGGAGATATGATATGAAGAGATCCTGGCTGACAGCCAAGCTGGTGGCATGGTCACTGTTTCCCTTGGACACTTAAGCCAGAATCCTCTCAATTCAGCGATGCATTTCTAAGCCGAGCTCCAGCTAAGCCCGGTGCACGCGTGGATGTTGGGGTCCATCCCTCCTCCCGATGTTTTTCAGGCACCAAGAGGCAGACCACTCTCCCATTTAAACCAATAAAGAAAATGAAGCGCAACCCTTGGTCTGACTCAGAGTCTGACTCAGAGTCGGATGATTTCGAAGTGCCTTCTAAAAGAGAGCGAGTGGTTCGCCAGGCAGCAGGTGAGTGCTGGCACGGGGGGAGAAGTGGAACAGAGCTGTTCAGAGAGATCCCAGAGTCAGCCAGAAAGCAGTTGTAAAGGCTTATTTATCTTACTTTATGTAGCAATTAAATATTTCTAATCTTTGAGTAGAATTTCACAACAATCTTTCAAGGGAAAGCAGAGAAGAAATTATTGTTTCATATTAGGCAGCTTTCTTAGCAAATCAAATGTGTTCTTGCCAAGTGAGCCCAGAATACGCCAGCAACTTGCAGTCTTCTCAGTGTCTTCCTCGGTATCTGCTTGGTTTTGAGTCTTTTTAAATTAATAGCTACATCTAAAACACTGGAAAGGGAGTTGAGCTGCTTAATACCGAGTGTGTAAAATGTTATCTGTGTTATTTCGTCAGCCAAAATCAAACCCATGGTCAATTCAGACTCGGATGCAGATCTTAACAGCTCAGATGAGGAGTCTGAGTATCAGGGGAACAGTGAAAGCAACAGTGACTCAGATACAAACTGGAAAAAGAAACCTCCCAAGCCCAAAGCTGCCCCAAAGTGAGTATTTCTTCATGCAGGCACTGGAGATGAGCTGTGCTCACACTGCTGACATTATTTACTAATAGTTCTTCTTACATACACCTGTGTAGTGTGCCATCAGTTACAGAAATAACGGGTTCTGTGTTCTAGGGAAACCACAGAGAAAAAAGCTAAAGCTCCCAAGGAAAAGCCGCTGCCAGATGCTGTCCCTGGTGAGTCCAGGTCCTTCTAAACCTCGTCCACTTTCCTATGCCAGTGCAGCTCACTGGATGCTGATCTCTGTGTAATGCCAACAAGGGCAGATATCAGAGTCACACCACGCAAAGAAACTGATGCTGGAGTGCAAGCTGGTGTTGCTGCCCAGGATTTTGCCTGCTTCAGCTTCTCTTTGTGTTTATTCCATTTTTTGATAGCTGTCATAAAGTTGAACACAATTATTTCCTTCTGCTCTGATGTTTACAGCCAGGGTAGATCAGTTAGCTGTTTCAGACCTGCTTCCTCCTTTCTCTGTTCAGTTCGAGCCCAAGATGTTGCTACTGAAAGTGTGAGTCAGGATCCTGCAGCTCCTCCTGTCTCCGTGCCTCGCAGTCAGGCCGTGCCTAAGAAGCCTGCAGCAGCTAAGAAGGGCAGCACTGCCAAGGGTAAGGCAAAGCTCGGGCTCTGAGCTCTGCAGCCATTGAAAAGGTAATTCTGAGGTAGCAGTTACTCCTGTGGGAAACGAGTGAGTGGTTTTGTCAGGCATTTGGAGTTTAATTCCATGAGAGATGTGCATTCAGGTGTTGTCATTCAGAAGTGGTTTGCTCATTTCAACTCGGTTTGGAGACGTGCTGTTAGAAAATGTCAAAATACAGGCGAGGAACCTCAGTAACTGCTCGGGATGAGGTGGAAATACGTTCCTTGCCTGTGCAAGGTGTAAGATTGGTTACACGGCTTTGAGACTTCAGAACTTCTCCGTTGGAAATGGTCTGTAAGTGGCTCTGGGTGCGTTTAAATTTGATCCACTCGGTCCTCCAGGCAGATGAATCCTTGCTGTTCAGAGCTGCTCTCTTTCTAGAGAGCGGTGCTTCCCGATGGGATGAGCTGTGTGCCCACCTGGCGGGCAGCAGCTGTGCTGGAAGTGAGACCTGTGAGTGCGATGAAAAGCAGCAAATTATTATATTACATGAAAAGCTCAAACACAGCGTTGTGTTTCAGATAACCAGCCGTCCATCGTGGATATTCTCACCAAGAAGGCAGCACCAAAACCCCAAGGGGCAGCGCTGAGGGAGGAGCTCCCACCTTCCAAAGCCGCAGCCAAGAAGCCCGGTGCCCCCAGGGGGCGGAAGGCCGCCAAAAGGCTGTCGAGTTCTTCTGATTCAGACTCAGATTTCGGCTCAAAGCCTTCCAAATCCATTGCAGTAAAGGTTTGTGCACTGCCACTCGTTTGTGCTGAGGGGGCACCGGGGTGCAGTGTGTTATTCTGGAGGAAGAGTGGGCTGGAGAAGCAGAAGCTCATCTCGTCTCTGTGATGGGGGGAGCTGGGTGAGAAGGGCACGCCGTGCCTGGCTGCGTGTCCTGGGCTGCTGGATTGGCCTCGTCAGTCCGAGGAGCAGCCCTGCCTGACAGCAGTGCGTGCTGTGCTCTGTGCTCAGGTGTGTGAGTCACTTCTCGGCTTCTTTCTCTCCAGAAACGCAAGCGGGACGTCGATGACAGCTACGGCATGGACCTGACTGCAGACAGAGCTGCAGCAGCTGCGCCCCGCAGCCGGCCTGGGCGCCTCAAAAAGCCCGTCCAGTACCTGGAGTCCTCTGATGAGGATGATATGTTCTGAGTTTTTATGAAGTTTTAAACAGTTGGGTTACGGACTAGCAGTGAGCAGAGCTCATGACAAACTTCAGCCAAGGAACTTCTCAGACTAGGAGTCTTTGCTAATTTAACCTCAAAAGTCTTGGATACAAGTGAATACAGAATATTCTTCTAGCTTTAGGATAATTCAGACTTGTTTGTAAACAGGAGCACACACCTGCTGCCCTTTCTCCCAGCTAGTGCTGACCTGTTTCCCTTCTCCCTGTCAGCCAGCTGGAGGTCCTGGTAAGTCTTCTGACTCATTACAGTCATTTTAATTGCAAGACATATTTGTGTATCTCAAGTTCTATAAGTTATATAGATGTTCCCCTTTTTAGATACCTTTAAAATAATAAAATATTTTAGCTTTTCACTCCACAACCAGAGACTTGACATGTGCCCCAGTAGCTCCATTTCTGCCATGCTGACTTTTAGCCTTTGGCTTTTTAAATCCAGCTTTGGTAATGGAGGTCTGTGCAGGCTTGTCTCCACGCTCTGCTGTGGTGGCAGTTTTATCTCCTGACCAGCTGCCAAGAAGCCCAGAGCTCATCCTGGGCCAAGGGCTGCTGCTGCTGTGGAGGGAGCCCAGCATGGCTGGGCAGGCAAGCGTTCCTCACCGAGTCTGTGTGCCGTCCAAAGGGAAGCAGGCTGTTATTCCCACGCACACGCTGGAAAGCAGCAGGTCCCCGTGCTGGGCTTCTCTGCTGCCACTCAGCGCAGGGAAAGTTGTGCAGAGCAGCTCTGAGCAGCGTGGAGCTTCTCGTGCCAGTCTGTACCTGAGGACAGCGCTTCCTTCCCCTCCGCTCCGTGCTGTGGGACCTCAGCACAGCTCCTGTTTTGTGTTCCTCAGCAAAAGCAGGGGAGGGTTGGCTTCCTCTTCCCCTCAGCGGTACTTTACTGGAGTGGGGCTAGTTGTGCTTTGCTTCTCTGAGGGGCTGAGGGATATTTCTTAACTGTCTGTAAATATTTTGTGTTTTTCTAGTCGTAATTGTCACTAAACTGTTCTCTGTCCTTTTAAATATTTACATAATAAAAGTTTTTCTACTCGAGCTTTGTTCAACAAAAAGCACTTGTCCATTCCTGTCCCCCCCTTTCACCCGTGCTGGCTCACCAGAGCCCTGCCTTCTCTCTTCCCCCTCCTCAGGCGTATTCTAAAGGTACGTCAAACTCTACAGCAACTGCATCCCACTTCCCAGCTCCTTCATTGAGCTGCAGCTGAGCTGAGCTGCTTTGTGCGCTGCGTGCTGGGTTGTACGTGGAGCTGTGTGCGGCTCCGTCCGCCCAAGGATGGACGGGAGATGCAGCGGCAGCCCCGCAGCCCGGCCCTGCTCTGCTGGGGCTCCTCCTGCAACCCGCCTGCAGCAGCGCAGCCACCCGGAGCGCCGCGCATCGCTTCTGTTCCCCCCGGGGCTTCTGCCGCAGCTGCTGCCCGGCGCCGCTGGGAGCCCCGCAGCCGGACCTCCTCGGCCCGCAGCGCACCGGGGGAAGCCGCTCCTTCCCGGCCCCTCAACCCGTCGCCGGGCGTTGCAAAGCCTCCCTCCGCCGCCGTGCCGAGGCCTTCGAGCGAAAAACGGGAGCGCCGTACGGCGGGGAAGGGCCGCCCGCCCTCAGCCCCGTGTGCCGCGGTTCCCGGACGGACGGCGGGGCTCCCGAGGGCGATGGGCGCAGCGCACACACGAGGCACCGCCAGCCGCGCTGCCCGACGCCGCACGCGGGATGCGGGCGCTGCGGGAGCACCCCGCCCTGCCCGGCATCCCGGCGCCGTCGGTGCCGCCGAGGTGCTGCGCTGGAACGCAGCCGTCACGTTTTCCACCGCCGGGCTCTGGAGAGCGGCTCTGGCGCGTCCCCGCCGACGGCAGCGTTATTGCGGCTCCCGCGGTGCGAGTTTGGGGCCGCTCCGCTCACCCCGACGTCACCCCGACGTTCACCGAGCGCTGCGCGCACGGAGCGCCGCCGTGCAATGCGGGGACCCCCCGGCCCCGCTCCGTTCCCCGCCCCGTCCGGGGCTGTAAGGCTGCCTCTCCGCCCCACGCGCGATGCGCTCCGCCCGCCCCCCCGGCGCCCCTCGGCCGCTGCCTCTAAAAGGGCTCCGGGCGGCAGCGGGGCCGTCATCCCGACACGGGGCGGAGAGCGGACGGCGTCGGACCGGAGCTCCCTCGCAGGTACCGGGATGGGGGGCGGGGACGGGACCGGCGGTGCCGCGGAGCCGTCGCTGCCGTGCCGGAGCCGGACCTCTCGGGGCCGTTCGTCGGGGTGAATTTTTGTAGAGGCGGCTTTCGGCTCCTCGGACCGCGGGGACGTTCGGTGCCTTCGGGACCCCGGGCACAGCGTCCCCAGCGCCGCCCCCTCCCGCAGCGATGGGCGAGTGGGGCTTCCTGAGCTCGCTGCTGGACGCCGTGCAGGAGCACTCGCCCATGGTGGGCCGCTGCTGGCTGCTGGTGATGCTGCTCTTCCGCGTGCTGGTGCTCGCCACGGTGGGCAGCGACGTCTTCGAGGACGAGCAGGAGGAGTTCGCGTGCAACACGCGGCAGCCGGGCTGCAAACCGGTGTGTTACGACGCGGCCTTTCCGCTCTCGCATTACCGCTTCCTGGTTTTCCACGTGCTCGCGCTCTCGGCGCCCGCCGCGCTCTTCCTCATCTTCGCCGTGCACCAAACGGCCAAAGCGGGGCTCCCAGCGGGGCGGCGCGCCCGACGGCTGCGGCGGTTCTACGCGGGCAGCGTCGCGCTCCGCAGCGCGGCCGAGGTGTTGTTCCTGCTGGGGCAGCCGCTGCTCTACGGCTTCCGAGTGCCGCCGCTCTTCGTCTGCCGCCGCCGGCCGTGCCCGCACCGCGTCGACTGCTTCGTGTCCCGCCCCACCGAGAAGACCGTCTTCATCCGCTTCTACTTCGCCGTCGGCTTGGCGTCGGCGCTGCTCAGCCTGGCGGAGCTCGGCCACCTCCTGCGCAAGAGCCGAGCGGCCCCCGAGCGACTCCCCACCCGCGGGGGGGCGGTTCCGCAGCTGCGCCCCCCACTGCGAGCCGCCCTGGATGTGTGAAACGCGGCTGCCGTCGCTGCGATGAGTTGCGGCTGCGCTCAGCCTGGGGGGGTCACAGGTCTGCATTGGTGTCAGGAAGCAGCCGTGCCCTGCTGCCCCCCCACCCCCCTCCCCACCCGGTTCCTGTTGTGGGGCAGCGGATGGGCCTCACCCTGCAGCTGCTGGAAAGAAAACGGGAGAGAGAGGAAAACAAAGCAGTGCTGACCACACGTGTCACGAGCGCCCTGGGGCTCTGCAGGCACCGCACCCGACTGTACTCTGCCCATCCCTGCCTTGTAGGATGCATGGGGGCAATGGGACCCCGCAGTGGGGCTCAGCATGTGCCCCCTTAGCCCCCCCAGTGCCCCACAGCAAGAACGAGCCGGGCGTAGAATAAATAAACTTTATTCTGGAGCCGTTCCCCCTCCCGTCCCCACGTCCTCCCCGTGCGGCCGCGCCGGGCCCCGCAGCCCCCGCCCCACCTGGGGGGGGCCCAGGATAGGGGCCCGCCCGCCCCCCCCGCCTCTAAAACCACTAAAATCTCAACAACAACAACAAAAAAAAATAAGTCATAATAATAAATCGTGTGCCCCCCCACCCCCCTCCCCGCCCCCGGCAGCGCCCGCCGTGCCCCCTCCACCTGCACAGCCTAAAAACCCCTCCAAACTTTTACAAAGGTTTTAAAACATATTTATAGATATTTATAGATATTTATATATATATACTTTGATTTCTTTCTCTTTTAAATGACTCTGCTTCCTCGGTGGTGGGGTCGGCCGGGTCCCCCCCCAGTGGCCGGGCCGGGCCGGGGCGATGGCGGCGGTCGCGGTCCCGTTTGTGCTGGTGCTGGTGGGGCCGGGGGGGGGAGGGGGGAGGCGTCCCGGGGGCCCCCGCGCCCCTGAAATGTGAATCAACCAAAGCACTGCAGCGCCCCGGGGTGGGGAGGGCCGGGGGGCAGCGCCGCTCCCACTGGGTCCGCTCCGGGTGGGGGTCCCGGGGCTGTGCCGGGGGGGGGGCTGCGAGGAGTCCGCCCCGGGGGGGCTGCAGATGGACCCCCCCCCCTTCAAGCTGTGTCCTGGTGCACGCCGGGCGTGGGTCACGGCGAGTGCGTGGCCGGGCTGCTGCGCGTGGAGCTCGGCGAGAGGCTGGGGCTGCAACTGCCCGGGGGGGGCCCCAAACCTCCTGTGCGGGGACCACCCGGCTGCCCCCCCAGCGTGTCCATGCCCTCCGAGTTCTCCAGCATCTCCTGGATGAGCGGCGGCATCGAGCCCGGGATCTCCATCTTCAGTGTGATCACCCGTTCGGCGCCTGCAGGGGGGTGGGATGGGGGGGTCAGCGGGGAGGGGGCTGCTGGCACCGCCTGAGCAGCACTCCCCACATCGACATCCCCAACCAGCACCTCCCAGCCAGCACCACGACTGGCAGCCCTACGCTGGCACTCCCAAGTGAGCACCCCAAATTGGCACCCAAAGCACTGCTCTCCCTGCCCACCAGCCCAGGGCCCAGGGGGGCTGTGACCCCGCCCCCCCACACTCACCCTTGGCGCTGATGCTGCGGAGATCTGTGATCTTCATCAGCATTTTGGGGAACATGTGGGGTTTGTTGGGCCGCCTCTTCCTCACGTAGATCTTCAGTGCCTCCAGCAGCGGCTCCTGCAGTTTGTCCACCTTGTCAGGCTGCTCCAGGTCCTGGCGGTCTGCATGGGGAGGGGGAGGAGCAAAGGTTACGGGTCCTCTGTGCCCCCCATCCCACCCCTCCCCACCTGCTGCACGGCTGCATCTGGCGGAGGGCACAGAGGGGTTTGGGGGCGGCCGTATGGTGAGAAGGGGCTGTTATTGTAGGGTCTCCCGGTTCAGCCCTGGGGCCGGGGGTGTCCCGCTGCCCCCCCCCCCGGCACCCACCCCCGCAGATGAGGCAGATGGCGCTCAGCAGCCCGGTCTCAGCATCGTCCATCTCCAGCGGCAGCAGCTGATTGGCGAAGGCGAACACCAGGTCTGTGAGCGGCCCGAAGCCGGCGTTGTGCATCTGCGTGCGGTTCAGCGTCAGCCCGTCCGAGAAGGTCATGGTGTCCTGCTCGGGGGTGTAGCGCGTGCAGATCCGCAGGATCTGGGGGGCAGAGGGGTTGGGGGGCTCAGCGCCCGCGGGTGCAGTGCCCAACCGCAGCCCCATCCCCATCTCCATCCCAGCGCCAGCTCCACGCCCACTCTGTTCCCAGCCCCGGCTCCGTGCCATCTCCACCCTGCGCCCACCCCACCTCCAGCCCCCTCCTCATCCCCACCCTTCTTCAGCCCCGTCTCCATCCCCACCAGGATGTCCAGGCAGGCGGCTTTCAGCAGCGTGATTTGGTCGGCGATGGTGAGCGTGGTGAAGCCTGGCAGCTGCTTGGCGAACTCCACCGTCTTGATGATGCACTTTGTGGACAGCTCACTGAACTTGTCCCACAGGTCGATGTCCAGCGACACGCGCTGCTCCGAGCTGTTGTTCTGCGGGGCAGAGCAGGGGTTCAGCTCCCTCCCAGCCGCGTCTGTGTGCGGTGGCCCTGGTGCATCTGCTCACTCACCGTGGTGTATTTGCCGAGCTGGCACAGCGCAGGGAACGTCTCCTGGTGTGCTTTGCGGACCTTCTCGATCAGCTCCTCCACCTCAGGGGTGATGATGTAGCTCTCTGAGCACTCCGTCTTCGGCACGTCCTTCTTCTTCTTATTGCGGTCATTGCGGACGGCTGCGGGGATGGCACTGTCAGTGCCACCAAACCCCCCCTCTAAGGCCCCCAGTGTCCCCTCCACCCACAATTTTCCTTCACAGCCGCCTCTGTGTCACCGTGGGAGTGGGTCTGGGGAGGGGGGACCGCCGCTGGGACACAGCGGTGAGGCAGCAGCTGGGGGGGGATGCAGAGCCCTGTAGGTGCAGTGGGTGCTGCCCACCCCCGGCACCAGCGGGGGGCCCCACAGGAGCGCACAGATGGGGCAGGACCTCCCGGCCCCCACTGATGACCCCCCTGTGGTGCGGGGGGTGCAGCCAGGCACCATGACAACTGGCACAGACAGCACCATTTATCTCTGACATCATCCATCACGTGTTGCCAGGCAACGGGCAGCGCCGTCACACCAGCAGGGTGCTCCCCCAGCAGCCCCCCCCCAATCAATGGGGGCAGCCGGGATCGCCCACAGCACCCGGGGCAGCACCCAGCGTGGGACCACCCACCCCCCTCGCCCCACCCGTCCCTTCCCACACTCACACTCCTTGGACATCCCGACCTCGAAGCACTTCTGCAGGCGGCAGTACTGGCAGCGGTTGCGCGTCACCTTGTTGATGATGCAGTTCTTGTCCCGGTGGCACGTGTACACCATGTTCTTCTGGATGCTGCGGCGGAAGAAACCCTGGGGACACCCAGAGAGCTCTGGTCAGAGTTGGCACAGCACAGCGATGCACAGCACAGCACAGCACGGCATGGCATAGCATGGCATGGCATGGCACGGCACGGCACGGCACCCCACAGCACAGCACGGCATGGCATAGCACGGCACGGCACGGCACGGCATGGCACGTCCATGCAGCTCTCACCTTGCAGCCCTCGCAGGCGCTGACGCCGTAGTGGTACCCCGAGGATTTGTCCTGGCAGACGAAGCACGGCTTGTAGATGCGTGGCAGCGGCGGTGGGGAGGGGGGGCTGGGCACAATCTCCTCTGAGCTGGTGCTCTGCGTCTCCACGGCTGCGGGGAGGGCAACGGTCAGAGGCTGCGCACCCCCCCGAGGGGACACCCCGTCCTCCCCCCAGGGCTGCTGCCCCTCTGTGTGCCGTAGGGATGGGTTGGGTTGGGGGGCTGCCCCGGCTGCGCACGGGGATGGGAGATGTGAGCTGACGTTTCCAGGGCACGGGACGATGACAAAAAGAAATATAAAGGGAAAAGAGGAAAAAAAAAAAAAGGGAAAGAAAAATAGAAAAAGCAAAAAAAAAACAAAAAAAAAAACAGAAAAACCCAAAGCAGCGCCCAGGAGCCCCCCTCCCTCCATGGTTTTGATGCAGTGCAGTGCCTGCGGGCACACAGATGTGCAGGGCCACATCGCCCACCGCCCCACAGCCCCACAGCAACGTCGGTGCCACTGCGCCCCACTGCGCCCCACAGCACGGCAGCCAGGCACGGGTTAAGCTCTCAGCTCCTCAGGATGTTTGCGAATGTTTTGCTTAGGGCCGAGCCAAGTAAACCAGTCAGACAGGATATGAAAGGCCGGGCCGGCGGGGAGCCCACACCGCACCCCACACAGGGACCCGCGCCCCACAGAGGGCCCTGTGCCCCAAATAGGATCCGTGCCCCGCAGAGCCCTGTGCCCCACAAAGCAACTCACGCCCCTTAGAGGGTCCTGTGCCCCACAAAGGGATCAACTCCCCGAGGAGTCCCATGCCCCACACAGGGCCCCGCAGCACCACCAGCAGTGCCGGCCACGTGGGGTGGCAGTGGGTGGCAGCGGGGCTGTGGGCACGGCAGCACCCGAGTGGGGTCGGGTGGGAGGTGCCCCCCCAGCACTGCCCCAGATTGGGGTTAACCGGCCACACGGCACCGGGATGGGGACAAGGGGACAATGGCACCCACAGCGCCGCCGTCCCACGGCGCAGCCACGAGGCTGCAGTGCTGGGGGGCAGCGATGGTGGGAGCTGAGCAGCACCGCATCCACTGCCCCCCCCGGCGCAGCCATCACCGTGGCGCAGCCGCCGTCCTCCATCACCGACCGCCTCTGTTGGATGATTTAAGGACCTCCTCACGGAGCTGTGCTCACAACACACATCTGACGCCGCGGCGCCGGGGGGCTCCGGCCGTCTGTCCCCCTCCTCCGCCACGGGCTGGAGGCACCGCAGGGATCCTCGGCACTGAGGAGGGCACCGCGCGCCCCGGGAGCCCCTCACAGCAGAATCCGGGCTTGGGGGGGGCTACCAGCAGCACCCAGAGGTGCCGGGCATATGGGGGGGCAGCCCTCCTCAGCCCCACAGGGATGGGTGACGGTGGGGACGTGAGGGGCGCACGCAGCCCCGTGGAGCAGTGGGAGCCCCCCCAGCCTGAACAGTGGAGACAACAGTCCCAGCTGTGCACCAGATGTTCTGCAGGCAGCCCCCAGTCATCACCTCCATCCCATCACCCTGCAGCCCCACAACCCCACCGTCAAACAGCCCCACAGCCCTGGCACCCGGTGTGGGAAAGCGCCCGTGGGGCCGCGTGCTGTGCTGGGCTGTGCTGCAGGCGGACAGACACACAGACAGCACTCCTGTGCCACCGCAGGGGGAGGGGATGGGGCCGTCCAGGTGACACGGGATGGGCACCGTGGGGATGCAAAGGCAGAAGCGTCCTGGGGTGCTCCAGCGCTGCACCCACTGTAACGCACAGGACGCCCCACATGGCCGTGGGGCAGCGCAGCCCCCCAGGACACGGCTGTGCCTCAGTTTCCCCGCAGCTCCCGGAGCAGCACAGCCTGCAGGCACAGCAGCACAGTGACAGCAGCCACAGCCACGGGGTGACACAGCGGAGCTCCCGGGGGAAACCGAGGCAGGGCCGAGCTGTGGGGACACAGCAGTGGGGCACAGCGCCAGGACACGGGCAGCCCCACAGCTCACAGCACCGCGGGGCAGCAAAGGGGCACTGCGGGCCTGCGGGGAGGGGCTGACAGTGTGATCACTGCGGGACTGGGGGGGGGGTCTCACCACGCTGCTTCCAGCGGGATCGTGGTCCCCCAGCCCCCCCGGCGCAGCGCCCTGCCTGCAGACAAAGGCCCCGCGTGCTCTCACTCCGATCACAGCAGGAAGGTCGGGCGGCCCAGAGACAATGGGGGCAGATATGGGGGGGTACAGCCGTCAGCACCCCCCCATAACACCGGGCGCTGCCGCAGGGAGGGCCCCGCGCCCCCCGGCACCAACCGGGCTGAAAGTCACAGCGCTGAGGCTGCAATCACCGCACGTGGTGCGGGGCCGGAATGCGCCGGGGGGGGAACGTGGGACCCCCCCCGCATCCCTGCAGCGGGGCCGATCGGGGCCAGCACAGCGGAGCGGGGGGGGGCAGAGGGGTTTCCCAAACACGGAGGGCAGCGCACGGCTCCGCTCACGGGGTTGGGAAGGGAGCGACATTCCCGGGAGGGGGGAAGCCGGGGGGGCCCCGCCCATCGCTCAGCACAGAAATGGGGCAGGGGTCGGCACGGCGCACACACGCAGCACCCGCTCCCGCCCCGATCCCCCCCCGCTCAGCGCCCACCGCGCACCGCACGCAGCGCTCAGCACCGCACGCGCAGCCCCAGCACGGTGCGGGCCGCCCGGCGCAGAGCCCCCCCCCCCCCCCCAGCCGTGCCCGGCGCCCCGCACAGCGAACGTCCGTCTGCCCCCCCCCCACCTCTGCCCCCAGCCCCCCACCCCCAGCTCGGGGTCCCAGTACGTACAGCGGCCGGAGGCGCCCCAGTGTGGGGCGCGGCGCGGGGCGGTGCGGGGCGGGGGGGGGCACCGTGGCAGCAAACAGCCCCGGCCGGGCCCGCAGCAATCCATGCGGAGGAGGGGCCCGGGGGGGGCAGCCCCGCCACCTCCGCGCCCTCGAACATCGGCCCCGCCGTTCCCGGGGCCGCGGCCCCCCCCCCGCTCACCGCCCCCCCCCGGCGGGGCTGAGCCCCCGGGGCGCCCCGCGCCGCGCTGCCATGGCCCCCCCCGGAGCGGCGGAGGAGGGGTGGGGGTCCGGGGGGGGGTGGTGAAGGCGCAGCCCCGCGGCCCCGGTCCGTCCGACGGAGCGCCGCCCGCAGCCTTAACCCGCACCGCGCCGCGCTCCTCCGCCCCCGCCTTCCTCCCCTCCTCCTCCTCCTCCTCCTCCCGTTTCTCCTCCCCCCCTCCCCTCCCCAGCGCACAGCCCCGGCCCCGCAGCGCACGGAGCCCGGGGGGGGAGGGGAGGGGCCGGGGGTCCGAGCGGGGGAGGGGGGAGGGGGGGGTTGCGCTCATCCCCCAATGGCACGCGGTGACCCCCGGCTGAACCCGAGGGAAGGGCAAAGCCCGGGCTGACCCCCCGCCCCCCGCGTGTGCACGTGTGTGTGAGCACGTGTGTGTGAGTGTGTGTGTGTGTGTGTGTGAGTGTGTGAGTGTGAGTGTGTGAGTGTGTGTGTGTGTGAGTGTGAGCATGTGTGTGTGAGTGTGTGTGTGTGTGAGCACGTGTGTGTGTATGTGTGTGTGTGTGTGTGCATGTGAGTGTGTGTGTCAGCATGTGATTGTGTGTGTGTACATGTGAGCACGTGTGTGTGTGTGTGTACGTGTGTGTGTGTGTACATGTGAGCACGTGTGTGTGTGTGTGTACGTGTGTGTGTGTGTACATGTGAGCACGTGTGTGTGTGTGAGCGTGTGTGTGAGAGAGCACATGTGTGTGTGAGCACGTGTGTATGTGTGTGTGTAAGCATCTGTGTGTGTGAGCACGTGCGTATGCGTGTGTGTGTGAGCATGTGTGTGTGAGCACGTGTGTATGTGTTTGTGTGAGCGTGTGTGTGAGAGAGAGCACGTGTGTGAGTGCGTGAGCATGTGTGTGTGTGCACACGCGTGTGCTGCAACATGCAGGTATACATGTGTGGTTTTTCCTGCAGCACACACACACACACACACACACACACGTGTGCTCTCACACCCGCCTCACTCCCGTGGTACGCAGGCAACATTTCTGCACACGCGTGCAACACCACAGCACACGGGGGGTGTGCCCACCTGCATGCACTCCAACATGAGGCTGCTGCTGTGTGCACTCTCACAGGTCACGCTGGGCACACGCGTGTGCACCCCTTTGCCATAAGCTGCACACGTATGCGTGCAATCCCTCGCCAAAAGCTGTGCATAGGAGTGAACTCCTGCAGCACACACAGCAGGCTGCACACACACACGTGTGCACACCCTCTGCACACGCAGCCATGTGCCCACAGGAACACACATGCACACACACACACACACACACGTGCCCACAGCTCCCTGCACACACGTGCACAGCGTGCCATGGCAGCTCTGCTCTGCAGGGAGGGGAGGGGAGAGCACTGGAGAGACCTGGGGGGTGTGCACGTGTGTGTGCGTGTGTGTGTGTGTGTGTGTGTGTGTGTGCAGGGCAGTGCTGGTTACATTGCCACCATCCGTGCGGGCTGTGCTGAGCCAGCAGCTCTGCGAACAAAAGCCCCGCACCGCTCCAACTTCCTGCAGCCAAATGACAAATGTCTGCTGTGAGTCACTGCGCTGTGCTGGGAGGAATGCGGCGGCCGTGGGGGGCGAGCACAGCACTGTGCTGCATGGAACTGCATGGCAGTGTGCAGTACTGCATGGAACTGCATGGCAGTGTGCAGTACTGCATGGAACTGCATGGCAGTGTGCAGTACTGCATGGCACTGCGTGGCCACAGCACTTCTATGTTACAGCCGCGATATAGCCATGATACATCCGTGACACATTTATGGCCATTCCATGACACTTCCATGGCACATTCATGTCACTGTATGGCCACAGCGCATCCACAGCAATGCATGGCCGTGGCACACTGTGACACCATGGCACATCATGGCACACCATGGCACACCATGGCACACTGTGGCACCATGGCACATCATGGCACATCATGGAACACCATGGAACACCATGGCACATCATGGAATAACATGGCACACCATGGAACACCATGGCAAATCATGGCACACCATGGAACACCACAGAACACCATGGCACATCATGGAACACCATGGCACATCATGGAACACCATGGCACATCATGGCACATCATGGCACACCATGGAACACCATGGCACACCATGGAACACCACAGCACACCATGGCACATCATGGAACACCATGGCACACCATGGCACATCATGGCACACCATGGCACACCATGGCACACCATGGAACACCATGGCACATCATGGCACATCATGGAACACCATGGCACACCATGGCACATCATGGCAAATCATGGCACATCATGGCAAATCATGGCACACCATGGCACACCATGGAACATCATGGCAAATCATGGCACACCATGGCACACCATGGAACACCATGGCACATCATGGCACATCATGGAACACCACAGCACACCATGGCACACCATGGCACAGATGGCACACCATGGCACACAGGGTGGCACCGCAGGGCCGTGTCCCACACATCCGCACGGCTGCCACGCTGGGCAGCACTTCCGGCCCCGCTGTGATGACAACAGGAACAAACACAGATTAAGAAAAAAGGAAAGAACAGAAAGGAGCAAAGCTGTGAGCAACGCCACGCAGCGCCGGGGGAAGCACACCGGGGTGGGACACGGCCCTGTAGGGACAGCGGGACGCGGGCAGGGCCCCCTCACACCGCCACCGGAGGGGGGTCCCCGTCCCCTCCCCATACCGCAGCCCCCCTCCCCCGCAGGGCCGTTCCGCCCCCGCTCCCCCCGCACCGCTGACAGTGATGGAGCGCCGTGCCCTTATGCGCCGTCCCCACCGCCCCTTCCCCCCCCCACCACGGAGGCTCCCCCTTCCCCCCCCACCGCCCCCATCCGGGCCCCCTCGCTCTCCACCCCGCGGCCCCTGGCCTGCCAGAAGCACGTTTCGCTCATTAATTTTTAAAAATTAATTAATTACGGGGCGCCGTGGGGGAGCGGTGGCGGCTCAAAGGAAACCAGAGCTGGCGGGGTTGGGTGACGGCGCAGCCCCCCGGCACGGGGGGGGGATAACAGGGACACAACGGGGACACCCACCCCACGGGATGGGGGGGATGGGTTAAGCTCCTGAGGATGGCATCGGGGAATGGGTCCAGACAGAGGGGACGGATGGAGGGTCCCCAGTGCACAGCCCCCCCAGAGCTCCTCTACGGGGCAGAGGAGGGGACCCCCCCGGCGCACCGCTGCACTGCAGCTCTGTGCTGACAGCTGCGTGCACGAGGGCGTGCACTCTTGCACACACGTGTGTGCAGCACCGCAGGAGCTGAAGCATGCACGCACGCACACCGCCAGCTCTGCACCAAACGCAGCACGCTCCAAAAGCAATGCGGGGCTCCCGCAGCCCGGCTGCGCCCCCGGGATGAGGAGGGGCTGTGCGGGCAGGGAGGGGCTCACATGCAGGGAGGGGCGAACGTGGCCCCCAGTGCCACAGAGGGCAAAGGATAAAGCGGCTGGGAGGGGACGTGCAGCTACGCCACCACCAAGCAGCATCGCGGCCCCCCTGCACCGGGACAGCACCGCGGGGAGGGGGGGGCGAGCAAACCGTGGGGGGCAATGAGGAGGGGGCGGTGGCCGGGGGGGCTCCGTGCCCCCCACCCCGGGACCGCGGCCCTCCCCGGCGCCCCGCCGGGACGGGGTCAGAGGGAAACCGAGGCACGGCCGTCCCGGTTCCCAGCGGGGGGAGGGGAGGAGGATGAAAGGAGGGGGACGAAAGGAGGGGGACGGTGCCCCCCCGCCCCGTTCCCACAATTCGGCGCGGCGGGAACGGCCCCCGAGCGAGGCGGGGGAGGCACCGCGCCCGCCGCCACCACCCAGCCGCCCGACTGGTCCCGCTGGGTCCCACCGCGCCGGGGCGGCTCCGGCGGGGGACAGCGCCCGCGGCCCGGCCCTGCCCGGACCTGCCTCGAGCCCCGGGGCTGGGGGGGCCCGGCACGCCCCGACCCAGCGCGACCTCCCCGACGGCGGACGCCGCGGGGCATCCAACCGGCACCGCTCCGCGCGGCGCTGCGGGAACCGAGGCGGGCGGCCCGGCGGACGGAGCGGAGCCGTCCCTGCGGTGCGATGCGGGCGCTGCAGCCCCGTCCCCGGCAGGGCCGTCGCTGCGCCCTGCAGACGGCGCCGGGCACGGGCGTGGCCACGCACAGCGGCTGCTCCACCGTGATGGAGCCGTGCCTCAGTTTCCCCACTGACGGTGCCCCCAACCCCGCTGCGTCACCGCAGCTCCGTCCTCCCCTCAGTCCTTTCTTTCCCATCACCGCAGCTATTTATAAACCCATCTGCGGGGGGGCGGCTCCAGCCGGGGACACCCCCACACTGCCGTCACCGCCGTCACCATCCCCGCAGCACTCACAGCACACGACAGAAGCGTTACCCCACCGGCACGGGGGACCCAGCGGCCCTATGGCATCGGGACCCCCGTCCCAAACCCCCTGCCCCCCAGGCCCCCATACTCACTGGCAGGTGAGGGCGTGCTGTAGCCGCTGACGGGCAGCTGGTGCTGGATGCCGGGCAGTGAGCTGGGTGGGGAGAGCCCCCCCAGCATGTGGGGGAAGAAGAAGGCGTAGGGGGTGACAGGGTAGCCGTTCAGGTGCCCCCCCCCGGGCGTGGGGCAGGAGCTGCTGTTGCTGGCCATGGCGGGGCCTCCGGCTCTGGGGGGCACTCAGGCGGGGGGCGCGGGGGCCGAGCAGAGCATGGGGCTGTCCTGGCACGGAGCGGCTTCGGGCTCTGTGGGGGGAGCAGAGAGAAGGGGTTAAAGTGGGGCACCGAACCCAGCGCTGCCCCCCGTGCCTCAGTTTCCCCACCCCAAAGCCCGGGGGGGCGCAGTGGTGCCCGGCGCTGCCCCACAGATTAGCGCAATCCCCCGATTAGCGGCACCACTGCGGGCACTGCGCTCATCCCAGCTTAGCGGCCCGGGGGGGGTAGAGGGGACACAACGCGGGACACCCCCGGGCCTCACACCTGAATCCCACGGCACAGGGACAGATTGCACAGGGTGACCTCAGGGGGGGACGCGGGGTTCCCCGAGGACGTCCCACATCACCACGGCTGCGTGCCGTGGTACCGATCGCACCGGGGCTCAGCTGCGGGCACGGCCAGAGCACTGCGTCCCACGCGGGGGGGGCGGCGGTGGGGAGGGGGCCGCGGGTTTCACAACGGGGCCCGGCTGTTTATTTAAGCGCTGGCGCGGGGCCCGGCGGGGGATGTTTATTTGCCGAGCGCTGGCTGCGGCCCCGCGGAGGCGGAAAAGGATCCCGAGGAACAAGGCTGGGCCGCCCGGGGAGGGGCACGGCGCTGCGCGACCCCCAGAGGGCACCCGGGACCCCATCGATGCGGGGGTGCACCGGCCCCACGGTGGGCACTCGGGGGGGAGGGGGCGGCCCCGGGTGCCCCAGAAGGAGCTGCAGCGCTGCCCCAGGGCGCCGAGGAGGGGACGGCCCCCAGGGGGACCCCGGTGCCAGCCCAGCGCGGGGGCTGCCAGCCCCCCCCCCCACTGCATTACCCGGGGGGGGCGGGCGGCGCGGGAAGAACTGTTTATGTTCGCGGGTGCCAAGTGCAGCCGGGCGCCGTGCCAACCGCGCGGGGCCACTCAACGCCTGCCGGCCCCCCCGGCCCCCCCACCGCAGGGCCGAGACGCAGCACGGACGCCGCCCGCCCGGGGCCGCCGCGCGTCTGTCCCAAGCCGGGGCGCTTCGGGGCCCCCCGGGGCGGCACCGCGGTGGGTGGGCGCGCGGCGGAGGACGGGGCCGCAGACCCCGCGTACGCAGCTGCCCCCGAACGGGGGGGGTCCCGGGCACCCGGCCTCGCGCTCGGCTCCCACAGGGGCCGTACGCGGTGGCAGCCCGCGCCCCCCCTCCTCCTCCGGCGCCTTTTCCTCCAGTCCCCCCGGCAGAGCTGGACGGGGCGCGCAGCTTCCTGGAATCCGGCGCCGCGTTCCAACCCCGCGCGGAACGGCCAAGTCCGGCCCCGCGTCCTCCGCCCAGACCGGGGGCGGCCCAGGGGAGCGGGCGGACGGACGGACGGACACGCGGAGCCCGGCCAGGCCGCACCTCGGGCTCAGCGCCGCCCCAACGCGGGGCCCGGAGCCCCCCGGCGCTGCGCCGCTCCCGTGGCACCGCGGGGTTCCGCTCGCCGCCCCGCAGCCCCGAACCCGCGGCGCTTCCTGCCGCGCGATGGCAGCGCCGGATGTGACACGGAGCGGTGGGGCCGCCGCCCTGCGCGTCTGTGTGTCCCCGCTGCCCCCGCCGACTCCCCCAGGCTCAGCGGGGGCACCGGGGCCGTGCCCCCCCCCCCCCCCGGCTGCCCCCCCTCGGCCCTGCCCGGCACGCCCGCGCCCGCAGCTTCCCCTCTCCGCTCTCGATTCCCAGGACGCGCGGTTTCGGTTCGGTTCGGCCCCGTGTCCTCGCGTCCCCGGTGGCACTGCCGGCCCCCCAGCCCCCCCCCGCCCTCCATAACCCCGCGCAGAGGACGCCGCCACCCGCACCCCACGCGCACACCCCGGTGACGGCCGCCCCTCCGCTCAGTGGGAATGAGGGACGTGGGGGACGTGGGCGCGATGCCCCCCATGGCACACAGCCCCTGCCCCCCCCTTCCCCACCCCCCCCCGGGCAGAGCAGGAAGCGCCCCATAGCCGCCGTGCGGCCGCAGCCCGCGGTTTCCTCGCTGCTGTCAGCGCTGGGACAGCCTCGCACGCGAGCGGCACGCGGCCCCCCCGCCCCCCGGCAGCGCCCCCCGGGATGGGAGCGGCGGGACCCCCTCCCCACATCTCCACGTCCCCGCGGCCGTGAGTCACCGTCACGTTTCTCACGTCCCCGGGCAGCCGTGATTCACACCGCGCCCCGCCGGCACAGCGCGGCCGTGGGGTGGGCATCGGGGCCCGGAGCTGCGGGGCAGGGCGGGGGGCCCGGGGCTGAGCCCGCGGCCTCGCTCGGCCCCACGGCATCTCGCGGCACCGCCGCCGTCCCCGCCGCCCCACGGGGACGCGCACCCCCCAGCAGCCGCCCCACGGCGCGGGCGCATCGCCGCAGCACCGCCGGTGCCCGCAGCCGGGCAGGAGCGGCGCGCTGAAATTCCACCTGTCGCAGCCGGGCCGGCTCCGGTTACACCGGGAACAGCGCTCCGGTTACACCGCCGCCGCGCCATTCTTCCCCGGGAACAGCTGCCCGGCCCCACCACGGCCCCCGGCCCCGCCACCGCCGCCCACAAAACGCACCGTCTGCTCCGGTGGCACCACGGGCACTGCCAACCCCTGGGGGACAGCCCCGTCCGAGTGTCACAGCACCCACGGGCTCCCGGTGCCACTCGCACCATAATGGCACCACGACCTGGACGCTGCCAGACCGCTCGGGGCTGCTTTGGCAGCACCCACAGGCACGGCGCATCCTTAGGGGGCACGGTGCGATGGCTCCGGGTGCCCGGCGCCGTGCCGTGGTGACCTCCGGTTGTTTGGAGCACGGGGAGCAGCGTGGCCCCGCACGGCACTTCGGTGGACGGACAGTACCGAGGAGCGCGGCACAACGCAGCACGGCACAAAGCGGAGGCACCCACGGGTGGGACGCGGGCAGCCCAGGCTGGGACACGGCTCGCACCGACTCCGGGTGCCGTCACCGCGCCGGGCACCGAACGCACGCGGCCCCGGCCACGAGCCGCCCCCCGCTGAGCCGCCGGCCGCCGCGCGGAGATTAACCCATTTTCTGTAATCAGCACATGTGGCACCGCCGATACGATCGCGGCCCCCCGGCACCGCAGCCCCCCCCTCCCTTCGTGCCGCACCGCCGCCCCACGGCAGCGCCGTCGGTGACAACGCCGTGGCGGTGACCCACAAAGGGCCGGGGACACGAAGCGCAGCTGGCCCCGCGCTGCGAGCGTGGCACGGCGCCGCGGCCCGCGGTTATAAATAGGGCCGGAGGTGAATCCCAGCGCCGCGGGGCAGTGCTGCTATGGGGACACAATGGGGACACGGTGGGGACACCCGGGCAGGACGCGGCGCACAGCTGCCGTCCCCTCCGTGCCGCCCATAGGCTGCAGTGGCACCGCGGAGCCGCCGGCACGAACACGGGGAGCGCGGCACCGCCGCAGCCACGGGGGTCCCCGCGGCCGTGTCACGCAGTGCCACGCGTGTCCCCGCCCCAAGGTCACCCCCAAGGGCAGGGCGCGGGGCCGCGTTGACATATGGGACCGCAGGGCCGCTAAGCCACGGGGCCGTCAGCCGCTAATCCGGCCGGGGCGGCCACGCAGCCGCAGGCAGATGGCAGTGCGGGGACAGCGGGACCCCAAAAGGGACGAACCCCCCCAGCCCCACAGCCGGGATCACCGCAAGGGGACAACGGGGTCAAAGGTCAAAGATTCGAGGACAGCCGGAGGGGGTTCTCTGCTCGGTGCTGGACGCCGTTGGAGGGCTCCTGGTTGGGTGGGGGTGTCACAGACAACTCCTCCCCCCCACCCCCATCTCAGGGGTCCGTGCAGCACTCAGTACCCACGCCCCCTCCCCCCGGCACTGCTGTGTGGAGTTGGCCGGGTCTCAGCCACCCCCTCCGCGGCCCCTGCGTGAGTGAGCATCTGCTGCTGTGTGCCGGAGGGGGGGGGGGGGGGGAGCAGCCGGACCCCCTCCCCGGCCCCCGCCGCCCACCAGCGCTGTCAGCCAGGCAGAGGGATGGCTTCCTCCGCGGGACCGCCCCCCCCCCCCACAGCCAGGAAGTGCCGCAGACACCGTGCGCCGCCCCCCCGGACCCCCACCCGGGGGTGTCCCCCCCCCCAACACACACAAACAGCCCCGCGCACCGGCACTGCCCGACCCACGCAGCGGGGCAGAGGCAGCGCCCTGTACCCCCCCACGACTCCCCCCTCAAAAAAGGGGAAGCGGCGGCTGCGTGCCCCCCCCCCCTCCCCCTCGGTGCCAGGAGGGCTGCGGCAGGAGGGGGCCCCGGGGGGGGGGGGGGGGCGGCACTCAGAACCCAGAGCTGGGATCGGGAGCTCAGCACCCACTGCACCCCCTCCTCCAGCACCCACATCCACAGCGGGGAGGAATGGACCCCCCCCCTCCAGCCTTAATTCGGATGTCCTATGAGAACGGGGGAAGGTCCCACCCCTGTAGGAGCTGGGGGGGGGGGGATCCTGGAGCACCCAACCCAAGAGAAGCCCCCGAATCTTAAAGGGGATAAAAGGGGCTGGGAGGGGGGGTGGAAAGGGGCAAAACCGTAATGAATCCCGGGGGGGTCCTCAGCACCCTGCACCCATTGAGCCCCCCATACACCGCTAAGAGAGACGGACACCCCCACGCCACCAGCCTTCATTTGGGTGCTGGATGGGAGCCGGGGGGGTGGCACCCATCCCAGGAGCCCCCTGTGCAAAAAAAAGAACGAGAAAAGCGAGCGGGTCTGCAACCCCCGAGCCAGAAAGGGGAAAAGGGGGGGAGACCCGGAGCAGCCCCCCCTTATCATAAAAGAGAAAAATGGGGGAGCAAAACCTTAACGAACCACGGGGGGATCCCGGTGCCCCCCCCTCCATTCGGAGCACCCCCTTCTCCGCACGGAAACCCCCCTTCCCGGGAAGGACCCCTTTATGGGGGGGGCACCCAGTGCCGCCGGGGGCGCTGGGGGAGGAGGGGGGAAGTCAGTCCGGCACGGGGCCGCGGCAGGCGGAACGCAGCGACGCTCCGCGCCCCCCCCCCCCGGAACACAATGCAGCGGGAGCGGTACCTGCGCGCGGCGCTCACGGCCGGGACGCTCCGGGTAACGGCGGCTGCATGGCGGCGAGCGGCGACCCGAGCGGAGCCGAAGAACGACGGAACGGCGAAAGGGAAGAGCTCAAGGCGAGGAGGCAGCGGCCATCGCGAGTCATGTGCTCGAGGGGGAAACTTTACCCGGGGTTGGGCCGGGCCGGGCCGGGCGGGGCTCAGCCCGGGGCGCAGCGGCGGCGGCGGCGGCGGCGGCGGAGAGAGGGCGGGAGGGCGCGCGCCGCCCCGCCTCCTGCTGGCCCCGCCCACCGCCAGGAACCACGCCCCCTCTTTGGCCCCGCCCCCGTCGCGCTCTCACTCGCCCCCACTCCCCGGCCCCGCCCCTCCCGCCAATGGGGCGCCGCGGGGGGCGGGGCGGCGCTGCTTGGAGCGCTTTGAAGTCGCGGGAAAGGCGGAAGGGGAGAAAGTGGGTGCGCGCGCCGCGCCCGGGGGGGGGGCGGCTTAAAGGGGCCGCGCGGGCTTAAAGGGGCCGCGTCTTCTGCTTCATTTCCCACCTCCCCCCCATCCCACCTCCCCTATCCCAGTCCCTCCGTTGGGAGGGGTCGGAGCTGCTCCATGTCGGCTCGCTCAGGGCCTGGTGCGGACAGTTCCCCCCCGACGGGGGCGGAGGGACCTCATGGCCTCCCCAGGGCGGCGGGGGGGTCACCCAGGGGGACGGGTCGAGCGCGGGGGGGGGGCTGTACCGTGGCCAGGTCCCTGGGGGACGGCGCTAGGGAGCAGGCGGCAGGGAGGGAGGTAGCTGGGACACGGGGGAGGGCTGGAGGGGTCCTGGGGGACCCTGAGCTGCCCCCGGGGGCTGCAGGGACACGGACAGCTCACGCAGGGAGCAGCAATAGGGTCTGCAGGAACTACATTGGGAATTTGGGCTCAGGGATGCATGGACAGGTAGAAACAGACACACGGACACACGGACAGGCAGATGCATGGGCACACAGGCACACGAAGTCACACGGACATGCAGACACACGGACATGCAGACATGCACGAATCGTGGGGCTGCTCCCACTGCCGGGCCTCAGCAGCCACTGCCACCACACGCTGCCCACCCACCCTGCTGGGACAGGGGAGCAGCAGCACTGCACAGCACTGCCCTCACATCCCACGGTGCCTCAGTTTCTCCGCCGCACACAGCAGCCTGGGCCGGTCCCGCTGCAGCCCCCTCCCCACACACCGCAGCCAGGCCGGGCCGCCGGCATGCGCTCAGCCCGGAGGAATGCACCAAATCACTGCCAGATGCGCGCGGCCCCCCGCCCGGCTGGCCCCCCCCCCAGCCGCCCCCAACCCTACAGCAGCGGGAGACCACGGCTGGCCCCGCGCCCCTATGGGATGTGTCCGTGGGGTGGGTGCCCGTGTCCCCATGCGGGGTCACGCGGGGTCGTGCTGTGCCCCCCGTCCCCAGTGCCCATCACGGGCGCAGCGGAGCGGAAGCGGCTGTCAGATGGAATCTGGGTGCCGGCGGTGACAGCGCAGCGGGAGGGGACCGTGCCCAGCCACGTGGCTGCTTATGTAAGGAGAGTGCAAGGGAGGACAGCGAGGCTCTGGGGACACCGGCGAGGGGACACGAGCCCCCGCCATGCCCGTGGGCACAGACACAGAGCACTGGGCGGGGGGACGTTGGCGCACGGAGGTGGTGCCACGCTCCCTGCGCTGTCCCCATCACTGTGGCACTGCGAGGACATCCCCAAGATGTGCCACTCGGCACAGGTGGCCGCTGCCTTCTGCTCACATCCCCTGTGCCATCTTCATGCAGTGCCATGGGGGGCCCACGGCGGCGCGGTGCCACCCGCATCACAGCTGCGTCACTGCGGTCACACGCGGCCACCGCTTCCTTCCAGGCACCGCCACCACCGGGGCTGCGTCATGGGATGGGGGGGCACATGGGGACACCCCCTCCCCGAGGGTTTTGCCCCAGCCAGCCCCACAGCATGGGGACAGGTGACAAAGGACGCAAAGTCCTGGGACAGAGAGCAAAGAGGAGGCACCAAAATCTGTCCTTCCCCCCCTCACCCTATGGCTGCACACAGCAGGAACACAGATCGGCCCTACAGGAGAACAGCACCCTCTGGGCCCACCCTCACCCCAACACCCCTGGCCTGGGGAGGGGGGAATGTCAGAGGTGGGGGGACAGTATCTGGATGGGGAAGGGCAATGGCAGAGATTGGGGCACCCAGAGATTGCAGCCCCCCCCCCAACACCGCAGCCCCACGCCCCCCCGCAGCCGGGAAGCTGCAGAATTAGGTCAGCACTGTCGTTATTTAACACAAGTGGAGGAGCTGGGGGGGGGGGGGACGGGACTGAGAGGCCAAGCGGGGCCAGCCCTGCACCCACAGAACGGGTTTGCAAAGCCCACAGCAGCAGCACAATTAAGCAGGACTTTATTACAGGAATGGGGGGACCCCAGGCATTCCCCCCACCTTGGGGTCCCTGCACAGCTCTGATGGAGCCAACCCCACACCCAGCGGAGGAACTCACCAAGGCCGGGGGGACCGTGGGGGGCTGCAGCAGGCACCACCCTCCCATTAACAATTAATAAAATAATAACGATAAAACTGCATATGATTGCCTCCAGGGTGGGAATTGCGCCGAGCATCTGCGGTGCCACCGTGCACCCACGGGGCCACCAAACCACTGAGTGACCGTGGGCCGGGGGGGCCTTAGAGCAGCCCTCGTGCCAGGATGCTGCCCACCAGCGTGGCGTCCTGCAGTGCGTGCTGTGCTTCCTCCTCCTCGACCTTCAGGGACACCTGGAGGGGGGACACAGTGCTCAGCACCACAGGGCCGGCGTGCAGGGGCTGTCCCCAGAGCTGTCCCCAACCTACCTTGGTGAGGCGAGTGTCCTTGGCACGCTTCAGCTCCAGCACACCGCGGGACTCCAGCAGGGTGACCAGGGACAGGCACTCCGCCTGGTCCACTGCAGGGAGCTGCTGCTGCCGGCACACTCGGCTGTAGGCATCGTGGAGCTGGGGGAGCAGGGAGTGTAGGTGCAGCCAGGGGACAATGGGGAGCCCAGGGATTTCAAGGGGACACTGGGTACCATGGGGGGGACACTGGAGATCATAGGGACCACAGAGAACCCTGAAACACTGGAGACCTCAGGGACACAGAGGACTTCAGGGATGATGGAGATTGTGGAGAACCCAAAGGACACTGGGGACCCTGAGGAGGCCACGGCCACCACTCACCTTGCCCAGCGTGACCTGGCGTGTGCGCAGGTGCCGGGCGAGCAGCAGCAGGGAGCACACGAGGACCTTCTGCTGCAGCGGGAATGCATCGTGAGCACCGGGGCTGCCTGCTGCCATCCTGTCCCCAAACACCTCTGAGAGGACACGGGACACCTGCGGGAGCCCCACTCTCTTGGGGACGGGGCACGGCGCGGCTGCGGGGTCTCCTGCAGAGGGGCAGAAGGGTTTCAGGTGCTGCAATGCTGAAACGGGCAGAGGCACAGAGCTCCCAGGTGGGACCACAGGGTCAGTGCCCCCTCCGGAAGTCAGTCACTCACCACCAGGCAGTGGCTGGAGCAGGGTTTGGCTCCGCACGTCCAGCTCCACCAGCTCCACGGCACGCCTGAGAGCAAAGCCCCATCAGCACCCAAAGGTGGGCTCGGACCCCCCCGACCACACAACACCGTGCTCTCCCCAGCACGTCACACAGCCGCGTGCTCCCCACAGCCCTGGCTGGGAGAAGTGGGGAAGCTCCACAGCAGAAAGCTGGGGGAGCGCTGACGGGGCCGTGCAGCGCAGCTGGGACCATCCCAGCATCACCAAACGGTGTGGATCAGAAAGGCCCCCACAGCCCCACACCCACCTGCAGACATCGAGCGCTTTGCGCGCATCCCCAGACACAGCCGAGACTTTCCGGGCGCAGAACTGGAGGGCGCTGGGCTCGAGGACGGGGCCGCCCTGCAGCTGCTCCAGGCGGCCGTGCAGGATGGCCGTCAGCTGCTCACGGCCGTACGGGGTGAAGCGCAGCAGGCGGGGGCCGGGCAGCGGGGGGGTGTGCAGGCGTGCCAGCAGGCGCTCAGTGAGATCCAGAGCGTTGGCCAACCCTACGATGCACAGCGGGGTGAGGAAGGCAGAGGGCTCTGGTTTTGGGGCTGTGGGGCCCCGATTTATAGGGGCTGGGAGCGCGCGCTCACCAATGAGGACCAGGCGGGAGCCGGGCAGTCGTGGCCACTCGAAGATGGTGTAGAGCACGTCCTGTGCCCTGCTGCCCAGCTGGTCCATCTCATCCAGCACCAGCAGCCTGCGGGGCACACGGTCAGCCCACAGCCCCGCCGGGGACACAGGGACACCCGCCCCACCGTGTCCCCTCCCCCCAGTCCAGGAGGTGACTCACAGCATGGGCCCCTTGGCCGTCAGCGCCCGCTCCAGCCGCCGTGCCAGCTCCCTGCCGCCTGCCCCGGCCGTGGGCAGCCCCAGCTGCTCCGCCACCGCAGGGAACACGGCGTGGGCGCTGCTCAGCGCCATGCAGTTCAGCACCGCGCTGCGACTGCCCGCCAGCTCATCCTGTGGGGATGGGGCAGCGTCACACGGGGGTGTCCGCATCCCACTGCCCACCCTGTGAAGTCCCATAGGAGAGCCCCACGTGCTCACTCTGAGCCTCTTGCAGGAGGCATTGCAAAGATCAGGAGTGCAGTTAGGGGCAGCAGATGGGATCCCAAAAGTCACCCCAGGAGCACAGTAGGGGACCTCAAAACCCACCCACACTCAGGAGCAGTGTCAGGGACAGGGGACGAGATTCTTCCCAAACTCTCCCAAGGACCAGGGGCCCCAAAGCCCACCCTAGGAACCAGATTAGGGGAAGGAGGCAGACCCAAAACCCCCCACAAGCAGAGTCTGAGCAGGCAACTGGACCCTGAGCCCACTCCCAGGAGCAGAGTTAGACTTAGGTGCAGGACCCAAAGTCCTCACCGGGAGAATGGGATGAGACCCGAAAGCCCAACCAGAACCAGGGTTAAGGCCACGGGACAGACCCCGAGCCCCCATGGGCGGGGTTACGGGATGCTCACACACCTTGCAGTCACGCAGCACGCAGCTCACACACGCTGTTTTCCCAGTGCCGGGTGCTCCTGCAATGTAGAGGCTGCCGGGGCGGCGTGCAGCCACGTGCTCCCGCAGGAACTGCCGGATGGCAGCTGCCTCCTGCTCCCGGCCGTGCAGGCGCTCGGGCACCGCCGCGTGCAGCACACGCTTCGCCTGCTGGTAGCACGTGCCTGGGGCAGAGGTGGGAAAAACGAGGGGGACGAGGGTGGGCGACGGGCCGAAGCCGTCCCCAGCTTTAGGGACACGTCCCGCTGCCACCCACACCCACCTTCCTGCCTGAAGAGGCGGCTGCGGGTGGGCCCTGCGCTGCGCCCCGAGCCCTGCGGCGTCTCCTGCCCGCGCTGCAGCACGGACGGCCCTGGGGCGTTCTGCTTTCCTGGGGAGGCCGTGGGGTCCCCGAAGAGCACTCGGCAGCCGCGGTTCTCCTTGCAGCGCTTGGCCGGGGAGCAGGGCGTGGCGTGGGGCACATTGCACAGGTTGTCGTCGCCTGCAGAAGGGAAGCTTTGTGTGACCGGACGCCGCAGCCTCACATCACGGTGCCCAGGGCTGGGGCTGCCCCGACCGAGGAGCCTCAGGAGGTGAACGTTTCTTACCCAGGCGTTTGCGGGGGCTCAGGGGCAGCGCCGTGCTCCGGGGTGACGGCGTGACGGGGGTGGGCTCTACGGGGCGCGGGGACACCGGCGAGAGGCGCCGGGCAGCGGGGTCCGCGGGGTCGGCCGGAGGGGTCTTGGCCGGGGCAGCGGCACCGCAGCGGGCGCCGCGCCGCCGGGGGAAGGCGATGGTGGCCTGGCGCTGCGGGCGGGCGACGGACATGGCTGCAGCCCTGCGGGGATGGAAGCGGTCACGGCGGGAAGCAGCCCCGCGCTCCGCGGCCGCCTCTCCGCAGCCCCTCCAGCCACACGGCGGCCCCGCGCCGCCCTCCCCCGGCTCCCGCCCTGCTCCCCGTGCCCCAGCCCTACGGCGCGACCCCAAACCGCCGCCTTTATCCGCCGGCCCTGCCCACAGCTCTGCCCCCCGTATCCGCGCAGCCCCGCTCACCCTCTCGCGCCAACTCAGCCCTCAGCTCCGCACTTCCCGCCACCGGCCCGGCCAGGCCCCGCCCCCGTCGCTCCATTGGCTGCGTCTCACGGCCTCGGCGCCAATCGCGAGACCTCGCGCCAAACCCCCGGCGGGGCGGGGCTCCGAGCCAATGGAAGGCAGCGCGCGGGGCATGCCGGGAGGCGCGGAGGAGACGCGATGCATACCGGGAAGTGTAGTCCAGCGGGCGGGAGCCCCGGCCCCTTCTCCATCTCCACCCCTCCGTGGTCCCGAGCCCCCCCAGCCCTCCCCCCTGAACCCCCAGTACCGACACCGCTGCACCTTTATTACTTTTATTTAAACGCAGTTCCAAGCTCACGGCTTTTCCCCTCTCCCTTTTTCAGCCCCTCCCCCCGCCGTTCCCCCCCAGGGGCTGAGCCGAGCGCTCGAGGGCTTTTTCTGCCTTTATTTAAACCAAACGGTGCCCCCCCTCCGCGCAGGGCCTCGCTCCCACCTGCCGAAGGTTCCAGCGTCGTAGAAAACGAACGAACGAACAAAGAACGGTTAAAGGTGAGGGTTTAGTACCCCGCCGCAGCCCCTCCTCCTACGGGACAGCTTTAGAACGTACAAAATAGATCAGTAATTACGGTTAATGGGAGCTCGCCGCGCTGCGCAGAGCCGGAGCCAGCAGTCCCGTAAGGCAAAACGACGCGCAGCCCCGGCCCCCCCCACGTAACAGAGCCCCCAGAGCCCCGGCCGCAGACCCCCTGCAAACAGCCCACGTCCAGCAGCCGACGCTTCCTTTTGGTGCCGCGCTGTTACCACGGGGCTGCACGCCCTCCCCGGACCCAACGTGGGGGGCGCGGCCCCCCTCCCAGCAGCTCTTGTGCGAAATCGCAGCTCGCAGCACTGGGGCGGAGGGCTCTGCTGGCCCCGTCCCACGGCCACCACAGCCCCGCTCTGCTCCGAGGCCCCCCAGGCCCGGCCCTCGCCCGTGTCCGTCCCCAGCAGCGCGCTGCCCGCCCCCGGCCCTGCCCGCTGCCTGGAGCGCGGGGTCCAACGTGGGGCTGCGGGGAAAAGAGCCGTGTGGGTTCGTGGTGAGCGTGGGCCGGGGGCGTCCGCTTGTCCTGGGATAGCTGAAGGTGCCGGGAGTTTCTCATGCAGGTTCCTGGGGGCGGGGAGGTGGGGAGGGTCCGTCTGAAGAAGGGGGGGCAGCTCTTGGCTGTGCTCAGGACCGACCGCCGGCACAGCTCGCTTTCACCTGGGGATGGGGGGCAGAGGAGGGGCCCCACGTGTGGCTGCAAGGAGAAAGCACGGTGAAACCAGGCCTCTCCCCCCGCACAGCCCCCCCCTTCGCGCCACTCCAGAGCTGTGATGTGAGCAGCAGCCGCTGCGGCACGCACAGAAGGCTCGGGGCCTTTCAAATCCACATTAAACATTCATGGCTCTAAAAATAACCGAGCATCCCGCTCTCCCCAGAGTCCCCCCCGGGATCCGCAGGGCTGGCACACTGCAGCAGCACGGCAAGGGCGCTCCGTGCAGGGATGTGCCGCATCCAAGAGGGGCTAATGGGGACACAGGCAGTGCCGGGGCAGCGGGGGGGGGGCTCCCAAACCCATCTGCCCCACACCGGCGCTTCACAGTCCCTGCAGAGCCGCTCCGGCACCAAACGCCCTCAGCACAGGAGCACAGCCCGCTGCCAGCACAGCCGGTGTCCCCAGGAGCACACGCGGAGCCCAGAGGAAAGCCACAGCACTGAGCAGCCCAAGACACCCAGGCACACTGCCTGCTGGGAGCAGGACAAGGACAGCGGGTGGCTCTGCTGCCACCTCCTGCCTCCGGAGCGCGGCAGGGCACGGTGGGGACCACGGGATGCTCCGCCCTTACCTCTGTTTGTTTTGCTGGGGTAGATTCTCTGGAAGTATTTATATTCTTCTGGGGCTGGAAAGTCTTCGACGGGGTGAAACGAGTATTTGGATTCAAAGTCATCTACAGAAAAAAGGGGAGGAAAACAAAAACTGGGCAGGTCAGGAGCGGGCTGCGGACGGGAGCCAAGGCCGAAGGAGTCAGCCCCCCGGGTTCCCCCCATCCCTCCCCAGCACACGGCCCCACTCACCCAGGAATGCTCTGACAGTGGCGATGGAGTCCCGGTGCCCGTTCCTCACTGGCGGTGGGGGTGGGGGTGGCCCTGCAGGCGTCCGGGTGGGCGGTGGGGGTGGCTTCCCGCGGCTGGGGGGCTCAGTAGAACCATGCAGTCTGTAGGGTGGTGGGGGCGGGGGGGCATCACGCCCCCCATTTCGCAGCATGGGTGGCGGGGGCGGCGGGGCTGCAAGGAGAGCGAGGTCAGCATCTGCACAGTGGGACAAGGGGACCCACGGTGACACCCCCCCGGCCCCGCAGCGGGGTCAGGGACATCCTCCCTGCCAGACCCAAGGGTGGAGGAGAACAGGGCCAGGTGGGCACGAGCCCCCAGTCCTGCCCCTCAGCCCAGAGGCCAAGCAGACCCAGAGGCTACCAAAAGAGCGGCCCTGCTGACTGTCCCCTCACTCCCACCAAAGTACGGTGGCAGGTCGTGCTCCTCGTTAGGCTAATTACACACAGACTAAGGCAGCGGACCGCCAGCCGTAACTCAGCAGAGGATTCTGGCAGAGCCTGAAGTACGGCGGCTTGGCAGGGGCCCAGGCTGGAGCTGCGGGCTGGACATGGAGCCCTGCAGCAGGCGGGGGCACCGGGACAACGCTGTCCCCTCTCCCAGCAGTGGGACAAGGAGGGGACTCCACAGTCACCTCTTGGGAGGGGGCCACAGCACCGCTGGTGTGCACACGAGACACCAGGACTGCATCAGGGTGTCCGAGCCTCGCAGTGCTAAATCCAGCACACAGAATAGAGCTGGAGCATTCCTGAGGCTCTGCTGCAGCTTTTTGTCACTGCCACATTGACATTTAGGAAGCTCAGGGGAGAAGCCACAGTGTGCAGTTCCAGCACGCTCTTCTCCCACCCCAGGAGGACACGGTGGCCACTTGCGCTTGAGCTGCACAGCCACAACCTACTGCCAACAACAGACAAAAAGAGCCAGACACAACCAGGGCTGTCAACAGAACGAGACAACCCAGAAGCCATCCCCGGGTCAATCTCAATGCCAATCGCCCGGTGCAGGAAGAACCACCTCACTGCTTCCCAGCTCCAACGGCTCCCTGGGCATCTCTCACCAGCCACAACCGGGCCCAGAAGAGCAGAGTTCTCACCTGCACCACGGCTGGGGGGGTCCCGGGCCGGCGGCGGGGGGCGGCTGCTCTGGAGGGACGGGGAGGCCGAGGCAGGCGGCGGCGGTGCGAGACCCCGCAAGGAGCCCGGCGTCTTCCTGTGCAGGGAGTTGTGCCTCTGCGGCAGCTCCGGGGCAGACTCGTTGATGGGGCTGGAAGGGCCGTTGGGGACGCCGGGGGGTTGCCGGTAAGGGGGCGGTGGGGGGGCGAGGGACTGGCTCTGAGCCCCTGACCCCGTTCGGATACTGACTGGGGAGGGCGGGGGCTTGACGGGTGGGGGGGCGGGGGGTCCGTCCCTGCCAGCAGGCGCTCGCTGTCCCGGGGTGGGCGGCAGGGGCTTCTCCCGGTTGTAGGAGGAGACCTTGGGGCCGTGTGCAGGCGGGGGGGCGGGCGGCGCGGCGGCACGGCGGCCCGGGGGGGGCGGCGGGGGCGCAGACGAGCTGTGCTTCATGCCGGTGCCGCTGGCGGTGCCGGGCCGGGAGAGGTCTGGAAGGGATGGCCGCTGCGTGCGCGGCAGCTCCGGCGGAGAGGCTCGGCTGTTGTCAGAATCATCCTGAGGTCGGCTGTTGCTGGCCGGCACCGGGGGCCTGGGGGCAGCGGCTCTGGAGCCGGGGACTTGCAGGGTTTGCTTCCCGGCGCTGTCTGTGGGGAGGGAAAGCGGAGTGAGCCACCAGGCACAGCAAGGGACGGCGCAGCCCCTGCTCGGGGCAGCCTGCCCGCTCTGCGGCGAGGGCCAGACCGCGGGGAGTGCTGTCTGGCACAGGCAGGGAGCTGGCACTGCACACAGCCACACGCAGCTCCTCTCTCACCGCTTGCTGCCTTGCTGGAAGGCAGGCTGCCACAGAAAATAGCAGTGAGAAGCGTTCAGCAGCGCACGCAGCGCTGCGAGGAGGGCGGCGTGCTGGGGGTGCCGCGGCACAGAGAACACCGCTGGTCTGCGGCCACACGTGGGTGGCAGTTTGGGGTCCCTGCTGCTAACCGGCTGAACGTCCCACGCAAACACGGCACATCCTCAACCCTTTCCTGCTCGGGGACCTCCCATCCAGGGGGCCCCTCACTCACCACGTTTTGAGGGCCTTTACCTGAGCCGTCCTTTGCTCCCACAGGTCTGAGCTTGGGCACGCCCCCTTGGAAGAGGCCACCTTTGGGCTGGATCGCAGCTGAGCTGGAGCCGTAGCTGCTGCCACCGCTGCCCTTGGGCTCTGGAAGGACAGAGGCACAGAGGTTATACTTGGTGTGATTGGCTCCTCCAACCAGGAGCCACTGGTGAGTACACAGCTGAAGCGCAGAGCAGCACCCAGTGTGGGGTACATGCCAGGGGGGTACTCACTCTCTAGGATCGGGGCGCTCCGGTCATTGATTTGTGTCACCTTCCTTAGCTTGGTCCCTTTACAGATGTCCTGCAGGAGGGCTCCACGGCCGCGCTGCTCCTCTCGGCTCAATTTTGGTGGTTCTGTGTTCGCCTGTAGATGAGAAGCCTCTTAGCAGCAGCTCACCCGCATGCACAGCAAGGCCAGCCCAGTGCACGGCCAGGCCGCTACGGGTAACACGGGCAGATGGCAGCATGCTGAGGGAAGCCCTTACCTGACTGAAGGTGGGGGGCGGCGGGGGGCCGGGGGGCGGCGGCGGCGGGGGTGGGATTGGCATGGTGGCCCGGCTGCGGCTGCTCAGTGCTGGGGATGAGCCTGGTCACTCATGCCTGTGGGAAGGGAAGAAGCAGTCAGGACTGAGGGGAAAGAAGAGGAGAAGCACCTTGCACCTGGGGCTACAGCCACACAGAGGACCCAGGGCTCCTGCTCCATCACATGCCCACCCACTGCTGCTGTGCCACGCTCAGATGGCAGCCAGCGTACCGTGTCCAACTCCACTGCAACAACCCCACAGATGCCCTCGAAGGTGTCTGCGTGAGCCAGCAGCCACACAAGCATTCCCAGCACAGATCTAATTACACTGGAACCCACCTGATTCCCAAACACAGCCATACCCTCCGCAGCTCAGCCCGAGCAGCTCTCAGCAGCGCAGCTCACAAGTCCGGGGTGGACTCAGAGCAGGGACAGGAAGGAGCCTGAATCACCAGGAGGTGCAGGCTGGGCTCGTGCCTCTGACAGCAGCACCATGGGTTGTGCCACCCTGGCAGCTCAGGGAATAGGAATGCAGTGACGGGACGCCCGTGTGCACCCCAGGATGTTCAGGTGTCCCTCTCCAGAACAGCAGCTCCAGCCTCAGGGAAACCCATGACACCAACACCAGGCAGGAGCACAGCGGGTTTGCACCCGCACCTTTCGCCTCCTGATCCCAGATCCCCAGGCCATGAGAGCAGAGCAGCCACCAACACATTTACACAAGTGAATTTCTTGTACAGACCCCTTCTCACCTTCTACAATAAACTACAATTTACTACTGCTGCAGTACACAGAGCCTAAAATACAATCAGGTCCATCTTCAGGCCACATCTCCATATCATTGCAGAGCACAGGGACACATCCCTGCAGCCCCACGGCTACGCCAGCAGCTCCCTCTGCCCTCCGGCCAACAGCCAGGGCTCTGCGGCATGAGAAAATAAATACATAAATCACCTGCAATTAAAAGCAGCTCTTCTGCTGGGTGAGAAGCTCCTCAACTGCAAGCGGCCTTGCAAGAAAACATCAGGAGACAGAGGGAAGCGCTTCCCTGCTGGCACCCGTGCAGCACCATTGGCCAGCCTGTGCCTCCAGCCCCCATCTCTCACACCAGAGGGCCTCTTGCTGCCCGAAGCACGCCTTGCCCTGACCCAGCAGGGTGAGTGAGACCTGGCACACACCCACCAGGGAGCTGCTGGGACGTGGAGCTCCTTCCCCGTGCTCCTTCCCTGCCCAAGTGGGAGCGCGTCTGCAGCACCAGGTCAGCAGCTGCAGGTGATGAGCAGAGCAGCGTGCCGGGGCTCCCGACTGCGACTCGTGTGTCACGGGTTGGAGCCAGCAGCCAGCACAGGCGTGGTGCCAGCACCGTGAGCTGCCTGAGACACGTCTGCCCTGCTCCACACCTCACCCCGACTTCGAGTCACAGCCGGACGGTGCAGATCTGCACTCCGAGCACAGGCTGCACGGGGAGCACGGCGCCGCGGAGCCCGGCTGCCCACATGGGTGGACCGGGTGGGGAAAGTCCCACAGCAGTGTCACCTCCTGTGGTCACAGCTGAGGAGAGGGGCACTTCTACAAAGAAAACCATGAGTCATTGTCTGCCTTATCTCACGCGGCCCTGAACTGCTGCCACGCTGAACGCCGCATCCAGATGAAGGCTCTGACCTAGAAGTGCGAGAAAGGAGTTTAAGCTAAAGCAGCTTGAGGATAAAGTGGAGCCGAATTCCCCAGAAACAGGTCATTTCATTGCAGCACACAGCCCTGCTCACGTTGTGGATTAGCAGCAGAGGTCACATTGAAAAACAAAAATCCAGAGGCACCGAACGCAGCACATGGCAGTGCCCACCACTTCAAACCGTGAGAAACACCGAGACCTCCAGGTGGGAGCGCCGGGGCGATCGCTATCTGTCTCGAACAAAGCCTACATCTTTAATGTTCCTGAACACAGACACGGCTGATAAGGACAGGGAGACACAAGCTAAAGCCTCCAAGGGTGAAAAAACCCCACAGGGTTCTCCCAGCACCGCTCAGCACCCCTTCATGTCTGCCTTACGGAAACCGGGCGCTTTGAAACAATGCCGCTCAGACAGCGGCTGCTCTGCATTTCTCCCCTTTGTTCCTCGGCACCACGGCTCCTTTCCCCGAGCTCTGCTGAGCTCCATATGCCGCAGCAGCAGCTAGCTGCGCTCGCAGGGAAAGTGATTTGGAAGACGCGAATCAGGGCAGCGTGAAAGGCAGCCGTGAGATCAAAGCACAGCCAGCTCCTCTCTGAGCCAGGAGGGGTGGATCGGCACTCCGGCTCCCCTTCAAAATGCAAACGAGAACCACAGAGCTGTAAGAACACCGGGAGGAAGGCGAGGTGTGAAAAGTCATCGCTCCCTGCAGCCGAGGTGGCCCTGCGGAGCGCTGCTCAGCACCACCGGGGAGCAGCTCTGCTGCTGCGGCCCCACGGCAGAACCTCCTGCTGCGTCTGGGGCTCCAAGTGCCACCGAAGCCCGGCGTTCCCCCCGCGCGGCCCAGCCCTGTCGGCCACAGGACCTGAGATGTGTTCTGCAGGCGTTTTGCAGGGCTCTCCGCGCCAAGGGGAAGCGCGGTGCCTTCTCCCGACAGCAGCCCTGGATTCTGCAGCTCCTCACGGCGGGCTGAGGGCTTTTTTTAGCAGTGACCTTCAGACGCCGTTTCCGCGCTTTTCAGGAGATTTGGGCGCTGCGGCAGATTTGTATTTCACAGCCACGCTGCTTCCGCGGCCAGCCTGCATTTGCAAAGCCGAGATGAAGCGCTCCATCCTCAGGGAGGCAGCGGCTTTGAACTGCAGATCAAGAGGAATTTCCAACCCTCTGATGTCGGCTGCAGAATGCAGCTGCACCGGTTTGGGGAGGCCTTCCAGGCCGGCCCCGGTCGCTCCCTGCCCGCCACCCCCGCCTCGCAGCGCTCCTTTTCCTGCCCCTTCTTCCCCCATCCAAACCTCCCCGACCCCAGCGCAGCCCTCCCAGGCTCAGGCCCTGACAGTTCTGCCTGTTCCGAGCGAGGGCTCGGGCGGCCCTGAAGACGCGACATAAATAATTTATCCCGAAAGACAGCCATCACAGGATTTAAGGTCACTCAGGCTTTTAAAATCGTATCAGCATGCTTTCAGAGCAAGAGCTGCCACCTCAATTTGGAGCGGTTCGGAGAGCCGGCGCATCTCTGCGTGCAGCCAGGCAGCCACGCTGCGACCCCGCGGGACTCAGAGGCTCACTGTGAATTATTCACAACCCACGGTCACTGACAATGCGTTTTTAACAAAACCCTGAACAAAAAGTTCCTAACGCCCCGGGGAGCGACTGCAGCACCCTGTGCAGCCTCAGCTTCCACCACCACAGCCCCAGCTGTGCCGGGTCCCCGAGCTGCACAATCCGCTCACAGCTCTCCGCAGAGCTCGGTTCATTTGGCAGAGGAAACGTTTAATCAGCGGCGAGGACTCACGTCCTGCCATTAGGCTGCGGCAAAGGACGGGGCAGGAAAGGCCCTTCCCACGGGGCCAGAACACTTCCCTGCTGCTCCCGGTGTGGGTGCCAGCTTTGGAGAGGAAGGCGGGGAGGGAAGGGTGGCACGCGGCAGGACTGCACTGCTCAGACCTCCTCGTGCTCTGACCACCGTCCCCGATTGCTCCAGCGGGAGGAAGCAGAGGGAGACGTGAGGACTTCCCGACGGCTTCGAGGGCGAGAATAACGTGAGGTGCAGCCCGTGGAGAACAATGTGCTGCAGGACGGACAGAAGCGCTTTGTAGCGGCTGCCAAACACGCGCCTTCCCACACCGAGACCAGAGCAACAGGGGCTCCTCGAGGACAATGTGAGGCTCCATGCAGGATGGAGCAGAGGGGCCCAGCCACCCCCATGCAATAACTCGTGTGCCGAACACGTCGGCTGCAGCAAAGCATCACGGCCTGCCTTCAGGCTCAGCCAGGCCGCAGGTGAAGCAGCACCAGCAAAGGAACCCGCAGCCTTTCCCCCATCACTGCGAGCAGTTCTGTGCAGAACAGCACCTCCAGCTCAACACCCCCAGCTAACGCTGACAGCAGCTGTGGCACCCGCTGGGGAAACGAGACTGGGATCAGGGCGTGGATGGGACAGGTCCCACTGGAAGCATCCGAGGTTATCTGGGAGATCCTGAGCTCCAGCCCTGCTGTGACACAGCCCTGACGGCCTGGCATGGCAGCAGGGTGGACTTCCAACAAACCACCCCAAGCCATGCTGATCTCACGGCGAGGAAGCAGCTGCTCGGAAACCAAAATCACTGCTGATTGCTTCTGTAGAGTTCAACCGCCTGAAGAAAGGCACCTTTCCCATTAGCAGGCTTGCAGTGAGACCAGCTAGAGACAAATGTACAAGCCACCATAGAAGATCCAGCAACTAAAATGTTATTCTGCGACACACCACACATGTGCTTGATGCTTGAGCAAGACCCTAAAGCTGCAGACACCTTAAAAAAGGGCCTCATTAATGGCACGAGTCACTAGGGTGCTCCCACTGCACAACAGCCACATGTCACCAACGCAGCCCAGCAAAGCTTCCTCGCATGAGATGAAAATCTCAGGGCTTGGGCACACACTGGGGTGCTGAGCACCTGTTCTGTGGTGCAGGGCATCGAGCTGCAGGGGGAAAGCGAGCCAAGCGCTGTCAGAGTGAGCACCCTGCACTGCCAGGTCAGCAGGTGCCAAGAACATGCTGTGAGCGCACGGCCGGCACAGAGGGGAAGGAGGGCTCGCTCTGAGATGTGACCTACTAATGCAGGATGACAGACAGAGACTCTGAGACATGGCCGCACGGTCCCTGCGTGCCAGCACTGCCGGTGAGCACGCAGCTGCCCAAGGCTCAGGATCTGTGTGGCTCCTGAGCGGCCCCACGGCTGTCAGTTCACCTCACAGTGGGAAAGCAAAGTGGAACACGAGCCTCCGCTCACCCAGCAGCGTCACTCCTTGTCCCACAAGTATCTCTGCCCAGGTGCCACATCCCTGGCTGGTCCGGCCGGTGTTGCAGGTATCTCCAGGTCTCCTGACAAGATGCTTGGGAGAAAGGAAGCAAGGAAGGGGAGCAGGAAGGGGCCGTGGGAAGCAGTGCAGAGGCAGCTGAGCACGGTGCTGCACAGGGCACAGAGCTGCAGGGCTCAGGAGTCCCTGCTGCCGGCACTGCAATGCCCGTGGGCTACTGATCCAGCTCAGGAAAAGACCAACTCACATTCAAGCCAAGCCGGTAACACTGGAGCAGTAAGCCCGGGGAGCTGCGCTCATTCCAGCACTGCCCTGGCACAGACAGCAGAAACCCAACACGCTCGGCCCCTCGCTCTGAGGGCACTTCCCCCCCGGCTCCCTCCTCCCACCTTTGCTTCCCAGCAGAAAGCTACTTCTTTGGCAGAGCAAATCTGCCTTCCTTCCAAGCAGCCAGATGTAAGTAAGTAGGTCAGACAAGGACCAGAGCGCCTCCACGACAGCACTTCAGAGCAAAGCAAAGCGGGCAGCGAGCCCTGACCTGGAACGCGCCCTGGCACCCGCGGAGCAGGGCAGCCTTGCGTCACTTGGAGGTAACGCGTCCAGACCCGGCTCTGCAAGGGCAGAAAGCCCCACAGCCTGGCTGTGCTCCTGCACGGCAGCTTTCATTTCAGGGCCTGACATCCTGCAGCTACAGCGGCCACAAGCTCTGCAGCCTCATGCACCGCAGTGCCGGCTGGCTGGGAGCCGTGTGGAGCCACGCACCTACTTACAGCTGGAGGAATTAATTCAAACAGATCTCACACGCTGCAGAAGCAGCAGTGCAGGGGGTGAAGGTGGCAGAATGGTGCCAGTCATCCATGCTGACATCCCAGCACACGCTCATGGCAGCACTGGGCTTGGCACGCCGACAGTGCGGAGGGACGGAGCCAAGCCCGCCCTCAGCCCGCTCAGCACAAAGAGGGGTCTGTGCCGGCAGCCATGGGAAAGCAGGCTGTGTGCTCACATTCCTATGGGGCCGGGAGGGCTCTGGTGCCAGGAGGCAGCCCCCTCCCACAGCCACTGTGCTCAGGCAAGGTGCAAAGAGGCAGCTGCACCCAGAGGCTCTGTGGAGCAGCGGTGATACATCATCTCAGGGACGGAAGGTGCTCAGCAAGCACGAACCAGCCCAGCAGCCGAGCTGTGGAAGCAGCACGTGATGCTGCAGTGTGCCCTGCAGAGCACAGCCCAGCCAGGCAGGCAGACAGGCCGGATCGGATCCTTCACGGCCAACAGCAGCAGGGCAGCAACACCCACAAGAGCGCGCAGGGCAGGCCGGGGCAGCCCAGGCAGGCAGTGCAGCAAAGCCAACTCTGCCAAAGGTAAAGCGGGGCCGCGCTGGGACAGCGGCACCTCTCCAAGCACGCCTGCAAGGGGCACCGGCTCTGCCGCAGCTCATGGAAATGACTTCCACGCAAAACCTCCGCCCGCAGCCGGGATGCCACCACACCGGCTCTGCGCCGCTCCCGGCCTACCTGGGAACCGCAGCGGGGCGGCGAGCAGCCGGTCAGCATCAGCTGCGGGCGGGGGGCGGCTCGCACCTCCCCCGTGCGCAACCGGCGGGCGCAAACGTTTGGGGGAGCCGGGCAGGGAGCGAAGGGACGCGGCATTCATCAGAGCGGGTCAACGGCGACGAGAACCCCGGGAGGGCGAGCGCAGGGACGCGCAGGGCAGCAGCGGAGCTCCGCTCACAGCGGCCTTCCCGGCACCCGGCAGTGCGCGGCGATGGGCCGCCCGGTGCCGGCCGTCAGCCCTCGGGGTCAACCCGGGACAGCGCCGGGCCCCGTCCGTCTGTCGGTCCGTCCGTCCGTCCGGGGCTCGGCGGGGCAGAGGCGGCACCGGCAGCACGTTGTCAGGGCGGCTCCGGCCGCCTCCACCCGCGGCACAGCCGAGCCCCGCTCCCGGCCGGCAGCCCGGCGCACGCGGAGGCCCCGCACCGGGACGCTGCGAGGACGGCGGAGCCTCCGCGTAGGCCGCTCCCCGGGCAGCACCCCGCCAGGCCCCAAGGCTGCACCCCGACCCGGCGCTCCTTTCCCAACACGGCCCGGCGCCGCAGACGCCCGGCACGGCCCCCCCCGGTCCCCGCAGCCCCGGCCCCGCTCCTCACCGCCGCCCGCGGCCTCCGCCCGCCGCACCCGGAAACGCGGCCCAGCGGCGCCCTCCGCCTCCGGCCGCCCCGTAACAAAATGGCGCCCGCCGCACCCCGACTGCGCCTGCGCGGCCGTGCTGCGGAAGTGGGCGGAGCGGAGCGCCACGTTGGAGGGGCCGGGCGGACATGTTGGGAAGGGCGCCGTGCCTCGGGGCCTCCGAGATGCTGGGGTATTTTGGCGGTCATCGGGCATCCTGGGGCGGATGAGAGCGAGAAGCATCCGAAGAGAATGCGCTTTGCGCTAAGAGCCGCCGCACAGAACCTGCAGACCGCGGCCCCAACGCCTGCTCCTGTTATCCGCCATCTTGGGAAGGTCGCCCGGCGCTATTCCGGCGGCCATTTTGAGGAGATCACGTGGTTCGGTACGGCCGCCATGTTGGAGAGGTCACAGCGCCCCGCTGCGGCCATCTTAGGAAGCTCCTTTTCTCTATTACGTCATCTGTAACGTCACCACCAGCAACGTGACGTCACGCACGCACACCACGACGTCACCCCGCGCGCCGGACGCGTGCTCGAGACTGCTGTTTATTGGCGCTCAGACTCTTTTTTCTTTTTTTTTTTAATCCTTTTTTCCTCCTTTTTCTTAAAAAATAAATTTACAATTAAAGACGCATTTGGTACAAAATATACACATTCTGGGGCCCAGGGCCCAGGCAGAAGCGGGGACGGGGCCGTAGGGACACATACAAAAATAGAGGGGGCCCACGGGGGGTGGGGAGTCCCCAGGGTCCCCCCGGGCAAAGTGCAGAGTGCGGGCGGGCGCCGCTCACTGCCCACCGGGCTCCAGCTTGTAGGACAGCTCGAAGAGCAGGTTCTGGTTGTCGATCACCTGCAGCTGCCGCACGTAGGCCTTGGTCTGCAACTGGCTGGGGGACGGCTCCAGCTCCAGGCCTGGGGGGTGAGAGGGGAGAGGATGGCGTGGGGCTGTGTGCCCCCCAAGCCCACAGGAGGGGAGCCCGGCCGCATCCCATGGCCCCACCCCGTGTCCTGGATCCCTGTCTCTGACCTCGTGGCCCCAGCTCCATCCCGGATCCCCGTCCTGGATCTCACCCCCCCATCTACATCCCCATCCTGGAGGATCCTAACCCACCCCCAGCCCATCTTGCCATCCTGGATCCCCATCCTGCATTCCTACCCCAGCCCGGATCCCGCATCCCCATCCCACAGCCCCCCCACCCCCCGCCCCAGCAGATGTAGGGCCAGGATCTGTGCCCCCACTCACACAGCGGGCGGCTCCGGTACTTGCGGATGGTCCTCACCTTCTCAGCGATGCAGTGCTGGAACACACAGCAGCCCCGTCAGCCCCCCCCCCAGAATCCTGCAACCCCCCCATTCACCCTTGGGATGTTGTTGTGGACCCCTCAGGGCTTCCGAATCCCCACTGTGCCCCCCCGGGCATAGCACCCACCAGCTTCTCCACGTTGACCAGCCCATCCAGGAGGGTTTTGCTGCCTTCGTGCAAGAAGGTCAGATCTGGGGGAGACAAGGAAGTGAGGGGTGGCCCCATGGGGAGCAGCAGGATCCCCCCCCCAAAATGTCCCCCACCGCACCTTTGAGGATGAGCGGAATGAAGGGGATGAGAGGGGGCTTCATCTTGGCCAGCACCTCCCGGTAGGTCTTGTGGTTCCTGCAGGGGTCCTGGGGAGGGTGATGGGGGGGGTCAGGGGAGCGGGCAGCTCCCCCCACACAGGGTGCATCAACCACCCATCCACAGAGAGCAGGAACACCCCCACCTGCTGCTTCCAGAACACCCCATGGAGCACCCTGATGCTACAAGCATCTCCCCACACACCCCCATTACAAGCAGATCCCCCCACGGACGCCCCAGACCCCCGCGCCCGCGCTGCCCCTCACCGTCAGGTTCTCGAATTTCCGAAACAAATTCTTGAATTTCCCTGGGAGCTTCTGCAAGACAACACCCCATAGGGGGCTGTGAGCAGCTGGGGGGGCGGGGGCCGGAGCGGGGGGTCCAACACAGCCCCTCACCTCCCAGGTGAGCCGAAGGCGGCTGATGGCGGCGTTGTTGAGCCCGATGACGATGGCGTAGAAAGAGAGCATGTCCTGGTTCTGCTTACATCTGAAGGAGGTGGGTGAGCCCCAGCAGCCCCCCTGCACCCCCCCGCGCCCCCCAGCCCTACACTCACATGGCAGCAATCTTGATGAGCTTCTTGAGCAGATGTGCGCGCCGACCCAGCGACTCGCAGAGCAGCAGCTCCGTGCCCACCCAGTGCTGCACCTCACTGCACCGCTGCAGCAGCAGCTCCAGGTTGGCCGTCTCGCGCCGCCCGCGCTCCCCATGGAAGACGTAATCCACAAACTCCAGCTGCGGGGGGAGGTTGTGGTGTTGGGAGGGGGGGGGGCTGCTGCAGGGACGCCCCGTGGGGCAGCCCTGGGGGAGGTACCCGTGCCCCCCCCACCTCGTGGATGCAGCGGAAGAGCTCCCAGTGGAAGGCGGTGAGGTGGTTGGCGATGTCCTCGGGCTCCACGCGGTGGATCTCGCTGTCCCCGGGCACCACCTGGATCTCCTCCGGGAGCGGCACCTGCAATGGGGTGCGGGGGGGTCCGGGGTGGCTGCAGGATGCGGAGGGGTCACACTGCGGCCCCACCGACCCCCCCGGCGCTCACCAGCGACTCGAAGGTATCGCGGGTGCAGGCGAAGAGGTGGCTGTTGATGCCCAGCGTGGTGAAGACGCACTCCTCGCTGGGCTGCAGCACGGCTTTCTCTGCAGGCAGAAAGCAGTGGGGGGGGGTCAGCGCTCACCCCACTTCCCTGCCCCCCCCACGGCCCCATAACCACCTCCGGATGAGGCCACGGTGACGAGGATGAGCGCATCGTCGCGGGCACTCTGCTCCTCTGAGTACTGCAGCTTCTCGGTGACGGAGGTGAGGATGTCCTGCACTGAGGCCGAGAGGCGGCTGCGGATGGTGACGTACGAGTGGTCCGGCATGTAGACACGGCAGAAGACTGTGGACGGACAGACAGATACGTGGGGTAGCAGATCAGGCCAGGACCCCCGGCGGGGCGATGGGGTCGCTGTGGTTGGGACCCCCGGGGGGTTTGGAGTGGCGCAGCCGTGGCACAGCACTCACTCTCGTCGGAGCCACGGAAAGCTACGCGCGTCTGCAGGCACGCATCGATGCGGCGGAAGTGGCGGAACAGCGGCTTCACCTGTTTGCTCGGGGGCGGGGTCTCGTCGGGGACCCTGCGGCACCGCGTGGTGTCGGCGATGGGCACCGGGGGTTACGGAGCCACGGGGACGCACACAGAAACCCCCCCCCGCCCCGCTCTGGTGGGGTGTCACAGGGGTGGTTTGATGGGCCCCAGGTGCAGGGCATTCTCGAGGGCCACATCCCATGTGTCCCATAGAGACCCCATGGGGACCCCACACGCCCCATAGAAACACCTTCCTCTACACAGGGACCTCGCTCCCTGGGGTACCCCTCCGCCCCATAGGACTCCATGCACAAAAGAAGGACCCCCTCACATCCCCTGGGGACCCACTGTGCTCCATCAGGACCCCAAGCACCCCACAGGGACCCCATGCACCCTATCAGGAGGACTCCACGCACCACACAGGAGCCACCTGAACCCCTTCAGAACACCCTGTGCACCCCCCCCAGGTACCCTCTGCACCCCATCAGGAGTCCATGTACTGCACTCCCATCACCACATTGGAGACCCCTGGCACTCCCTAGGGACCCCACTCACTTCAGCTCCACCGTCTCCACCAATTGGTGCAGTTTCAGGATCTCATCCTCCAGCTCGTGGTACAGGGATGCGTCCTTCATGATGAGCAGGTACAGCTCCTGGGGGGCGAGAGGGGTTAGGGACCGCGGTGGGGGGGGGGTCGCGGGGAGGGGAGGGCTGCACCCACCTTGATGACCTTCCCCGCGCTCTCCTCCTCCTGCAGCAGCCCCTTGTAGGTCTCGAGGAAGTGCAGAAGCACCGCCAGCACCGCTCGCTTGCGCCGCAGCCCGGACCCCTCCTCCCAGCGCGGGGGGGGGCCATCGCCCGCCAGCACGAAGGTGGCAGCGTTAAGGAGCAGCGGGGACGCGGGGACCTCCTCACACCCGGGGGGGGGCACCGCGATGCCCTCCTCACGGCCAACCCAACGCCATCCCGGTGTCCCCGCACGCAGCCCCGCGGGCGCCCTCGTGTCACCCCCAGCACAGCCGCTGATGTCACTGTCACACCCACCCGTGTCCCCCTCCCGGTACCCCCACCCCTGTCTTCTTCCCCCAACCCCCCCCCCCCCCCCCCCGTGCCCACCTTCAGGTCCTCCATCGCACCCTCGCACTCCCCCCGTGCCATCTCTACGCCCCCCCTCCCGCAGCCCCCCGATGTCCCCCCGAGCGCCCCGAGGATATTGCTGGTGCAGCTGCTGCAGGAAGAGCTCGGTGGGCAGGAACAGCGAATGCGTGAGCACGATGTCATCCAGCAGCGAATCTGGAGGGGGGTCAGGCGGTGGTTGGGCACGACACCTCCACCCCAAATCCCGCACCGGGCCAAACCCCGCGCCCCACGCGGAGCCCCGCGCTGACTCAGAGCCCCTCCCGCTTCACAGCGCCGTGGGGACACCGCGGGGCCGCACCGGGACGGTGACATCGGGGGACGCCGCAGCGGGGCTGTCCGGGCGGGCGCTGACGGCACGGGGACGCGGTGCCGGGAGCGGTGCCACGGCCGCGACCTTTGGACGCGCAGCGCTGCTCCGAGTCCGACCCCGTCCCACGGACACAACCGCGGGGCGGCCCCCCCCCGGCCCCCCCCGCACGGAGCTCCGCCAGCCGCACAACGCCCCCCGGGCACCGCCAGACCCGGACCCCGCACTGGGGCCGGGGGTGTGCGGGGGTGTCCGGGCAGGTGCGCATCCCGCGCCCGCCGTGCAGCCCCTCCGGAGCGCCGTGCGGGGGCGGCGCCGGGATCCCCCCGCGGGTCTCCGTGTCCCCGTTCCCCCCCCAACCCCGAGCGCCGCCCCCTCCGTCCCCGTCTCAGTTTCCCCACAGCTCCGCAGCACCGTCCGGGTGCCCCGCAGGGACCACGCGCGGCTGAAGGGCCGCCATCCCCGCACCTTCCCCCCGCTCCCCCCCCGCTCCCCACGCGCGTGTCGCTGCACGCAGATCCAACGCTGCCAGTCCCGGCGCGCGCCCCCCCCCGAGGGCTCCGCGGTTTCGGTGCGCCCCACCCCGGCCCCCCCCGGCCCCATCCCCGGAGCGCGGCCGTGGGGAGGTGGGGGGGAGGAATTGAAGGCAAACCTCCGCGGGGGGCTCCCACAGGGCGGAAGGGACGCGCACCCCCCGCACCGCCTCGGGGTCAACGGGAGCGCCCAGAGAAGCGTTACACATTAACCGGGAATCTGCGCCGTGCCGCCGCTCTGCGGGTGCCCCCCCCGCACGCCCTCACCCTCGTTCCCCTGCTCCCACGCTCCCCCCGCACCGCGGCACCGCGCATTGCAGCACCCGGCGGTGCCGCAGCATCACCCCCCCTCCCCCCCGCACTCCCCGTACCCCCATACCTGCTCGGCAGCCCCGGCCGTGTCCCCCCCCCGCCGGCAGCCGTTCGAGGACGGCGCTCAGGAGGCGCTCGGGGGGCGCGGGTGCGGCGGGGGGGCAGCGGCAGCAGCAGCGCGGGGGGGGCGGCGGCGGCGGCTCCGGGCTGAGCGCGGCGCGGTCCCCCCCCGGGGATAGCTCCGACGGGGACAGCGCCGACGGGGACCGCGGCGGCGGCGGGGGGGGGACCTCGGGGGGACGCAGCTCCAACCGCCGCCCTTCGCCCCCCGCCGGCCCCGGGGGCTCCTCCGGGGGGGCCGCGCTGTGGCGGCGCGGTGCGGGCAGCGGTGCGGGCAGGTGCGCGCCGGGCTTCTTCAGCAACTTCTCCAGCGGCTTCATGGCCGCGGAGCGCCTCGCGGGGCCATGGGCGGTGCGGGGCGGCGCGGGGCGGGGGGGCGGCTCCGCTCGCGCTCGGGCTCCGGAGAGAAGGGGGGGGGCCCGGCGCCGCCGCCCCGCCCCGCCCCGCCCGGCACCTGCCCGCCCCCGGCCCCGGGCGGAGCGTCGCGGTCACGCGTGGCCCCCCCCGCCCGCAGCGCCGCGCAGCTCCGCTCTCCGCCGTACGCCCACCGCGCGGCGCGCTCAGGCAGCGCGCATCCCACGCCGCCCCCCCCCCCAATTCCGGCGTGGGAAAAGCCCGTGGGTATGGGGGGGGGGGGCTGAGGGGGGGTTCCCGCTGCGGCTTTGTTCGCGGTTCGCCTCCATCCCTCGTTGCCTGGCAACTCCCGGCCGCGGGGGGGGATCGGGGGGCGGTGGCAGAACGCAGCCGTGTCCCCGCGTGTCCCTTCCACGCGCGGATCCGCGTTGCGCTCCCCTCGGACCCTCAGCGCGAAGGCGGGACGGGAAACTGAGGCACGGTTGGGGGGGGGGGCACCGGGAACGCGGCCCAAATCCGCGCTGCCCCAATTGCAGCTCGGGGACGGGGGCAGCGCTGGCGCGGAGCTGTTATAATTAATGCGCTGTTATTTCTCCTAACGAGCCGGGAGCTGCCGCGGCTCTGCCCGCCCGATGCCGCCTCCATTTGCAGCCGTGGGGTGGGGGGGAACTTGGGGGAGGCACAGCCCCCGGGCTCCGCTCAGAGCGCCCACGCGTGGGAGGAAGGAGCGCACGGAGGGAGGGAACCCCATGAGCCCACCTCGCTGCAGCTCGGGGGTCACAGCCCCGCTCCCACCGCTGCTCCCCCCAAAGCCGCCCCACGAGCACTGTGGGGGGGGGGACGGGGGCGGGTGAAGCTGCGTGGCGCGTGGGTTCCCTCCTTGTGGCAATGGGCCGCGCTCCGTCCTCACCCCCATGCGCTGCTCCGGCCCGGGGGGGGATCGGGGCACCGCAGTCCCGAACCGCCCTCATCTCCGCGTCAATGCAACCCTGCTTTGTCAGCGCTCGGCGCCACCACGGCCGCGATGCTCAGAAACGTGACTCATACCGGCACCGAGACCCACCGGGCACCGCCAAAGCAGCACGGATGGGAACCGAGCAGCCACCGGCAGCGGAGCCGGCAGCCCACGCGGGGCGCGCCGGGACACGCCGGGCACCGCCCCCAGCTGCACTGCGCCCGGTCGGGCCGGTTGTGCGGGCAGATGCGCGGTGCCCATAAAGCTCCGCGCCTCCAAAGGGCCGGGCAGCAGAAGCCCCGCAGCGCACAGAGGTGCTTGGAAGCTCTGCGAGCCCAAATCCGTGCCCAGCATCCCGGGTTGGGTGCCTCCATCTGCAGCCGGGGCTGCCCGGGGTGCAGCCGTGCTGGAAAAGCAGCAGAGAGATTCTGCACGAAGCTCAGCTGCTCTTACAGCCGCAGGAATACGCTCGCTAATTTAGAAAGAGAATTTAGGATGAGACGAAGCACGGGCTGGGCGCGGGGGCTGCACTGCGGCACGGCAGACACACGGATTCCAAATACTCAAAAGAAACAAATCAGCTTTACTGAAGGAGCCGGTTCATTCCTTAAATAAAAACAGAGACCACAATCAAGCAGCTGAGTTGAACATCCTAGAAAGGGAGAAGGGGAGGCTCAGTAGAAGGGGGAAGTGGGTGAGACCTCGCGGCCACTGACCCTGGCGCTGCCTGAGGGTCGGGGAGGGGAGGAGGGCCGGCAGCCGGGGGGTGGTCCGGGGATGGAGGCGATCGCCCCGAGCGGAGCTGTGGCTGATGGCATCCCGCATCCCCGCCAGATGGGGCCTCCTGGTGCAGAACCGCCGGGTCCGGCGCTGGGGTTCCACGGCCGCATCCCTACGTGCTGCTCCTCTCCTTCACCTTCTCACCTTTGCTGTCCTGGGGGAGCAGAAAGGAGATGGAGGCTCAGCTCAGCACCGCGCAGCGCTGCGGCCGCCGCCCCCCACCCCGCTGCCCCCAGAGCCAGAGCAGCTCCTCGGGCCACGCTGCCCTCCCGCTCCAGGGGTGGCTCCCTGCAGGGATGCTCAGGGCAGATCTCCAGCAGGGGAGGCACAGGGGGAGCAGCGCCGCCCAGCCCGAGGCACAGCAGCACGGTGACACACGGTGACAAAGGGAACCAAACACACACGTGGCACTCGGGCACACACACACAGAGACCAGAGCTGCGGTGAGAAATCTGTCCCCAGAGCACAGGAACGGCTCTCGGCTCCGTACGGCCTTTAAGGCTGCTGTCTGTGCTATGTACTGCTATGTACTACAGCATCCTGGCACTGCTCTCCCACTGAAGGCACTGCCTCCTAAGCTCAGTGCTGGGTTATTCCCTCTGAAGCATTTTTTTCTACCCTGAGCAGAAAGAGAAAGCAAGAGTCAAATTCCGACTTACTTTTTACGTGGGTTAGATTTAAAGTATTTAGAAACTCAAATTAACTGGAGCCCTGCTTACCACCTGCAACGAGAAGCTGAGGTTTGGGACATGTCAATAACGAGGCACTTTTAAAATGTCCTTGGAACAACACATTTTTTTTTTCAGGTGGGAGAGGGAGGCTGCAGCACCACACACACCTCAGGGGACAGCACCAGGCAGACACGGGCAGAAGGGGTGGGGAAAGGGATGAACGGAGGGGACGGTACCTCGGGAGGCGGCGGTTTGATGGTGACAGGCTGGGACGTCCTCCGTGGTGGTGAGGGTTTGGGCTGCACTTGCTGCTGGACAGTGTTGTAGTAGGTGACCCCCCCGTACACCTGGGACTGCGCCTGCTGCCGGAGAGCGGCACGGTCAGCACCGGGCGCCCGCCTGCTGCCGCGGCACCGGCATGACGGGGGGAGATGGCAGCACACGGGTGGTAGATCCACCCACAGCGACGGCCCCCCAGGGCTGCCCCAAAGCGGGCTGCGCCCCCCAGCCCCTGCGCGGGCGGCTCCGATCCGAGCAGGGAAGGTGATGGAGGCTGGGGGAGAAGTGCGTGGCTCAGTCCTGCCGCTGCGTGTCAGCCGTGCGCCGCTCGCACGCGGCATCGGGGACCTCTGGTTGTCACCGGGAGGGGCGGACGCTCCGCCTGCTCCCCACTCACACGGAGCTGGGTTGGGAACGGGAAAAGCCAGCCCTGCAGCAAGCACTGCTCGCAGCCAGGACTGCCCAGGCAGCGCTGAGGAACGGCGGCGGGCAGTTCCCAGTGTGCACAAAGGACGTCCGAACAGTCCTCGAGGTGGCTTCGGCTGAGCGTGAAGCTGGAGCTGAGCAGCTCTCAGCCTCCTGTGGGACAGCGCCCAGCTCTACAGGGGAAAATCTCAGCTCTGGGATCCTCCAATACAGGTATGCCATACTTGAGACCCCAAATCCAAGTGAAGTGCAGTGCAGATGTGGGAGCAGTCCCTTTTGGTGCCCACCTCCAGCAGAGAAGCAAATGACAGCAAACAGCCACTGCTGGGGGCAGCCCCACCGCCGCACTCCCCTCCCAGCTCAGGAACACCCACGGCTCCGGCAGGAAGGAAAGGCAGCACGGCTCACCTGTGTGTTGGAATAGAGGTGTGGAGGGGGCGGTGGGGGCAGCGCTCCGGGGGGGTACGGGTAGCCAGGATTCCCAAAATTCATGACTCCAGGCGGGGAGAAGTAAGTCGGGGCGAGCAGCTGCTGCGGCGGGGGCTGCCCTGGAGGCATGGAGACCGGCGGAGGGTAGAGCCCAGGGTTTGCCATCGGGGCTGCTGTCTGGTGGGGATGTAAACCTGAAGGAGCGACAAAAACGAGCTGAGCACCACGTCCTGGAGGCAGTGCGCTGTATGGGGACAGGGCTGCCGTGGGGGCAGAGGGCAGCATGGCTGCGCCATCCGTGCCGCAGGCAGGAGAAGGGCAGAGGCTTTTCCTACAGCCTGCAGAGCTCAACTCCTGTGCTGGGGAAAGGAAAGGGGAAGCTCTTCTCAGCAAAGAGCACACGGCCCCCCCGGCCTCAGTTCAGGAACCGGACACGGCCCCAATTGGCACGTCCACTTCAGGAAACAGTTTTGCAGGCGAGATAGAGAACACCCCAATCCAACAGCTCTCATTTCTGCTTTTCTCTTCTGAACTACCAGCAGCAGGGAATGAAGACCCAGCCTGGCACGACAGCTGGCACAGCCCCACACCCTGCTGCCGAGGAAGGGCCTGGCCAGGCTGCACGCAGAACCAGAGGCTGCCAAGGCAATGAGATGATCTCAGTCTGCGCTGCCTGCGAGAGTCAGACACGGCTACTTTTCTTCCCTGAAGTTTTATATGAATTCAACCCTACTGCACGAGGGAAGCAGGTCTCCTCCATGCCACAGAAAAGGACAGAGGCTGTGCAAAGCTGGCCTGGCTGCCCCGTGCTCCTCACCTGGATGAGGGAGATGCATTTCTGGCTGCACGATCATCCCCTGGGGCGGCAGCGGGGCCGGGTTCTCACTGTGGGTGTAGATTGGTCCCTGGAATTGTACTGCAACACAGAGCAGAGCGTAAGAAAAATCCCCACCAGATTTTGTTCTACTGCAGCAGATCACACCGCAGATCCAAGCCACCTACAGTTACTGCACTTGAATGCAGTGCTGCAAGCTCCACTCCTACCAGAACAGCACACAGCCCACCCAGCTCACAGATGCTGCGTGCTCCCACAGCAGAGCTTCCTATTCCCTTTACAATGCAGACCGCTCAGGGAATTTCTCCTCTCACACTTTACATGCCAGAATAAATTCCAAACCCATCTTTTTGTTCAGCAGTCCTCCCTGCTGCTCTGATTTCTGGCCAGTTTTAACTTCTCACAAAAAAAGCCTTTGGAGCCCCTGCCTGGGGCAGGAGGGCAACGCTGCACACCGAGAACAGCCCAGGGCAGCTCAGAGCAGCAGAGACAAAGCAGTGATGCTACTGACAAAGGGAAGGGGAACAAAGCCCCCCTTCAGCCCCAGCCCGGTGCCAGCACCTGAGCACACAGGGCAGGAGGGGATCACTCACGTGGGTCGTAGTAGTGCCCCTCCATGATGCTGATGTGCATGGGGGGGGCAGGCTCTGGCACTGGTGGTCTCTGCCGCTGCGAGGAGTAGCGCTTCACCCGGCCGCCCTGCACCGCCTGCAGGGGACAAAGCAGCAGTCAGTGCCCAGCAGGGAGCACCCACTGCCCCCCCTGGGCCTCTGTGGGTCACAGCAAAACCACGGCACACAGAAAGGGAAGGGCTGAGGTGCCCCAGCCACGCTCTAGTTATTCCAGCCCACAATCAAAGCAATGCTCGGCTTCCCCGCTTCCATAAACGACGTGCTTTACCATTTCCTCCATCCTGTTGAACTGAGGAGGTGGCCCAGTTCCCACGTGCATATGGTTGGGAATACCTGAGGAAGAAGCAAACCGGTTATTATGGGTTGCATTTGTTCTCAGCCACCTCGCTGTCACCAGTGCTGGGAGCTGCACAGCACCGCCAGGAGACCCCGCACTGCCTTCCCAGTGAGAACCTCACAGCAACCCAGCTGTCTGACTGCCATTTTCAACATCTCAGAGCAAACCAGCAGCTGTTGTGTCACTGCACGATCATCCACTCTGCTCAGTGCATTTTAAATCCTCCTAAAAGGAATCCTCCACTTGAAACCCAGGTTCCGATCTCAGCTCTGCTCCTGCTCAGAGCATTTCTTCACAGCACAAACACGAATCCATCTGGGACAGCGTAAGCATCAAAAACAACCACCAGCACCACCACGTAATCTCAGCTGTGAATCACCCTAAGCTTCCAAACTCTCATCCTAGTGGCACATTTACAGCCTGCCCACTCTGGTCTAGGATCTGCTCACACCAGGCTGTGTGCAGGAAGATCTGTTTCCACAGACCTAACCCTCAAGAGCAGCTTAGGATAGCAGCAGGTCACATCCTTCTCCTTGCTCCAGTTTTACTCCTCTTGGGAAGGACTCTGACTCTCCCCAGAAAAAAAAAACTTTAATTCTGCAAACAGATAATTATATCTGGATGACCTCTGGCACGGTTGCTCCACAAGAATTCAGTCCTTTGCTCAGCCTGCCTGCCCACTTCCCAGCACAGATCGGCCTCCTCCAGCCACACCAATGGATTTACAGCCAAATGGCACCGCCAGAGAGCAGCTCAGAGCCTGCAGCATGCCCGTGCTGATGAAGGGAGGCCGGGTCCCTCCTGCCCCCAGCAGCACATCACAGGAGCCCAGTTACTCATCACCCTCACCTGTAACCACACACAATGCTCTTTATCCTCTGAACTCCAACTCTGAGCCTTGCTGTGACTCACACAGCTCTGAGTTCCTGCTGCCTGCTCCCCACACAGCCCTTCCCCTTCACTGAGCCTTCCCCCATTCTTAACAAATAGGGTAGGCAGAAAGAGTCTGCTCTGATGCCCACCTGAGCCTTAACCCAGATCACCTACAACAGAATATTTCATTTCCTCGTTTTTACGTTCTGTTTTGTCCCTTCCCATCGTCCCACTGCATCTTCTCCATCTTGTTAGTCTCCACCACCCACCACAGCTGGGACAGCATCACACAGCTCAGCTCTGAGCAACGACATGACTGCAGACCCCAGGCAGGGGCAGCCTCCAAGCTGCCAGCTGGCACACACTTACCCCGCAGCTCCCGGGGCTGTATGAACTGAGACTGCCCCGGACTCCAGTTCTGCTCCGTCAGATTCATCTGAATCATCTCCTGCTCAAGTCCATCCAAGCTGGATTCCACTGGTGACTCCCAGTTGCTGCTCTTTGCTGGTGGGGGGGACGTCTCAGCCTGGACGGGTTTTGGTGTCGCAGGAGCTTCCAGAGCAGGCACGTCATCTGCCAGCTTCCCCGTGTCCCCAGCTTTGACTCTGGTCCTCCTTGCCCGGGAGTAAGACTTCTTTTCAATTGGTCTGTCTGGCGGCGGCTGCACAGCGTCGGTCTGGTTTTCCAGAGCACCCTCCTCCTTGACAGGACTGCCATGGACGTGCACTGCTTCCACTTCTGGCGACTTCTCTCTCGGTGGGCTCTGCTCCGCACGCTTCGCTCGATAGCCGCTCTCCTGTTTGCCTTGCTCACCATTTCGGGATGGGTGCTGCACACTCACTTCTGAAGCTCGGTATCCCGGGCGGGTCTCCTTGTAGCCTCCCACCCTCGGGTAGCTCCTGGGAGGGGGCATCCTCCCCGTTCCCGCAGAGCTCCTGCTGGTGAAGGTTCGTGGGGGAGCAGAAGTGCTGTCTGTGCCCTGGTGCCGGGGGGGTTTGTTGGGCCGCTCGTTGGACCAGTTTGGGTCTCGCTGGGGGCTCCCAAACCTGAGGGATAACAGCAGTGCGAAGGACTGGAAGCAAAAGCCAGGGCAGGGGTCCTGCTCTCCAGGACACAACATCCAGGACTGAGCCCCCACCCCTGCTCAGAGCCCGCTGCAGAGGGCTGAGGCCATCCCCCAGAGGAGCAGCCGTGCTCTGCCCGCTGCTCACCTCGGTTTGCGCATCCTCCTCGGCCTGATGTCATCAGGGTTGTGAGCAGAGCGGATGTCGTAGCCATACAGTGCAATCAGCTCCTGCCTGGTTTTGGGGGCCTGCTCGTCCTCCCGGAACTTGTCGTGCTCCCAGCGACCCTCGTCCTTCCACAGCTTCCGCTGCCGACCCTTTGGCCTGCACACACGGGGAGAACAGGAGGTTGTGACAAAGCCGAGGATGGTGGCTCCAACCTGCAGCAAACGCTTGGAGGGCAGAGCGTGTGCAGGAGGCAGCGCCTCTCCTTCCTCCTGCTCAGCAGCTGCCCACTGAAAGAGGCTTCACTTGTGTTTACTATGCCAGTCCCTCCTTTTACAAAACCAAGAGCCAAGACGTCCTGGCAGAACACTGCTAGCAGGCAGCTGGGCCAGAGAACAGAGCAGCTCTTTGCTGACGCCTTCCCAGCACGTCGCAAGGGCTGCGAGCATCACCAGAGCCGGGCTCTGCCACATACCTGACCTCCTCCTCCTGCGTCTGCCCTCGGAGATCGTGCTCAAAGAAGAGCCCTTTGCGTGGGATGTAAGCCGGGTTCTTCCGATCCTCGTCGTCGTCCAGGTGCTTGGGAGCTTTTTTCCCAACTTTATTCTCAACAGGTTCGGTGCTCTCCTGTCAAAATCAGACAGCCCCTAACACTGCAGCAGTCCCGCTGCGAGAAGCTCCCCACAGAGCAGAGAACACACAGATAACACCTACCTGCCCGTCCCCACTTTGCCTTTCACCAGTAACAGCACCTTTAGAGTCCAGTTTCTCATCCCCTTTCTCTGCTTTTGCTGCAGACTCACAGGAATCATTGCTATCCTGCTTCAATTCCACTTTGGCACTTTCTTCCTCGCTGTAATCCTCTTCCTCTGCCTGAAAGAGCCCCAGTTTACTCACACACACACACACACCTGTAGCACTGAGTCTCCTGGTGATTTCCCAAAGAAGTCCCCACACCTGGAGTTGATTCCCGTTCTACTTTTTACATCTCTGACCATTTCACAGCACAGGATTTGCTCCCAGAGTCCTCCTTACCCCTCTGTCTTTACGGAAAAGGCAAAGATTGAGCCCAAGGTCTCTCCCCAGCAGCTGCCACTGGTGACATCAGACCAAACAACCACAGCTGCCAGCACAGAGCTGGGAGCAGCTCCCCCACACCGTCCCAGAGTGCCACGTGTGCCTCCTGCAGCCCAGGAGCCCAGCTGATGCGATGATGGCCACACTGCCAGGCCTTCACTGTTCCTCTCTCCCACAAGGGCCCTCTGCAGCCACACTGCCGCCCCACATTCCCTGCAGTCACCCAGCTGACTCACTCCAAGCTCTCCGTTCTCAGAAGCCTGACCTCGTTTCACCCTCCAGGAGCCTGCAAGCCTTGCTCAGCTTGGGATCACCACTAAAAATAGCCCGGTGTGATTAACAAAAAGGCTGCTCTATTTTTCTCTTTCAACACAGCCTATTTGCACATCAACTGCTCCTTTTGTTTACGCTGGGGAAACCCAGACATGGCATTATTTTTAGGCTCAGGAACAGAGCCATCCTGGCACCCGGTGATGCAACACCGCCTGGCTGCGTTGCTGGGCTGCCCAGGGGAGCTGCCCCCTCCTTCCTTCCCAGGGCACGGCCTGCTCCAGCACTGCACAGCCCCAGGAGCTTCCATTCCACCCGCCTCAGTTTGTGGTTTTCTTTTTAAACCAGTGCCCACCTCAGGATCTCCACAAAGCCTGTCTCGGAACAGACTGCTTCTGTGAAAGCCTCTGATCTCAGAATGCAGGGCAGTGTGTTGCCGTGGGCTGTGGCCGAGGCTGCCCCTCGAGCACAGCGCTCAGCACACAGGGGAGGTTCTCCCAGCACACACAGTGCAGAGCTGCCTGCATGCAGGCATCTCATTGACCCACTGCCACACACAGACATCAGGGATGCCCCTTGGGATGCTTCCAACCCAGCGCTAAGCTTTTAATTTCAACTAATTACAACGCAGCCACCATCCTACACCCTCTTCCACACCCTTCTTAGCCGTTCCGCTCCCACCACGCGATGTCTGAGGACTGAAATGGACCACGTGCTTATCCTGCATTCACCGTGCAGCAGCACGGCTGTAGCAGCACCTGCCCTGCCCTGACAGAACCATCGGGGGAGGAGGAACTGCACCTGGAGAACCCGTTTTCCCCTCACACCAATGGCTGCAGCGCAGCACAGCTCTGTAACACACACACAGCACACGAGCTGCAGCCTGGAGACAGACACAGCCGCTGCAGGTGGGTCAGCGGAGAGAACGAAGGGCACAAACTGGTGTTGTGCTAAAACTACACGAGGTGAAGTCACCCCACAGAGCCCTTCCACCACCAGGACACGCAGTCTGACTTACCTCCGAGTCCTCTGCGCTTTCATAATCCGACAGCACAGCTGCAGGAGAGAAAAAGGAGGCACTGTCAGGGCAGGAAGGGCAGCACAGCTCCCTGCGATCGCAGCACCGGGTCCTGGGCCATCACCAGCAAATGCAGCACATGGCCACATTGTGTGGTATCACAGCAGCAGGAAGAGCCCTTGAGGAGCACCACCCTATGTGGGGGGACCCGGGCGGGCCTGGGGAGGGCTGACCTGCACCCCCTGCACCCACACTTGCAGTATTATGGCTGATGCTCAGGGCTGCAGCCGCAGCACTGCAGGAAGCAGCGTTTTCCCCCACGTTCCCCCCACGCAGTGACACAGCCGTTACTCACCATCGCCTTCGATGCCGTCCTCGCTTTCCTAGAGAAAAAAAAAAGGCGCTTTAGCAGAAAGGAGCGAAGGGCAGCACCCGGCCCGGGAAGCTCAGCTCAGCTCAGCCCCGCGAGCCGCGAGGAGCCGCGGGGATCGAGCAGCGCCGGGCGCAGCGCAGCGGTGACACCGGGAGAACCGCGCGGCAGCACCGTGAGGCACGAGGGTCGCGAACCGCCGCCCCCCGCCCCACTCACACACTCGGATTGCGGAGCGCTTTTGGCCGCCCCTCCCCCGGCGGCGCTCTCGGCCCCGCGGCCCCGCGGCCCCGCGCTCAGAGCTCCGGCGGCGCCTCGCGGAGGGCGGTGCGAAGGCCGCGGCGAAGCGGAGCCGGAGCGGGAGCGGGCGGGGCTGGCGGCGGAGTCGCCGCTGTCGGAGGCGGCCGAGTCCGAGTCGTCCTCGCTGTCCTGCGAGGCGCGCTGCCGCCGCCGGTCCGCCATCTTGGGGCAACCGCAGGGGCGGGCGGCGCCGCGGGGCACCGCGGGAACGGACTACGGCTCCCGGCGCCCCTCGCGCGCGGTGACGTCACACGGCGCGCCCTCCCATCGACCCCCGCGGCGGTTCCCGCTCCCCGGCAGGGGGCGGGCGCGCGCCGAGGGCACGGCCCGGAGGCGGAAGTGACGTCACGCGCGAGACGGCGCAGAGACCAGAGGTCACGGGGGGAGGAAGGCAGCGACACGCAGCCGTTGTTTTTCCGCTTTTATTGAAAAAAAAAAAAAAAAAGAAAAAAAAAACAACCAAAAACAGAACAAACAAACAGACAAAATGTTTCCATTGAGTCAGCACCGGGGGTATTTACACAGCGACCCAGGCACACGGGGTGGGCTCCGGGGCGGGCCCAGGCCGCAGGCGCACGGCAGGGCGGGGCGATTTGTTTAATTAACGTTTGTTCCCCGTTTCCTGCCGCTCAGCCGTGGGGAGCAGCGAGCAGCGCCCTCCTCCAGCCCTGCGCCGGAGGAACAGCCTGGCACAGGACGAGGCTCCTCCTGGCACAGCGTGAGGGGAGTCGGGTCGCTGCCGCCCTCAGAAGGCTTAAATTAAAAAAGAACCAACGTTGTGCGTTGAGGATTTCTATTTCACACACGAGGGGAAAAAAAAAAAAAAAAAGTTTGTTTTCGTTTCCTTTTTAAACTCTCCTCCCGCCACGTTACAGCCACTTAACAGGAACAACACGAAGGCGGTGGCTGACGGAAGCTTCAGCCTCAGGCAGCTGTTCAGCGCTGTTTCCTGACCCAACACCAGAGCAGGGCCAGCGCCGCCGCAGCCCTTCCCCAAGGAGCACAGGCAAGGACCGGTCCCTGCCTGCCACAGACACCGAGACCCGCTGGGACCCACAGGAGGCTCCCACCCCACTGCTGCACGCAGGGCTGTCGAGGAGGGAGGAACACAAATGGGAGAGAAACCCCAGCTCAAAGCACAGGCAGCGGGGACGAGTCTGAAACGTGTTGGAAAGAAAACGAGAGAACAAAACCAGGGCATGGAGGGAACAAAACCATCCCTGAACAAGAACAAAGAGGGCAGGGACTCAGCAACGTACAGAGCTCCCGGCTCCGCTGCGCTGCTACTTCCTGCAGGTCCGGTGGGGGGTCTGCTTCTTCTGCACCTCCAGCCGGCAGCGGCTGCGCTCATCCAGCCAGGGCAGCTCGAAGTTCCTGCAAGCAGAACCAGCACTCAGCACCCCACAGCACCATCCCCATCCCAATCCGCGATGCCCCATCTCCAGTGCCCCTTTGTACTCACTGTGGGGTCAGTTTGGGTAAGGGGCGGCCAAAGGCAACGACAGGCAGGTAGGGGGTGATCAGCAAGCTTTCCACTGGGGGAGAGAAACGGCGTCACAGAGCTGCAGAGGGCAGACAGCCCTGCCTGCACCACCAGGCACTCACCATCATCCGGCTCAGGGAAAAATGAGGTAACTTCAGGCTCCGACTCCTGAATTCCTTTCCTTTTATACATTCTGAGCTGCAGTCGCTGTAAAATTCTTTGTTCCCTGATCCTTTGGATGTCCCATCTGGAAAACAGCCACCCGCAGGCAGTGAGGAGCTGCAGCTGGGTGCCAGCAGCCATGCAGGCCAGTGGGAGCTGTGTTTGCAGCACTGCATTTATTCCTACCTTTTCCTTCGTTTTTCATCCAGCTCCAGTTTTGCATGCCGTTTGGAAAACACGCTGTCATCGAGGTTCTGCATAAAGAGAAAGGGAGATGGGTGCTCCCCTCAGCACTCATTTGTCCCCCTCACCCGCTGCAGGTGCCTTCAACCATCGATTCCGATGGTGACAAGATGGCTGCTGCAACCTGAGCCACACACACACGGCCAGCCATGACTCGTACGTACCTCCAGGATGTCTGAGGGGTTGGGGTCTCGCAGGGGCTCCACAACATGGTCCCTCCAAGATGGAACTGCAAGGGGAAGGTTCAGATGTTAACCCAGCACAGAGGCACGGCAAACTCACTGTACACCACCGGTCCCAAGCTCCAGAAGGCTCCAGCCAGGCTGCTCTGGATTGGTAGCACAGGGAGGGCTGGAAGTTGCCCTGCCTCTTGCAGCAAACCTGAGGCACTGGGATGGAATGCAGAGGTCTCCTCCTCACTCACACATTTTGTACCCAGCGTTTGCAGGCAGCTGGCAATGCAGCAAACCTGGCAGCTCCCCGTTCCCATTGTGCTCCCTTCACCTGCGTGCCGGGCACCTCACAGAGCTCAGGGATTTCCTTCCCCAAGTCAGGCTGCATTCTGGGGTTAGGAGGAAAACACCCAGAAGAGGTGGCCCAGCAGGAGGCAGGGATTCTGCCCGGGCGCTCCGGTGAGGAACAAACACATCACACTGCGCTGCACCAACGCAGAAACGCATTTCCCAACCACAAACAGGAAGTTGCTTCACGTTTTGCTCAAACAGGCACACAGGCTGTGCTGGGAACCAGGCTGGTTTGACACACGCAGAGCAGGACCCAGAGCCCCCTGCCCAGCAAGAGCCAGAGAAGGGGCCTGCGGCACTCAGGCAGTGCAGACAATCCGCTCCGTATCTCCTCTGCATCCGGGACGCTGCTCTGTGCCAGCTCTGGGGAAGGGCCCAGGGCTCCCAAGGCAGGCAACGCTCCACCAGCTGCCAGCCCTGCCTGCACACCTTCTGCAGGCCCTCCATCGCTTACTTGCTACAGTCTCCTCCTTCTTTGGGGAGGGCTCTCGTAACGGCAACGGTGACGGGGGCGGCTGATGCCAGCGACACAAGTACATTTCCGTGGTGGAAAGGTAGGGCAGGTCGTCTATCTCGCTGAAGAAGCCCTTTTCCTTGGGGTGGCTGCTGGGGCCCTTCAGTGGGGCGGAGGGTCTGAGCGGGGTCTCCAGCAGCGACCTGTTTTTTTCTGGAGTCTCTTGGCTCCGCAGTTCTCGTTTGCAAACAGTTTCAGACAAAGAACCGCTCGACTCCTCTTTCACCGGAGAGTGCTTCAGAGTTTTACCCTTCACCTTTGAGAACTCAGACACCAATTTCTTAACGGGCGTTTTCCTCTCTGCGCTCCCAAACGCCGGCTTCCTGCAAGAGAAAGGACTGCTGAGCTGCAGCACCCAGAGCTGCCAGCCCTGCACACCGCTGCTCCGCCGACAGTTTCAAGACTTTTCCCTCTCAGGTGCATCACCGCCGCTTTATTTTTAAGAGCACTCGCACACACAGGAGAGGCGTGTGGGCGCCAGACACCACAAACACACATCTCTGGGGTTGTAATCAAAGGCAGGACCGCAAACAGAACGGGCAAACACAGTGAGACCGAGCCGGGCTGGAGCAGAGGCAGGAGAAAGGGAAACCCGCAGCCAGCGCCGGGCTGGGTGAGCCCCAGTCTTCCCCACGCACCCCACCCACGGCCCCGCAGCACCCTCTACCTTTTATGCCCCTTCCCATTCCGGCCGTAGGGGAAGTGCTTGGGCTGCAGGGTTTGCGAGGGCTCCAGCAGTTCCTGCGGGCATTCCAGCGGCAGTTTCTCACACGCCTCTGCTTCGGCCTTCTCGTCCACCTCGAAGCCCTGGAAAATCCTGTGTTTTTCTCTCTCGGTGTCCTTCTTTACCAGCTGCACTCTTCTTTCCATGCGCTCGATGCGCGCAAGGAGCTGGAACACAGAAAAACCACGGCTCAGACCCATGCTGATGGGCAAGCAGGGGAATACCTCCAGTGAGAGCCAACCTGCAGCACCCAAAGCGTGCCTGCAGGAAGAGCTCAGCCATCGCAGGACACGGAGGACCATGGTCTGTGCCTTCCTATTTCCTGACCGTAGCAAACTGTGCCTGTCCTGGCTTTTACCTTCCAACTCGGGCAGTGGAGAGCTTCCAAGGCACAGGAGGAGCCCCCAGGTGGCACCCGAGCCCCGGTGCTGTGCCCGCACCCCAAGGTCAGTGGGCTGTGGGATGCTGCAGGTTTTGCTCTGCACAGTGAGTGCCATCACTAACTCATGCTCGCTCTCCCGAGCTGGAGATGGGAGGCTGAGAGCAGAGACTGTGCCCAGTCATCGCAGGGCGATGATGTCTGCGTGCTGCAGGCAATGCACCCCTGTAATGCTAATGATGGGGAAGCCGGGCACAGCAGGTGTGCAGACGCACGACCCGAGATGCCCCGGCAGCACAAGATGGCCCCTCGCTGCCCGGCTGCTTCTCGCCCAGCAGTGCTGCCCATCCCCACTGCAGCAGGGCATCGGCTCACAAACCTGGCACGTGACGAGCAGTGATGGCAGTCGCTCCAACTCTGCCGCATCCCCTCCGAGCGCTCCGAGGGCTCGAGGACGCAGCTCATAATTAGATGCGCTCTTTATTAGAAAGCTGCATTCACAGCCCTGCTGGGCGCAGAGGATCGGCAGCTCGGAGGGCTCTGCAGCACAGGCAAACGCCCCGGGACACCCTGAGATGTGTTTTGTTGCAGCTCCATCCCAGAGCCCCCCCAGGCAAAGCGGGGGGGTTATTTTTAGACTGCTGCAGACCATGCAGATGAGGGTTGGGACTGGAGGGAAGCACGGAGCAGCACAGAACAGGGACCGGGAGCCTGGCAGCCCCACGGCAGGCAGCAGCACATGGGTCAGTGGTAACACAGGGTGCCTCCTAAACGCACAGCCCTGCAAACACAGCCACCTCGGGGGGGCAACGAAGGGCAGGACGCACATGGGGGGCACTGCATCTGTGGGGGGGGGGCAATGCAGATTGGGCATTCCCACCGCGGGGGGCACAGCACCGGGGTGGGACGCACACACCGCACTTGGTGCCAGCCCTGCAGCAGCCCTGCAGCGGGGGGGGCCATGCGGCAGCACCAGCCCGGCCCTCGCCGTGAGCTCCGTGCGACTGCGGCAGCCGCGGGGGCGGAGGAGCAGAGCTCCGCAACCCCCCCCCCCCCCCCCCGCGGCTGACGCGGCCCCTTTAAGTGAACCCCCGGGCGGCGGGGCCGGGAGGCATCGCGGGCTCTTTAAGGCCCCCCCTTCCCCCCCCACGCTGCCATGGCGACGGGCGCGGCCCGTTAACCCCCGCCGTCCCGCCCCGCCCCCACCCTTTGTGCCCCCGCCGGTAACCCCGGGCTCTCAGACCCCCCCCCACTCCCCCCCCAGGCCCAGGGGCGAACCGACCCGCCTTTGTCTGGGGCGAGGGCGTTAAAGGGTGGGGGGCAGCAACCCCTGCCGGGGGAATCAACCCCAGTGGGAGGGGGGGGGGGGGGGGGAGAGAGACCCCAAAGTGGGGGGCATTAAATCCCCTGTGCTGTAACGGGGGGGAACCGGCGGGGGAAATGCCCGGGGTTTTATCCCTGGGGGGGGCATTGCACGGCCGGAGGAAGCTGGGGGGGGGGAACCTCCGTAGTGGGGGGGGCACGAAGTCCCTGGGGGAGCGTTAACGCTTGGGGGTGGGGCATGGAGTACGGGGGGGGGCGGGGGGAGGCGGTTAACTCTTTAGGTGCCGTGGGGTGTGGGGGGGAATTAACCCCTTGAGTGCCACATGGGGACGACTTATCTGGGGGGGGGGGGGGCAATAACCCGGGGGTTTAACCCTTCGCGTGCCGCGTTAACCCCGCATCCCCGCCCCCCCCCAAGCTCCCCCCGCCGTACCGTGTCGCGCTCGGCCTTGAGCTCCTCGATCTCCTTCTCCTTGGCCTGCAGCTGCTGCTGCTGCTGCTCGATGAGGTCCAGCTGCAGCAGCAGGATCTGCCGCAGACATGCCGCCTGCCCGGGGGAGCCGCCGCCGGCGCCCATCCCGCTCCTCCGCGCCGCGCTCCTCCACTTGGCCTCGGCGGGAGGCGGCGGCGGAGGGCCCGGCTCGGCGCTCCCCGCTCCTGCGCTCTCCTTGGCGGCCGCGGGAGCCGCGCCGCGCCCGGGCAGCACCGCCTGGTACCGCGGCCGGCCGCTGGCATCCCCCGCGCCCGTCTGCTTGCCGCCGGCCAGCGGCACCGGCCCGGCCCAGCTCTCGGCCGGCGGCCCGGGAGCCCCCCCCGGCGCCCCGCCGCCTCCCGCCCGGCCCTTGTGTGCCCCCAGCGGCGGCTCCTTGGGCCTGCGGGGCGGCGGGCGGCCCTCCTCCTCCTCCCCCTCTTCCTCCTCCTCCTCCTCCTCTTCCTCCCGCCGCTCTCCCGGGCCCCGCTCCCCCGCCGGTCCCGTCCTTTCGCCGCCGCCCGCCCGGAAGGCGGTGGTGGAGCGCATCCTCACGGCCCTCCGCCGCCGCCCCGCGCCGCCGCCGCCGCTCCGCTACCGCCCGCCGCCATGGCGCGGCTCCGCCGGCACAACGGCAGCGCGCGGCCGCGGGGGCCCGAGGGGAACCGGGGCCGCCCCGCGCTCATACCCCGCGGCGCGGGTCTGGGGGGGCGTGGGGATGGGCGCCCCGGATCGCTCGGCGCCCTTCTTCGCGGCCCGACGGCGGTGCCCCCCCGCACGGTGCCCCCCCGCCGCTCCTCGCGGCCCTTTCCTCGTGGTTCCCCCCGGCTCTCCTCCCCTGACGATGTCGACCCCCCCCTCAGCCTCTCCCCGCAGTACCTCTCGGCTCTCCCCGCAGCCCCCCCCACCCCTCGCAGCGTATCCTCGCGTCTCTGCCCCCCATCACACAACACCCCCCCCACCCAGGGCCGGGCCGCTCTCAGTGCCGCCCCCCGGGTACCTTCAAACCGGGCGCGGGGCGCGTGCGCGGCGGTGCGGGGTGGGAGGGGGGATCCCGCCCCGCCGCCCGCACTGCCCCGCGTCGCCCCGACGCGACCGCTAGGGGGCGCCCGAGAGCGGCGGCGCCGCCCGCACCGGGACCCCCCCCACTCCCAACCCCCTCCGTTGCGACCCCCCCGCCCGCACGGCCCCCCCCAGCCTCCCGATCGGACGTGTGTGCGTTGCACAAGTGTGCGCTGCGTGTGCCCGCGTGTGTGTATTGCGCGTGCATCCGTGCGCACAGCTCCGAGGGGACTGCAGCCCCCCGGATACCCGTGCAAGCCGCTGCACGCGCACGCTGACACACCTGCAGGGTCTGCAGCCCAGGCTGTTTGCACGGCGGGCACGCATTGCACACACACACATCGCGTGTGCACACTGCTGCACGGAATGAGGCCCCAGGGCACGTGTGCACGCATGCACACACAGATATAAACACAGATGTAAACAGAGCTCTGCTGGCAGCGGCTGCAGCCTCTGGCTTCCATGTACAAGCACTGCACACTGCGAGGCTGCAGCCCCAGGACGCACACGCATACACACGCATCCCACGCACACACCTGCAGGGCCTGCACCGCTGCTGTGCGTACACACACATTGCACACACGTGCACACACTGCTCTCACACACACACTGCAGGGAGAGACTGCAACCTCACTGTGTGCTCACACTGCACACACACTGCACACACACCCCTGCGGTGAGGAACTGCAGCCCTGCTGCTTGCACAAGCACACACGTGTACAAGCATGTACACACTGCACATCCACTGGCACTCTTGCTCACACCAGCACATCTCCCTGCAGAGCCTGCAGCCTGCAGCCTGCACACACACACACCTATCCATGCACACACACACACGTAAGCACACACGCACACTGGTGTACATGCACACACACACAATGCACACATTTGCTCATACATGCACACCCCTGCAGGCAGGGTCTGCAGCCCCACTGTGCACTCACACACACTGCACAAACACACATCCTTGGGGGGGGGGAGGGGCGGGGCGGGGGGGGCTGCAGCCTTGCTGTGTGCACACAGACAGATACACGTATGTACCTGCACCTACATGGCTGTTATAGCAGCACACACACAGAGCCCCCCGCAGACCCTGCCCACCCCCCCTCCCCGCACAAACCCCGCACCCCGAGGCCACGCACAGGGCACGCTCCCTTGCACACCCACACGTATTATGGGGCTGCCCCACGGCGGGGTCCCCCCGCAGCGCCCCGCATGCCCCCCCCCTTTCACCCCCCCGCTCTGCGCAGCGCTGCTGCAGCCCCACGTGCACCCGCACCCGCCCGCACATGGCTCTGCAGCGCGGCGGGGCGCGCGGGGCGGCTAAAAATGGAGCAGCGCTCACATGCGGCCGCCACGTGACGCTGAGCTGTGCGGAGAGGGGTGCGGGGGGGGGGGGAGGAGGAGGAGGAGGAGGAGGAGAGGAGCGGGGAGCGCCGCTCACATGCGCGGCCACAGACGGCGGCTGCAGCCACAACTCGGGGTGCGGGGGTCGGGAAGGGGCTGCGAGGGGGCACGGGGCACCCCCACCCCCACCCCCCCATCGCCGGGTCCTGCACCGCATCGTTCCCCCACCCCGCACATGGAGCCCGGCCAGCTGTGTCCCTGCACTCCTACTGTGTCATCGCCCCCCAAACTCCGCACCCCGAAACCCCGCACCTCTAAACCCCGCACCCCTATTCTACACCTCTAAGTCCCGCACCCCGAAATTCTGCAGCCCTAAAACCTTCACCCCAAGGATCTGAGTACCCCTAAATCCCGCTCACACGGATGGAAGCTCCCCCAAACTCCCACACGCTGCACCCCGTGAATGTGAACGCTCTGCACCCCCAAACCCCCGCACCCCAGGGATCTGAGCCCGCACCCCTAATCCTTGGAACGGAGCCCTTCCGCCCCCGCAGGTCGGAGCCGTGCGGGTGCCGCTGTGGCCCCGCCGGGCACCGCCCGCGTTCCCGTGTTCTCCCTCTGCGGGGAGGGGACGGCGCGTCCTGGCAGCGCGCAGCCCCGGCCCGGCCAAGAGCCGCGGGGCCAAACTGGGGCCACGTTGGGGCCGAGTTGGAGCCGAACTGGGGCCGAGCTGGGGCTGAGCTTGCCGCCCATAACGCAGGGACCCCCCCGCGTCCAGCGAGCGGCCGTGCCCCGCACCCCAAGTGCTCCAGTGGGGCACCGTCAGCAGGGACCCATGGGGACGAATGCGCCCGTGGGGACAGAAGTGGATTTTGGGTCACAGCTCCCTTCCCCCCCCATTCCCGGGTGAGCCCTTCCATCTCCATCTCCCCCCCCCCCCCCCCACGCACTGCCTATTCCTGCAGGAGGGGAAACTGAGGCACGCTGTGACCGCGGTGGCACACGGCCAGGCACGGTGACCTCGGCCCCGTGGGGACACCGCAGCTATGCAGTGGGTACGTGGGGCTGCAGCACGGGGGGCGGGGGGGGGGGGGGGACAGGGAGGCTGCACCCCCCGCCCCCCAGCAATGGGCCTTTGGGTTGAGGGGGGGGGAGCAGCAGCACGGACCCCCCCCGCTTTTCCCGGAAGAGGTGCGGTGAGGTAAACAGCGCTGCTCAAAATAACCCGTGCGCAGCGCTGCGCTCCCGCACGTGGCACCGCCGCACGGCACCGCGCGGCGCCGCGGCCACCTGGGCACGGCCACACGGGGCCCCGCAGCACCGCTGGGCACGGGAAGGAGCCGGGAACGGCCCCACGGGGACACGGCGTCGCGCGGGGACGGGCGGGGGAGGGGGCGCGGGGGGACACGTGCGTCCCGCAGCGCTCACCTGGCACCTGAGCGCGGGGACACGTGACGTCCTCGGCTCGAGGTGGCCCCGGGCCGTGACGTGGGGGTGGGGGTGGAGGGGAGACACGTCGTGGGGAACCGTGGGAACGTTCCTGCTGGCTTTGGGGGCTTCCTGGCCGCGTTTCCCTGTGCGTCCCAATGACCCCAGCGGTGCTGGCACGTCCCCAGCGCGGGGCGCACCGCAGTGTTCCTCTCGTCCCCCCCTTCCGCCCCCCGGGGCTCCTCGGCCGCGCTGTCACCGGGTGTCCCCGCGCAGGGAACAGCACCGTGCGGGGTGACAGTGCTACCCCACGACGCACCGGGCGTCCCCGGGCCGGCGGGCAGCGGCATTCGGGGTGGCGGGAGCGCCCGGTGCCGCCCCGCAGGGGACGCGACCGCGTTGGGCCGCGGTGCCGTTAGAGCGGGGCACATCGCCGCACCGCACGGCCCCGCCGCAGGGACAGCCCCGCCGCCCCCTCCCCCCTCCGCGCGGTGCGGGTCCCGGTGCCGCAGCGCGGCGCTCCCCGGTTCCGGGCCGGGCGCGGTGCGGGGCCGCCGGCGGAAAGTGTGTCACTGGGGCACGAGGCTCTCCCCGGGAATCACATGGGGGAGGCGGCGGCGCCGCGTGCGGCCCAGTGCGCAGCCGCGGCCGGTGGCGGGCGGGGGGGGGGCGGCGGGCGCACAGCGGCGCTACCGGGCGGCACTGCGCGGCTCGGTCCGATCCGGTGCGGCACTGCGCGGCTCGGTTCGGAGATGGCCGCCCCAGATACCGGCAGCACAGGTCAGTGCCGCCGGAGCGGTGCCCGCGCCGCGGGTATTGCGGGAGAGTGGAGCTGCGGGGACGCGGAGCGGCACCGGGACCCGCACCGAGAGTGCGGTGGAGGCGTTCCGCCGTCCCGGGAGCGCGCGGTGCCGCGGAGCAGGAGAAGGACCGGGAGCGGTGCGGCACGGGGGGTCCCGACACCGGTACCGGGCACCGGAGCGCGCTGACAGCGGCACCGGGCGGTGCAGGGCAGCGGGTCGGGCGGGCTGGGCACGGGCACCGGCTGCTGCTGAGTATCGGGACGCGCTGATATCCGCACCGAGCGGTGCTGGGCACCGATACCGGGCACCGAGATGTGCTGACAGCGGCACCGAGCGGCATTGGGCAGCGGCACCGGGCACGGGGATGTGCTGACAGCGGCACGGCGCAGTGCGGAGCGGCGGTACCGGGATGCGCTGACAGCGCTGCGGAAGCGCAGCGATCCCGGGCGGTCCCCCCGCACCGCGGCGCGGGCACTGCGGCACCGGGAGCTCCGCGTGCGGCCCGGGAGGCACCGGGGGGTCCCGCAACGGCACCGGGCGCGGTGGGGGCGGAGGCGCTGCCCCCCCCCGGCACGTGGCCCCCTCCCCGGCGCTGCCACGTGCGGAGTTTGTTTTCCCCGCAGCCCCGCCCGGCCCCCGCCCATTGGTCGCGGCCCCTCGTGACGTCACCGTCACCCCCCCTCCCCGTGACGTCACACGCGGAAGCGAGGACGCCGCGTTCCGCTCGCGCGCTCCGCCGTGGGGAGGGCGGCCAATGGGGGCGGGGGGGCGGGGCGAAGCGTGAGGGGCGGGGCGGGGGCGGCCACGTGCGGGGGGAGCACGTGGGGCGGCGGCGTGAGGAGGGCGGGGGGGGGCGGCCGCGGGGCCCTGAGACCTCCAGGCCCCCCCGCGTCCCGGGGAACCCCTCCGGGTGCGTCCTCGCGGCGTCCCCGGCGCTTCGGGTCGGGGATCCTCGGTGCAACCTGCGGGGAAGCGGCGCTGCTGTGGGATCTGCGCCCCCCCCCCCCCCCCACCTTCGGAGTTTGGGGGGGGGGGGAACGGGAGCGGATCCGCTGTCCCCGATCCGCCGCGATCCGCCACGATCCGCCGTCCCGCAACGACCCCGCGGGGGACACGGGGCCGCGCGCCCCGCACGTTCCCGGCCCCGCGCCAACCGCCGCTGCGTGTGAGGGGGGGGGACGCGAGGCCGTGACCCCACGCGGGGCCGGGCCGTGCAGCGGGTGGGGGCTCCGTGCCCTCATGGGGATTCCCCTCCTCTCCCCTCCCCCCGCACGGTGCTGGCGCTGCCTCCCACCCCACAGCCCGGGGTTCCCATCTCGCCGTTCCCGTCCCGTATTTCCTCCGTGGGTTTCCCGTCCCGGGATTCCCATCTCTCCATTCCCTCCCCACACCCTCCCACCTCCGTTTCCGGGCCGCGTGTCCCCACGGCACGTGGGACGCACCCCCGTGTGCCACCCGCCCCGCTGACCCCGCTCCGTGGCACACGTGCAGCTCTGGGTACGGCCCTTCCGGGGCGCTCCCCGCGGCCCCCCCACCCGTTCTGATCCTCTCCGTGCCTCCCGCAGGCGGTGTCATCAGCTACGTGGGCTCCGTGGGGTCCCCCCCCCGCGCCAGCCCCGTCCCGCTCTGCAGCGAAGGCTCCGCCGGCGGCCCTCAGCCCGTCCCCCTCTACTTCCCCCCGTCGCCCACCGGCTCCCTGCAGGACTCCCGGCCCTACGGGGGCGGCCCGCTGCCCCCCCGCGATGACGGCTCGCCTTCCTCCTCCTCCTCATCCTCCTCCTCCTCCTCCTCCTCACCCTACGGCCCCTCGGCCGCATTCCCCGGCACAGTGGCGGTGGCAGCGGATGAGCGACGCCGCGGTTCGCCCAATAAGAACGGCACCAATGTCACCAGTGAGTGGGATGGGAGAGGGCGATGGGGTGGAACCACCCCCGTCCCGCGCTGCGCTCACCCCCCCGGTGTCCTCCCAGAGCTGAACGGCATGGTGCTGCTCTGCAAGGTCTGCGGTGACGTCGCCTCCGGCTTCCACTACGGTGTGCACGCCTGCGAGGGCTGCAAGGTACGGGCTTGGGGCATAAGGGGGGGGGAGGATGAGGAGACCCCCTGTGACCCCCCGGCGCCCCGCAGGGGTTCTTCCGCCGCAGCATCCAGCAGAACATCCAGTACAAGAAGTGCCTGAAGAATGAGAACTGCTCCATCGTCCGCATCAACCGCAACCGCTGCCAGCAGTGCCGCTTCAAGAAGTGCCTGCTGGTCGGCATGTCCCGCGACGGTGAGCCGGGACCCCCCCGCGGGGCTGGGACATCCCCTGGGGTGGAGCCCCCCATGCCTGGGAGCCCAGTCAGGGTTGGGACACCCCTGGAGCTGTGACCCCCCCCATCCCCCTCCATGGGCTGGGATACTCTACAGATGTAGGACCCCCCCCCCCTCCCTGGGCTGGGATGATGAGACCTCCCCCCCCACCCCAGAGTTGGGACACCCCCACAGGGCCGGGACCCCTTCCAGGGCCAGGATGCCTACCCTGACTGTGCCTCCCCCTTCCCAGTAGCACTGGGACATTCCTATAAAGCTGGAACCCGCCCCCCAGGGCTGGGGAACCCCATAGGGCTGGGACCCCCCCAGGGCTCTGCATTCCTCTGGGCGCGGTGCCCCGGGTGCTGCACCCACCCCATTCTGTGCCCCTTTCTTGCACGGTGTCTGTGGGGTTGGGGCGGGGGTAGACGGCCGTGCCATCAGAAGTCCCCGTTGTGCTGGGGGGTCTCCCCGTGCCCCCTAACCCTGCTGTCCCCACAGCTGTGCGCTTCGGGCGCATCCCCAAGCGGGAGAAGCAGCGGATGTTGGCGGAGATGCAGAGCGCCATGAGCATGGGCAGCGCCGTGCCGGGGGGGGCACCTCTGGGCGAGGGACCCGTTCCCGTGGGGGGCCGCCCGCTGCCCCCCGGCCCCCCGCCGCTCGCCCCCCCCGCCTGCTTCTCCCAGTTCCCGCAGCAGTTGACCCCCCCCCGCTCGCCCAGCCCCGGGGGGGCCACCGAGGACGTCATCGCTCAGGTGGCCAAAGCGCACCGGGAGATCTTCGTCTACGCGCACGACAATCTGGGCCCCCCCCCGAGCTGCGACGGCGCCCAGCCGCGCTGGGACGCGGCCCCCCCCGCCTGGACCCCCGCCCCCCTCGAGCCCCGGCTCTGCCCCCCCCCCAGCGCCGCATACCCCGACCCCACAGCGCGGGGCTGCGCGTGGCCCCGCGGCCCCAAGGACGTGCTGCCGGTGAGCCCAACGGGGGCTCCCATCCCGCCCCCCCCGCTCATTACGGCCGCTAATTGCGCTAATGGCCGCGCTGAGCCGCCGCTCCCGCAGGCCTGCCCCATGAACAGCCACCCGGCGGGGCGCAGCGGGCGCTCGGTGCAGGAGATCTGGGAGGATTTCTCGCTCAGCTTCACGCCCGCCGTCCGCGAGGTGGTCGAATTCGCCAAGCACATTCCCGGCTTCCAGGCGCTCTCCCAGCATGACCAGGTCACCCTGCTCAAAGCCGGCACCTTCGAGGTACGTCCCGGGCTCCCGGCGCTGCGCCCCACGGCATCGCACGGTGCCGCACATCCCAGCACGGTGCCGCACATCCCAGCACGGAGCCTGCGGCGTTGCACGGTGCCCCGCGACCTTGCAGTGCCCCGTCGTGCTGCACGGTGTCCCACAACCCATCGCGGTGCTCCACATCCCGGCGCTGCACTGCACGGCGCTGCACAGTGCCCCCAGTGTTGCGCAGTGCTCGGTGCTGCAGCGTTGCACGGTGATGCAGCAGCTCAGCACGACGCAGCGCAGCACTGCACGGTGCCTCGTATCCCAGGTGGTGCCACGTGGCGTCGCACGGCGCTCCGTGTCCCAGCACAGAGCCCTGCAACACTGCGTGATGCTGCATGGCATTGCGTGGTGTTGCACAGGATGCAGCGTCACAGCACAGCACCCCACCTCCCTGTGCGCTGCACTGTAGCACTGCATGATGCCCTGCAGCGCTGTATGATGCTGCATGGCACTGCGTGGTGTTGCACAAGGTGCAGTGTCCTAGCAGTGCCCCGCCTCCCTTCGCAGCCCCCCACCTTCCTTCGCAGTGCCCCCAGCTCCCTTCACAGCCCCCCCCATCCCTTCGCAGCCCCCCACACCCCAGCACGGTGCCCTGCAGAGCTGCACGATGCCGTGCCGTTGCCATGTGCTGCAGGTGCTGATGGTACGCTTCGCCTCGCTGTTCAACGTGAAGGAGCAGACGGTGACGTTCATGAGCCGCACCAAATACAGCCTGGAGGAGCTGTGGGGTATGGGCATGGGCGACCTGCTCAGCTCCATGTTCGAGTTCAGCGAGAAGCTCAGCGCGCTGCAGCTCAGCGACGAGGAGCTGGGGCTGTTCACCGCCGTCGTGCTGGTGTCGGCAGGTGGGTGCCGCGACGGAGCCGGGCAGGGTGCGTGTTGGGGGGGGGTCCCGGGGCCGTTCCCCCCCGCGGTGACGCCCGGCCCCGCAGACCGTTCGGGAATGGAGGACGCGGCGTCGGTGGAGCAGCTGCAGGAGACGCTGATCCGAGCGCTGCGGGCGCTGGTGCAGAAGACGCGGCCGGCCGAAAGCTCCCGCTTCACCAAACTGCTGCTGAAGCTGCCCGACCTGCGCACCCTCAACAACCTCCACTCCGAGAAGCTGCTCTCCTTCCGCATCGACGCGCAGTAGGGACCCCCCCGTGCACAGCCCCCCCCCCCTCCCACACTGCCCCCCCCACCCCGGACCCCCCACCCCCGTTGCGAAGCAGACCTGGCTGGGTGGGTTTGGTTGGTAGGTTTTGTTTTTTTTTTTTTCCGTTTTTTTTTTTCGGGTTTTTTTTTTTTTCATCATATATTTATTACATAAATATATAGTAAAATAGACCAGCAACAATTACCATAAAAATATCTTTCTTTAAAATCCTGACCATAACACAAAAGGGTTGAAAATCGCACGTCACAGACTGTGATTGTCACGGAGCTCAGCAGCGCCCGCCCGGACCCCCCCCCCCTCCGGACCCCCCCGCGCCGTACATTCAGCCGCTCCCCACCGCGGCCCCCCCACCGCGGGGAGGGGGGCTCAATGCATAGTACTGGGGGGTCCCGCCGCGCTCCCCCCCCCCGCAGGGGCAGCCCCGGAGCCATGAGGTATGTGCTGGGGGGAGGGGGGGACACATGGGGACGCGGGGAGGGGGCTGCCCCCCCCAACTGGGCACAGCACATTGGACGTGCGACGGCGACACGAGACGGAGACAGACGGAGCGGCCCGGGGGCGGCGGGGGGCGCGGGGACCCCACCGAGGGGGAGAGCGGAGCTGAGCCGTGCCCCCCCCCCCCCACAGGGTTGTGCCCCCCACCCTCGGGGCTGCGCTGCCCACCCAGAGCGGGGGAGAGGGGGGGGGCACGTTGGCTGCTTTAAGACACATCCAGCGCAGCCCCGGCACGGCCACGCGTGGGCAGAGCGGGGCGGTGCGTGGGGCAGCGCGGGCATCACCGGTGTGGCACGGCCGGCGGTGAGCATCGCACCAACGTGGGCACTGCGGGGCACTGCGGGGACACGGCGTGGCTGCGGGGCCGCTGTGCCGGCAGGGTGCGAGCACCGCACGGCGCTGCAACGGCGCGGCCATCGCGGGGTGCCGCACGCGAATCGCGGCAATCACGACCCCGCACGCGGCGCGGTCGCCGCGCGCACTTTGCACGCTTTGCACTGCAGGGGAATTGCAGCAACGCAGCACTGCACGACTGCTGCACGAGCGCTGCGGCTGCGCGGCCCGGCCCGGCTGCAGCGCGGCTGTCGGCGAGCATCGCACCCGCGTTGCAGCGGCGCCGTGCTGCCGTGGCGCGGCCCCCCCCGGCGCCGTGCCCCCACCCAAAGGCATACGGTGAGGCCTGGGGGGGGGGCACACGTGGGGCTGTGGGCAGCGGGTGGGGGCTGTGCGGCGCTGCCAAGGGGGGTCGCGTTCCTGCCCTTCCCCCCCTACCCCCCATGCAGGCATTGGCATTTCCCACATCTCCTATTGCACAACTCAGTGCCGGGGGGGGGGGGGTGCCCGGTGGGACCCCCGTGCTGGGGCGGGGGGTGGGGGGATTTAAGACATTTGCACCGAAAGCACCGCATCCCCCCGCCCCCGCAGCACCACAGCTCTGCCGTGCCACAGCCCCACCGTGCCCCCCCCGGGCCCAACTATGGGGAGTGTGGGGGGGTCCAGCACAGCCTCTGCTGCCCACTCCTCATGGCCCCCTCGTGGTGTCGGGGCTGGGGGGGGCTGTGACGGGGCAGGATGGGGGGGGGGGGTCCCACACATCCCCGCCCCCCCCCCCCCCCGGCCCTGGGGGTACGAAGTGTCTCACGTTGGGATTTCTGCTTTTTTTTTTTTTTTTTTCCAACGACCCGTAAAAAGATTTTTTTTTTTAATTACAAAAATTATATATTTTATATATATTTATATATATATATATATATATATATATATTAGCTTACCCGGGGCCGCCCGCCTGCCTGCCCCGCGCCCCCCCCCCCCTCGGCCCCCGCCTGAGGTAACAAAAAATTCACAAACCCAAAAGGTGGGGGTGGGGGAGGGGGTTGGGGGGGGGACATGGGGGGGTGCTGACAGCATCCGGGCAGCCCCCGCCGCACCCCCCGCCCCGCTCAGCGCCCCCCGAAGTGCTGATGGTGTGTGTGTGTGGGGGGGGGGGCCGTAGTGCATGGGGGGGCCGCGCTGTGTTGGCCACTCCGGGGCCACTGCAACTTGCTTTGTTTTTTTGTTTTGTTTTGTTTTGTTTTTTTTTGTGGGGTTTTTTTTTCTTCCTTTTTTTTTTTTTTTTTGTCTTTTTTTGTCTTTTTTTTTTTTTTTTTTTTCGACGGAAAACGACAAATCGAAGGACGACGACACGGTGTGGGGGGGAGGGGAGAAAGACAACGGAAAAAAAAAAACAAAAACAAAAACAAACAAAAAAAAAAACGAACAAAAAGGGGTGCGGGGGGGGGGCGACCCCCCCCCCCCTCCGCCCGCGCTTGGCACTGAACCCGCTGCTCTCAGCCCAAACCCGAAAGACAGAGAAAAAAAAAACCCCAAAGCCCCGAACGCCGCCCCAAAAACGGGGGTCTGGGGGGGGGGCGGCCCTGCAGATGGGATGGGGACACCCCCAAACAACGCTGCCCTCTACCCCCCCCCCCCCACCGTAGCCCCCAAAGTGCGCGTGGCCGGGGCGGTGCCCCCCCCCCCTGCAGCACAGAGCCCCCCCCGCTCCTCCTCCTCCTCCTCCTCCTCCTCCTCTCTCGCAAAGTGCAGTTTTACATTTTAGCCTCTCAGGGAGGGAAATAAATGCTTCAAAAATAAGAATCTCAGAAGAGAAGGGACACGACGGGACCGCTGGGGGGGCCCTTCCCTGTGCAAACAAACAAAATCCGGCAACGTCCGGGGGAGGGGGGGGCGCGGGGGCGAGTGGCAGCGCTGATCCCCCCCCCTCTATTATCCCCCCCCCTCTTTTTGCCGTGACCCCCCCACCCCGTGCAGCACCGCCGCCCTCGGGGGGCAGAGAACGAAATATCGGGGTATGTGGGGAGGGGGGGGGGGGGGGCTGCACACAGCGTGGGGTCGGGGGGGTTTTGGGGGGGGGGGGGGGAGGTGTGCGCGGCGATGGGGGGGGGCCCTACACCTCCTGGTCCTCGAAGACCTCGAGGAAGAGGGGGGGGAAGAGCTCGGTGGGGCACTCCACCTTCATGTGCAGGAAGCGGCTGGCGTGGCACGCGCCGATCATGCGCAGGTCCGTCACCTTCATCAGCAGCTTGGGCCAGAAGTGGGGAATGTTGTGTTTGCGGTAGTTGATGTAGTGCTCGAACGCCAGCAGGTAAGTCTCCTGGCACTTCTCAATCTTATCCACGCAGATCAGCCCCGTCCGGTCTGCAGGGGAGGTGAAAAAAGGGGATTCAAAGGGTGTCCGACCCGTGGGCAGCCCCAAAAGATGTGGGGTGAAGGATTGGAGGGTACGGGGTGCGTATGCGGTGTCTGCCCTGCTGCTCCCCACCTGGCGTGGCACAGGTGCCCCCAAAATGCTCAGGTCTGGGCGCTGGGGTGCCCACACTGTGCCCCCAAATACCGGCACTCTGGGCATTTGGGGGGGGGGCATCTCCTGTGCCCCCAGAGCTGTGGCTGTAGATATCAAAGTGCCCTCCCTACGTGCCCCCAAATACTGGCACCTTGGGTATCAGGGTGCCCAACTCATGTGCCCTCAATGGTGGGGCTCTGGGCATCAAGGTGCCCACCCCACGTGCCCCTGAATGCTGGGGCTCTGAGTATTGGGGTCCCCACCCCACGTGCCCCCAGATGTTGGGGTTTTGTTTATTGGGGTGTCCACCCCTGTGTCCCAATGGCTGGAGGATCAGGGCGCCCACCTCATTCATGCCCAAGCATCGGGGTCTCCACCCCACGCATCCCCCAATGCTGGGGGACTCCTGACTCCCCCCCCCCCAGCCCGCAGCGGGCGCTGACCTGAGGACATGAGCAGCACAGCCTGCAGCAGGGCCACCTCGGTGTCGTCCAGGTTGAAGGCAGACAGCGACTTGCCGAGGTCGAAGATGGCATCAGACACGACCCCCAGCCCTCCGTTTTTCAGCTGCTCGCGTTTGACGGCCATTTCCCCGCTCAGCGTCAGCGTTTCGCTCTCGGGGTCGTAGCGCACGGCCGCTCGCAGCGACATGATCTCCATGCAGCAGCCCTTCAGCAGGATGATCTGATCCTCGCACGGCAGCTGCGGGGCACAACGTCAGCGGGGCTGCGGGACCCCCCCACGGCCCCATATCCCACATCCCACAACCTCCCACAGAGCTGTGAGTGGGGCTGTGGGACCCCCCCGTGTCCCCGTATCCCATCCCGCCCCACAGTGCCGTCAGTAGGGCTGCCACCCCCCAGAACCCCGTAGCCCACATCCCATACCCCCCCTCACAGCAATGTCATCAGAGCTGCGGGACCCTCCCCAACCCATACCGCCCCCATAGCTGTGTCACTGGGGCCGTGGGACCCCCAAACCCACTCCCCCCCCCCATTACCTCTGAGAACATGGGCAGTTTTTTGGCAAAGTCGACCACGCGGGTGATGGCCGGCGTGATGATTTTTGTAAACTCGCTGAACGCCTCCAGGTCCACTTTGTCCCCGTCAGGCATGGAGGCCATGGGCGACTGGCCGATGTCTTCGGGCTGGGGGGGGGAGGGCACAAGGGGTGGATGGGAGGGACAGAATGGCTGGGACCACCCCCACTCCATGGGGACACGGGGGAAACTGAGGCAGGGCAGCGCGGGACGGCAGCCAGGAGAGGGAGCAGCGCGCACAGGGACAGGGTAAGGGCCACCCTGCAGGCACAGCTGTCCCCTTCGGTCACCGCTCACCCCGAACCTTCCCTGGGGGTGACACGCTCAAGGACACACAGTGACAGTGACAGCCCCAGGCCCACGATCCTGGTGCCAGATGGGGACAGAGTGTGGCCACCATGCCTGCACTGAGCGTGCCAGGGCACCCAGAGCTGGATGGGGATGGTGCACGGCACCAGTGTGCACCACCAGCACAGCAGTGCGTGCACAAGGAGCGCAGCAGTGTGTGCACAAGGAGCACAGCAGTGTGTGCACAAGGAGCACAGCAGTGTGCACAAGGAGCACAGCAGTGTGCACAAGGATCACAGCAGTGTGTGCACAAGGAGCACAGCAGTGTGTGCACAAGAAGCACAGCAGTGTGCACAAGGAGCACAGCAGTGTGTGCACAAGGAGCACAGCAGTGTGTGCACAAGGAGCACAGCAGTGCGTGCACAAGGAGCACAGCAGTGCGTGCACAAGGAGCGCAGCAGTGCGTGCACAAGGAGCGCAGCAGTGTGTGCACAAGGAGCGCAGCAGTGCGTGCACAAGGAGCACAGCAGTGTGCACAAGGAGCACAGCAGTGTGTGCACAAGGAGCACAGCAGTGCGTGCACAAGGAGCGCAGCAGTGCGTGCACAAGGAGCGCAGCAGTGTGTGCACAAGGAGCGCAGCAGTGCGTGCACAAGGAGCACAGCAGTGTGTGCACAAGGAGCACAGCAGTGTGTGCACAAGGAGCACAGCAGTGCGTGCACAAGGAGCACAGCAGTGCGTGCACAAGGAGCGCAGCAGTGTGTGCACAAGGAGCACAGCAGTGCGTGCACAAGGAGCGCACCAGTGTGTGCACAAGGAGCACAGCAGTGCGTGCACAAGGAGCGCACCAGTGTGCACAAGGAGCACAGCAGTGCGTGCACAAGGAGCACAGCAGTGCGTGCACAAGGAGCACAGCAGTGTGTGCACAAGGAGCACAGCAGTGCGTGCACAAGGAGCACAGCAGTGCGTGCACAAGGAGCACAGCAGTGTGTGCACAAGGAGCACAGCAGTGTGTGCACAAGGAGCACAGCAGTGCGTGCACAAGGAGCACAGCAGTGCGTGCACAAGGAGCACAGCAGTGTGTGCACAAGGAGCACAGCAGTGCGTGCACAAGGAGCACAGCAGTGTGTGCACAAGGAGCGCACCAGTGCTCAGCTTGCAGTACCCAGGCAGGTGCGGGGCCCCTCGTTGCCCTCACCAGGAATTTCCTCTTCTGCTTCCAGTGGCTGCCCTGCGCGTTGGTGCTGCGGTGCGCCTCGGTCACCACGTGGATCAGCTCCCACTCCTCTGCGCTGGGGCTGGGCCGGTGCTGCAGCGATTTGATCATCTCCTCCTTGCGCCGCCGCTCCCGGTTCTCCTCGATCAGCTTCCTCTTGGCTACGCGCTTCGAGTCGTCCAGCACCACTGCGGGGTGGCAATCAGCACAACCCCACATCCCAGCACTGCTGGGTGCCCCAAACTGCCCCGCAGCTGCACCACGCACCCCGACCTGCCCCACGGTGCGCACAAGTCAGCTCCTCCCCAACCGCTCCCACAGCTGCAAAAGGATCCCCCAAAACACCCCACGGCACCGCCGGCTGTGCTGGGCACCCTGATCTTCTCTATGGCTACATCAGGCACCCCGACCTGCCCCACGGCGTGCACATATCCCACGCAGCCCAACTACACCTGTAAAAGGGTCCCCAAAGGCCCTATGCACGTACACACTGGGTGCTCCCCAGCTTAGCCCTGCAGCGGGCACCCCAAGCTGCCCCGTGGCACTGCCAGCTGTGCCGGGCATCCCAACCTGGTCCTGCAGAGGCACCAGACACCCTGCTCACCCCATACTGGGCTCCCGCAGCGCCCTACAGCTGAGGTTGTGGCCCCAGTCCGCCCCCCGCCCGCACTCACAGTCCATGGCCATGCCCACAGAGATGCACTTCTTGAAGCGGCACAGCTGGCACTGGTTGCGGGTGATCTTGTCGATGACGCAGCACCCATCGTACTTGCAGGAGTAGGTGGGGTGCAGGTTCTTCTGGATGGTCCGACGGAAAAAGCCCTGGGGTGGGGGTGGGGGGGTCACAGTGAGACCCCCGGCCTTGTCGTTCCCCACCTCCCCCCCCCCCACAGCCCACCCCCCTCACCTTGCAGCCCTCGCAGGTGATGCAGCGGTAGTGGTAGCCGGTGGCTTTGTCCCCGCACACCACGCACTGTTCATCTTTGTCCAGGTAGCTAGGGATGTACCCTGGGGGGGGACAAGTCAGAGCCCCCCTCCGAGCTTCAGCTTCCCCTCTGCCCAGAGCCCGACTGCTGCCCCCACCCCTCCGCAGGCCCCTGTAAGAGATGTGGGGTGCAGGGGCCCCAGGGATGCCACGAAGGAAGTGAGGTGGGGGGACCCAGCAGGGATGCTCCGGCAGCTTAGGGGTTAACGGCTGGGGGGCTCCGTGCCCCCCGCAGCAATAAAGCGCCCATTCTCCAGGGCCGGCTGTGGGGGGGGGGCATCCCCTGGGCACACAATGGCCCCACTGTCCGCTATTGTCCGGGGTCCCCCAGCCTTGGGGCCGCCCCCTCAGCACCGACCTCACGGGGAAACTGAGGCACGGAGCACCTGCGCAGGGACCCCCACTGTCCCCCATTAGTTCCAGAGATCCCCCCCACCCTGCAGGGGGAGGGGCACACACAGACAGGGAGGGGGAGGGCTGGCACCCCCCCTTCCCCTCCCCCCCCGGATCCCGCCGGCGCCAGCCGCTCCCCGCTGGGGAATGGGGCAGGGCTGGTGCCCAGCCCAGGGGTCAGTGCCCGCCCGGGGCCCCCTTATCTCCCCCCCCACTGCACTGCTGGGCCCAACAGTGCCACCGGGGGGGGCAGCACCCAGCGGGGATACGGGGCATCGGGGACCCCTGGGGACTCACCAGGGACATGGGGTGCACGGGGACTCCTGGGGACCAACGGGGGATACGGGGTGTTGGGGACCCTCGGGGGCCCATAATGGACGTGGGGTGTGCGGGGACCCCGGGCACCCAGCAGGGATGCAGGAGGGACCTTGGGGGCACATAAGAAACGTGGGGTGTAGGAGACACCTGGGGACCCAGCAGGGATGCGGGAGGAATCCTTGGGGACAGGGGGTGCAGGGGACAATGGGGTGCCAGCAGGGACACTGGGCAGAGGGGACACTGCGGTCCCGAGGGTGCACAGGGACCCTGGGGTGCTGGGAGGGACACGAGGTGCCCGTCGGACCCAGGGGACCCTGCATGGATGTGTGGCACCTGGGGGGGCGGGGGGGCTGGGGTGCTGAGCAGCCCCAGCAGGGACATGGGTGCATGGGGACACCGGGGCGCTGAGGGGCGCAGTGGGGTGACACGGGGGTCCCATGGGGACGGGGGGTCCCGTACCTGACATGCTGCTCTTCACCAAACATTGGCTGCTCTTTCTTTTGCGCTTGCCATCCAGCCACCTGGGGGGGGGGCACAGTGTGACTCGGGGTCCCCACACCCTCCTTGCACCCCACCCGTGCCTCCCACCCCTGGGGGGTCCCAGGGGGCCGACGCCACACGTGGAGACCACGATGCAGCCTTGTGGGTGACGTGGGGACTCCAGGGAACCCCAATGTGGGACACGGCATTGCCTTAAGGGGGGGGGCTGTGGATGGGTGGGTGGGGGAAGTGAGTGGGGGAGGGGCAGGGAAGGGTGGGGGAGGGGCTCTCATTTACAGTCAAAGACAAAATGTCCTTTTGGCTCACGGGGAAGTGACATCAGCGGGCGCAGCCAATAGGCGGCGGTGGGGGTCTGCGCCTCAACCCCCCCCTGCAGACGCGCATGGGCAGAGAGGGGACCCAGCGCCACGGGGATGGCACCCAGTGGGGGGTGGGGGCAGCACCCAGGGGTGCCCCAGTGCCCCCGAATAGGGCAGCAGGGCTGGGAGCTGTTGGGGGGGGGGGACAAGCGCCAGCCCAAGGTGACCCCAGGCCTGGCCCCCCCCCCAGGGCACGTGAGCTGCCGCCGCACTCCCAAAATAGCCCCGGGTGCTGGCAGGGCCGGTGGGGGGCCCAGGCTGGGGGGGCTCCTGTGGGGGGGGGCTGAGGATAGTCGTGCACGGGGCGCGGGCACGTGGGGGGGGGCACAGGGTGATTGGGGGGCACAGGGACACGGGGATACTGGGGGGGTGGGTGACAGATGGTGACGCAGGGGACGGGGGGCACACGGGCGGCACAGGACACGGGGGGCTGCAGGGACACTGAATGCACGAGGACACAAAGGGATATGTGGGGCACTGGGGCACGGAGGGCACGGGGACACACGGGGACACACGGGGACAGAGGCACGGGGGTGTGCGGGGACACAGAGTGCCATGCATGGCACAGGGACACAGAGAGCAGCGCTGTGGGGACACAGCCCAGCAGGGCCTCACCGGGTGTCCTCTGGCTCCGACAGCGGGTCCAGGGTGCTGGGCTTCTGTTCCATTCACCGCAATTCCATCAAGGAGCGCCCAGCACCGGCCGAGTGGGCTCCGCCACCGGTGCCACGCGCTGGGGGGCCACGGCGGGGGGGGCTACGATGCGCGCCCCATGGCGCCCACCTCAGTGCCGGGCTCCCTGCAGCATCCCGGGGGGGGGGTCCTGCACAGATAGAGCACGCTGAGCCCACACGGAGCACACAGCGGTGTGCGAAGGTGGAGAGGGGTGTGCAAGGCCACGTGGAGCTTGCAGCGGCGTGCGACGGCGTGCAGGGCTGGGTGGGAGAGCACCGGGCGTGCAGGAGAGCGTGCAGAGTGCAGGGCTGTGGGACTGCATGCGGTGTGCAAGGGTGTGCAAGGGCGGGTGAGTGCACGGCATGTGCAAGGCCGTGTTGAGCATGCAGTGACATGCAATGGGGTGCACGGCGCAGCGTGCACGGGGTGTGCAAAGCTAAGTGGAGCGTGCAACAGCGTGCAATGGTGTGCAGAGCATGTGGAGCTGGGTGGGAGCAAAAGGGACGTGCAAAAACACGTGGAGCGAGCAGAGGCTTGCAGGGCGCACAGAGCAGGGCTGGGTGGGAGCACAGAGGTGTGCAAGAGCACGCAGGAGGGGGAGGAGCGTGCAGGGTGTGCAAGAGCATGCACAAGTGTGCGGCGCCGTGCAAGAGCCCACAGCACGCGGTGTGCAAAAGTGTGCACAACGAGAGCGCAGCGCTGGGTGCAGGTGTGTGCACGGGAAGGGCTGGGGGGGCCGCGGGGCCCCCCGTGAGCACCGAGCGGGTGTTGTAGGGGGGCACTTACAGGGGTGGGGGGCGCCGGGGGCTGCTGGGCACCGCTTTCTCCACGAGCAATCCTGCTGCAAAGAGATGGCACCGTGGGGCCGGGGGGGGGCGGCACCCCCACGCTGCCCCCAACCACCGCCGGGAGCAGCAGCTCACACCGCCCCGCCACCCCCCAGCGCACATCTCAGCGCCCACCCCTCCGCCCGCGTCGCCCCAGCGGCACCGGGGGGGGCCCCGGCTCGGCATGAGCCCTCCCTGCCCGCCCCGTTTGGGGGGTGTGCGGCGGTGGGGGCCCCCCACCCGCCCCCGGTGGGCGCCGTGCCCGGCCCTGGGGCTGCAGCGCGGTGCGGGGCCGGGCAGAAAGTAGGTCACGTTTGTCTTGGCGGCGGCAGGAATTCCTCCGGCGGATTTCGAGCGCGGCGGCGGTGCAGCCGACCCGACCCCCCGACCCCCCCGGTCCCCCTCCATCTGGGGAACCCAACCGCGCTGCCCACAGATCGAGGGATGCTGCGCCCGTGGGCGCGCGGTGCCGCCCTTCGCGGAGCTGGGGGCACCCGGGGGGGAGGGTGGGGGGGTCGGGATGGCAATGACCCCCCCACGGCACGGCGCGGGGTTTGGGGCCGCAGCTCCAGGCCGGGCTTTGGGGCCGTCCGCGGGCGGTACCTACGGAGCGCGGCCGGGGGCTGCAGCAAATGTTTGTTCCATATGGGAACGCCGCGCCGACACTTCCAAGTATAGGCACTGGCCGAGCGCCAGCGCTGCGCGGCCCCGTGGGCACGGCCCTCCCCACCCCCCCCATCCCCCGGGACCCCCCCGGAGCGCGCAGAGCCCCGACCCGCCGGGTGCGCGCAGCGCTGCCCCCGACCCACCGCCCTCTGCCTCCGCTTCCCCTCCGGGCGGCGGGCCGAAAGGTCACGGCAGCGCGCACAGCTCGGCGCTCGGTGCCGCCCAGTGCCCCCGTGACCCCCCCGGGACGGTGCTCGGTGGCACCCAGCGCCCGGGTGAGGCCGCCCGCGCTCGAGGAATCGCCGAGAGACAGACAGACAGGCAGACAGCAGCCACCCAGACGGAAGGACGGACGGACGGGAGGCGGCTCCGGCGGGACACGTGCACCGAGCGCGTCGGGTCTCAGCCCCACGGCAACGCCGCGCCTCCACCCCGCGGGCCTCGATGGGGGAAACGGGGAGGGGGGGGAAAGGCGACACAGCCCTGGGCGCAGCGCCCAAAGGTGGGGGCCCCCGCCCGCGCCCCTCGGCCCAGCCCCACACCTGGGCGCGATTCTGCTGAGTCGGGCGGTTGCGTGCGCTGCAAAACAACTGGGGGCAAAGTCCGGGCGTGGGGCGGCACAGGGAGCACAGCCCCCCCCCGCACCCCCTGCCCACGGCACAGCGGTGGCCACGGACCCCCCATACAGGGACAGCCCTCACTGTGACCACATCACTGCCTACAGGATCCCGGCGGTGTCCCCATCCCTGGCACAGATGGGCGCGGGGGTCCCGCTGCCCCCTCCCCCGGCCAGCTGCTATCTGGGTCAGGGAGGTGAGGGCCTAAGCGCTTTAGCCGGGTGCCAATTAGTGTGATTAGCACGGTGGGGGGGGCAGGGCGACGGGCAGACGGCGGTGGGCACTGTGGCCAAATCCCACTGCATGGGTGCCAGCACGGTGACACGGCCCTGCCGGCGGTGACACCGTGCCACGTGCCACAGTGCCATGCCAGCCAAACCGAGCGGCAGCATCAGGCAGGACCGTGCCACGGCAAACTCAGCAGCTCCAACACACGCCAGTGTCCACGTGCACGGCTGCACCTGGTGCCACACGCGTGTCCCTGCCCGGTGCCACCCTGTCACCCTGTGGGCGCTCGGTGGCTGTGCCGCGTGCCGGCAGGCTGCAGGAATCCCCGGCACGTGCAGCAGCTGGGCAGCCCCGAGTGGGGGATGCCATGGGGCTGACATCAGGGGCACCCGTGACCCACTGCTGCATCCCCTCCCCTCGACCTGGGGTCAGGGCCGGGCTGTGGGATGTGATGGCTGAGCACAGCAGCAGGGGTTGTGCAGCCACCGCTGAGCGAGGATGGGTGGCCCCGGGGACAGCGACCCGCCCGCAGCATCCTTGCACCTCCAGCATGCCCTGCACGGGATGGAGCTCACAGCCACAAACCCCACGGTGCACCAGCCCAGCTCTGCACCCCCGTGCCTCAGTTTCCCCATCCCGTGCCACACAACGGGGTTTGCTCAGCAGCACCAGGCTGAGCCCCGCACCGCTCCACACCACACAGCAGCACAGCAGGTGCCCGGTGCCGGCACCGTGTGTACACGATGCCCAACGGTGACCACGGCCGCATGGGATGTGATGAGTGCCACGGCCTCAGCCCGTGGGATGGCTGCAGGCCTCCAGCTCTGTGGGTGCCCCCATCCCCAGGGCTGAGCCCTGCGCGTGCCGGGACGCCGGGAGCTATTCTCAGCTCCACGGGGCGGGAGCTTGGCACGGGGCTCGGGACGTTGCTAAATCGGGGAGAGCAGTGGGGGCTCCGGTTTGTGTGTGCTGGGAGGGGACGAATTGTGGGATCGTGAGTTGGGGGGACAGCGGCAGCGCTGTGCCATGAGGCACATGGGGTGGGCAATGCCGGTGGGACACAGTAAGGAGTGTTGGCATGGGGAGGGGACGGACCTGCAGTGTGCCCAGTGCTGAAGGCTGGGGGTGACACTGAACCATACCCAGTGACACCAAACCATACACGGTGACACCAAACTGTCCTGGTGACACCCAAACCCAACCCAGTGACACCAACCCATGCCCTGTGACACCAAACGGTACCCAGCGATGCCCAAACTGAACCTGGTGACACGAAAACAAACCTGGTGACACCGAGCTGCACCTGGTGACACTCAAACTGCGCCCGGTGATGCTCAGACTGCACACGTTGGTGCCCACACTGTGCCTGGCAATGCACGCCGGTGTCCCCCTGTCACTGTGCCACTGACCCCGGTGCAGCCGCCGTGCCCCCACCCACCCGGCCCCACTCTGTGCTTTTGGGGTGTACGTGTGGGTGGGGGCACAGAGGGGTCCCGGGCTCCGTCCCGTCCATCTGCGCTGCTCCGGGCTTTGCCGGCGGCCGCCTCTCCTCTCCTCTCCTTACCCCGGGACAGTGCGTGGCGGGGAGGGGGCGGCTTCCTGGTGCCGAGCCCCCCCCAGGAAGGGCCGGGGCCGTGCGCCCGCCGCCACGCAGCACCCAGCGCCTGTAGGGCCGGGGCGGGGAGGAGGATTGCACCGAGCCCTCCGTGGTGCGCAGCAGACAAACGGGGGGTGCGGGGTTGCGGTGCTACGGGAGGGGGACCACGCACAGCGCCGCGGGGAGGGGCTGCGCGCTTTGTCCCCCCCAGCACCGCACACACCGCCGCCCGGGACCCCCCCCACTGCAGCGCAACGCAGCGCACGGGGCGGGGGCTCAGCTCCGGAGCGCACCGCCCCCCCCTCAAGACCCCCAGGGTGGGAGGGGTGGCCCAGCGCTGCCTTCCCCGAACGGGATCCGCCGGGCCCGCATCGCCTCCGCTCCGCGCCCCGCGCAATGCCCGCACCGGGGTCACGCGGGGTGAGAGCGGCCGTGTCCCCCCCCCGGCGCTCGGTCACCGCGGTGTCACCCCGCGCACACGGCTGAAGGTCGGGGGACGCCGCGCGGGGTGACCTTGGCCCGTGCCTCAGTTTCCCCAGCGCTGCTCGCAGCTCCGCGCTCTTTCCCGAGGCCGGGGTTTGGGGGCGGGGGGGGGGCAAGAAGCGGCTCTGCTGCCCACCCCCCACCCCCGGTGCGGGAGCGGCGTGCGCGGGGCCGGGCCCGGGGAGGGCAGCCCCCGCCACGCCCCTCCCGCAACCCCGACCGCGGTGTTTCGGAGCACCACCGCCCCCCCCTTCGAAAAGCAGCGCAAATACACACGCTCGCGCGCACACACACACACACACACAAAAAGAAAAAAGGAAAAAAAAAAAAAAGAAAAAAGGAAAAAAGCGCTCCGCTTCCAGGGTATGAAAAAAATATATTAAAAAAAAAAAGGGGGGGGTGGAAATTAAAAAAATCGTCACGGCATTCCTGGCGCCGGCTGCCAAGCGCGGGGCGGGGACGGCCACGGGGCACGGCACGGCACGGCCCCCCCCAGCACGGCCCCGGCCCGGAGCAATGCAGGCCCACGGGCACGGCGCAGCCACGCAGCCGCCGCGGGGGGAGGAAACAGCGCGGGGGGGGCGGCGTGCGGGGCTCCCCCCCCCTTCTTTAGGGCTCCCGGCGGCCCCGCACAGCCCCGCGCTGCAGAGCGGCTGGGGGCGCGGGCAGAGCGCTGAGGGTTCGGTCCGTCCCCCCCCCCCTCCGCGGAACGCTCGGATTCTTTTTTTCCTCCGAAATACAAAAATAAGGCACGGAAACCTCCATCCGCATTGCCCCGCATTTCCCCTCCCGGTGCGCGCTCGGTGCGCGCTCCCCCCCTCCCCTTCCCAGCCCCCCCCCCACCGCTGCACGCCCCGACCCTGCGCTGAGCTCAACGGGGGCCGCGCGGGGGCCCCCCCGGTAAACATCGGCGCGGCGGGGCCGTACCTGAGCGCGGGGCCGTGCGGGGCGCTGAGCGGGGCCGGGGCGGAGCGCGGAGAGGAGCGGAGCGGAGCGGGGCCGAGCGGGGCGCACGGCAGCGGCGGCGGCGGCGGCCGACGGCTCCTCCAGGCTCCTCCCCCGGCCCCGCCGCGCCGCCCGCCCGCTCCGCCGCGGCCGCAGCCCCCTCCGCCGGCCGCAGCCGCTCCCTGCAGCCCCGCCGCGCCTCTGCGCGCTCCTTGCGCGCTCTTTGCGCCTTCCCTGCGCGCTGCCCCTGCGCGCTCTTTGCGCGCTCCCACCGCTCCCCCGGGCCCCGACGGATGGGGGATGGGGTTCCGCGGGGCGCCCTCGGGGGGCGGGGACGGAGAAGGGGCGGCGGGTGAGGGGACGGGGGTCGAGGGGGACGAGGACGGTGCCCGCGGGGCGCCGGCCGTGGGGACGTCACGCGGGGAGCGGTGGCGGCGAATGGGGCAGCGCACGAGGGGGGCTGGGGACGGCGCCCACCCAGATTGGGGACGGCGACGAAGGACGGCGGGGGACGGAGGCCCAGCGATGGCGCCGTGCTGGGATGGGGACGGCGGCCACCGGGAGCCGGGGACGGTGCCGCGGGGATGGGGGACCCCCACGGCCGGGGACGGCGCCCGTGGGGACGGAGCGACAGTGCGGGCGGCCGGGGGACGCTGCCCAGGCGTAGTGCGGGAGCTGCGCCCGCTGTGCCCCCCCCCCCCCCCAGACCCCGCCGTGTCCCCCGGGCAGATCCGGCCCTGCCCCACAGCGCAGGGTCAGGGGGGGGTCACACGGGCCCTATGGGGGTCACTGGGGACGGAGCCGGGGGGCACCCGACCTGCAGCTCGCGACCCTCCCGTCCCACCCCACCTCTTTCCCAGCGGCCCCCGCGCTCTGCCCCCACCCCCTCCCGGACTACATTTCCCATAGTGCTCAGGTTTAAAGGGCCGCTGTCATGGCGGGGTGTCCCCATCCCTCTCCCCAAACGCAGAGGGTCCCCGCTGGATGGGGCACCCAGGGGTTGGGAACACCCGTGGGGCAGGGACAACCAAGCCCACGGGTGCGGGTACTCGGGGAGGGAGGGGGAGGGGAGGGTGGCTCTTGAGCCACACTGGCACCCAGAGGCTGGGGACGTGGAGGGGACAGTGTGGCACCCAGAGGATGGTGGTACCTGAGGGCTGGTGGCACCGATGGCACAGTGGTACCCAAGGGACAGCAGTGCCTGGGGATGGGGTCCCTTTGGCACAGCCACAAATAGATCCTTCCATTCCCACCCCAGCACTGTTCCCGTGGCGCTGCCCACAGCTCCACGACCCTCTGATCCCCACAGTCCCCAGCACCCCATGTCCTCTCTCCCCACGGCCACCCTGGTCCCCGTAGCGATGTGTCCCCACAGCTCTGTGTCCCCACTCAGTCCCCATGGTCCCCGTGTCTCCTCTGGTTCACGCAGTCCCCACGAGCCCATGACCCTTCCTTGTCCCCACAGCCTTGTGTGCCCCCTGCTCCCCCCCTTTCCCCCCTGCCCCCCTCCCTCCTTGCAGCTGGGCCGCCAGCGTGGCAGGGAGGGGTGTCGGTGCCCCCAGCCCCGCCGTGCCGTGCCGTACACTTTATCCTCGGCAAACACAGCGCACCCACAGCCCCCCCGCCACTGCCGTCTGTCTGCGATAAGACCGGGGCCGGGCCGAGCCGCTGCCCCCCACCCTGGGGGAGTGGTGGGGAAACTGAGGCAGGGCTGGGGGCCGCCTGCGTCCCTTCCGTTTGGTGTGCCCGGCTCTGTCCGTCCTTATCCCTCATCCCTGCATCACCCCCTATTTGGGACAAGGACCCTGCAAGATGGGGGGGGGGGGGAGGGGCAAAAGCAGCCCGACCCTGCAGCCCCCGGCCGCCCTGATGTGGGGGTGACCTGGTGTCCCCAGGGAGATGTCCATGTGACACTTCACAACCCATCAAACAGCAGAACCGGGGGGAGGGGAGCAGCACAGGGGTCGGGGTGGTGGGGTCACCTCCCCCTCAGTGCCTCCCCCCCCTCAGCCTGCTGGGAACGGCCCCGGCCCCTTCCGGCCCCCCCGGCTGCAGGCAGCTGTGCGCGGCGCCCTGCCAAGCGCCGAGCCAGGCCTGGGCCCCGGCGCCTTCCCCAGCCCGGGGGGGCTCAGCCGCCCCCAGCCCCACGCCAGAGCTCTGCATGCCGGGGGGGTCCTTGTGGCGGGGGGGGTCACTTCTTTTGGGGGGGGTCTCACCGCACCTCCCGCTCCCACGAGGCCTACAGCCCCATGAGGCCTGCACCGCCACTCGGCCCCCCGGCACCGCAGCCTGCAGTGTCCGGTTCCCCCTCGGCAGCTGCGGGACCCCCCCAGCCCCGTGCCCGGCACAGGAAATCCGTCCTCATGAATAGGGCCCCCCCGGCCCCGCGGGCCCCTCGCCGGCTGGGCCGCAGCTCACCCGCTAATCCCGGCTGCGGCCATGGGGGATTTGCGGCCGCCCGCGCGCCCCGGCCCCATGAATGATTAACACGGGAATTAAGGGGCCGCGGAGACCCCCGAGCACAGCGGGGGGGGTGGGGGGCTGCGGGGGGGGCCCTGCCTGCCCTGGGGCAGGAGGTGCCGTGCGGCAAAGGCCCTGGGGGGGCTTTGCACCGTGCTGGGATTTGGGGCCGTGTGGCTACAGATTGGAGGTGCCCCCCCCCACCCCCCGGTGTGCAGCCCCCCGCCCCCACCCGCTCCCCATCTGTTGGTTGCCATGGCGATGGGTGGCGGGAATCCTGCTGGGATTTTGCCTGCATATCTGTGAGCCCACACGCGTGTGACTGCACAGACACGCGTGTGCATCTGTGCACAAGCGCACAGCCAGGCGTGCTCACACCCATCTGCGTGCACACCTGCACGTGGGTGCACAGCTGGTTTTGTATATCCATACCTGCACACTCCTGTGTTTGCACTCTGTGTGCACACACACCTTTCCATGCCGTGCTTGCACACCCACAGGCTTGCACATTTGCAGTCTCACTTGCTCAGATTCTGCACACTCCACGTTTACACAGCCTTGTATTTGCACGCCATGCATGCGCACCCATTTGCATGCAGTGTTTCCGCACTCTAAAATTCCACGTTTGCCATCAATCACATTTGCTGTCTGTTTGCACACCTCCACACCCTCTATGTGTATCCTCGTCCATTCGCACACGCACTGCTTGAAAATGCAAGCTTCTGTTTGCAATCTCATTTGCACAGTTTGCACTCCTTCATGTTTGCACATCCCCACATTTGCACTTCCATGCGTTTGCACACAGCGTTTGCCCACCGTGAGCTTCCACGTTTGCCTCCCACTTCGCACGAACTCATTTTGCACACTCCCACGTTTGCCCACCCCGCGCGTTTTCCCGCACCCCCCACCAGGCCCCGTGAACTACACCTCCCAGCAAGCCTCGCGCCGCCCCGCCGTCCAACCAGCGCGCGGCTTGCTGGCGGGTGCCAACATGGCGGTGCCCAGGCGCTGAGCGAGCGGAGCCGGCGGGTGAGGAGCGCTGCGGACGAGGCCTGCGGTCCGGGAGCGGAGCCGAGAGAACGGGGAGCGATCTCCCGGTCCCGGCCCTCTCTGTGTGCCCCGAGGCCCTGAGGCCTCTGCATTCCCGCAGAGCGCAGCCATGAAGGTGGTGAACCTGAAGCAGGCCATCCTGCAGGCCTGGAAGGAGCGCTGGAGCGACTACCAATGGGCCATCAACATGAAGCGCTTCTTCCCCCGCGGAGCCACCTGGGACATCCTCAACCTGGCAGGTCCGGGGGGCGGGGGGGCCGCAGCCTCTGGGGCGTGCCTTGGTGGTGCGCCTCATTGCCCCCAAGGACACCGTTGGGTGTGTGTGGCCCGGGGGTGGGACCCCATCCTCGTGGATGTGTTTGGGCCGTGCTGGAGGCACTGCTCCAGGCCCCCAGGGCTGCTCCCTGCTCCCATTTATGAGCGTTTCTTTCCCTGGCCCCATTCAAGGCCATTTGTCACCAGCCCAGCCAAGCTCTGTGCCCGCCGCGTTACGCAGCTTAAAGATTTGCCAGCTTTTATGGCAATTATAGAAACATGCTGCTAGGTTTTGTGTTTTCTTTTTTCCCGTGCAGGTGGCGTGTGTTTGCAAGCCCAGGATATACAAACACAGAGTGTGAGCTGCTGGAGGCTCACACGGGGGCATTTAAAGGGAAAAAGCACCTCTGTGCTTCTTGCTCCCTGAGCTCACTCCAGGGTGGCCTTTCCCACCTATTTTGACCCACCAGTATAATTGTTACTGGGTTCTGGCTTACGATGCTGAGCTAACAGTTTCTGTAGCAGTGGATTTCTCCTGTTTGTCTCTCATGCATTCACCAAGGAAAGGCTTGTCAGCCCAGGGCTCAGCTTGGTGAGGATGGAGCTAGGTCCCTTTGCTGGAGGATGCAAGGCAGGTGGTGGGCATGTGGGCGGCCGTCGCATCCAGAGCACCTCTCCAAGCCATCCCCCTCAGCTCATCCTCCCCCCAGCTCGTGCCTTTCAAACTTCAACCACAAAGGAGGAAAACCTGGCACGAGCCGCCCAGATCACGGCACTGCCCAGCAAATTGATGCTGACGTGCCTGCAGTGGGTAACAGCATGTGGCTGGCTCGTGTTGACGCTCCCTGATTAGATGGGAGGGGAAGGCTGCCGTCAGCCTTCTGTCCTCGTGCTGAGATGCATTTGGCCACGGTCGCAGCCTTCTGCCAGGATCCGAGGTGTCTCCCGCAGCCGGGATCTGCCGACGGCTGCAGCTCCGTGCTGGCTGCGGGGAGCTGGCCTGCCCCTCTTGCATCTGGGTGCCCTGACCTACTTACAGCCAGTGCCACAGCCCGGGGCCTGATTCTGGAAGGTGGTTCCTGCACTCTGCACTAGTTCAAATGGTCAATTAAAGGCTTGACTGAGCAGATAGGGCGGGCAGAGCCCCTCCAGCCTCCCTGGCCGGCTGCCAGCAGCAGGGAGTGCCAGACGCACAGGAACCGTCCTGACCGAGAGCGGCCGTGTGCCCGCAGTCCAGCCCCGGGTACCAGAGCAGAAATCGCAGGCTGGTGGATGCCTGAGCCTCCTGGGCAGGAGGTGGGAGGAAGGGGAGGATGCTTGGAGAGCAGCAGGTGCCGTTTCAGGCCCAGGGCAGAGGTGAATGAGCAGGAGGCTGCTGGCACTGCCTGAATTATTTGCTTCTTTTTGCTGTTGAGGAGTAGAAACTTCGGGGTTTGGGTTAATTTCAGGGAAGCGTTGTGCGGAGCTGTCGTACTGGGCACGAGTTGCCTTTGCCATCTTTCCTGTGGGTGAGAGCAGAAACAAGGGCCCTGCGTGTCCCCGCACTGTGTGCTGCCTGCCGCAGCTCCCTCTCTTTGCTTGCAGAGGCTCTGCTCGAGCAGGCGATGATCGGGCCGTCGCCGAACCCACTCATCTTGTCCTACCTGAAATACGCTATCAGCTCCCAGGTAATGGCTTTCCCTGCACAATGCCCCACATTGCAGTGCTGCTGGGTGTCGCCTTGCGGCCCCAATTAGCAAGCCAAGAACCCAGGGTGCAGAGCTGGTGGCGGGCAGACACCCCGATGTCTGCACCTTGCAGGCGTTGTGCTTGGCTCAGACAGGGTGGGGGGCTCAGCGTGCGCCCGGGGCGGGGTTGTTCCTGTAAATAGCCTCTGCCTGCTGCACGCCGGGTGGAAATCCTCGTCCTCCGAGAGCTTCTGCTCCGCCTGGGAGCTCCGCGCTTCCTTATTGCAGCATTTAATGCTGTCTAAAGTTTGTGCGAAACAAATCAGCGGTCGCCTAAAAACGTCTGTTTGGATTTGTGCCGGGTCAGCGCCCCGGCTGCGGTGGCAGGCAGTGGGGCCGTGCCCTGACCTCGCTGCCCCTCAGCCGTGAGCGCTGCGCTCACAGGCAGCACCCACTGCTGCTTTTCCAACACCATTGTCTTGGTTTTCTGTTTTGTTCGTAGATGGTGTCTTATTCCACAGTGCTGATGGCCATCAGCAAGGTACGGCTCCGACAGCTGCTGGCTGAGGCTTTGCTCTTTACCTGCGATCCGCGTATCCATTTCCCATCCCACAACTCTCACCAAATATAGGTCAAGTGTAAAATGACATCCTGTGCTGAGTCAGCAGCGGGCGGGCGGCACGGAGCAGGGCACGAGCCCGCTGGGGACAGCCCACCAGCAGCTCCCACTCTGCTCTGGGCACGATCCCACGTGCTGCAGGTGTGGAAACTGCGTCCCTGCACCCCGTGGGGCCCGGCGGGCTCCTGCTCTGCCTCCCCCCCGCTGCCAGCGCCGGGAGCTGTGCCGTCAGCACGCCGGGGAGCCCCTCGGTAGGGTCAGCCCCTCAGTGGGGCGGCAGAGCAGCGGACGGCCGCGCTCGCTGTCGCTGCCCGTTGCGGTGAGGCTGGTGGAGAAGCTCTGACCTTGACAGCCGCGGTTTCCTCCTTCAGAGCAGCGTGGGCTCAGTGCGGGCCCGCAGGCCAGCTCCGGCTCAGTGGGGCGGCCCCATCTGCTCGGCCGAGCAGGCGGCAGCGGCGCTGCTGCCGTCCCCGTGGCCAGTCGAGCTGTCGGCGCTCGCTGCCAGCCCCACCGAGCTGGAGGTGGGGACGTGGGCTGGCGCCGAGCCGCCGTCGTGTCAGTGCAGCCCGTGGGGAGCGGGGGGGGCTGCAAACGGAGCTCCAACCCCCGCTGCATCTCAGGGAGGCTCAGAAGTGCGGCCTCAGCCCCGCTGCCGTGGCCCCTTCGCTTTCTGCTGCCCTGGGAGGGCGCGACCCAGCTGAGGGACAGCCCTGACCCGGTTCCCGTTCATCTGACTGCTGGGTGGCTGCCGGGCCGAGTGCCCCACGGTTGTTTTTTGGAGCTTGGCATCCCTGTTTGAAATCCCTCTTTGTTCTGCTGTAGTTTGATGACTTCTCCCGGGACCTGTGTGTGCAGTCGCTGCTGGAGATCATGGACATGTTCTGCGACCGCCTCAGGTACGATGCAGCCCTTCCGTAGCCTGCAGCTCCCACAGGGTCTGGCACTTGCCCCATTGTGTGGTCCCTGCTCTGGCAGAGGGAGGCCATTTCCCATCCCAGCTTTCGTCCTGAGCTGCTCTAGGCTGAGATGTCAGCGTGGGCAGAGCGGGGGGAGCCTGGAACCCCACCGGCTTTGTGAGAAGCTGTGAGAACCCCACCTATTTTGGGCTATGACCTCCTCCACAGTACTCCTGCTCAGCTCGGGTTGGTGTAAGCCCCAAAACCTGAGGGCTTCTGTTCCCTCTACATTTTACTTCTCTTGTGTGGCCTCTGTGGCTTCCCAGGGCTCTGGCTGCACATCCCTGGCTGCCAGTGCTCGTGGTTCTGCCTGCGCTGCCCCAGGCGCTTCATGCAGCTGCCTTGTTTTGCTCCATGCTCTTCCGCTGGTGTCGCAGGACCCAGGGGAGACAATTCAGGCCACAGAAACTTTTATAGAAAGCTGAGAAATCTTCCTGTTAACCCCTGACAGCCTCTGCTGGGAGGCTGCCGCGAAGAGGCAGGCGGTGTGGGTGAATGGGAGGATAAACAGGGCTAAAGGTAGCAGCTCTTCAATTACACGGAGCGAAGCAGCAGCAATGAATGTGCATCAGTCGCAGATGTTGACAAGGAGCTGTTGCTGGCCAACTGCAGAGCTGGTGACTTAATCCAGTTCCTGCCTAATCTGATCCTCCGCTTAATTTGATCAAAACTTCTGGCCCCGATGATTTGTGCATCAGGAGGGGAAAGCGTTCACCTCTTGGAACACATTGATCAGTGCTGAGCCTTTCTTAGCAAGATAATTTGATTAGAGGCTTGGAAAGTTTCCTGTAGTTGAGCGGCCAGAGAGGAGTCTGCACTGGGTACACTTGATTTCCCCTGGCACAGCGGAGATGCTCGTGGGCTGGAGGCTGCAGCAGAGGAGCCAGGAGCTGAGCACGCTGGGCTGGGCGTGTGGGGTGTAGTCTGGCTCCTCAGGCTGCCCCACTGCCGTGCCTTGATCTCTATGGGGGTGCAGCTTGGCCCACGGTTGCGTTTCTCTCTCCTTGCAGCTGCCATGGCAGAGCAGAGGAGTGCATTGGTTTGTGCCGGGCACTGATGAGTGCCCTGAACTGGCTCCTGCGCTGCGCAGCCTTCTACGCCGAGAAGGTGAAGGAGATGCTGGAGCAGGTGGCAGCAGAGGGCCAGATGAAGATGTGCCTGGAGCGGCTGGAGAAAATGCTCGGCAGCACCAAGAACCGTGCCCTGATCCACATTGCCCAGCTGGAGGAGACGTGTACGTCGCTCCCTGCTGCCAGGGCTTATCCTGGTTGCTGCTGGCCTCGGGGAGGTGTCCTTGCCACCTTCCCTTCCCCCTGCCCGGCTCCTGCCGCATTGTCCCTGTGGCTCCAAGCCCATCCATCTTCCATCCCTGTTGCTGTAACTGTCTCCTCCTTGGCTCCATGCCACCCTCTGCCCCCTCCCCTCCACGCTGCCCTTGGAAGAGGAACACAATTAATGTGAAGGCTGTGTGAGCTGTTCCCGGGTGTGTGGTGGGTCCTGCACTCCACCGGCCTGCCTGGCACAGTCCTGCACCTCCGCTTGGTCCCCTGGCCAAGAGGCCGTGCCAGGGAGCTGCTGGCTGGCATGCAGGTCCTCAGCTTGAATTTGCAGAGGTGCTCTGACTCCTGCTCGGCAGAGAGCCCCCAGACTCAGCAGCCCCTTTGCTTCGCTGTGAGCATTAGAGCCAGCCTGCTGGCTTCTCATCCTGTCACTGTCCTGCTCCACTGAACACCTGCCCTCCTTCCCCAGCCTCCTGGAACACCGTGGAGCAATCCCTCCTCAAGCTAGAGGAAAGTCTGAATGGCCTCAGCAACTCCACGCTGCGAAGCCAGGCTGATGACTGCATCTCCCTCATCAAGAGGTAGCTGCCGGCGTGGGTTCAGAGAGTGAAATGGATCTGAGCCCTCCTTGGGAAGACTGAGAGCATCCTGCCTCCTTCCTCACTGGCTCCCTGCTTTCATGTCCCTTCCCAGCTCAGACTCCTGTGCTGGCAGTGGGCTGGGGCCAGCAAGAAGCCCTGAAATAAGGGATGGGTTAGAGACTGCTGCTACCTGCTGCAAAGGGCTCTTAACTGGGTGCCTCGGGCTGCTTGCCATCCCTCAGCTGCTCCAGTGCATGTGCTGGGGCCTGGGCTGAGATCTGGGGACTTGGCTGTGCCCAAAGGCAGTGCTGCTGGAAAGGGAGGGTGGGACAGAGGGAGCAAGGATCATCCCTGCAAGACTCCAGTGACCTGGTGCTGTTGTCTCTCATCCAGCATCCCCACCATGCTATCGGTTCGCTCTGAGCAGCTGAACAAGACTGGCTTCCCCACTGTGCATGCTGTGGTGCTGCTGGAGGGGACCATGAACCTCACAGGAGAGATCCAGCCTCTGGTGGAGCAGCTGATGATGGTGAAGAGGATGCAGGTACAAAAGTGGTGTCTTATCCTCATCGGGTTGACTGGGGGCATTTGTTATTGGGTACTGGAGGGTCCTGTCTGTGTGCCCGCAGCGCATCCCCTCCCCACTCTTCATGTTGGAGATCTGGAAGGCATGTTTTGTGGGCCTCATCGAGTCCCCAGAGGGCACAGAGGAGCTGAAGTGGACAGCCTTTACCTTCCTGAAGGTAGGCCCTAGCTCCACAGTGAGCAGAGCACTCTGAGCCCTGTACCTTTCCCTGCATGTTTGGCCCCTGCTGAGCACCAAAGCCTGGCTGAGCAGTGGTAGCATCACAGAATGGCTTCGGTCAGAAGGGTCCTCAAAGATGGTTCCAGTTAGTCCTCCTGTCCCGCAGTGTTCCCTGCTCATCCTGTCTGGACTGCATGCAAGATGGCTGAGCCCACAGGCAGCCCTCCTGCAACACGCTTTGCTGTCTGGGGCATCTTTTCAGCCCAGCCCCACATTGTTTTGTTTGTCTAGGAAGTTGTGGGGGAAATTGTGTGCTTTGAAGGATGCCAAAGCAGTCTCCAGGCTGGCACTCCCACAGCTCGGTGGTGGGCAGCCCCGCAGCAGTCTGCCTTGCCTCTTGTCTTTGTGCCAGACAAAAAGGATTTATGTGTAATTTCAGGCCTGACGTGCTCTGGCCTATGCTGGGCTCTGCAGCCATAGTCCCCTGGCTGGCCATGCCCTGATGCTCTTCGTGATGGTGGAAGGGCTCTGCAGAGGGGAGCTGGGAGGACCGTCCCCAGGGTGCAAATGCTGCTCCAGAAATCCTTCAGCTGGGCTAGCAGAGCAGCTGCTCCTTGCAGGCGGGTTTTGCTCAATCTGCTGCTGCCTGTGCTGCTGGGAGGTGCAGACAGGAGCACTGGGTCTGCCTCTCAGTCGTGTCCACGTGCCCCCTGTCTTTCAGATCCCTCAGGTCCTGGTTGAACTCAAGAACTATCCCCATGGGGACAAGGTGAGTCACACGGGCTGTGGTTTGGAGCTGTTTGCAGCACCATGTGTGCAAGTGGAGTGTGCTTGTTGTGATGGTGCTGGTGCCTGGCCAGAGCCGTGCAAGGGTGGCTGGGGTGGGAAGCAGTCTGCATGCTGACAGCCTTTCTCTAGTGGGGAGATGGCGTGGGAGGGACAGGTGGGTTTGTGTCAGTGGTGCTGCAAGCTGAGCACTCGCCTTTGTGCGTGGCAGGATTTCACAGAGGATGTGAACTGTGCCTTCGAGTTCCTGCTGAAGCTGACCCCTCTGCTTGACAAAGCAGATCAACGATGCAAGTGAGTGCTCATGTGCCCAGGACTCACCTGCAGCACCGTGAGCCTGCGGCTGGTCTGTGCCCTCCTGCCCCCATCATCTCTATGGGGAGCTGCAGTACTGGGGCAGCTGTGTGCTGAGCTTTTTGTGGTATGAAGGGAAGCACTGATTTCTGATCTGGTTCCTTCTTCCTGAGGCGCTGGCACTGCCAAGTGAGCAAGGCAGTGAGTGTCTGACAGCTGATCCGTATGTTGGTGATGCTTTGTGATGTCTGGAGCTGCTTCTGGCCCTGCATCCCCCTCAGAATGGGGGAACAGAGGCAGACGGCTCAGGAGTCCTCACTGCTTGAGTCCCAGTCTGCAAATGGTTGCACAGCTCTGCTGGTCTGTGGGGGGGAGGTCTGCACCCACTGCTCGGACAGCAGGAAGGCTGTCCCTGGGGCTAATGCTCTGCTCTCCCTCTTTCAGCTGCAACTGCATGAGTCTGCTCCTGCAGGAGTGCAGCAAACAGGGGCTGCTCTCAGAAGCCAACATGACCAACCTGACTGATAAACGGTACGGCCCTCGTGGAGCCTGGTTGTCCAGTAGGGTTGGGGCACCTTGTCTCACTGCCCTTCAGTATGCTGAAGGGCACACAGCTGGGACATCCTGCTGCTGTCTGTCCTGCAGCTGGGACATCCTGGCCTGGAGGGATGGGGCTTTGCTTTTGGTGATGGAGCAGGGCAGAGCCTGTCCTCTCGGAGCTGGCGCCCTCCCTTGGAGGTGGTGGGGGGCTGAGTCTTGAGGAGGAGAGGGGTAAAGTGACAAAATTCCTGCTCAAGAGCTTCTCTTTGTGGATCACCAGCAAAGCAGACAGGGAAGATGCTCCACAGTTGCAGTCAGCAGAGAATGCCAACATCCAGCCAAACCCCAGGCTCATCCTGAGGGCCGAGCCGACTGTCACCAACATCCTGAAGGTGAGTCCCCTCCTATTACAGTGCTGGGGAGTCCGATCTCCACCCCAGAGCTGGCTTCCAGGAGCACTGGGCTCACAAGGGTGCTCAGGAGATGCCTTCTCCCGCCCTGTGCTGAGATGGAGGAATTGCCTCCAGCCTTGTTGCAGTCTCTGCCGTGGAGCTCAGGACTCCCCTCCTCCTTCCCAGGAAGCTGGTGGAACTGTCAGGCAGCTCAGTGCATTGTCGGTGCCAGCAGCCTGAGCCCAGCCTGCTCTGCCCATCCTCCCCAACATGCATCTCCCCCATCCCCAGAACCTCCTTCTCCCTGTGTCTCTCCTGCTGCTCTTCTGGTGAAGGCATTTCTCTTCTGGTTGTGCTGCTCCAGCGTGTTGCAGCTCTCCCTTTTGCAGAGCCTGGGACTCCAGGGGTCCCTCCCCTTCCCTCTAAGCCCTGCAGGTCCCTGCAGACAGAGGACCTGTGGGATGGCTCTGGCAGCTGATCAGCTCTGCTTCTGTGACTGGAGTTTTATTGCTGCTCTGTAACATGCTTTCCCCGTGACTTCTTTTTGTTTCTTTTTTTTTTTCCTTTTGTAGACTATGGATGCAGATCACTCCAAATCCCCCGAGGGCCTGCTGGGGGTCCTGGGTCACATGCTGTCTGGGAAGAGCTTGGACCTGCTGTTGGCAGCGGCAGCAGCAACGGGCAAGCTCAAATCCTTTGCTTGGAAGTTCATCAAGTGAGTGCCCACCTGGACTGTGTGCTAGTGGGGCTGGGTGAGCTGGCAGCCTCCCTGCTCTCCCCCCTTTCTCCTTCCTGAGCCCGTGCTCCCATCACATTCAGGGGTGGATCTGGCTCTGGCCTGGAGTCTGTGCAGCACCAACAGGGCTCTGGGGAGGGCTGGGGCCCTGGGGTCTGAACCCCAGAGCATCCCACCTCCTTCGCTTCTTTGTGAAAGGGGTGCAGCATCCAAGTCGAATCTGTTTCAGCTGTGTTAGGGCTGAAAGCACCAGCACAGCCCCAGCTCCGAGGCGCTGCTGTGTGCATGCCTTTGTTCCCCAGGCACATGTGTCCTGGTTGGAGCACACGCACAGCACGCGTGGGGCTGTGTGATGCCCTCCTCACATGGCAGTGTGAACCACATGGGCCCAGCTGGGAGCGGGGCATCGCACCCGGGCTCTGTGCTGCTGCGGGCAGGGGCAGCTCCGTTCCCATCTCTGGTGGAAGGAGGGCTGCTTTGTCTGATGATAACGCTTCACTGCAGCTCTCTCTGCCCCCTCTAGGCTGAATGAATTCACGAAGCACATCAGTACAGAAAACTGTAAGTGCGTGTGCATCCGTGCGTGGGGTGGCTCGAGCTGTGCTTCCCCTGCTGCCACGTGCTGGGTTAAGCAGGGGTTGGGCCGAGCTGTGCCAGGCATGGCCAGGTGCCGGCAGGGATCTGGGCTCCTGGGGATTCCCAGTTCTCACCCATGGCACACATGTGTCCATCCTGAGTTCCCTTCTCCCCTTCCCAGCCCTTGGGGCCCCTTGGGGCTGGCCCTGCCCCGGCTCCTTCCCTGGAAGGGGTGATGTGTCAGCACGCAGCCTGAGATAAGGACTCTGACTGCTTTTACGTGTGATTAAACATGTTGAGTGCTCTGACCTTCTGTGGCACTGGGGGAGCCCAGGGTTGAACTGGGGCTGCCAAATAGAGGTCAAAGCCGCTCTGGGAGCAGACGGGGGTGAGGGAGGCACTTGGCACGTTCTTTAGAGCCCTCATTCACACTCAAACACTCGGGCATCGGAAAAGCACCTTGGAGGAGGCAGGGACTCAACCCCCAAGCTGACAGGGCTCCTGCCTTCCTACCTGGGTCAAGTTCCCTGAGATCTGTCTGTTCTTCCCAGCCAAGTCCGCCCCAGTTCGGGCCCTTCTCTTCGACATCTCGTTCCTCATGCTGTGCCATGTGGCCCAGACCTACGGCTCAGAGGTAAGCGGCTCTGGGAAGGCAGCCATTGGGCTCTGACCTTGTGAGAGCAGCAGCCCGTGTGCTGAAGTCTGCCAGCCTCCTCTAGCGGCCGTGCTGCTGTCACCACTGCCTTGTCACTGTCCTCACCGCCCACAGCCGCCCCTCCAGCATCACCCTGCTGTGGGTGAAGTGCCCAGCGTGTTTTGCCTGGTGCAAAGCGATGGAGCCAGAGTGGCCATAGCATTCCCGGGGACTTTTGTTTGTGCCCCTTTTTTCCATGCTGTGTTATTGTCACCGCCTCACCCTCTCCAGGCTGGCTCTGATCTCCCAGCGCTTTTCCCAGCCTTGCTCCTCTAGCACAGCACAGTTTGGCTCTGGCTGGTTGGGGAGGGCTGGTGGATGTCAGCCCTCCTCTGGCAGATGAGGAACTTGCAGCCCCGCTCAGGAAGAGGCACTTGGGTTACATGAAAATTTTCCACGTTTCAACATGTGTGCGTGTCAGGAGGTAAAATGATACCGAAACACTGCAGACGTGGAGAGGGAGTGAAAAACTTGGGTGGGGGGCTGCCCAGGGAGTGGAGAGGGGGAGTCCTGGCTGGCGGCAGCCTGGGGCGGATGTGCCCGGGGCTCTCCGATGAGGTCTGAGCCCAGAGCAACTTTTTCTGACCAGCTGCTGCTGAACAGATGTGCAACACTTTTGTCAAAAATAGCGTCCCTCGGGTGCTGCAGGGCTGAAAGGAGGAAGCAGCGTGCGGGATTCCCAGCTTGTGTTCCCCCCGGGAGCCCTTGCAGCTGGCTGCCAGCTGGGCTGCCCCGGCCCCGCAGAGCCGTGGGGAGCCTGAGAGCAGCTTGGGGGCCAAGAGGCCCCATGAGAGCAGTGCTGGCCCCGGCTGTGAGCTCTCCAGGGCAGGGGTCCCCAGGCAGGTATGGGGCGGACCCAGAGCCGGTTCCCTTCCAGGTGATCCTGTCAGAGTCGAGGCCGGCAGACGAGGTGCCTTTCTTTGAGACCTGGATGCTGACCTGCATGCCCGAGGAGGGCAAGATCCTCAACCCCGACCATCCCTGCTTCCGCCCTGACTCCACCAAGGTGGAATCCCTCGTTGCCCTCCTCAACAACTCCTCAGAGATGAAGCTGGTGTAAGAGCTCAGCCCAGCCGGTAGGGCTGGGGAGACGGAGGGAGGGGAGCAGCTCTGAGCGAGTGCCTGACCCCTGTCTCTCCTCTGATAGGCAGATCAATTGGCACGAGGTGTGTCTGAGCATCTCGGCTGCCATCCTGGAGATCCTCAATGCCTGGGAGAACAGTGTGCTCACCTTTGAGTCCATCCAGGTGGGTCTGTAGGGCAGAATGGGGCCAGCGCTGCACCGTGCCGTAAGGAAGGGCTGAGCAGTGAGCAAGGCAGAGCCCCCATCCTCCTTCCCCAGGTGCTGCTGCAGACAATGCAGAGCTCCCTGGCTACTTGCGTGGGAGCTAACGTGGCTCCATTGATGCTGCCCCATTGGTAACTGTGGGCTTGACAGGGGCACAGAGGAGAGAAGTTTGGGGCAGAGCCTAGGAGCTGACGCTGGGATGGAGCTGTGCATCTGCACGTGTCGGTGCTCATCCGCATCCACTCTCATCTCTAGAAAATCACAGACAACATCAAGGGCAAGGTGTGCAGCATGGCGGTGTGCGCCGTGGCCTGGCTGGTGGCCCACGTCCGCATGCTGGGCTTGGATGAGCGTGAGAAGTCCCTGCAGATGATCCGGCAGTTGGCCACCCCGCTGTACGGCGACAACACGCTGCAGTTCTACAACGAGCGGTGAGCCCCACACCGGCTGTTTCTTCCTTTCTTCCCCTCCCTTTGCTGCCCACCTCTTTCCTGACCCGTCTCACTCTGCCTCAGTGTGGTGATCATGAGTTCCATCCTGGAGCACATGTGTGCGGATGTCCTGCAGCAGACGGCCACGCAGATCAAGTTCCCATCCACAGGCATGGACACCATCCCCTACTGGAACCTGCTCCCCCCCAAGAAGCCCATCAAGGAGGTGCTGACGAGCGTGTTCACCAAGGTGCTGGAGAAGGGCTGGGTCGACAGCCGCTCCATCCACATCTTTGACACCCTGCTGCACATGGGAGGCGTCTACTGGTTCTGCAACAACCTGGTCAAGGTATGGAGTGGAGCAGGGAGGTGGACACCGCTTCCAGCCCCGGGCTGCTGGGTCAGGCTGGGCTCTGGTGGCAGGGCTGGCTGTGGTGGTTGTCCCGGGTGAGCGGGGAAGGTCCTGCTGTGTCCTTCCCCTCCTCAGCTCTGCCCTGTGCCTCGCAGGAGCTGCTGAAGGAGACACGGAAGGAGCACACGCTGCGAGCTGTGGAGCTGCTCTATGCCATCTTCTGCCTGGACATGCAGCAGCTGACACTGACCCTGCTGGGCCACATCCTGCCCAACCTGCTCACCGATTCCTCCAAGTGGCACACCCTGATGGACCCTCCAGGGAAGGCTCTGGCTAAGTAAGCCCCCGGTTCTCTGGGCACCTTGGGGTGGGGAGATCTGCCCCAGCAAAGCCCTGGCAGGAGCTGTGGGCTCTCACCACTGTCCAGGTGGACTCACACCTCTGCCCTGCTCCATCCCCAGGCTCTCTGTCTGGTGTGCCCTGAGCTCCTACTCCTCCCACAACAAGGGCCAGGCATCCGCCAGGCAGAAGAAGAGGCACCGAGAGGACATTGAGGTGCGTCTGGCACAGAGCAGGATTTGGTTGGGAGCCCTGTGCCCACGAAAGTGTGATCTTGCTGGAAGGCCGTGGTTGCAGGAGGAGGAGGGGGTCACTGAGGTGGGATTCATCACCCAGGTTCACCGAACCGTCTGAGGTTTGGTCTCCTGTCCTTGGAATATGGGATTTTCCCTTTGTTTTTCTGGGAAAAGGGGATCTTAACAAGACAGTCCATTCGGAGCTAACCCAGACTGAGTCACTGTGGGTGAACCGAGAGCGTAGTTCCAGAGCTGTGCAGAGCCTGGGTGGGTGGCTGTCGGCCCTGGGGAGGGGGCTGGGGTCCCCCACAGGGAGAGGCTGGTGGGGCTGAACCCCCTCTGCCCCCCCCAGGACTACATCAGCCTGTTCCCACTGGACGACACGCGGCCCTCCAAGCTCATGCGCCTGCTCAGCTCCAATGAGGAAGACGCCAACATCCTCTCCAGCCCCAGTAAGTGCAGGGGGGGGGGGGGGCTGCTCCCAGGGACGGCGCCGGCCTGCCTCGCTGCTCCCTCCTGGGTGTGAAACGTGCTTTGGCACGAGAACGCTTCCTTCCCAAGCTGGCCAACTGCTCTGGGAGGCGGCGGGGGGGCTCTGCTCCCCTCTGCACAGTTACACCTTTCCAACCCTTGCACCACTGTCACGTGTGCTGCCTGCTTGCAGGCTTGGGGCTCAGCAGCAGCGTGCGGGCGCTCCCGTGGCTGTCAGGATGGATCTGCAGCAGCACCAAACAATAATGGGGCATTTTGAAAAGACGTTGAGCATTCAGATGTGTTTTGCCGAGTTCCTGTGGAGCTTTTGCTCCGGAAGGTCATGCTTCTGAATTGTCTGATCAGAGCAAGCTAGGAAAGGTGATGAGGTGACACCTTCCCTCAGTGCCACCGAACCCAGTGCCGCACACATGAAAGGCTCGGGGAGGTTTTGTTTGAGTCGATCTCTGTGGGATCGGAGACCCGATGTCCCCAGCGCAGCAAGGAGGTGACGTCTGTGATGGCCAAATCCTCAAATTCCACCACTATTAATAATGCAGCGAGCGGAGCTGATGAGTCCTCATGGTTGCATCTCCACATCCCTGAGCTGCAGGTTGCAACAGCCCCGGCAGGACATGCTGTGGGGGCCCATGCCCTCCAGCCCCCATCCCACGTGTGTCTGGGCTCCCAGCAGTGAGTCAGGGCTCTCCTTGGTCATTCTTGTGTCCTGACTGCCTCACCCCAACTCCTTTATTTGCCATTTTCCAACACAACAATAACCTGTGGTTTTTCTTGGTTTCATTACTGTTGAAATGTGGGCTTTTCCCTTTGTTTCGATATCTTTATTTAACTCTTGCTGCAGTTCCACCTCTTTCCAGTGACACTCAGGACTTTTTTTGGGCTGTTTGCTGCCGTGATGTGGAAATCCTGCTTCCTGCAGCAGCCACATAACTCATGTGATTCCATGAGAAAAGTGGGGGAGGGCTTTCATTTCTTGGTGAGCATCCCCAGAGCATCCCAACATGAGTGCTGATTTTTGGCAGCGGCTGCGTCCCGTGGGTCAGCCCAGGAGCCTCTACCCATCAGCACTGGGCAGGAGCACCCGGCAGCACCTTGGGGTGGGGGCCACACAGATCCCCCCCTTGGCACCCACTTTTTGCTGCCTGTCCATTGGTTTTGCTGTGGCTCTGAGTGCTCAGTCCTACCCTGAGAGCAAGCTGTGAGTGCTGCCGTGCAGCTGTGGAACATCTGGGCTGGCCCGCCCTGCTGGCAGCACACACAGGATGTGTTCAGGCCGTGCACGAGGCTGAGCCCTGCTTGCTCCTCAGTCGTGACATTGCATTACTATGCTCTCGTGAGGTGTCAGGGTCGAGTCACCGTCGCTGTGACAGCCCAGCAGGGAGGCACTCACTTGCTCAGTGAGTCTCACTCATGCTCACCCCTCGGAGATGTCTTTGAGCTTGGTCAGACTTGGAAGAAATGTGCAAGAGCAGAGCGTGCTGACACATCTCTGTCGTGCCAGGGACACGTTCATGGATGGCCCTGCTGTGGTCCTCTGCTGTGCCCAGTGCGTGCAGGGCACTGAGTGTGTGTACCCCCCCTCCCCATGGCTCGGGGCAGTGCTCTGCTGGAACCCAGGGGCTGGGAGGGCTCCAAGCATCTCCCTCAGCCCATCCTGACACGCTCTTTTCCCCAACAGATCGCTCAATGAGCAGCTCCCTGTCTGCCTCCCAGCTGCATGCTGTCAGCATGAGGGACCCTCTGAACAGAGTGCTGGGTAAGGTGGGCTGGCTGTGAGCCGGTGTCTGTCTGCAGGGATAGGGGTCACCCCAGCCACGCGGGCAGGCAGAGCCGTGCCTTCAGCTGCTGCAGCCTGCCTGCCCTGACAGCTCCTGTCCACACAGCAAACCTCTTCCTGCTCATCTCCTCCATCCTGGGCTCCAAGACAGCTGGCACTCACACGCAGTTTGTGCAGTGGTTCATGGAGGAGTGCGTGGACTGCCTGGAGCAGGGCAGCCACGGCAGCATCCTGCAGTTCATGCCTTTCACTATGGTGAGTCCTCCGCTCCGCTCCGCCCCACGGGCCAGGGACGCTTTGGGAATGGGGAGAGCATGGGGGGAGTGCGGAGGAGCTGCTTTGAGTTCTGCACTTTGCTCTTCAACCCTGGGGTGTCAGCTCTGTTCCTCTTCTTCGCCAGGTTTCAGAGTTGGTGAAAGTGTCCACCATGTCCAGTCCCAAAATCGTCCTGGCCATCACAGATCTGGGGCTGCCCCTGGGCCGCCGCGTCGCTGCCAAAGCCATCGCTGCACTGTGAGCATGGCTCTGCCACTGCTGTGCAGGACAGAGGTGCAGAGTGGCTGCTGGGGGACTTCCAGGAGTCCGAGTGCCAGACTGGGGCTGGGACCCCTGAAACTCTCTCCATCACCGTGGTTTGATGCTACCCCGTGTGAGGGCAGAGCTGGCAGCAGCAGGGGCTGCTCCCCTCCGTGCCCAGCCCCCTGTCAGAGACTGAGACCACCCCACTGCTTGTTGTTTTTCTAATTAATTCATTCCTTTTGTAGAATCTGGCGTTGCCTCGTTCCTCTTTGATTTTCTGAGCTGGTGCTGAGGCAGAGGCTGAGCCCGGCCCTGCCCTGGGGCAGGGGAGGGCAGTGAGCAGCACTGTGTTGTGCTTTGCTGGCCAGGGGAGGATGTGGCACTCACAGTCCCTAATGCAGAGCCAAATGCAGCTCTGCAGCTCATCACACTGTGCCTGGGGCACGGGGCTGGAGGAGGATGCAGGTGAATCACAGCACCTAATGGTGCTGTTATGGGCTGATTCAGAGGGATCCTGGCTGCTCCCAGAGCCTCTGCTGTGGCCGGGGCTGCCCGTGCTGCTTCCCCTGCCCCACGTCCCCCTGTGCTGCTGATGGCATCGCAGCCCCAGTGGGATGGGAGAGCGGTACAGCAGGGCTCAGGCCGCAGCCCTGGTTTGGCCTGGAGTGGTGTTGGGTGTCTGCAGCCCTGCACTGTGTGCAGCTCTCAGGGTGGAGCAGGGATGCTTTCCGGCCTCGCTGTCAGCTGCGAGCACATTCCTGTTGGAAATTCCTCCGTGTGAGTTCACCCCACGGCCCCCGGCGAGCGCAGCACCCAGCGTGCAGTGAGTAACAGAGCAGCGGTCAGCTGCCCTGCTGAGTCTGTCACCAAACTCCATCCCCGAGGGGGTGGCAGGGCCGGGGCACCTGGGCCTCCGCTCCTTTGGTCTGTGCTTTCTGCTTGACTCACAACAAAGAGGAAAGCGGTGCCTGGGCTGGGGGAGGCACCTGCCTTCCGTCGGGCGGCTCTGCTCTGAGCCCCGCGGTGGGGTTCACAGCCCCCGGTCCTCGGCACGCTGGCACTGACCCGCCGCACACCTCTTTACCGTTAACACGGAGCAAAGAGCAGCTGCTCCGTCGCTCTGTCAATATTTGCAGCCCTGTGCGCAGCTTTGGCCCTTCCCAGCGCTTCACCTTCCAGGAAAGGGTTGGAGCCGGGAGAAGGGGTTTCCTGTAAGCGCTGATAAGCCGGGGCAGGAAGGAGCGCTGCTGCTGTTGGCCGAGAGCTGGCGGGGCACGGCGTGAGCCGCCGCCGTGCTGGGGGGTGGCGGGGGGGGTGGGACGGGACCCCTCGGGACCCGCAGCTCAGCCGCGGTGCGGGGATGGCGGCGGTCACAGGATGTGAGCACGGGACGGGCGCGAGGCAGCGGATGCCGCAGCGTTTTGGGCCGCGGGGACGGGCCGGGGTGAGGCAGCAGCCGCGTGGCACCGGGGAGCGGCCGGGGATGCCCGTGGGGGGGCTCTCCCGGCCCCGCTGCGTGCCCTCAGCGCGTCCCCGTGGCTGCTCGGCTCCCTTCTCTCCCTGCTGAAGCTCCAGCACGGTGTGCGCGGCTCCTGGAGCGTCCAGCAGCTGTGGGGCGAACACCTCGCGGGGGGAGAGAAAGGGGAACGGCTGAAGCTCCGCACCGCCACCGCCTGGGGTCTGCGGAGAGGGTTTGGGGCAGTGCCACCGCCACCACCACCTCCACCGCCGCCACCAGCACCACCAGCACTGCTGCTGCCCGCACGGAGCGCACATCTGCGGTGCTTTCTAAGAACTGTCTGCCCACGCAGCACCGGGGGAGCACAGGATGGGGAGAGGAAACGGCCCCCGGGTCACATCCTGCGCCCCACGCGTCCCCTCCCCATCGCCACATGGAGATCCGGGCGCAGCCCTCTGTGTTGGCGTCCCCACATCCCCATCCCCGCTGCTCTCGGGGGCTCTGTGGCATCCGGGGGTCCCAGAGCCATCCCAGAGCCGCAGCCCCCCCCCTTCCCCCCCTAACCCCCCCGGGCAGCCTCATCTCATGGAGGTGCACACAGCACAGATGTTGGAGCCAAAATAGAGTTTATTTCCATCGTTGTGACATATATAAAAAACAGCACACGCTGCTCTGGGGCTGACCCAGCTGCAGGAATAAATAGAGTACAAAACACCGCCCGAGGACCGGAGCAGCTGTGAGATTCTGAGATACAAACGTAGGTGTGGGGACACAAATAAGTTACACTGCAATAAATAGGAGCTCGGTGCGGGCAGAGCGGAGCCTCAGCCCCAACAGCGGGACCCCATCCCGGGCTGTGCTCCCCTCCCTCCTTACCCAACAGCTCCTAGAAACGAGCCCGGGAGCGGTGACACCGCAGCTCCATCCCTGCAGCCACGCGGTGCTGCTCAGAGCATCCTCGGAGTGGATGAAGGTTCCCCATGGGGACACCGGCACAAACCTCATAGCAGAGATACGCTTGTGTTTAAATATTAAACATGGCTGGTGCTGCACAGAGACCCGTGCACGGACGGCAGCGCAGGGCCGGCACCCTGCGTGGGGGCTGGGGGGCGGCGGGACCCCCCGGCCGGATAAATATTAAATAGCCATAAATATTAAATAAGCGGGGAGGGGCGCGGGGGAGCGGAGGGCGTCAGAGGCGGGCGAGGTGCCGCAGCGCGCGGTACGCCGTCTCCAGGAAGCGCTGGAAGTTGGCCAGGATGAAGAATCCTCCGACCTGCTGCTGGAAGTCGGTGGAGAAGGTGGGTGGGGGGCTGCGGTGCTCAGCCGGGAGCGTCACCGTGTCCAGGCCCAGGTCCTCCATCTGCGGCACAGAGCGGCGGTGTCACCGCGGGGTCCGGGCCGTCCCCACGTCCCCGTGTGCCGCCCCTACTCACCTGCTGCTGGATGTTGGTGGAGAGGTTGGCGGCGTCCAACTGCAGCGTCTCCACCAGCGCCGTGTGTTCGGGCAGCAGCTGCAGGACGGCACCCAGCGAGTCCTGGTAGGCGTGCAGCCCGGCGCGGATCTGACCGAAGCACATCTCCTGTGGGGCAAAGGCATGGGGGATTGGTGCTCGGACCCCCGGCCAGGCTGAGGCCGGGCAGCTCGTGCCACGGGTGCTTGCTGGCACTCACCGCCTGGAAGCCGCGCTTGTGGCACTGATCCAGCGGTGCCTGCAGGAGGGGTGGGTCCGGCTGCACCAGCTGCAGCTCTTCCTCTGTGCACAGCTGGAAGGTGTCACACTGCGGGCGAAGGCGTGGGGTCAGGGCTGCAGAGCCCGTGACACCCCATGAGATGGCCTGGGGGCCACGATACCCCCAAGGGATGCGGGACTCCCCTCCCCTCCACCCCCATCTGCATGAGCACAGGGCAGCGACCCGCTGCTCACTGCATGGAGCAGGGATGAAGCACAACGTGGGGAGGACCGAGCAGCCCGGGGATGGATGGGGTGCAGGGAGGCTGCCGGCCACGGCCCCACAGTGCCGATAAGGCTGGGAGGGGAAGGTCACATTAACGGGGCACTCACCACCACGCGCTGCAGTACAGCCACGTCCCCCCGGATCTTGCGGGTGAACTCCAGGTTCTTGTGCAGGAAGAGCTGGAAGTCGTGGTCCCCCGAGAGCTCGGCCAGCGGAGCTCCATGCAGCGCCTGCCACGAAGCGCCCAGCACCAGCGCCAGCGCCAGCACATCTGCAGGACAGCGGGTCACACGCTGACACCGGGTCGCCCCAACGGTGCTCTTGGGGACCCCCCCGGGGATGGGAGCCCAAAGGAGCACAGGGAGGGGACGGAGGAGATGCTGGAAGGGCAGAAGAGCTGCAGCCCCACGTACCCCCCGGTGCCACCCATGGGTCTGCAGTACTCACGGGTGAGGCAGCACATGGTGTACAGCTCTGTGTCTCCTCCTGCAGCACAGCCCGGCCCGGCACAGTGCCCTGCCCCGCTCTGCGCGCCCTCATCGATCGGGGCATTTTATAGAGGGCTGTGGGGATTCACACTGATGTGGCAACAGTGCTGATTGCCTCATTGTCTTAATCACCCGCATGCAAATCCCGGGCGCCGGGTGCTCCTGTGCTGCGCTGCTATGGGGCTTTCCTGGCGCTGCAGTGCCACCCGAGCACAGCGGTGCCCAGCTGAATGCTGGCAGTGGGCAGTGCCGGCGCTGTGCCCGGTCACGGCTGGTCACTCATTAACTCGCTATGCAGTAGGGATGGTGGCGGTGGCTCTCAGCCTCTGCGGGGACCCTCGCCGTGGTGCCGGCGTGGCTGCGGGACCACCATGGCCACGGGACCCAGCACCTGGCAGCGCCATGCCTGAAACCCCCACGTGAACCTTCCCTGCCGGCCCCTTCGGGGAAGCGGCATCCAGGGGCAGCCCGGGGGGGTTGGCTGGTCCCGGCCCCCCCGTAGTGACGTGAGCTCTGGGTTGGGGCCAGTTCCAGTGAACGCTTGCAGGAGGATCTCGTGGGCCGACGCCAGCTGCTGCCAGGCACTCTGCACTGCCCAGGGGGGCACAGAGCGGGGGTGCAGCCACGGCGTTGCCCCCCTGAGCCCCCAGTAGGGGAAGAAGCCCATGAGCACAGGAGGCCTCACCCAGCACAACGCAGGCGTTAACTCTGAAGCCTAATGATGACAGATCCCACCATCACAAAGGTTCTGCCTGCGGCTGCCTGAAAGGACCTCGTGCTGGGAGCCAACCTGTGGGATTTCCTGGGAGAAATCCTTCCAGCTCTGCCTTTGCTCTGCAGGGAGCAGCCGGGGCCGTTCTCCTGCACAGCAGACATTGCGGGATCGCCGTTCCTCGAGCAGCGCTGCTGCCTCAGCAGGTCAGTGCTGGCAGGAATTGAGGCCGGTTCAGGGTGGGGTTGAATCAGCACCCACAGGGCCCAAAGCCCCCACCACATTTCCAAGGAAGGAAGTGGCAGCCAGACCCGAAACCTTGTGGGTGGCAGTGCGGGGTCAGCGCAACGCGCTGCGGTTCTGCCTCGTGGCCGCTCTTCCTCTGCTGACCCTCAGCCCCCTCCCAGCATCCGCCAGGAAGTCACCGTTTCCGGGGTGTCCCCGTGTCCCTGGAAAGTGCTGGCTGGGCTCGCAGCCCCGTCCTGACCCAGAGACCCACCGTGTTCCTGGAGCAGGGATGGAGCCGTATCCATTCCCTGGGGCTGCCCCATTCCGGAGGCACAGCCCCTGGCCGCCAGCCCAGCACAGGCGTGCCGGGAGATTCCCAGATTTTCCCCAGAGGCCGAAAGCAGCTGCTCCCAGCTGCCAGCAGCACCCGGCTGTGTGGGCTGCGCGGCCCCCACCCCATCTCCATCCCCACTCCGTTATCTGTGGGTCACACAAAGGCCCCACCCTGGTGCCTTTTCCAGTAGGGATGGGAGGGGAAGAGGCAGCAGCCTGAGCTCCCAGCAGAGCTCCCTTCCGAGCACAACAAACCCACGGCAGGAGGACAGGTGGGTGTTTTTCCAAGTTTTATTTTAAAGTCATAATTGAAGCTTAACAAAGTCTGACCCCTCAATCAGTGCAAGAGCTGTAGGGGTAACAGTGATGCCCAGGGAGCCCCGCTATCGCGGCCCCGGCCACAGGAGCTCCCACTCTCTTGGATCTGTGTGTGCCCCACAGGGCTCAGCAACAACTGACCACAGGCAACCTCAAAAGAATGTTTGTTTATTGGGGAAGGGGTTTCCCTCTGTGGGTGAGGGAACAGGAGGTCAGGGCCTGTGGCTGGGGGCCGATGAACCCTGCGTGCCCCCCACTCCCAGTACAGACATGCAGGTACTTATAAAAGAAAGGCAGAGGGGGGACCGGGGCCGCGTGGGGCAGCTCTCCTCAGACAGCATTTTCCCTAAGGACAAATAAAAAAAACAGAGCCAGGCCAGAGGTCACGGGAAACCGTCGTCATCGTCCTCTGCCATCTCCTTTGCGAACTCCAGGTCCTGCTGCTCGCGCTCCCGGCGCTCCTGGGAAGCAAAGGCCAATGTTGGGGATGGAGCTGTGGAATGAACGCGGCACGCTCCTGGCGCCAGCAGGGAGAGGGTGAGAGCTCACCTCTGCAGATTCCAAGTCCTTGTTGTAAGATTTGGGTGGGAACCTCATGGCCTGGAAAGCCAAGGGAGATGAGAAGCTGTGAGCTGAGAAGCGCTTCTGCTCTGCCCCACTGTCCTTCCACTCACAGCAGCTCTACTGCAGCCGGAGCCAAACTGCCTCCTCCCTCTGTGCCACCCCTGTGCTCCCTCAGCCCCCCGGGGTCCTCACAGAGCTGCGCTGTGCTCACCTTGACTGACATGTTGTGGATGTCGAGGCAGAAGGAGATACGCTGGTGGAACGCCAGCTGGGGCTCCCGGGTCGAGTAGATGTCAATCATCTCTTTTGACTGCACGTAGCCCTTCTCGTGGTTAATGCTGGCCTCAATCACGCCATCCCGGATGGCCTGTGAGCCAGAGAGCGTGTGGTCAGGGCACCACCACCTCCCAGGGTTTAGAGCAAAGGAAGGCGCTGGGGAGCGGCGGGCTCAGGACAGTGCACAGAGATGGGAGCTGGTGCCCTCAGCACCCCCAGAGCGGCACAACCTAAAACCAGCAGCCCTGGGAAGGGAGCGCGGTGGGGGCAGGGCAGGAGAGGCCTGGCAGGAGAGGCCTGGCAGGAGAGGCCTGGCAGGAGAGGCCTGGCAGGAGAGGTGGGCAGCCCAGGACCCAGGAGGCAGAGGGATGAGGCTTCCTGCACAGCTACCTTGGCAACAATGAACTCCGCATCCTCGGGGCTGTCCAGCTGCAGCTTCTGGGCAATGTCAGCCAGGGAGATGCGGGAGTAGGAGAGGCTGATCATGCGGACACCTGGGGAGGAGGAGAAACAGGAGTGGAGCCCCACACCATGCAGCACAGGGCGGCAGCCTCCCACCAAGCCTCTGGTGGTGGCAGAGTCCCCAACCGCCACACCTCCTACCCGTCTTGATGACGTTGTGCCTCAAACGAATGATCAGTGTGTAGGTGCCATCGGCCTGGAACTTGTCCCCAAACTGATCGAGGACTTGGTTGAACTTGGCCAGGTTCCCAGTCCTGACGGCTGCAGGGGAAGGTGGAAGAGAAAAATGTGTGAGGGAGGGAGGGAGGGCTGGGGTGTGGTGGGAAGCACAGGGCTGCCATCTGCCATCTGTCCCATTGAAGAAGAAAGGAGAAGCCGGCCCTTCGGAAACTGCTGACTGGTGCAGTGGATCGGCACCACTCAGATTGTGTGAGTGGACAGGAGAGGAACCCCCAGCAGCACCCCCCCTCCCCACCAAGACTTTCCTTGAAGTGGAGCACTCTGCCAAGGGATCGGGGCAGGGGCACAGCAGCAGCACCGTACCCTGAGTCAGCAGGAAGTACGGCATGAGCGAGCGCTTCAGGGACGGCTGTCTGAACTGCAACCTATCCGGGATCTCCCCGAGCAGCAGTTCCACCACGATGAGCAGCTTGTGCACCTTGCATGGAAACAGCTCCTGAGCCCCTGAGGCAACGCCAAGTCCAGGGGCAGCTTCCCCACGGAGTGCAGACCCCATGGGAGCACGGCAGGTTCCTGCTTACTGTCTGCTTGAAGCCAACAGCTGTGTGCTGCGGTGCCTTCCGCAGAGCGTTCGTCATGGTCCTCCTGGCCTCCGAGTACTCCAGCTGAATGGCCTTAATGCGCCCTGGGAGGGGGAGAGCGTTCACACGGGGCCGAATGCATTTTGGAAAAGCAAATCTGACCAAATGAGGCTTTGCATCCCGACTCAAAGCTCCATCCCCAGCTGCTCCAGGAGGTTCTCTGCGGGACCAATCCCGTGCGCACCCTGAGCTGCCAGCACCACGCAGAACCCTCTGCATCTCACCTGTGTAATAGAGGTACCGGGCCCACTCGTTGTTGTTGGCCTGCTCGGGAAACACCGACTTGGAGACGAGTTTCTCCGCTTGGTCGTAGAGGTTGTAGTGGAGATAATTCCTCAGCAGCAGGTTGAGCAGCGTGGCCTGGCCGTCTGCATCGTGGCGCAGCGTGGCCGTCCGCAGCCGGGCGTGCAGGAAGCTGCAGGGAAGGGAGAGAGCGTGCAGGGGAAAGGGAGAGAACACAGGGAGAGCCCGGCCGTGCGGGGTCAGCCCTACCTCCTGACCACATCGAGTTTATTCAGGAATTCATAGATGCGGGAGTGGTAGTAATAACACTTTGCCACCACCAGGTCAAGGGCCCGGCGGTTCTGGGAGCTGATCTTTTGCATCAGGTCATCAGACACTTTTTGAGCCTGCAGGAAGGAAACTGAGGTCAGAGGAGAGAAACGGCGGCCCGGGAGGAGCAGGAGGAGCCCGGAGGCTGCCCCAGGCTGGAACGGAGGGGAGGCAGGTCCCTGAGGCTTCCAGGAGTGCCACACAAAGGGCTCAGGTTTAGAGCCGCATCTTGGGACACCTCACCTCCGGATATCGCTTGCTGTTCATCAGGTAGATAACAAGGAGCAGCTGCAGGTAAGCCTCCACTTCTGGCAACAGAGGAGCGGAGGCCGCCTTCCCCATCCGCGGGCGAAACTGCAGCTCAGCTTCTGTGTCCATGGGCTGCAGGGGGCAGAGACGTGCCGGACGTCAGCCCGGCCCCCCCAGACCCGCATCCCATCCCACGCGGCCCCTCGTCGCCCTCCCGCAGCCGCCGGGGCTCCGCGGGGGCGCAGCGCGGTCCCCACAGCCGCACCTCCTCCAGGAAGCCAAGAAGGAAATCCCGCACGGCGCCGTTGGAGGTGAAGAAGCCGTTGACGGCCTTGTGGAGCACGTTGGCGTTGAGGCGGCGGGACGTGGAGGGCAGCGCCCGCAGCGCCCGCAGGACGTAACGCGGCTCCTTCCCCGACACGGCCTTCTCCAGCTGCTTCACGTGCTCCTTGATGTCTGCGGGGCACAGGCGGGGCACGACGCGCCGTGCCGTCCTCGGGGCTCAGCACGGCCCCCCTCCGCCCCCTCCCCCCAACCCTCAGCTCACCTCAGCCCCCCCCGCCCCTCCCGGGCCGCCGCTCACCCTCCAGTGTGATGGCATCCAACTCCCGCTGGGGCTGCCGTTCCCCTCCCGCCTCCCCCGCCGGCACCGCCGCCGTTTCCTCCTGCATCTCCACGTCGGGAGGGGCGGGCGGCGGTCCGTCGGGAGGCGCCTTGGCCTTTTCCCCGCGCCGCCGGGCCGCCCCGTCCTGCTTCATGGCCGGGCCGCGCCGGTGACACTGCAACACGCGCGGGGCGCGCCGGGACGGGGCAGGCGCGACCAATCGTCGCCGAGCCTTCCCGCCAGCCCTGAGCGATCGAGCGCCGAGCTCAGCGCCTCTCGGTTACTTCCGCCGGGGGCGCTCGGGAGTTTCCGATAAGCTCTCGGCTATTTCCGGTCGCCTCTCGGCTGCTTCCGTCACTTTCGCGGCGCATGCGCGCTCGCTTGCTGCCTGCGCGGGAGCACGTGGCCGCGTTCGGGGCTCCCGGCGCGGTGCTGCGTGTGACGCTGCGTGACGCTGCGTGACGCTGCGGGGCTCCTCCTTCCCTCCTGCACTTTGAATGGGGACAAAAGCACTGCTGGCACCCAGCTTCGGGCTCTGTTAGTTCTGTTGCTTTAAGCCTGCTTGGAAGCGAGTGGGAAAAGCAGCAAAACGAAACCAGACCACCTTGCTGTGCTTGCAACTTGAAGAAAGAAACTTGGTGTAATTGCTTTTTAATCAATCAGGTAATTCCCCTTCAGTCAGCCCTACCAGGAGGACCCATCAGGACGCACCCAGGCAGTGCAGTGCATGCAGGGCTGCATACAGAGCTGCCAGGGATGGGAAGTTTTCCTCCTTGCAGACGGCAGCGCTGCTCCCCTGCAGCTCCACCCCACTCATCTCCAGCACCGCCGTGGTCAGCTGCTGCTGCTGCTGCTGCTGGCTGAAGGAGGGGAGCAAACCAGCAGCAGTGCTGTGCTCTGCGTTTTGCTCCAGGATGCTCCTCACCTTTGCAACAACAGAAGAAGCAAAATCAGCATTCTGACAATCCGCAGTTGGAAGTTAAGGCTCCATGATCCCTTCTGTCATCTGTAGGTGTACTGAACTATACACGTTTATATACTTCTCACCCTTTACATTTTTGATTCCTGCCACGTTTGGAGCAGTGGCTCATTTCCCTCTCCCCAGAGTTACCTCAAGCTGTGATACGCTGCCAGTATCCCATAATATGAACGTTGCTTTGCTTGAACTCCCATTACCCCCACCCTCTGTTCAGAGCCAAGCATCAATGCTGTGTATTTTCTCACCAGTTTAAGCTGTTGGGGCACAATCTTCACTTCCCAAGACTCCAGCAGTAGCAGCAGCTGATCCTCCGTTAGCTCTGGAGAATTAAAAGAGATTTGTGCCACGAAGGCAGCGAATCACCCCGGGGTGTTTGGAGAGGTGAGAAGGCTGACCTGGGTCCTGCATTGGATGCCTGCATTCTCAGCAGTTCTCTGGGCACTTTAAACTGCATGGGATGAATGAAGGCATTGCTCTGTGCCTGCAGCCCTTACCACTGAAGGCATCCAGAGTGTAGGAGATGGCTTCTGTCAGGCTGAGGAGATCACAACGGGCAGAAATCTTAAGTGTGCTGAGCAGAACTTCCAAGTCTGGGCTCTGTGTTGTCAGCTCACAGTTATCAGGGTCATCGAGGAGTGCTTCCATCTGTGAGAGAAAAAGGGGAGAACTCTCAGGGTTTACTGAAGTTCCTGCAAAGGCTTCTTTGCACCCACAGAACCAAGAATCCCATCGTCTCTGTCATTCTGGGTGGGGATGAGGGCCAGGTGAGCGTGGTGAGCTGTGCCACAGCTCCTGCACAAAGCCTTCTGGAGGTGTGATAACAGATAAAGACTTTGGACTTAGAAACTCTGCTTACCTTCTCGGTCAGCTCCTCAAGGAGGTTCCTGTCTCTCATCACAGCTTTGATGGACTTTACAATGATGGCATTCAGCTCATCAGCCAGCTGGGACAGAATGTGACACTTCTCCTTGGCTTCTTTCTCCACTGCATCTACTTCTCTGGGTGCAAAACCTGCAAACCAGAAAGTGACCAAATATTCCTGTTTTAAATGAGGCAATCCTGCAGTGATTTCACTGTATGTAGAATCTGAAACACTTCTGTGAATTCTGTCAAAGTAAATAATGCTCAGTTTTGTGCTGGATGATTGTGGCTCAGGTTGTGGGCAGTGAGCAGCAGCAGCTTTGTGACTATCCCAAGAGATCCCATCCTTCCCAGGTGGGATAACAGTAGTGCAAACAGAGCTATTAAAACACAGTGCTTACCATCAGATACAAACGTTGGTTGATTACTCTCTGGAAAATGGTTGATACCTGTAACAGTATAGAGATGGAATTGCTGGTTTAGAAAACACCTGGAGCTGGATGGGTGGTGCTGGTTGTTTTGTTTTGGACTGAAGGCTGTCCTGAGCATTGGGCCAGCTCTGGGTTGCCCAAAGCGTGTGTTACAGCACGTGCAAATTAAAACTGCTTCTGTCACAGATCTGTGTTTGCAGATGAGCTCAGGGTAGAGCACATCAGACAACGCTTCCGCTCTGCTGCGGAGTTTGCTGGATGGAGGATTTGGGAGTTTCTGTGTCTCTTACCCCACATTGCGTCCCCGATGGTCAGCTGCATCGCCCTGAAGGCCAGCGTGCAGCCCCTGGGTATGGTTATGCTCTGTTTGCTCCCAGTGGTGCCCTGGTCGGTGAAAAGTCCGTTACTGGGCTGAGTGATGTACGGGGTTGGGGAGGATGGGATCCCGGGCTGAGGAGAAGGCAAACCTTAGCAGAGAACTTGGCGTAAAGCTGAGCCATGAACTTCGCCTCCGCCTCCGTGGACTCCTCATATCTGGCCTCCTCTGAGGTCTCTATCGTTTCGTGAATCACGTATAAGTTCTGCCTTGCCTTCCTCAGCTGCTCGATGAAGGTGTGCTTCATGTTGATTTTCCTAAAGGAGAGAAGGGATGCAGTGTCTGCTAACAGTGTCGCACGAAATGGAGTCGCGTCGCTGTAGTGCAAACTGCTCAGAGCCTGCAGCAGCACGCTTGTGTTCCTCATGTCGTACAGCACGGAGATGTTGCAATGGAAGGGTCTGGGAGGGGAAAAAAGGGTTGAGAAACAGGCTGTAGTTCCTGCTGTCCTCGCCGCGTTCCCCTTTGTCTGAGGAGGCCCGCGAGGAGGTGTGGATGGTCTGCATGGAGGTGTTCAGCTTCCTGAATGCAGACCTGCCCGCGCTACGGGGCTGCGCAGGGATCTGAGGCTGGAATGAGAAGTGATGAAGCGTGTGTGGTTACAGCAGTGCTCGGCCCTGGGGCTTCAGTCTTGGCTCTGGCTGTTGGAAAACCACTGCGTGTGTGATGGAGAGGCGTAAGCTGGGGGGTGCGGCCTGCCTCCATGCCTCCCTTACCTTTCCTCTCTCAGTGCCTCAAGTTTGGGTACCAGGATGTGCTTCTTTTCCAGCTTGATGTGCCACTGCTTGGACACTGAGGCAGCTCCTCCCAGTTCTACTTCTGCAGGCTCCGTGGGAATGCTGAGGGTCCCGTCCACGCTGTCCCTGACGCTTCCCGTGGTTGTGAACTGCCGTGGGCTGTGGCCGTCAGTGCTGGGAAGGAGGGACTCTGCAACGATGTGTTGTGTTACAGACTGTGATGGGCTCCCAGTTGGCCACCGAGAGAAAGTAGGGTGGTGCAGAATGATAAATGTGGGCTTTACCGACGCTGTCCTTCTCCTCTCCAGGCAGCAGCACGTCGTGGAGCCTGTATTCTGTCCGTCTGTAGGAGGGAAATGGGCGGAATCTGGCTTTCCTTTTCCTTCGAACCAGGCAAAGCAGCCTGAAGTGGTCTTGGTCTGAGATGCTGTGGACAGGAACCAGGTCTCCTTTGGGATCCATTTGCTTTGCTACTTTTTGGGTGATTTTTTTAAACATTCTGCAGCAGCTTTATGAATTCTCAACCCAAGGAGAGAAGCGCAGTCGTGCCTTAGGAAAGAAGACAAGCAAAATGAGTTGGGACACAAGTAGAAGGTCACAATAAAATATCTTACTTCTAACTTTTGAGGATAATAACCCCCCCCAAAGAATACAAGAATACAACTTGGACGAGACTACCTTCAAAAGGCACCTGGAGAGGTCCTGATAGCGGCTGTGCCCTGCTAATTAACCTCATTCAGGCTCATCCCCATTTGCTGTGCAGCTTGCAGGCCTGGGTTGGGCTGAGAGCACAGCTGGCTGTTTGGGGATGGAGCTTTGCTGCTGGAGCCCATGGCTGCTCCTCCAGCAGTTTTGTTTGTTCCATGCACCATCACATAGCACAGCAACCTGAGCTGGGCATGATTGTTTAACCTCTGTACCACCTGCTGGGGTCCCCAGTGCTTTAATTAATGCACTGCTCTTATAGAGCCTTAAAGAAAGCAAATCTTGAGCAATTCCTTGCTGTTCTGTAGTTGTTGCTTTGTGTGCTCTGCGTTTCCCCCCGTCTTGGTGCCCGGCAGAGCTCTGTTGTTTCGAAACAGAATGTTGGAAAAACAATTTGGTCAAAGTCTTAAAGGAAGTGAAAGTGTTGAAGGTGATGGGACGAGGAAGGAGGAGCGCTCGTTGTTTGCCAGAATGTTCCTCAGCATTCTGGGTGTTTCTCATGGATCGGCACTGACCCCCCCCCAGACCCCCAACCTCCCCACTGCTCTCCCTGCATCCCTGTTGGGAGAGCTGGAAATGGAAGCTGCTGGCCGGTTCTTAGTTCTGTAAGCAGAACTTTGGTTTTATTTGATTTACGAGCTTTGGTTTACACTGGATTGAGCTTTGAGTTATGAGCAAAACAGCTTCCTATAGTTAAGGAGAAAAATGTGCTGTGTTATCACTTCCGTGCGCTGCTTTATTGTGTCGTGTTCAGAGGGAGTGGATCCCATCCTACAGTTTGCTCTCCCCCCTCCCAAAAGGAGCACAGAGTCACATCCTGCCCAGGGAGGGTGACCAGATTCCGTTCCGTGTCCGTTCCACGAAGGACACTCAGATCCAGACGCAGCCATAAGCAAAGCACAGCAACTCTCGTGAAAACTGAGAGTTTTCTCAGTTAACTGGCTTTAAAAGTAGAGGCACTCTTAAAGTTTCATCTGTCAGGGCTGCGAGGATAAACCCTGTGACTTCATAGGAAGCTGAAATAAGCCTCGGTTGCTTAACTTTATGAGGAGAAAGGAAGACAAAGGGGGGCAGGAGGGAGAGAAGAGAGGAACGGGTCAGAGAGGGGCCGTGGGTCTGCGTTCCAGCTCTGATCCAAATAATGGGGGCCTTCGGGCTGTGGAAGCTCAGCCTTAAGTTTCAAAGTTCTGAAGTCCCGAGAGGAGCTGGGGATGGACTTTGAAGTGCGGGGTGGCAGAATGGGGCAGCCCTCCCCCCATCCGTGGGGCAGCTCTTACCTGGAGCCCCTGGGGGGCTGTGGGGGTCCGTGCTGCTGGAGGGGGGCCGGCTGGTCGCAGTGCCTGCAGTGCCTGCAGTGCTTGCAGTGCTTGCAGTGCTTGCTGTGCCTCCTGTGCTTGCTGTGCCTGCTGTGAGCCTCCTGCCAGCCCGGAACTGACTGCCCTATAAGGAAAGAAGCACTGATGTAACTCCGACCCAGCAGCTTTCTGGCTGTCACTTCTGCTGTCCTGCTGTTCCAGCAGCTGTGGGCACCTTTCATTTGGTTCCTAGGCTGGGGGACTTCGCTGCTGTTGTGGTTCTGTTTTGCTCCCTGCCTGGCAGGGTGAGCAGCAGTGCGTTCTGGTTAAGGCAGCGCGGTTGGGTTGTGGTTGGATTTGATGACCTTGGAGGTCTTTTCCAACCTGAGCAATTCTATGATGCCAAAGCTGCAGAAGTGCAGTGTGTGGTGTGTGTGTGTGTGTGTGGGGGGGGCAGCAATGCTGCATTCTGGTAACCTGCATTCAGTGCTGCTTTGCTGGTGCTGTGCTGGATGCACGGGGTTGGTGGGGAGCCTGGAGGGGGCCGGGGGGGGCTGAGCAGTGCTGGTTGATATCTGAAGGATGGGGGGATGGGGCCGGGCTGTGCTCAGCAGTGCCCAGCAATGGGATGAGGGCAGCGGGCACAGATTGCAGCTCAGGGCTCCCCATCCGCACATAAAGAGACAAAGCCTGGAACAGCTGCCAGACGGGTGAGGAGGGGGAACAGGAGCTGCTGTGGGGGGATTTGGACCCTTCTGACCCCTACGGCTCTGTGGTCCGTGAGGTTTCAGCTCGGCTCTGCCTGGTGAGCCTGCAGTCACAGTGCACAGCAGTGAGCAAAACTGCCCACGTGAGAATCCGAGGAGCTGAACACGAGTTTTTACATGAATACTCACTTTATTAGTTTCTCTTAGCTGTACAAAGGAGTAATAAAAATATTCACACTTTGTTTTAGAAAGTTCTCTACACGAGACTTCAGGATCCACAGCAAAAAGAAGGGCTGCTGGAAAATACCAAACCAAACCCAAACCCTAAAACTATGTACAATGTCAGAACGTTCTCTTAATAAAAAAAAAAAAAACACAAACAAAACAAATTTAGCTTAAATTGATCCAAGGAGGACACATCAATGCAAAGACCTGCATGCTTAAAAAATCTGACACGCAATGATAGAGCCATGGGAGTCCCAGTAAGAAATATTAATGCATTAATAATGGTAACCCAACTGCCGTCCCCTTTTCAAGGGCCAGTATCAACTTCCTATTAAAAAAAAAAAAAAAAACCACCAAAAAATACAATTAAAAAAGACCTCAAGATTAAGTAGCCCTAAATCTCAGGGGTTTTATTTGTTTCTTTTAAAGGCTTTTTTTTTTTTCCTGCAGTGGTTTGGACTGTGAGAAATCCCACTGGGAAGTGCAGGGTAGGAGCCCTGACTGATAGAGCAGTCGTGCCTGATTGCTTCCTGCTGTCCCAGGGCTGGATGTGTGCATGGCTGAGGGTGACCTCAAGTGGTGCTCATCTGAAGCTGTCCTGCATTTATGGCAGGACGAAAGAAAAAACCCCAAAGGATTTCGGTACCTGCAGTCCCACGAGGGAGTCCTCCTTTATTCTCCAGCTGAAGTTTGTTCGTGGCTGTGCGCAGAACCAGCACAGGTTGGAGAGGAGGATCGAAATCCCATTTAAAATCGCTGCCCATCACTGATCCCCCTGTCGGGAAGACCAGCCTTTGTGCACTGAGCTCACTTCTGTAAGAACGTAACAAGCAGAAATAGAGCAGAAGTGGCTTCAGTGCAGCTCCAGGAGGCCCAGGGATGCTGCTCTGCTTTCACAGCACTGCAGCAGAGACCCTTAAGCAGGGGCTCCCTGGGACAGCAGTGCTGGCAGGGAGGATCCAGGCACAGAGCAGTGAGTGTGGTTCGCCCAGCAGCACCCAGTGCTGTTCTTTAAGGTCCCTTTCCTATTTTTAATTCTGGTACCTCCCCTTAGGATGGGATCTGAAGGAAGATCTGAGATCAGCAATTGTTCAAGTAGCCATTAATCTGATGGAACCACCTCACGCACCGTATTAGCAACACCACATCCTTCAGCTCTACGTTTCTCCAGTTTTAATTAATATTCCTTTTGATCGGATTAACTGCATAAGTCCGAGTTAACTTCAGGTACTGCACAGCAAAAATGCTCTACGTGCCTCGTAAAGAATGTCATCTGCCACGGAACCCCAGGTGAGGACACCTGTGTAATGGCTATTTTCATCATCCCAGTTAATTAAATTGGGAAAAGTTTGCTATTATGATTAAGGCTTTGCCCCACGAGGAGTTCTGGACTCTGGGCTTGAAAACCTGCCTTTGCCAGAAGTCTGTAATTCCACTCTGTATTGTTTTATTGATGGTCTTTAATTGAACAGAAGAGAATCGGGTGTCCATCGTGTCAGTGAGCAGCACAAACAGTGGATGCTCCGATCCCCAGCAGTAACACTGTGATGGAGCTGAGCCCCAGAACATCACAACTGCTCTGACCTGGAGTAACTCACGTCACCTGGAGACAATCAGTAGATGCCCTGCGGATGGGAGTCATGTTTTTAAGCCAAAGCACCTTAGGTGTAACGATGACTTTTGCTCCATAAAAGCTTATATTTTTCCCTTTTTTATTAAGCCTAAACAAGTAGTGGTTTTTTCTCCTGGAGGTTTACCATTGGGACATGGGTTCGTGTGCTCTGGGGGGCTGCCCTGTTAGGAGCAGCTGCTGCAGCACTGTGCCCATGGGCATCCCAGGTTCATTCCTTCCTAATTTCCAAAGTATTGATTGACAAAACAGTTCTATTGTGAAAAAAAAGAAGTATTTTCTTTCCCCAAAGTCATTGTCTGGTAGCTTAAAGAGTACATCAGCTTTAGGGTCTATAGTACCTTAACTAAAGCAGCAGTCCTCACGTCAAGGTGGTTTAACCCCCAGCCAGGCAGGTAACCACACATCTGCCAAGCTCTCACTGGAGATCAGCACTCAAATACCAACCCTCACCTACCTTCCTTTCCACTTCAAACACTTCCATTGCTCACACCTATCAGGCGACGGCCCCGTGCATCCCAGCAAGGCTCTGAGCAATGTTAACTCTTTTCTCCCTTCCCTGCAGCAGCCTGGTGAGTATGGGACAGAAGTAAAGCCTAATATTATGCGTGGGGTAGTACTAGATCTTATACAGCAGATCTTGGAGCTCCTCTGTGCCCTACGCTCAGACCCTCACACAGAACTCAGTACCCACTCTGACTTCCCAAGCTAGACTCGGCTAATGAAGAACAAACCAGCATGTTTAGAACGCCTTCACCATTGCCTGTGTGAGACAAACGTAAGCACTGAGACAACAAAAAATGCAGGTTTCTGTAAGGGGAAGCATGAGCAAAACCACGTTTCACCTGGCACACAGCTTGCAAGAAAAACCAATTGCTCTGAACAGCAGAAAGGCATCTTGGCCATGAAAGCAAAACCTGCAGCCCTCCTGTGTTCCAGTGGTGGTTGTAGGGGGACGAAGGCTTGATTTTATTCCTGTACAAAACCATCCGTTGTCTTTGGTGACACAAAGACCCTTCTCTCGGTCAGGTCAGTGTGATGCTGGTGCTGCTCCTCAGCGCTGCTCTGCTCCCCCCCCCCGGCAGGGATCAGCCCCGGGGGTCTGCAGCGCTTCGTCGCCACGTGGAGACTTTCGTGCTGAGTTAATTGGAGAACTGGCAGATCTCATTAACAGCTGCGTGGGCTGAGGAGACCGAGGGGGTGGATGGAGGAGAAGAACTCAAATCGCTGCCACCAACCTCTAAAGCAGCCATCCGGCTCTCGCACGGTCTGCACCCGTCACTCTTTGGTTCCTCCCAGGCTCATGCTGTCTCCGTGCACCAGGCAGCTCAGGGGCATCTGCAGTCCATCATTCCGATGAGCTGCACCTCAGTCCTTCGTCCAAACGCTTCGCTGCCTGAGCGCTTGAAAAGCTGAGAGGTTTGGGATGGGAAGCGAAGTCATCCAAGCTGGAAGCCGCAGCTGTGAGCTGGGACCTCTTCCCTGGACCGGATGGATGGTCCCACAGAAAGCACAAAGCTGTCTCCAAGTGCAGGTCGTTTCATTTTTCCTATGCTGCTTTTAGTAGAACTTCCTTTCCCAGCGGCGTGAAAAATTTCAGAATAAAAATCTGTCATTTCTGTTCCCCTCCCTCTCTTCCTCTGCCCAAGAAGTGGAAATAAAACCCGAAACCATCAAATATTGGGAGAGTTTGGCTGCGTCCCTTTCGATTTCCTCGCGTATCGCTTTAAAGCACCAAAGCCTCAGAAAGGGAAATAATGTTAAAGTGCATTTACCACAGCAATAGTACCAGCACTAAAAGCTTCTCCCCTCAGCCCTGTTCTCATCGCACCTGGGATAGACGAAAACCTTCCCACGATTCATCCTCTTTGTACCTTGGAGTCTCGGTGTATCTGCATCTATTTATGACGCTGGAATAAAAGAAGTCCAGCATCCTGCTCCTCACTAAACTCTACTCTGGAGCTTCTTTAGATTTATTGGGCACGAGGATCCAGCATGCGGTGTATGTCTATTGGGTACTGCGTTTAAACAGCTGCTGTGAAACTATCCCAGTGTGTGTGGGCAGGGGGGAACGGGAGCGGGGAGGAGGAACGTCCCCGAGCTCCGCTGCTCCTCCGTCTGCACACTTCAGTATTTGTTGATCCCAAAGATCCGGACTCCGTGGAACTGAGGCAGTTTGGGGATCAGGACGCTCATCAGGGAGATGGTGTTGATGACAAAGTGTATCCGGTCGTACTTGGTGTAAAAGCTGGTTAGAAAATACCTGCAGAGAAAGGGGGAACAAGAAGAGACACCGAATGATACCACTCCGCCTGCTTTGCTTCCCGTGTGCTCTGCTCCCCCCCAGCACTCACAGCACGATGGGCATGATGGTCAGGAACTTGCGGGACGCTGTGAACTGCACGCCGTAATCCATCTGCTCCCAGTGCGTCAGCAGCCGTGCCTTGCCCTGGTCTGGCGTCTCGAAAGGGGTTCCTTTCACGGTGTGTAGGAAGATGTACATGCTCTGCAGCGAACACAAACGCAGGGTGAGATGTGCGTGGCGTTCTGGGCCCCCCAGCAATGGCTCAGCTTCAGCCAGAGGAGCACAGCAGCGAGGGGCTGCGCGGGAGGCTTGCAGCAGCACTGCAAGGAGGGATGCGTCACCATCACTGCCAACGCAAACAGCCCTGGGGGGAGGCTGCAAGTTGGGCCAGCTCTGCTTAGGGCAACACCTCTCCCTCTGCTCCCATGCATAAGGAAAAGGAGCTGCGAGATTTCCGCACTTGGATCTCTGGGATCCGGAGATCAGCACGGCCTGACTGCAGTGGGCAGTGCTAAATGCTGTCTAAAACAAGTGCTGCTGGAGCTGCAGGCAGAATGGACCCGTTGCTGTCTTATAGATAAGTTTGGCTCAGCCGTGTCTTTTATGCTCAGCCCTCACTGCCCTCAACTCCTCTCTGTTCCCAGGACCAAAGCTGGTGCTGGCGGAGGAAAGCAGGGCAAGGAGCTGGGCGAAATGCAGGCAGCTGTGCTGCACTCAGCCCCCAGCAGTTGGAGCTCTGGGTTTATTTGCTGGCGTGTCGATGTATTTTTATATCACCAGAGATAACACGAGCAATCCCAAGGATTTGTTCGCCGCTGGCGTGCTCTCAGGCTGAGATGCTGACATAAAGGACACCAACTCGGTGGCTGCAGCTCCGAAGTATTTTGCCTCTTTGACCCGGGGGTGGCTTACCATGTTGTGAATGATGTTGGTAAGAGTCCAAACCACGGGGACACTGAAGAAGGGGATGCTGAGGAGCACGACGTGCAGCAGGCCGATGCCAAGGACGTAGGACAGCCAGATGCCCCGGCTGTTCATCACACGGGTGTTGGGGTTCACCTCGCTGTGTGCCGTTCCCACGTTCATGTTGCCTCTTGTTTTCACCCCTCTGAAACAAAACCAGAGGCAGGTCAGTGCTCAGGTTGCTGTTTTCATCCACGTTTCTCAGCTCAGCTTATTGGGAAGCTGAGGGCTGTCTTCCCAGTGATCAGGGATTACAGGACAGACGCAACTTAGAGCCACTGCAATGCAGAATATCTTTACACAGAGATCAGAGAAGGTCTTGCATAAAATGCTCAGCCTGCTTCCCAAGGAAATAATACAGCCTGTCCCTTGCACAGCAGACCCCAAAGCGATGACTTTTCCCTGATGTTTTGCCTCGTGCTTTTGCTGCTTTGGTTTCCACAGCTGAAAACCAACCCAAGCTGCTGTTCTGTCCAGCTCTCAGTCTCGGGAGGCCAGCCCAAGCCAGATCTGACATTATGCTCTGAATGTTGCTGCCAGCTACTCCGAGTTCTCTTTCTGAGTGCTGGGCCTGGCTTGTTTCAGCTGCTGCTGTGCTCTGAGCCTGCCTGGTGCTCACTGACACAGCATGTGTGCACCTCTGGGACGCTCACCGGCGAGCTGATGGATGCTCCCATGCCCTTACTGCCCCTCAGGGAGCTTCAGGTCTGGAAAAGGTTTTTGTTTAGCAGAAAAGAGCCTCCGGATCTGCAGGTTGCTGGGTCAGTGGCTGTCAGCTCTGGGGAATTCTGGACAAAGCACCCTGGTGTGGGAGCAGGACTGGAGCTGGAGGTCAGTGCTGGGACAGCAGCTCCATCCTCAATGTGCCACAGCCCCTAATGGCTCTCAGAAGGAAATCTGGGGGTTGTGCTGGAGTATAACACGAGTTGAAGATGTCACACTATGGGGGGAAAGAAGGGGAAAAAAAAAAAAAAAGGGAAGGAAGAAAAGCAACTACCGCTGTGGAATGTGTAAACAGGAGTGCTGCTTGCCAGACAGGAGAAATAATCCTCCCAGATACTGGTGAGGTCTCAGCTGGAGTGCTGTCCAGTTCTGGGAGGAGCTGGAGGGAGTCCAGGGCAGAACTGTGAGAATGAGCAGAGGTGTAGGAAAAACATGACCTGCAAGGCCATGCTGGAGGAAATGGGTTTGTTTAGTCTAGAGGACGCTCAAAAAAGAGGTGATGAATGGACCCCAAACGCTTAAAGGATCTCTGCAGAGAGAATGGGGACCAAAGTCTACAACGGAGGTTCGGAGCAATGCAGTAACACGGAAAGCTGATGTGGGATAAAGTGCAATTTCTGTCTGGGATCAACCAGGGCTCTAATGGCACTAAAAACTAATGAGCGACTGCTCTGTGCCGCTGTCTGCCAGGCAGGGCAGTGGGGTGGCAAAGGGCGAAGCTCAGAAGCTGAATGTGAAGCAATTCTCCTCTGCCTCAGTTTCCTCACTTGCTGCAGTGATTGGGGTGGTGAAGCTCCCACGGATACAGCACAGGAGGTTAATTAGTTCTTGCAGTGGGGAGCATGAGGCCATGTGATAGCGGAGCATGCTTTTCCAATTCGGCCTTCCCCACCTTAAAAACCTTTCCTTGGTGAATCTTTTTCAATTTCTGGACTGTTTTCACAGCCCTGGCCTGAGCTCTTTGCTCACTTCAGATTGCACACAGAGCTTTGCACGTTATTGCAAAAGCCTGGCTGGGAGCAAATTCCCAAACACAGCTCCCTGCCCCCAGCCCAGATCCCTTCTGGTTTGCTGTCTGATTTTACACTGGGGATTTGTTCACCTGCAGAAAAAAACCCCAAAGCAAACCACAAAAGCGGGAGGAGCTCCAGTTCCAGCTCTGGGCTGCGCGTCCCCAGCTGTGCAGCGTTGGGTCCTGGCAGGGTGACGTTTCCCCAGGCTGAGGGTGAAGGTCGGCGCTGCGCTGACGTCGGACAGAAGCCGTCCAAGGAGGGGAGAAGTGCTGAGCGCAGCTGGATGTGAGCAGGGCACTGCGATGGGGGTTTGGGGCTTTTCCTCACCGCCCAGATTGTCGCACGCTGCGGGTCCCATTGCTGCTCTGCTGGCAGAAGCAGCTCCAGCCCCGAGCCTCAGCGACGCCCCGCAGGGCCGTTTCACCCCTCCGTGCTGAGCGAGGCACAACCGACAGCAGCACCTCACACTCACGTCGTCGTCTATCAGCTGCTGCACGACCCACAGCCCCCATTCAGCAGCCCGTGCGTTCCTCACCTCCTGCTCTGCTCCCAGAGGAGCGTCCCCACCTCCTGCCCCGCTCTGCCACCCAACAGACGCGTCGGCCCGCTGGCTGCGCTGGCTCTCTGCCCGGCAGCTCCTGCGCAGGGCTTTATCGGAGGGCTGCAGAGGTGGGGAGGGCAGCAGGCGCTTATCTCGGTCGATCTGCGCGTTCCCAGCACGCAGGAGATTACGATCCGACGGACGGAGCCGAGATCCCTATCTCTGGCGGCAGCGGCAGCGGCAGCGGCAGCAATCCCCGTCTCCAGAGCGAATGAATATTTTAAACCCTTCTTAGCAAGATGGCAACGCCGTTCGAACCGGAGGATCGAGCGCCTCGCAGACGGCAGCGACCGCGGGGGGGTCGGACGGCAGCACCGCTCCGCGCCCCGCGAGGCTGCGCGATGCCGGGCCGGGAAACTCCGCACACAAAGGAAGCGCCACAAGTGAGCGCTGCGGGGAGGCGGGCGCCGAATCCCGGAGCCGCGGACAAAGCGCCGGCCTCATCCCAACTGCCGCACGGCTCGGCACGGGAAGGGCCGCTGCCCCGCAGCGCTCACCGAGCCCCGCTCCCACCGCTCGGCCGCTCTGCCCGCCTCTCCCCGACTCCCATCCCCGCCGGCCCCGGAGCGCGGAGCTCCACCGCGTGCCCCGCACGGCCGCCCGGTCCCGCGCCCGGCCCGCACTCACCCCCCGGCCCGGCTCCTCCAGCCCCGGCTCGGCCCGGGATCTCCGCCGCTCTCCCGGCGGACACCTCGGCACGGCCCGCCCCGCCGCCCGGCACCACGGGAGCTGTAGTGCGGCAGCGCCGTGCGGGGGGGCGGTGCGGGAGCGGAGCTGTGCGGGGCAGCGCTGCGCCGCGACGGCGCGGCGGGGCGGCTGAGGGATCCTGCTGCCTCCTGCCCTCCTGCCCTCCTGCCCTTCTGCCCTCCTGCCCTCTGGGGTCGGTGCTGCGGGCTGTGTGCGCGGTGCTCCGGTGTTGGTTGATGGGTCCCCACTGCTTTGTTTCTTTGTTTTCGCCGTAATTAACGCGATGCTCAGGTGTTTCAGTAGCGTGCGTCGTGTGGGAAATAAAGTTAATTCGTGGTGTGGCCAGAAAAGAAAGTGCTCCAGAGTTCTACTGAGCAGCTCAGTACGCAGCTACTGAACGCAGTGCATTGTGCGCCTGCTTGCTGACCAGCTTTGGCTATTGGGATTTATTGGAATATCGTATGGGAATATTGGGATATCGGCTTTAGCTATTGGGATTTCAGATCCCCTGCAGAACTGTTTCATGCACTGATGGATGCAGGCATCTCAGCCCCTGCAGCCCTGCAATCAGTGGCTCTGAGCTCTGTGCTCAGTGACCCCAGCCCTGCGGCTCCATGCGTGCGCTGCACCGTGGCTGAGAGCTGTGGGCTGTGGGTGCAGTGCTGCAGTGCTGGGTGCCATCTGTCCCGGCCTTTGTCAGTGCAGCCATCGCTGCTCACCACGTGCACCCCTGGTGTGCAGCCATCTGTGCAGGCTTTGTGCACGCTGAGCTCCTGCTGGGGAGCAGCAGAGGGTGCAGCACAGCCGAGCTGCTCGCTGAGGTGTTCTCTGGGCAGCTTTGGGGTTGCTCGATGCTGAAGGCCCCCCCGGCCGCCCCCCAGTGATGAGTGCCTCGTGTGTGCCCTCGTGGGCCAGAGGATGGATCCGGCGCAGCGCTGCTGCTGGATGGGACCGAGGCAGTCTGAGCGTCACACACCAGCATTGTGCTGCTAACCGAGCACGGCTCTGCCTTCCCACAGCCAGTGTTTCCCCTGCCAGCTGCTCCTGGAGGGCCTCGGGCATGGGGGGACCTGGCAGGAAAACCCACCGCAGCCTCTCGGTGCTGCAGGGATGCTGTAGCGGAGGCGGGATCCCGCGGGAGCAGCCCTGCTTTGCAGGGGAGCCACGCACACGGCAGCTCTATTTTTATCCCCACTCCTGCCTGACTGAGCAGCTCCCTCTGCGCGGTGACATCTAATTTAGCAGCTTCCCCACACCCCGCTGACTCTGCACGTGAGGGGGAAGCACAATGCGGCGGCTATTTTTAAACGCCCATAAATATTAATCCCGCTCGGTGATGCAGCAGCAGCCTCTCTCACTGCCGGTGGGAGCGCAGGGGGGGCACCCGCTCCTTGGGCTCCCCAGCCCGCATTCACCCCCACAGGGAACCCCGGCGTCTGGGGGGGAGTGGTCCTTGGGGGGGATTCGGGCCCACAGCCACAGCCCAGGCCGATGCTCGATGTGGCCGATGTGGTGGGGTCCACATTTCCTTCTGTTTGCTGGCCCCACCGCCGGCTCGATGCTGGCTCTGTGTAGTGGCAGGGAGGAGCTGGTGCTGGCTGATTTTAGCCAGCCGTGCCGCTGCAGCAGTGGGAAGGGGTCTGCACAGGGCTGTGCTGCACTGCAGCCTTGAGATTTTGGGTTCTACGTGGTGTGTGAAGGCTGGAGAGCCGGTGGCGCTGCCGCTGGGGAGATCGGAGCTTCTCCAGCCAAACAGGGAGAAATGGATGGGCTCAGGCCCTGGGAGCAGCCAGTGGTTCCCAGTTTCAGTCCCTCAGGACAGGCCCAGCCCCATCGCAGCACAGCGTGGGGCTCTGCTCCATTTGCAGCCCCAGCGGTGGGGACACCGATCTCCCTCCTGCCAGCGCCGGATGGGAGCGAAGCCACGCGGTGTGCGCCGACCTCTGCGCCCGCAGCCCCGCGCTGACGGCACCGCACCGAGCCTGGCTCCAGCCGTGCTGCGCTCGGGGCGGCTGCCGTCAGGTTGTGTTCTGCTAATGGGGCCGAGACGCAGGCCAGGCGCCTCGTAAACCGTTTATCCTCCCCGAGCAGCGGGAGACGATCGGCGCACGACCTCTCCAAGGAGAACCGCGGATGGGGCGCGGGCGGCCACCGGCGTCCTTGTTGGCAGCACGGCAAGGGCACGGCCCTCGGCCCCGCGGCCCCGGCGCCCGGTGACCCGTAGGGACGAGCCCCGGTGCCGGCTGCCTGCTGGGGGCGGCCCCGGCCCGGAGCACCGGAGCCCGGTAACGGCGGCCGCTCTCCATGGTCCTGAGCCGGCCCCGGTGCCGGTCCCCGCGCGGCACGTCGAGCCCCGGGCAGGGCGGCTGGCGGCAGGGCTGGGGGCCCGCACCGGTACCCGCAGGGCTCCGCCCGCCTCGCCGCCCGCCGCGGCTCGGGTTTCCCCAAGTAAGCGATGCCGGTGCCGACGGGAGGCGGCGGGCAGGAGGGGGTCACGCTCCGTGGCGGAGGGGGAAAAACCGGGGGCGATCCCGCTCTTCCTGGGGCGGTGGGAAGTGGGGGCAGCCCCGGGCTGTGGAGAGAGGCGGGAGGGCAGATCCCGGCTTCGGGCAGCGCCAGCCAGCGCCATTCCCACACGGGGTCCCGCAGGTCCCGGAGACTCCGTTGGCTGTGGCCGCCCCGAGCCCCGAGCCTGGGGGTCCCGGACGCTTCCGGCGGGGTTTTCCCCGTGTCCCCCCAGGAAGGAGTGCCGCGGCTCAGCCTCGACCCGAACCGGGCGTGGAGAGGAGCCGGGGGCGAGGCGGGGGTGCCAGGAGCCGTGCAGCCCCCCCCGGCGGGGCGGGCCGGGGGCGGGGAGCCCCGGGGAGGCCCGGCCGGTGAAGCCCGCCCACCGGCCCCGCCGCCGCCGCCGCCGGCTCCGGGCCCGCCGCGCTGCGCGGGGCGCGGCCGCTCCGGCCCGGGGCGCGGGGCCGCTCCGTCGCCGCGGGGTGCGCACGACAGGTGAGTCCGCACCGGGACCCCGCACCCAGCTGCTCCCCGGTACTCTCCGGTTTCGGGAGGGGCAGGGCGGGAGGCGGCGGGCGGGGTCGAGTGGGGGGGGTCCCCGGCAGCGCCGCGCCGAGCTTCCCCCGGGGAATTACCGGGGCTTCCCTCGCCCGCAACGCCCCCGGTGCCGAGCGCAGCCGGAGCTGGAGCGGGGCCGGGGGGAACCCCGGGCATCCCCGCTGCTCTGGGCGCACGGCGGCTCTGGGTGCTCGCACAGCTCCGACGCGGGGCAGCTCCGACCCCTCCGCTGCCGTCCCCGGGATCCCCGCGGTTGGGCAGGAGCTGCCCTCGATGCCGTTCGTGGTCCGGAGTGCCGCAGCCGGAGCCCCCTGACTCCCCCCCGTGGGATCTTCGAGAGCCGCATCCCGCCCGCGGGGGTTCCCCAGCGCCCAGCTCCTGCGGACGGGGCTCCCCCTTCCCGGATCACCGATCCCGGCTCATTTGGATCCGTTTCAGCCGTTCCCAACCCCCGGGTTACTTCTGGCAGACCTGGGGGAACGGTTCCCCCCGTCCGTGCGGCGGTGCCGGTGTGGGGCTGGCGCTGCCGTTGCCCTCTGGCTGCTCTGAGCTCTGCTCCCTGCGCGGAGCCGCCTGCAGTGGGCTTCTCGGGGTCGGCTCCGTGCGGGCGCGACCTTGGGGCGTCTTGGTGCAGCTGCACCGAGTTACTGCACCGAGCAGCGAGCAGAGAGAGCTGCGTCCGTGCCTCATCCCAGGCCTGGCAGCCTCCCCCCACAGCCCCAACAGCACCCCGGGATGGCTCTGCGGGGGGCTCAGGACCCCAGCCCTAAAGAGCCGCTTCCACAGGTGGGGAGAAGGACGTGGGACACCTGCATCCCGGAGCTGCCTGTGCTGGGCGGCGCTGTGCAGGGCTGTCACAGCAGAGCTCTGCTGCCAGGCTGCCCTTTCACGCCTCTGTCACTGATTGTAGGATGCTCACAAGGTTCTTGCATCCTGCCTTCATCGTGCTGCGGCCCTCAGCGTGGAGGGACCTGTGGAGGGGAAAGCTGAGCAGCTCATGCCCTCAGACGTGGCCTTATCTGCTGCCACCACCCTGGGAACTTGCTAAGCGCTCAGCTCCTGTGAATTTCCTTTTTCTGTTTTTTGTTTCTTTCCTGCTGACGTTTTTCCCCTCCGGAATAAAGGGCTGGATGGGGACCATGGTTACGGGGTGGTGCGGGCAGCCGGCCCTGGGGCCGGTGTGGCACCGTGCAGGGGACAGCACAGCCACCCTCCCGCGCAGCGCCCTCGAATCAAACGCCCCATAGAAAACGTGGCACGTGCCCACATCCGCCTGGCAGCGCTGGGAAGCGGAGCCCCCGAGCCGGCATCCAGCCTCCATCGGCCCCGCGCTGCTGGGGAACCTGCTGGCTGCCGGCGCTCCCCTGGGCCCTGCCTGCAGCTCGCCCGGAGCTCTGCAGGATGCGCTGGCTTCAGGCAGCTCGCACTGCCGGTGACCTTGGCGGGGATCTCACCCCCGCCTCCGGCTCAGCCCGAGCCGTGGCCGTTTGTTACAGCCCAGCTGCCGCACAGGAGACGTGCGGTGGCTCAGCCCCTCGGGAACTAATCCCGCTGCGCAGGAGCCCCGTGCGCTGCCGCTGGCGGTGGGGGGACCGGCGAGCCGCGCTGCTTGCCCCCGTCCCCATCCCGCGGTTTGGAGCAGCGGGTGGACGCGGTGCCCCCGGGCGCCTCAGCCTGACGCTGTCCCTTTGGTGTCCCCGTCCCAGATGTGCCTCCTTCAGCCCAAAGCAGCGCGGGTGAGAGCTGAGGGGCCGGTGGCTGCGTGACGGAGCCGGTGCGGCACCGCGTCAGCGACAGAAGCCCTCCGTCCTGCGCCCCACAGCCATGTGGCTGCTCGTGCAGGGCGTCCTGCTGGCATCCTGCCTGCGCGCCGCCGCCTTCCCCAGGGGCTGCTACCCCTCGGAGGAGGAGGGGCTGAAGACCTTCCGCTGCAGCAACGCGCGGCTGACCGAGGTCCCCAAAGACATCCCCAACGACACCAACAAGCTCTACCTGGACTCCAATCGCATCCCCTTCCTGCCCCGCGACGCCTTCCGGGATCTGCCGCTGCTGCTGGAGCTGGATCTGTCCCACAACGCCATCGCCGCCGTCGAGAGCGGGGCGTTCCGCGGGCTGGCCGACCACCTGCGCTCTCTGGACCTGTCCTCCAACAGGCTGGTGTCGCTCAGCAAGGACGTCCTCAGCAACATGAAGGCCAAGGTGAACCTCTCCAACAACCCCTGGCTGTGCGACTGCCGGCTGCAGGAGCTGATCCGCGCCGTGGATCTGACGGCCGGCTCCTCCGCCGGCATCATCTGCGACTCCGCGCTGCAGGAGGAGCACGTGGGCAAAGCCTTCCTGCAGGTGATCGCCGACACGGACTTCTGCAACGTGTACAAAAAGACGACGGACATTGCCATGCTGGTCACCATGTTCGGCTGGTTCGCCATGGTGATCTCCTACCTGGTTTACTACGTGCGGCAGAACCAGGAGGACGCGCGGCGGCACTTGGAGTACCTCAAATCGCTGCCCAGCAAGCAGCGGCACTCGGAGGAGTCGTCCACCATCAGCACTGTGGTGTGAGCGGGGCTGGGGGCGGTGGGACGTCGTCGTGGCATTCCTGGGGGCACGGCCGTGGTGGGGAGCGATGGTCGGTTCTCAGTTATTGGTTACTGGCAACGGGCGCAGAGCGAGCGGGGAGAACTGAGCGTGCCCCCACCACGCGGCTCCGCTCTGGACGTTGGGACTTGGTGTGAAACTGTTTGGTTTTCTTTGCAGCCATCCCCGGGGCATTAACGACGTTGGTGTTTTAAATCCCTCTGGTTTACCCTCTGCTGCCCTGGGGATGTTCCTGGAGCTGCGGGGCAGGGGGGATGCAGCCCTATGGGACGAGTGGACGGGGATGGAGGGACGCGGTGGTGGGGAATGGCCCCAGCTCCCATTTCCTGAGCTGGAGCTGCCGCCCCATCGCTGCCCTCACCTTGAGATGGGCAGCGGGGGTGAACTGGGGACCTCCCCCTCTGGGTGTTACAGTGAAAATGGGATCAGAGCCCCCGGGCTGTGCTCTGTGCTGAGGGCGGTGGATGCTGATGGGGGTCCGAGGACACACGGGGTCGGTGCTTTGGGTCAGTGCACCCCACTGCAGCTCCGCTCTCTCTCAAGGACTCACGGCTGCGACCGCTCACTGTGACAGCACTGGGATGGGGCCGAGGCTGCCGCTCCTCCGCCTCCTCCCACTCCCTGCACCGCTGCCAGGAGCCCGAACGTCCCCTCAGCCCCACATGTCCCTTTCTGACACTCTCCATTGGGCTCCTGGGGTCGGCGTCAGGGATGGGGCACGCAGGGTCCACACGGAGCCTTGGGGTGAAGGCAGCCCACGCCTGCCCCTCTGGCTCCTGTCTCTGATTTTGTCCTTTTTAAAACCAACTGAAGCTCAACTGCCTTAACTCTCCGAGAGCACCAACCAAAGCTGCTCCAACACCTCCGGCAGCGCCCGCCCTGCACATCTGGGGCCGGCAGGGCTCGGGCCCCCTCCATCCTTCCAGTGCCCGGTGCCTACGGATGGGGCTGTGGGGAGCGGTGCCCGTGCCCTCCACAAGTGCCTACACCCCCAGCACAGCCCCAACGCACAAACACTCTCGGCCCTCTGCCCCCTCCCCGTGGTGGAGCACAGGGGTGGGGGGAACCGAACCGAGCCCCCGGGGCACCATCTCCCGAGGAGTGTTTTGTTTAAGGGACCTTTTATGTTCTTACTTTATACGACAATAAATTGGCTTTTACTTTGGAGACGGTGATGGTCGCGCCTCACACCAGTGCTGCTCGTGTCGGGGACCCCCAGTGACCCCCCCGGGCCATGAGGAGGAGATGAAGGTGCCCGCATCTCTGTCAGGCCCGCAGGGCTCTGCTGCTGCGTGGGGCTCTCAGAAACAGGACACCGCAGGTAACCCAACCTTGGCATGGAATTAATGAGCCCTGGCGGCTCAGGTCACCTCACCGTGCCCCGTTCTCGTGGCTGCTGCACTGCTCCCCGCCCAGCCGTCCCCACTGCACCAGAGCAGGGCCACGCTGTGGCACAGGGCTCAGCTGTCCCCATCCTCCCTGCGAGGTCCCCAGCACTGTGCCGAGGAGGGGCGCCGGGAGGTGTGCAACCCCAGACCTAACGCAGAACGACAGATCCCGCTTGCAGGACCTCACCCACCCCCTCACCCGGCTGCCCCCAACCCCGAGCAGATGGCAGCCGCCCCAAGAGCAGATTGCAGCCCCCCCCGCTCCCGCTGGTGCCCCCCGGGGGGCTGCGTAGCACCGAGCTGCCCGCTGGGGGAGGGGGTCTGCGGCACCTGCCGTAGTGATGCTGCCCCTGCAGCGTCCCCCAGCCCCCGTCCCAGTGCCCCCACCTCATTCCTGCCCTGGCTGCTGTTGGGATGGGGGCAGTGAGGGTCGGGACGGGTCCTCCCAGCACCCTGCAACATTGAGTTCTGGGTGATTTGTTTCTGGCCATGCTGCGGATTTACCGGCCGGGATCAGTGATGGCAGAGCGAGCAGCGTGTCTGGCACCCCCACATCTCCATTATGGGCTTCTGAGGCTGTGGCTGCAGTGCAGCCCTTCGTTAGCAGTGCTGCTAACAGCCCCAGCTTCTGTCCCAGGGCTGGGGGTGCCACGTTTGCAGGGGTGCTGTGCGGGATGGTGAAGCAAATCCCTTTGGGTCTGTGCACCACTGCCAGCCCCAGGCCACGTCCTGAGCCTCACAGCGATTCGATTTAGCAGAGGGAAGGAAGGATGTCTAATTGTTTAATTTCCACAATTATACAAAATATTTATCAATAATTAGAACGGATGACGGCGATTACGCGGTGATGAAGGCCGACCCACACTTTGCCAGCAGCCCTCCAGCTCCAGAAGATCATATTTATTTATTTTCAACACAAAAAATCCTTTTACAGTGGCACTGCTGCCAACAGCGACCCACGGCGATGCGCTGCCTGCAAAGGACGCATTAAAGCTGCCCTGCTGCCCTTATGGGGACGGGCTGAGGGGAAAATACAGGCAGGGAGTGGGCTGAGAGCACTGCGGGTCCAAGGGGGAGGTCTGGGGAGGTCTGGGGGTGATTTGGGGGAGGATTTGGGGAGAGTTTTGGGGTGAACGCCGGGGGTGAATTGGGGAGATTCCTGGGAGGTTTTGGGGAGATTTGGGTAGAATTTGGGGAAGATTTGGAGCGGATTTGGAGAGGATTATGGGGAGATTTTGGGGGGAGATTTTAGGAGAAGTTCTGGAGGGGATTTGTGAGGAGGGTTTTAGGAGGATTCTGGAGCCTTTTTGTGGGGCCATGGGGAGGTTTTGGGCAGGTTGCCCCAGCTGGTGGCAGCGATGAAGCCTCCATCATCTTCCTGCAGCTCACGTCCATCTGTCTGTTTGCCATCAGGGCTCCCACATCCTCGCCCCAGGCTGGGCTTCAGCAGAACCTGGGGGGGCCGGGACCCTCCCTGGGAGCTGTTGAGGTTGTGGAATAGAAAAGGTACTGCCCTATAGGTGTGCACTCTGTCCTGCACTGGTCTGATGGCACAGACTCCTCCGCAGTGTGAAGCCAAAAGGTTTGATTCACTTTTCCACGTTCTTAAGGCTGAACTGCTGCGGGAGTTGGCTCCAACCCCGCCGCTTTAAAAGGGGTTGGAGGAGTGGGTGGTGAGCACTGGATGGTGCTCAGTGCCCCCCTGCTGCTTCTTCACCTAACAGCTGATGGCTGTGACATTCCTCTGCTGGCAAAGAGGAGTGCAGGGAGCAGAGCCCTTCTGCTGCGTCCCCCCGGGCAGCGTGGGGTCCAGTTGGCTCTGGTAGCAGCCACCCCAGGGGCGGTTCAGATGTACATCTTATCCATCAGCACTTAATAAGCGATGATTCCGAAAAGCTCTGAGCACAGTCTGTGCCCACACCGCCTTCTGCTGCCCGGCTGTCAGCACGGATAAGCTGAACTGGGCAGAATCTGGTTGGTTTTTGGATGAATACCCACGGAGGGATTTCTGGGTGCTGTGGGAAGCGGCGGTCACCGAGAGGGAGCTGCTCGTCTGTGCGGGTTGGCGCTGTGCAGAGCCAGGCTGATGGCACAGAGCTCCGTGCTCCGAGCTGGGGCTGCTGCCCTGTGCGTGGTGGGACCTCAGCTGTGCCACAGCGGGGAGCAGAGGGGGCTGGGAGCAATTCTGTGCCCCCTGGGGAGGCTGAGGGGCAGACAGGAGGGCGGCAGCTCTGATGAATGGCTGATGGAGCTCCGTGCTGCGTGGGATGGGTGGGAAGGCAGCAGCGCTTCTGGGGATGGACTGAAAGCACTGGAGTAGAATCCGTCCTAATGCTGCTTAATGAGCAAAACAATCGATTGCAGATACAGCAGCTCGCCGTCCAAAGCCGGCAGGAGCAAAGCTCTGCTGAGCTGAGCTCTCTTGTTATCTCAGTGCTTTGGAAGTTCTCATCTCGACCCGCTGCCGATCCCAGGAGCTCACAGCTGCTGTGCAGTGAGCGGGGCCGTGCCATTCGTACTTGGATGGAGGGAGGAAAGAACGCAGCAGCACCTAGTGGAGAAGGCGCAGGAGCCTCCATCCATCCCTCCCTGGATGTCCACACTCCCTCCTTCCCTCTGCTGCACCGCTCCTTCCGGGCAGACGGGCTGAGCCATAAGGGCAGAGTTCTTCATCTCCCACCTGCACTGCAGAGCTCGTTAGGGCCGAATTCATTAAGGCCCATCTCAGAGACCCTCCCCATGGCTGGTGGATGCACAGTGCAAAACGCCCCGCAGCATCAGCAGTGGTTTCCCAAGGAACCATCCAGCCCTGCACTGGGCAGAACAAAACCTTCAGGATGTAAAGAAAAGGGGAAAACCAAGGGAAGTGCGTTTGTGTTCCTAAATGGTGAGGATTTGGTGCTTCACACCTGAGGAACTTCTCATGGCATTCTGGCACACGCGACCCCGTCCTGCTCTGCTGCCAGGACCCCTCCGTGCCCCCAGAGCACCGTGTGGTGTTTGGGATCACCCCCAGGGAGCAGCAGCAGCTTTGTGACACACACAGGTTGCTTTACCCTGAATAAACACCCCATTTTATGCCCGAATACAGGAAATGCAGGAGGGGTGCACGAGTGGAGGAGCTCAGCCGCTGCTCAAACTGCATGTAGAGCTCCAGGACCAGGAGCTCAGCACGCAGAGGATCGGGAGACCAGCGATGCTTTCACACCTCCTGTTTCTGCATTCAGTGCCACATTCATGGGCAGGATTTTGCTCCGTACCCCGCAGCGCGGTGCCTCGCACACAGCCTGCAGCTGCCAGCGCTGTCGGGGCTGTACGTCCCAGGGCTGCACACCACTGCAAAGAGAACAGAGCCCATCAAAGGCTGAATGGGGACCCGCCCGAATTCTGACACCACCGATGGCTGAGCACCCTCTGATGGCAGCGACGTGACCCCATGGGTGCCCCGTTACCGCAGCAGCCGGCACAGCTCCGGTGGGTGATGTCGTTCCTCCCAAATCCTGGGTGGCAGCTGTCGATGGGGGTCACGGAGAAGCTGCCCTCCACGTAATGTATGGTAGGAACGGTCTGAAATTGGTGCTTCAGAGCGTAAGTCTGCTTCCTGAAAAACTCTCCTATTCGCTCGCTTGCCTGAAATACAGAAACGTTGGAGAAATTAAGAGAAGTTCCCACTGGTTTGGGGTTAAAAACGTGAGTGAAGACTTCACGGAGGGGGAAATCAGGGCTGATGGGGATGTGCTGGGGTGCTGTGTGCTGCTGTCAGGAAGGCAGAGTTAACCCGGCTCAGAAATCAGCTGCTTCACATTGTATTCCATTTACAGAATCATGGAGCTGAGGTTTGGAGTAGAGAACTGAAGTCTGCTGATATGTTTGTATTCAATTCCTTGTGTTTAGCTGGTAGAGGTAACCTTTTTTTTTTTTTTTTAATGGATCAGTCTGACCTTTTAAAAGCAAATTCCCACCCGGAATTTAATTATCCAAGCCTCCATCAGCTGTCATTGGATTAATCCCATCAGTGCCGGGGCTGATGGGTGACCCCAGCACAGGGCAGAGGGTGGGGGTTTGGGATGCAGAGGGTGATGGCACGGAACCTGCTGAGCTCTCTGGTTCGTGGTGTCCTCACAGTCCTGAGGAAGGCGGCTGCAGAGATCTTCCCATCCCGGAGCAAAGGGATTCACTGCGGGGGGAGAGAAGTGCGGCCATGGGGGCTCCTTTGGGGATCCCCTACAGCCGATGTCCTGCCCGCGTCTTTGGGTTTGTTTCAGGAGAAACACCGACGAATGGAACTCTGCACCGCGTTCTTCGGTGTTTGCTGGTGATCCCCTAGCCCTCTCACCCTCCCCGTCCCCCTGTTTTCCCTCTCATGTGCGAAGGACGGGGATTTCTCCTCCTCTCCGCCACTGCCCAGCGGAGCTTTGGGAAAGGCTCTCTCCGTTTGCTGGGTGTCGGTTTTGGAAAAGGACTCGCGGGAGAGCGGCGGTGCCGGCCCGAAGTGGGACCGATTTGTGCCGTCGGGAGCGGTGATGGGGAGATGAGACGTGCCGGGGGCCGGGCCGTGTCACCGGGCTGAATTCTCACGGGGACTTCGGGGCTTTGCAGCTCCGCTTTGCTCTGCGCGCTCCGAGCGCTGCCGCTGCGTTCTGGCTCCATCTGTGGGCTGGGAAGGGAAAACGCAGCGGCCGCGGAGGGGAACGGCCTCGCGGGGGTGTGCGTGGGTGCCGGGGGTCTTCCCGGGGTGTTCGGTGCCAGAAACCCTCCTCCATTACCCTGAAAAGTGATGAAGAGTTCGCTCGGGGAGCCCCGGTGGGGAACCTCGAGGGAATGGCAGCGGTACGAGAGCCGCCCCACGCGGCACGTCAGGTCGGAGATGAGATCCTCCAGGATCTTCTTCAGCTCCTCCACGAACCGTGCGTTGGCTGCCAGCTCACATCCCTTTGAAGTGAAACGGACCGAGACCTGGTACACGTGGTTGGCTTCCCTGTATGCTGCCAGAAACAGGAGGTGAGTGGGGCTCAGGGCGGTGCCCACCTTACCTTCACATCTGTGCGCTTTGTAGCTGAAATCCGGGCTCTTATTCAAAAGCAAACATGTGAATAGTTGGCTCACTAACAAAGCAGGGAGCTCTCAGCCTTGCTGTGGCTGACTCAACTGTAAGGGGCTCCTTAGTTTGGAATGAACAGGGTTTTGTGTTTGAGTTATAAAGCCCTGCTCCTGAACGGTGGTGAAATAAACACGGGGCCGTCTGCGGTGTCGTGGTGTGGATGGGGATGAGGTGAGGTTGGGTGCTGTGGTTCTGTGGGCTGGGGATGCCCTGAGCAGTGCTGGAGCTGCTCAGGACCACAGACTGTCCTGGTTTGCAGATGCTGTGTGATGCTGTGTGTAGGTGGGTTGGTTCTTATGGAGGATGGAGCTTTGCGTTTTACTCTTGAAGTTGCCAAATATTCTTGGTGGCAGTTATTTAATCTTTGGATGTATGAATATGTGTAGGGATAGAACGTTAGCACCCTCTCCATTCACCAAGCTTTGAAATCCACAGGCCTGCCACAAACCCAACGAACCACAAGGGCTTATCTTACCATACACCATGAACCTGTAGGTGTTGGTCACATCTACTTCTTTTTGTGCTGAGGTTTCTATGATTCTGTGGGAAAGTGCACACTTGTAGGCTCCGGACATGGACTCCTGGAAGCCCACCAGCACCAGCTCCCCAGAGCTTGTGAGATTCGCGTATCCTTGCCCTAGGATGGAAGCAGGAGGGATGAGATGGATGGGAATGCGTGGCATCCTGTGCTGCGCTCAGGAGGGGGAGGAGTGTGGTGCTGTTTTGTGGCACTCTGGGTTCTTTTAGTCTGAAACGGGCTGAATTGGAGCGCTGGGACTTGGGGCAAGTTTCCCTTCATCCCAAGCACTTTAGAGAGAGAAAGGAAATGTATTCTAAGGCCAGAATTTGGGGGACAAACCCAAGGGCTGTGTGATGCTTTGGCCCCGCTGTACCATCGCAGAGTGGCATCAATAGGAAGAAGGAAAATGTGATTTTGAGTGCAGCAACCTCTGCCCAGCCATTTGTGCTCAGCTTTTCCCCTCATAAGGAGAAGTGTGTTGGTTTCCTGCCCCAGTTTCTCTGATTCCCAGCCCCACTGTTTCCACACCCGAGCAGCCCTCACTTTGGAAATAGTGGCTCAGGCAGTGGGAGAAGAGTGGAAACCCCATGTGGGCAACGCTGAGCTTCTCACCTTCTAACTTCCTCCCATCTGGGCCAGTCCATGAATACTTGGGATCTATTACTTCGTCTTGAGAAAGAGGCAAATCCATGCACACCAGGGTTGGGCTGTTGGTGAACGTTTTAACGTATACGTTTTCTGCAATATGAGAGAATGAGGTAAATGATGTGGGATGTTTATATTGAATGAAACCACGAAATGCTTTGGAAGTGCACATAGCAGGAGGTTTGTTTCTTGTGTTAGGACTGAGGCAGCAGAAAGGAACCATCCCCAGGTGCTGGGAGCTCACTGAGGGCTGGACCCGGAGCAGCATTTGGGGCACTGAGGGTCCATCCCTCATTTAGACATCACTTCTTCCCCTGCAGCACCAGAGGATGCACGCACTGCCCAGCTCATGCCTTCCCATCGCTGGGTGCCACCAGGATGTGTTCTGGAGCGCAGCTCTGGTTGTGTCGCTTTACAGAATGCTCATAATACCTCAGTGCCATCCCAGGAGCCTTCTGAGGCCTCGCACTGTGTATGTGCAGTCAGGCAGGTTTACCTGCACGCTGATCATTGCCATAGACCATATTCTTCTGAAAAAAGCCAACAGAAGGTTGCTCTTCCTCCGGTGCAGCTCTTGCTGTTGGGAAAAGGATGAAGAATATTACGGATAGAAATCCAACCCTGCAGCTGTTTGCTCCGTCCTGGCAGGCTCCTGCTGCCTGCTCAACCCCTCCCCAGGGCTCAGTGGGATGCTGGTGACACGATGCCTTCGTCAGGTGAGTGCTGAAGCACGAGGGCTTCCGTGGGCTCAAGGCAGCCCCTCCAGCACTGTGCTGGGGGATCGCAGCCAGACCCTTCCCCACCCCGTGGCTGTCAGTGCTGAAGGTCCTTCCCACGAGGTGCCCCCATCCCTCAGCCTCCCCCACATCCCCTGTGCCCCTCTGGGGGGGGGCTGTGCCTTCAGCCCCCCTCGCTACCTCCTCCCGGAGCGCCCTGACGTGCCTCCACCACCACTGCCATGATGGCCGCCATCCCCAGCAGGGCTTGTTGGGGGGAGCACGGCCTCCCACCACCCCCTGCCATGCCAACCCCGTTCAACGGCCACTGCTGCACGAGGCCAACGGACGGGGGGTTCCAATGGGGGGGGGGAGGTTCCAATGGATGGGGGGGGTCCAACGGCCCTTCTTGCCCTCCTCACCGCCACGGGGCTGCCCCACACGTGGCCCCAGTGGAGGGGATCCCAACCCTACACACAGCCCTGCTGGGAGGAGGGATCCCAACCCCACCCTTGGCTGCCTTTCCTCCCACAGCCTGTGCTCCTGTAATTTGCCTTGTTTTCCAATAGCAGCGCTATTTCATGAAGAAAAACAGATAACAAGAGCCTTGTTCTCATCTTATCTCCGCAATCTCGGGTGCTCCCAAGAGTGGAGTCCTTTCCACGTGGCCCCGAGTCCAAGGAGCATCTGTGGGTGTCACAACGTGAGGAGATCGGCGGTGGTTTATGTGACGTGTCCACAGCATCTGACACCCAAAGGAAACCACGTGGGAAGGTTACTTGTGTGCGTGGGCACCGCTGCGTGCAGCTGCCACACGGGTGGTGGATCCCAGAGCAGAAATGGCACTTTTAAGTCTTATTGTTTTTCTTTAATCTGATGAATTTGCACTTGGAGATGTAAGCTGGAGGCGGCTGTTCGCCAGCTCCAGGTGGGATGAACGGCTGGGATCCATGGGGTCCTTTGGGGGGATCCTTGGCTTTGCCCATGGGAGTGCACCTGCAGGAGTGCTGCCCCCGAGTCACGGAATCATCTGAGTTGGAGGAACCCCACCAAGGGCTGTCTGGCCCCACTCTCTGCACTGAACGGGGACACCCCCAGCTCCATCAGGAGCCCAGAGCCCATCCCCTGACCCGGGTGTCTGCAGGGACGGGGTGCTGCCACCTCCCTGACAACCCGTGCCAGCGCCTCACCATTCTTACTGTAATCCTTTTCCTTAAATCTCCTCTCTTTCAGCTGGAAGCCATTTCCCCTCGTCCCGTCACAGCAGGCTCTCCCGAAGAGTCTGTCCCCTTCTTCCTACCAGTACTGAAAGGTCACTGTAGACGTCCCGGAGCCGCCTCCTCCCTACGTTAAACACCCTCATCTCTCCCAGCCTGTCCCATGGCGGGGTCGTTCCACCCCTAGCATCTCTGCTGCGGTCCTCCAACAGCTCCAACGAGCACCCCAACCTCGGCTCACCTCTGCCCTTGCCCCATGTCCGCCAGGTACCCGCAGCCCCCGGTGCCGGCGGGGTCACAGCCCTCCTCCCCCGCTCCGTTCCGCCGCTCTCCGTTCCGTTCCCCTCCCTCCGGATGCGGAGGAACGCGGGGCCGCGGAGCGGAGCGCTCGGATCGCGCAGGTGAGGAACGGCCGCGCAGCGCCGACCCCGCAGCGTTGGAGCTCCGGTGCCGCTCAGGGCTGCGGGGGAACCGAACCGCGAGATGCGCTGCGGCGGCGGCGGGGGGTTGCCTTCATTTCTCCCCCTCCGATTTCAGCAGCATCCCGATGCAGTTGGGCTCAGCACCCTCCGCGTGCGCCTTCACACTCTGTGCGTTAAGGAAGGAGCGGGCGGGCTGCTCTCCTTCCTCCTGTAAAGCCTCCCTTTCAGGAGCAGCAAAAGCCCTAAGTGTGCATAAATGTCGGGCTGCAGCACTTTGCTTCCTTTATGAAGGAAAACAGATCGTTCTGGCTTTTCTTTTAACAAGCTGGAAAACGGCTCCACAAAGTGCCCCCATCAGAGCCGGGCTCACCCCGTGCTGCCCCGATTCCTTGGTGAGAGGCTGCAGTCTGAGTCCTGCTGGGAGCCTTCAGCCCGGCTTCCTCTGTGTGTTAATAACTCGAGGGTTTGGTTACTTTGAGTTAGACGCAGTTTTCTATTGGAAAGCATCCGTGTCCTTTGGGTTCTAAAATGCGTGTTTGCGTTGCAGTAATATCTCGCACACAATCTGACTTAGCTGGGACTGCCTGAGGGCTGTCACCGTATCTCAGCAGCAGTTCTGCTCTCCGTGGCTTCGTTTCCTCCCTCTGGTAGCTGCAGTTGCTGAAGAAGTCGCTTCGCCTTCCTGTTTTGGCGCGTTTAGGAGTTAACGTGGAAACAGCCCTTCGGGTTTGGGGCTGTAGGTGGGGTGGAGGAGCAGCCCGTGGGGCTGAGGTCATATTCAGGGATGGAATCGGTGTAGAAGGCAGCGTTAAACAGCTTTACCTCCGGGTGCGATAAGTGCTGAGCAGCTCTGTTTCCATGGGTTCCGAGCGCTGCTGAGGTCAGTGGGAAATCGGCGAGGAGCACGAGGGGCTGCACGGCTTCGCTCTGTGCGTGGCTGGGGTCGGGCTGGGCTGCTTTCTGTTGGTGTGTTGGGCCTTTTGGGAGAGGCCGAGAGGAGGAAGGGGCTGTGTCTGCTCCGTGCTGTGCTCAGAGGGCTGGTGGCAGAAGGGATGTAAAAGGACGTCAGCTCTGCAGCGCTGTCGGGTCGAGAAGTGAGAAGGCAATGGTGCGGCTCTCACTCGGCAAGCACAGAGGTAAGGCCACCACGGCTCCAGCCGTACCCAATCCCGTGGCCCAAAGTGCTTTTTTCAGCTAAAATCCAGGCAGACCCTTCTGTTGCTCCTATGGCCGGGCCGGGCTGCGGGATGGGGCACTGACGTGGCTGCGCACCGCGGTGCCTCACCGCTCCTCTAACGACCGATTTGAATATTCGTGCTCGCTTCGCCTCCTGGCGCGGCACACGGGAGAGGACGGCTCTCAGGGCACAGGAACGTTACTTCTGCTTCGTAACAGAGCTCTGTGCTCGGCTGCAGCCACGGCACCCGGTGTCCTCCCTGTGCCCGCTGCCCGCCCGGTGGCTCTCGGACCCCTCTCTGCCAGGACAGAAGTGCTCTGTGAGTGAGTTCCCACCTCGTGTTTTTGGAATGCTGGGGAGAAGCGCTGTGTTCGTGCAGGACTGGGGGTTGTGGCGCGTGTGTTCAGCGCCCTGAAGGGTTAGGGTTGGAGTATCTGAGTTGGGAAAGAGATCTGAGATTAAATATTGACACCGGGGGTTTAATACTGAGATGCTGCTAAGCCTACAGGGAGCTCCTTCAGGTGAATATACAACGGGGGAGGAGGGATGAGTGGATGCTGAGCCTCGAAGTGATGCAAGGACTGGGCTACTTCTGCACAGAGAGGAGATGCTGTGTGGCGTTTTGTACTCAGGCCCCTTGAGAAGGGCTGTGCTGCCCAGCAGTGCCCGTGGGCTGGGATTTGTGATGGTTTCACAGAAATCAGTACACAGAGGTGGTCTCAGTGCTGAGCAGAGTGCAGGGGGCCCACGCACGGTGGTCGTGCTGCTGAGATGCAGCCACTCCGTGCTCCCATAGGGCTGGCTGTGTCCTGCTGGTCACAGCAGGTCGTTAAAGCAGCGCCATCATCCAGATCAATCAGCACGGAATAACGGGGGTTTGACCCTCTTGCCTAAACATTCATTATTTTCAGAGCTGTGAGGATTTGTTTAATGAGGTGCCTGTATTATTTGTCAGAATCCATAGCAGGGAGAGCTTTATTCTGTGTGCTGTGCACTGGCTGATGTTTCCGTGTCGGTGCTCTGGGTACAGTCGGGCCCATTTGCCTCTCTGTGCTTCATACTTCCTGCTATGGTAAAATGAAACAAAGGCAAATTAGAAGCTTTAAATATGAGGTAATTGGGTATTTCTTATGCAGATCGAGTGAATGTTTGAACTTCTTGTTACCCAGTCCTGTGACCTCTCTTATGACAGAAGTTAAGGCAGAATTTATGTCTCTAGGAAGAGAGGCTCCATGCAAAGCTTGTCCTCCAAGGACGGGAGGTCTGATTTAATCACAGGAGATATTTCATAGCTGGCAACACTTCACAGCTTGTCCACAGCCCCAGGAGCTCGGGCTGCTGATGGTTTGGGTCACTGCAACACCCATCCTCAGCGCCTCTCCTTTTCTCCCTGCTCTTTGGTGAGAGCTCATTAAGGGTAGTGGGAACGGTGTGCAGCACAGAATCATAGAACAGAACCACTCAGGCTGGAAAAGACCACTATGATCACCAAATCCAACCCAACCCCTCATCCAGCACAGCTCTGAGACCCACTGCTGAGAAATGGGTACAGGGTGCCCATCTTTAGGGCTGCAGTGGAGCCAAATGTTGAAGAGCTGTGCTGGACGGATCTCCTTTTGCTTTCCTAGTTGGGCTCATCCACTCACGCATCTCTGGGCAGCCCTGTCTGAATACTCCATTTCTCTACACAGAGTTAACAGAGCTTTAGACAGACGTTGTGGAGACCACAGAAATGTTCCACGTGTGGTGGTGGCACAGATAGATAATAATGGGCTGCAGTTGACACCTCCTGGCTGAGCTGTTACCTAACCACCAGGAAAGGGCTTTGTCCCTCCTGGTGCTGCTCCTGGGTTATGTGCAAAGCGGAGAAAAGATGTTCAGATCTGTTAAAAAAAAAAGAGGAAAAAGAGAGAGGAAAGGAAGGAGGAAGGAAGCAGAAAGCTGTGACACTGTGAGGAGGGTGAAGCCTGGAAGCCAGCCTGCAGCTGCAGGGCTCTGCTGGCTCCAGCATCCCACGGGATCCCCATCACAGCTCCCAGATGGGAACTGGACTCGTGTCAGCGCCAACAGATCTCATAAGGGCTGCAGGGTCTGTGCTTGGCTGTGGAAGAGGGGCTGTGGCACCTCCTGGTGCTTTCTGCTCCATCGGTGTCAGCGCTTGCGGGGCGCAGGGGGGTGAGCAGTGGAGAGGGCGAGTTGCTTCTGAGCTGCAGATTGTATTGAAAGCAAGAAATACAGAACCTCTCATCCGGGGCATATGAAAAAGCCTGTATGCTGAAATGTGATGATCATTAGGTAATTATTTGAGTTTCGCTTTTTCAGTTTTGCTTCCAGTGAAGAAGACGGAGCTCTCAGATTAACAGCCGTACTGTGAGCAGCTCTACAAATCTGGAGCAGCTCAGAGCTGTTTTCTGTGTCTTTTGCAGATTCACAGAGCAGCATGGATCTCAGCAATCCCCAGGAGCAGCCCAAGGCCGCAGGTACAGCCCCAGAAACCTCCCTTCTGTATGCAGGGGATTGTGAGGATGAGGGCATCGTTGCTCTTGCTGTCTGACCACTAATGTTCCCTGCATATTGAAATGATTTGATTTATTAAAGATTTGCTTCCCACTGTGTCTGGGAATCTGTGTGCAATTTCTGGGCGACAAATTCACTCCATGGAATTGCAGTGGGTGCAGCAATAAGAGCACCGAGAGCAATGCAGGGGGTTGGGGCTTGGAAACAGCGCAGCAGAAATCGTCATTTCTTTTCCCAATTTCCTTTTTCCAGAGGGACAGGAGGTTCTGGAGGAGTGCGACCTGAGCAAAGGGCAGGAGGTGGAGGGCACGGATAATGCAGAGGAGCTGAAGGAGCACAGCCAGTCCAATGGAGAAGCAGGAGGTACAGGGGGGATGGCACGCAGTGGTGGGTGTCCCTTGCTTTCTGTGCGTCGTGGGTGTGATGAAGAAGGATGTGTTGGGTGTAATAGAAAACAAACAGCTCCTGGACTCGGAGCAGTCCTGCCGGCTCTTGGATGGAGAAATTGTTGTGCTTTCATCCTGCGTGCACACAGGGAGAGGGACCTCGAGTTTCTCCCTTGAACCAGAAGCTCATGGCCTGAACCTGCAGCACTACCAACATTCCTGCCTGGGATAGATGTGCTGTGCGTGTCCTGGGGGCAGACATGAGAGGCAGTGGGGGCTGGGGGTGATGCCAGCACAGCAACACGCTGTGGCTGTGGTTCGTTGTTCTGACGTGGAGTGTTTGTATCACACGAATTAGGGATTGCTGCAGGGCTCTTGGTTTGGGATATTCAATGGGTGCCCCATCCCTGGAGGTATTCCAGGCTCCTTGTCAGTCTGATCTAGAGGTTGGCAGCCCTTCCCATGGCAGGGGATGGAACTTGGTGGTCTCGAGGTCCTTTCCAACCCCAACCATTCTATGGTTCTGTGATTCAATGGCTTCGTGTTGGGCCGCAACAAAATGTTTGGGTTTCCAACTTCTCTGTTATTGAAGCTGTGTGTACTACAGTGTCTGGGCCGGTGGGTTCTGCTCCACTGACCCTAAAAAGAGACATTTCATGTTTTTAACTATTGAACGTGAAAAGTTTGAGCCTTTCCTACACCCGGAGTTCATTTAATGTTGCCTTCAGAGCCCACAGCACGTAAAGCATTGCCAACCATTCGTCCACCCCACCACTGTTTCATAGAACCACAGAATCTTAGCATCACTGAGGCTGGAGAAGTCCTCCAAGATCATCCCATCCAACTGCCCACCTACCAGCAGTACCTCCCCACTGGGCCGCGTGCCATAGTAGCACATCTCAACGTTGTGAGGTGTGTGAGCACCTCCAGCTGCAGTGACTCCCTGGGCACCCATTGCAGCATCTGACATTTTGGAGAAGTTTTCTCCTCATATCCAACCACGGCTCTGCTTTCCCCTCCTCGATGCTCACCCCAAGCAGGGGCAGGGTTGCTTCAAACCCTTCTGGTGCTGCTGAGCACACGGGCTGTGTTTGTTCTGCACTGCAGCTGCTGGAGGTGGGATGCCGTGCGGCCAACACAGCGCAACCCAGCCCTGCGGAAAGGCTCCAGCAGCTGCAGGCAGGAGGTTGCAGTGATGGGGTAATTCAAAGCGTGATGGAAAACGTGCACATAAAAATTCAAAAAGAAAAAAAAAAAGAAAAAAAAAGAAACACAAAACAATTAAAAAAAAAAAAAAAAAGCCCTTCTTTTGCCTCGAGGGGATGGAAGCTGCGCTGCGGTGCACACGTGTGCGCTCGCTGCAGCCCTACGAGCAGCGCTCGCTTCCTGTGTCTGCTCAGAGGGTGCTGGGGCAGAAGTGGGGGAGTGCTCCCTGTCCCTCATTCCTCCGTGCACCGCAGAGCTGAAGAGCCCTTTAGTTTAAAAATCAGGTGGAAAGAAAAGGCGTTGCTTCCTGGGGGACCAAACCCAAGGGTCCCCCCGAGGACCCAAACCCAAGGGTTTGGTTGCTTTGTGCCTCAATTCCCCCATCCGAGGCTGAAACTTTTGGGGCGTACGGATGTCAGCTCACTTCCGTGCTTCCAAAACCAAGCCTCGTGGTGGCTGCGGGGCTGATGAGGGACACGGGGGGACTGCACTGAGCTCCCACCGAGCCCTGAGCGCACGCACTTATCAGCCCGGGGAGGAAGCGCCGCGTTTTATCAGCGCGTTCCATCTCCGAGCGCTGCGCCCGGGGTTATCTCGCGGCATCAGCGCTGCTGTGCAGCCCTGCGGGGCTCTGCGCGGGGGCACGGAGCGGGGAGGCACCGCGCTGCTGTCAGCCCTGCGCCGGGTGGGAATTCTGCCGGGAGCAGAAGGCGTCGGCTGCCCTGGGACTGGGGCAGGTGTGGGGCAGAGCGGGGCGTTCGCTCCTCCTGCTGGGTTCCCCCCTCGATGGCGGCGGTGTGGGGTTGGTTGGTGAGATGCTTTCGGTGCTGTGATGGATTGTGTGCTCTTCTCCCCATCTCCTTGAAGATTATTTCTCTTCGGTGTCCGTTTCAGATCCGTCCCCTGTTGTTCATAGAGAACCGGCACGGTCTGAGTGGGCAGGGACCCATGGGGCCACCCGGCTCGCTCCCTGCTCTGGGCAGGGACACCCACAGCTCTGTCAGAGTGCCCCTTAATTTTGGGCTTCTCGAAATTAAAGGGGGGAGAAATGTTTTGCTGTTGGCATTCAGGTGAAATCTGCTCTGGGGTGGATGAGCTGCAGTCCCACCCACCGCCCTGTGCAGAGCAGAGGGACCCAGGAACTGGAATTGTTTGTAGGGGGACAACGCACTGGAGGAGCGGTGGGGAATGGGGCTCTGCGGGGTCTCACTTCTCCTTTATCAGCAGTTCCATCCATCTCATGTCAATGTCTCTCAGGAGGAAAGTGCTGTGGAAATGCTTTATGGGTTGGCAGAAAGTTGGTGATGGGAAATACAGGTTAGGAAATTGGAGACATAGGAACGCAAGCTCCTAATTAACCCCCCCCCCCTCCCCTCTATGCCTGAACAAAGAGCTTTAAAGGGCTGTGAGTGAGTTCGGGTTCAACCCACATCACCTCTGAGATAACATGCATTGTTCAACTTCTAAAAAATGTGTTATTCCTGTAATAATCATACAACAACGTAAGCCATATGGTGCTTTGACAACAAAAGGACGTGGCTATTAATGAAGTAGCACCTCCAAATGGTCAGAAAGTGATGAGCAGTGTCCCTCCTCCCCCTGCATCCCTCTACAAGCAGAGGGACATGGACACGGTGTGACTTTGGGGAGTCCCAAAAGGAATGCGGGTCCAGGAAGGGACCGCCCCTGCACGGCCATGTATCTGTGCAGCTGTTTTGGGGATGAACCATAGGTTAATTAATCCCTGTGATAGAAGCACATCCCCTTTATACACACAGCAGCAGCATCCTGCGCCCTGCTCCCAATCCCATCCGCAGCTGTCAGCACCCGGCAAACTATTTATCTGCTTCCACAATTTGTTTAATTGGATACTTAGGAAGCGGCAGCCGAGAAGCGCTTTTCCCTTTTTCCTCTTTTATTTCTTTTCCCTATAATCTGAGGGAACATCTGCACCACGAGGCGCTCATTATCTCCCGATCGGCGCAGCAAATCAGCGGCACCGTTAAAGTGCCACATCATCGTGATTGAGTTCCTTTGTTCCCCCGTGGACTTTTTGCACGTGTGGAGGTGTCACAGCGGTGGTGTCACAGCAGTGGTGTCACCCCCAGTGCTGCTCCTTTGGTGGCTCCTGGTGCTCCACCTCGTGCTTCTTGCTGTGCCAAGGCCAAACTTTGCTCCACAGTGGCGCGAACCCCGCACATCTTTTTTTTCTATATTTGATGCTGCATTAAGTCTAATGATGGGGGGGGTGTGTGCATGGGGGGGGGTCCTTCTGAGCCTTCCCCTCTGGTGCAGCCCTGGTTTGTCCCCGCTGTTGGTGCTGCTGGCTGCTGGATGGACGCACACAGCGCTGCTCACACAGTGACTCACTCTGCAGCCGCCACCGCCGCTTCGCGTTGGATTTTTTCCAGCACCCATTGTTTTTACAGTGTTTCAGGTGAAACAAAAATATTACTCTGGAGCCTGTCTTTCATCTCACAGCCACCTCCCCAGGAAGCGAAACCCCACGCTCAGCCCTCCTGCTTTTGCTTTGCTGCGTGCCGCTGCTCTCTGCCCCGCGCTGCCCTGAGCTGAGCGTCGTTCTGGCTGCAGCTCTCCTGAGATAACAACCCAGCTCTGTTATTGCTGGGGGCAGCTGTTGTTTTCCCTCGGTTCCTCGCCCCTTTCTGCTCGCTCTTGCCTTCCTCTTGCTTAAGAGGGACCAGCCTAGAAACTCCTGATCCCATCGCGATGGGGTGTGTGGGTGGGATGTCGCACCCTTCTCCCGATCTCACAGCACTTGCTGTGCCTCTGGTGGTGCATGGAGACAACGTTGGGGCTGGAGAAGGGCTGAGGCTGTGTCAGACCCCCCCCCCAGCCCTGTGGTTCAGTCTGGGCTGACCGCACTCTTCCTCATCTTGTATTGGAGCTTTCCTCTTTATCTCTGCCCTCTCCCAGGTCGGGGTCGGTCTGACTGCAGATGATGGTGTGAGGGTGGAAAAATTCCAATGCTTGTAATGTTTCTGATTTTGATCAAAGCCTCAGTGCTCTGTGCTCTCAGCAGCTGGAGGGGGACAGTTTCAATTGAGGTTCTTCAGGCACCCACATGGGACCGAAGCATGGCACTGGGATAGCCCTGCAGATGGGGTGAGCCGTGCTCCATAAGGCAGTAAAGTGTGGCTCAGATGCATCCGTGTGCTCCATAATGGAGTAATGCATGGATTGAACGCATCCCTCGGCTCCATAAGGCAGTAATGCATGGATTGAGCACATCCCTCTGCTCTATAAAGGAGTAATGCGTGGATTGAGTGCAACCCTCTGCTCCACATGGCAGTAATGCATGGCAAGCAGTCAGAGTGCAATGTGGAAATGCAGAGGTGAAAGCGTGGGATGCTCCTTTGGGCACTCAGCAGTGCTCAGCCCTTGTGCTGCGCTTCAAGGATGCTGCCATGGCTCTGGGAGGGTGAGAAGCTGTGAACTGCAGTGAGAAACAGTAGAAAACAGCAGAGAGCCCCTCTCATGTGAAGCTTGCAGCTCGTCCCCCCCCCCCTGGAAGCCATTGCTGTCAGTGCAGGCGGAAGGTGAGACGTTGAGTAGAAAGTGGGAATTGAAATCGTGTCAGAAAGTGGCACCGAGGTGCAGCTGCTGTGCCCTCCCTGCTGCAGCCCTGATGGGTTTGGAACCGCCGCCGTCAAGGGGGAAATGCAGCTTTTTGGTTTTGGGAAAGAGGTTCTGTTGAGAGGTTCTGATGATGGCCGTTGTTGCTCAGTGGATGGAGGTGGTGCAGGAACTGACTGCCAAAGTTCTGAGAGCAAAACCATCCCTACAGGTCAGAGATGGTTTGGGGAGCAGGGCTGGTTCTGAAGGAGGGCTGATGAGAAGTGACGTGGATGGACCCATGGACCTGCATGGAACCTTCCAGCAAACCCCTGTGAGCTGTGTGGGCCACTGGGAGCAGAGCAGCTCCAGGGTGGGCTTCCCTGTGATGGAGAAGGGCAGTGGATGCCATCATCCCGGGGAGCACACCGAGGGATGTTCTCCTCTCCGCTTGAATTCCTGCATGGGATAACACAGCTCTCAGCCATCTGTTCCCCCCATCTTCGTCCCAGTCACCCGGGCATGGCACCAACACCAAGGCTGGAGGAGCGGCTGTCACCAAAATACAGCTGAAAACGTTGATTTCATGGAAGTATTCATTGCCAGGTTTTTATTTCTCAGCGCTGCTTTTATGTCACCACCTCATTTTCACTGCCACTGCTGTTTGTTCTCAGCATTTGATGTGGTTTATTACTCAGAACCAGAGCTAATACACTCAGCAGCCCAAGTTCTGCACTTGGAGAAGGGATCAGTGATTCAGCCCCATGCTGGCTGCCCAACCCTCCGCTCAGCAGAGCAGCAGGCAGCCACGAGAGCAATGCTTTCCAACAGGACTCGATATATTTCATCTCCTGACACTTCCCTTCACCCAACTTGAGGCAGAACTCAAGGCTCAGCCACAACCAGGACAGAACAGTCAGTGTTAAGCAGGACAAAGGCTGCCCCATCAATTGGGAAGGGTTGTGACACGAGCTGTGATGCTGCGGTGGAGAGGGAGAGGAAATTTGGGCATCATCAGCAGTTGGTGTTGTGAGACCCATTTGCTCATACGTGGAGCACTGCTAGCAAACCCTTAGCTGTGTGTTCTGCTCTGCTCTTGCCATGAGTTGGCGTGGAGCTTGTCAGATGCTTCTCAAAATCTTGGAGATCTTTGGATTAACGCTGCAGTGGCAAGTGAAGATTAGAATGAATTGCTTGGGATTAATTGCTTAGAATCAATTGATTAGAATTAGTCGGTCAGAGTGTTTACCCTGAGATCACTGGAGGTCTTGGCAGAGCAGATGCAGTTTTTGGCCGTGCTGGAAGAGCCGCAGGACGTTTCCAATGCGGTTCTCTATTCCCAGCTCACAGAAACAGCCCGTGGCATTAATTTCTGTGGGTTATTCTGGGTTGTGCAAACCGGTGCTTCCCTTTGCATCCTGAAGAGCAGCACCCTGTGAGTGCACATGTGGGGCTTGCACTGCTTTTATCATCTGCAGAAGGAAATAATCCACCAAAGGTAACAACAGGGCTTATCTCACTGAGGGCACACGGCACACGGGCATTTGTCTGACTGCATTTCTTTATCTTGGTGAGGTTAAGCAAAACTCTCGGGGAGATGACTGATAGAAGTTTATGTAATTTTTGGTGAGTATTTTATCTGAGATGATCATTTTTTCCCCCACTTTTGTGCTCTGTTTTGCCTGCAGATGATGTTAAAGTGAAAAGTGAATACAGTGACAGAGAGGAGAATGCTTTAAATTCTGAGCGCATGGAAAACCCGGAAGAATCCGAAATACCTTACAGCTACCCCAGAGAATACAACGAATACGAAGGCATTAAGCTGGAAAGACACCTGGGCTCCTATGACAACGCCAGGCCAGCGAGTGGGAAGATGACCTGCGATATCTGTGGCTTAGCCTGCATCAGCCTCAATGTCTTGATGGTTCATAAACGTAGCCACACCGGTAAATATCCCACCTTCTTCTTCAAGACCTAAATACTGAAAGGATAACAGTCTGGGATGCAGAGAGGATGCTGAGTTTGGGCTTTCCTGGTTCCATCCCACAGGGGTCTCTGGCAAATCGCTCACGTTTCTGTGCCTCACTTTACCCACTTTGCCCTATTGGGACTCCATGTCACAGCAGCGTATTGGTGAGGCATGTTAAGGATTTTGGATGAAAGGCACTATGTCATTTCAGTATTTCAGCCCCAACACACGGGTTAGATGGTTTCTGTGCTGCCATTTTCAGTCTGTGTGCTGTGTTTTTCTTTGTGCCATTCTTGCGCAACAAAGCAACGAGCATCTTCGGTTTTGAGCTGTAAGACAGGACTTTTTTTTTTCTTTCTAAAAGTTGCTAGCTTGTTGGAATCAGCCTCCTCCAGACCACTCCTTCCCATGGAAAACCTGTGCAGTGGTTTCCATATGTGTGTTATGAGAAGCTCTGACACCAGAGCTGCACCCTACTCCCACTGAAGCCAACGGAAGGGCTGTGTGTTTCTGTATACAGAAATTGATCTCATTCTTTCCCCTTCCAAAAAGGAAAGGGTGTGAGGATGGCGTGATACCCACATAACCATTAAATGTCCTTTTTTGTATGTCATTTTAAGGTGAGCGGCCATTCCAGTGTAATCAGTGCGGAGCTTCCTTTACTCAGAAGGGTAACCTCCTCCGCCACATTAAGCTACATACAGGGGAAAAACCTTTTAAATGTCATCTTTGCAGTTATGCCTGCCAGAGGAGGGATGCGCTAACGGGTCACTTAAGGACACATTCTGGTAAGTGACTTCAAAGGCACTTCGTGTGTTTCAGATGTGTGTCACCGGGACACGACGTGCAGAAAATAGTCAGCAAAGTTTGCGCGACTGAATTGGTTCTGAGGAGCTGGCAAAGAGCAGTGACTGCTCTGTGCCATGTCCATGGGACCCAACGGGACCCAATGGAACCGTGTGGGACCCAATGGGACTCAACGGGACCCAACAGAATCCCATGAGACTCAATGGGGCTTGGAGAGACCCAATGGAACCCAATGGAACTTGGTGGGACTTAATGGAACCCAGTGAGATCCAGTGGGACCCAGTGAGACCCCAGGGGGCTTTGTGGGACCCAATGGAACCTAATGAGACTCAAGAGGACTTGGTAGGTCTTGGTGGAACCCAATGAGACTCAATGGGACCCAATGGAACCCAATGAGACTCAATGGGACCCATTGGAAGCTGGTGGGGTCATCCTGGGACTTGACTGTGCCCTGGATGTGCTCGAACACCTGTAGGAGCAGAACCAAAGGCAGCGTTGGTGCTGGTAGCACCTCGGTGCTGGGTAGTGCCTTTCATCTGAACTTCTTAACCTGCTCCACAAGTGCGGTGCAATCCCTCGAGTTTGGCGTAGGGCGTTGTGTCCATTGCACAGGTGGGAGAAACGGAGGCACAGAGCTGAGGTGATGCGAGTAACAGGCTGGGTAGAAATGGATGAGTTCCTCCAATTCTTTAAGAGCCAGACCATGCTGCTCTTTGATTTCCTGTCTTATAAGGGGGCCCAGAAAGAAAGCAGATGTTCTAAATGATAGATATTATCTCCGCACAGTGCTGCATAGAAAAGAAAAAAAACAAACCTCACAAAGAACCAAAGCTAAAATTGAGATTTACCTGATGTGAGTGAATGAGGTGGGTCTGGCCAAGGGCCAGAGCAGTTGTTGTGATCGTACCCCCACAGCACATCGTGCTCCCAACACAACTGGTGCTTACCGAGGCCAGAGTTTGAGGGCTGGCTAATTAAACAGCATAAAGAAAGCGAACTAGGAACACAATGTGCTTTCTGATAAGGTTGTTTGGAGATGAACTGAACCCACAAATGATTTTGTTTTGGTCTCATTTTCATCACTTTCATGAAATCCTTAAAGAACCCAGTGCTGACGGAGCAATGCCGGGCAGGTGGGACATGGCAGCACGGTACCATTCTGCCAGGGGAGGAGATGCTGAGAGGAGCTGCCAGCTCAGGTCAGGCTTTAGGGAGCTTAGGGATGTAATATAACCCCAGTAACCCCGATTTTGTGGCAGTTTCCATGCTCATAATCCCAACAGAAATGTGAAGCATTCTCCATGCGCCGAATATTAGGCTGCCAGCAGCAGTACGCCTGAGCGCCAGGATGGGCGGGTGTTCCTGCAGATATTTAACTCTCCCCTCCATTTCACAGTGGAGAAGCCCTACAAGTGTGAGTTCTGTGGCCGGAGCTACAAGCAGAGGAGCTCTCTGGAGGAGCACAAGGAGCGGTGCCGCACGTACCTGCAGAGCACCGGCGGCTGTGAGCCGGGTGAGTGCCTCGCGTGGCAGGGCTCTGTTCTCTCTTTTTGTGCATCATTCTGGTGTTTACAAACAGGGCGTCTGGTGAGCTGTTAGCTCATGGTTTTGCTCCAATGGCTTCCAGTGATTCAGGGGGTGCAGTGTCTCCCAGGAGGGTCTGGTTCAGCGCTCCCCTGGGCAGCCAGCAGCAGAACGCTTTCCTTGGAATCACTTTTTTTATCTCACAGTGGCCCTGAATACAACTAAAACACCTTCCAGGCAGCGTTTCTGTAGGTGACACGTTTAGAGAGACGGCAGTGTTAACGAAGGCTGTCTCGTGATAACCCAAAAGCTGTGCTCAGTGATGCTGCTGTGCAGCAGAACTCACAGAACCCAAGCCATGCCCAAATAACCCTCAGCAATCTGGTGATAACTCCATGCAACAAGGATCCTTACCCTGTGCAGGGAGGGTCTGTGTGTCATGCACTGAGAAACCACCCTGAAGAAGCAGTGGTTGAATGGTGCTCGTGGAGCTCCTTCTTTCCAGCAAGCAATCGTTGCTTTACAGCATCAGAAAAAGGCGCTGGCTGTGTGAGCGTCAGCAAGTTTTGGTTTTCATGAGAACTTGTGCACATTGTGACTGTGGTTTTGTGTTACAGTACACACTGTCACGATGGCAATCGCCCCGAGGTGTCCACCGCGGGAAAATGGAAAACATGATACCACCCTACATCTCTGCTTTTACACCATTCTCATGGCTCACATTCATTTCAGAATAGCAACACGTCACTTATCCACAGCCTGCAGCGCAGCGCCGCGCGCCTCAAAGTGGTCGCAGAGGAAACGTGAGTTTCCAGCACACGACGTGGCTGTGCTCTCTCAGCCCTCCCGAAAACACATGGCAGTGTTTCTCGTGGAGCAGTGAGTGATGAAAAACAGGAACTCCTGTCTTGCCGAGGTGTTTTCTTTGCATTCAGTTTTCTGCTGTCGGCGTCGCGGAGCGGAGGGGGACCTTGGCGGGTTGGTTGATGCTTCTGATTTATTTTTTCCCTCCCAAAGAGGAGCACTTTGTGCTCATTTTTAACATCGCTTTCAGACTCCTGACCCTTTTCCCGTTACTCCCTTTGCTTTGGATTTCAGCCCCTTTTCCTGCAGTCCTTTCCACCCTTCCACACGGAGCCATCTCTGTGTGCCACTGCCCATATAACCGAAGCACCGCGAGGCACCAGCAGTGCCGTTCCCATCCTGCTTGCTTTTTAACACGAGGTTTGCACGTTCCTGGCCCAGCAGCATGGAAACACCTCTGAAGAGCAGCTTCATGCAGCAGCGTTGCTCGGGCCCTGATAACGATCTCTGGTCGCGATGTTCTCATTGCACAATAACCCGCCTCGTCTCCACTCTCCATTATTTAGTGACCACACTGAGAAGTGGCAGGAAGCAATGCCTCTAATTCGAGCTCGGCTTTGTGCTTGAGGGTTTTGAATACAATGCCCACACGTTCTAAAAATGACACTCTCGTTTATGGGGCGAGAGAAACCACGCTATGGAAACAGCGAGGTATGGGAGAGGTGCTGCTGTCCGTGCTCTGCACAGCGACCAGAGCTGGTGGGGAGATGTGTTTGCAGAGGTTCTTGCAGCATCTGTAGAGATACTTCAGTTTTCCGGCTGTGCTGTTGGACCACTCGGCTTGTAGGGTGTCCCTGTACCATGTTCTGAAACAGGCTGAGTGCTTCAGGGGTTTGGGGTTTCCTTATGACTGTTCAGCTCTCAGTGTAACTGAGCAAAGCACTCAGTCCTTTCTGCCAGTCAAACCTGAAATTTATGTTGAGGTACGTGTTATAATTAGATAATGAGTTCTTCAAATTGGGGTCGGAGTACAGAGTAGGATCTCCTGCTGGGTATGGGCATGAGATGGGGAGGGTCATGGCAGGAGGAGATGGGTGAGATGGATCTGGTGACTTCTCTCCTTCTTTGAGAAGTCTTTAGAGAATTCTGAGAGGGAGTGCTTCCTAAATACAGACATTGTTCCTGGAGTGCTTGGGGGTGACACAGAGGTGGGTGAAACCGTTGGGTTGGGTTGGGGAAGGGAGTGCAGTGCTATGGGAGGAGCGATGCACCATGGGAGCAGATCCTGTTTCCCTACAGCATCTGTGAAGATGCTGATGACGGTTTCATGCCCCATAAACAGAGGTTATTTATTTCTTTAGGAAGAAATGCCCACTGGCAAAGGTCACTGTTGCCTTTGCAGGGAGCTGCTCACTGCCCCCTAAACGGGGGGCACTCATTGGGGTTCCCCCAGTGGCACATAACTGAGAGGACAGGTGGGCACTGATGCCCTGCTGTGTGTCAGGGCTGGTGGGAGAGATGGCAGGAGCTGCTCTGAGCTCACCAGGAGGAACAGAGAGATTCTGGGGATGGGAAATCCAAGCTTTAGTAGTGCAAGAGATGGTAAAGATAAGAATTGAGGAAAGGGGGAACTAGAAAGGAAAAAACTACTCAAGAAAAGCCAGTGGAGAGGCAGCAGGTGTTAGCATGGCTTTGCTCATGGCAGTTGTGGATTTTCTTTAAAAAAGTAATGGTTATTAATGGCTTGTCATCACGACTGAATCGCTGTAGAAGCTGACTGGGCTGGGGAAGCTCGGAGCGTGAGCTGCTGTTATCTGAAGGTAACACGAAGTGCTCAGAAGGGATCAGACAGTTTGTGGAGCAGAAGTTCCAGAATTAAAAACCCCACGAGGTGCTGCTGCCCCGGCTGTCCTGACTCATCGCAGGAGCTGGCAGCAGCGTGCGTGAGCCAGGAGCTGCACAAACATCACCGACCCGTTCTGGCTGAGGTTTGGTGAGTCATGCTTTGTGCTGCCCGAAACCCATCTGATACCGACTGCAGTCACAATAAACACGTGAGGAGGGGCTGGGAGGTCTGTAGGGAAGCGCTGCATGCAGAGCTATGGAAGGGTGATAGTGCACCTTCGTGCCTTGAGCTGAGCAAACTGTAATTTAAGCCTGGCACTGAATAGAACTGCACTTAGCAGGACCGAGGTGACAGCAGTGTTTATATCACCGCTCCCTGGTGCTGCTTCTCTCTCATGTAGGTGATGCTCCATATATTTCAGGTATCCCTGTCCTCCACCAGGAGCCAGTATTCCTACTTTGGTATTGCCTTGGGAAAGCAAATTGCCCTTCCCCATCCTTCTTAGGCAGCAAACCCCAAAAGGAAGACACCAGCTCTGAAAAGGCATCCAGCTGTCACTGCTGTGGTCCCCGACGCTGCAGCCCTCCGTGCTCCTTTAATAGCAAAGCAGCACCACCGATACTGGTTGGTTTTTGGGGTGAAGCTGCAGCAGTTACACTTGTTATTAGTTGGGTAGTTGTGAGATGAGGTGGCAGCGTGGCTGACCCCGCTCTGTTGCTGTGCAGCTGTTTCCCTGAAGCAGTGGGCACTGGAGGAGAGCTCTGGGGAATAGGAGGATCCTCAGGACGTCCCATGGTCCAAGGACTGGTCCAGGGACCTCCCACGGTCCAGGGATTGTGGTCCAGGGGCGTCCCGTGGTCCAGGCTCAAGGGAGGGATCCTAGTGCACGTGTGCACTTCTCTGACAGATCTGGGAGGTTTGAATTGGCTTTCAAACACCAAATGCTTTCAGGTGTGCGAAGGAGAGAGCATTCTCAATGAGCTGATGGAAAGAAGAGTTGGAGCAGTGATGATGCTTGAAAAGATGGGCTGTGAGGGATCGAGGCGGGTTGTGTGAGCTCAGTGGGACGCTGCAGAGCTCTGCAGCTTCTTGGCCCTTGGTGAGGAGGCGCCCAGTGAGTGATCTGTGAGTGATCTCTGGAGCAGTGCAGTGGGGCTGAGCGCTGGGTGGGAGCCTCGGCTGGGACTGCAGGTGTCTGCGGCTCTTACTCAAAGCAAAAAGGCCAACAGAGCTCCGACTCCAGCACTGTGATGCTCTGCAGCCTCCCGTCCAGCCCGCCGGGCTCACGCTTCCCTTTGCATCGCTTTTGCACAGCTCTGTGCTCAGCGCTGCTCCCGCTGACCGCAGCGGTGCCCACCGCACAGAGAGCAGCAGCGACCGAGAAAGCAACGACCCCCCTTAACAACAGACCTCCAAACTGTTTCCTCCTAACGAGTGGGGCAAACTCCGGACATTAAACCATTCACTTCTTCCTTTTTTTTTTTTTTTTTTTTTTTTTTTTTCCCTTTTCACCCATTTTCGTTTTGTCTTTTTTCTTCTTTTCGCCTTTTCCAACCCAGCCAACGTGGAGGCAAGGCACATCAAGGCTGAGATGGGGACCGAGAGAGCCCTGGTGCTGGACAGGCTGGCGAGCAACGTGGCGAAGAGAAAAAGCTCCATGCCTCAGAAATTCATTGGTAAGAACAGAAACCTTCTTGTGTGAACTGCAGAGGTGGGCAGCAGCCTATAGGGAGGTCCTCTGCGCTCTGCCAGTCTCCTCTCCAAGCTCACAGCCCAACAGAAGGGGGTAGACATAAAGCAGCAGCCGTTTTCTCACGTGGGCTGAGCAATTTGCTGTAGATGTTGGGTTTAAAAGGATCTGTTCTATAGATGCTCAGAACTGCTGCTGTTGTGTTTGTACCTCCGTGCGCAGCAGTTTCTATCTCACGAGCTCCTGTGTGCTGTGCTCTGTATCCGTGCGTTTCAAATGTTCTCTGCTGGGTTCTTTCCAGGAGAGCAGCGAAGTTGGTGCTGTTGGAAGCACTCTTTCTGGGATTCTTGCTGCATGCACATGCAGGATGAGGGCAAGAGATGGAAAAGCATTAGGTCTTTGTTAGTCATCTGCTGAACTTCAACATGAGTAAAAAAATATTGAGCCCTTTCTTGTGGTCACTTCAGCTGCAGGATGTTTCCATAGCATTCTCTTTGCATTTAATTCTATATGATCAGGCTTGCACCCTGGGATCCTGAATGCAGGTCTGGCAGGTTGTGTCAGTGATCCTCTTGGCTGTCTCATGTCGTTAATTTCATTTAATTTTGGGAAAGGAAGATGCAATTCTCGTGTCCTAAACAGAGAGCTGACTTAGGAGCTCTATGGCTATGGATGGGTAAGGTTAGGGTCGGGGTTAAGGTCAGGGTTAGGGTCAGGGTCAGGGTTAAGGTCAGGGATAGGGTCAGGGTTAGCACTGGGCTTTCAGCATACATGAAGACTGCTCATGTTAATTCAAACCTCTCAATATGCATTTTACATGTCACCTTTTAGCACAGAGGTGAAGCGGCTCCAGTTCACGTTGTCTGAGCTCCTTTGGGTACTCAGTGCTGAGTCTGCTGGCTGGGAGTCGGACCTCAGATGTCACGCTGTGATTCAAAACATTAATGCAAATGTTTTTGAAAACCTTCAGCTTCCTTTTTCTGATGCTGAGTTCAGCTCCAGCCTGTCGTGTTTCACCACTGCTATCAGTTCAGTCTGCATGCACTGCATTGCGCACGGCTGCTGCAGCCACTCGTAGAGCATCCCGAGCTGCGAGGGCTCCATAGGGGTCACTGAGCCCAATTACAGCATGGAGCATCCTGCTGATTTGTTCTGCAAGCATCTTGGGTGGAATGGGCCCTTGTTTTGGTTTGGGCTGGCACCACATCGTATTGACTGGGAGGAAAAAACCCTTTCTTATGACTTGGGGTCTCTGCTGTGGTCCATATAAGCGTGAGGAATCTCGTCTGCTCTGATGTTTTTGCTTTCTCATCTCCCGTGGCACAAATAGGAGCCTCAAATGAGGAGATGGGCAGCAGAGCATGTTCTCTGCACTGTGCCCTCCTTCATTCAAAGGCTTTTGCAAAGACGTTGTCCTCAGCCTTTCCTTGAGCTGCAAAAGAAGAAGGGTTTAATGGAAGTTTTATCATCCTGCGTGTCACAATTTGCTGTAGATTTCCACTTTTCTTTGGCACGGAGCCGCACCTAAAGTTGACCCAAGTCAACACCAGCAGTGCAGCTGATGCGCTTCTGCCAGTTCCCACCATCTGCTCATAGACCTCTGCTTCCTCCTTTGCAAAACCAGCCTTTCCCTGAGACCTCTGGCTCAGACATTTCTCATGGTGGTGGAGGTGCAGCGCTGCTCCAACGCTTCATCACCCCCCACCCCTGTGCACAGGGCTGATGAGAAGTGGGCTGCCCTGCTTAGCGGGGCGGGAAGCTGCTGCCCTCCCCGCTCCCAGTGTCCACACCTCATCACATTGCAGGAACCGATGTGTTTTAGAGCAAGCACAGCAGCACAGCAGCACAGCAGCACAGCAGCACAGCAGCACAGCAGCACAGCAGACGTGTCATCCGCTACGGCTCAAGTGTGAATTCTGATGGGGATGCTCAGCTCCCCGCCGGCTGCTTTGTAAACCAACAAAGAGTCCCATGCATTCAGTATTTAATTTGGCCATTTGCAACGACTTTGCGATGCTTCCTGTGGCAGCTTTGCTCAGAATAATCCGTTCAGTTTTCCTCCCGCAAAGACAAAACATCCCAGCGTTGGGCACAGCATGACCTGTGCCATCACCACGCGCTCCCTTCCCTCTTCCTGCATCTTTGCCCTCAGTTTTCTCTCCAAATCTGTAGGGAGTTCGATGTATTTTTGCTTTTGCTACACGTGTTTTTTTTTTCTTTCACTTTTTTTCACATCTCGCTTGCCCAGAACTGCTCTATGAGTCACACCAATGTGCTATATCACTTTGTTGCCTTCTGTGTGAAGATGGATCACAAGTTGGGTGAGGGCTGGAAGCAGTTACCCTTGTGGTTCTTTAACCTTTCTGAGTGTTTTATAAGAGAAACGTGAGCTCCTGGTTTTCTGCAGTGAAACCTGAAGAGTTTCATATACATTGAGTCATGGTGTTGACAGGTGACTGATAAACATCTGCACTTCTCCAGTTACTGTAACTAAGAGATTTAGTGGATCTGATGCTTGAAAGCCGGTTGCACATGAAGCACTTCGTCCTTTTTATTTTTTTGTTGCTGTTGAGTGAATGATTCTGTTTCACGTAACCGCAGAATTCGGTTAGTTATTTCTAGATACTCATCAAAAAGTGACTCGAGCTCTTCTGGGTGCAGTTTTCTCCCCTCCTTGCACCTGGTGCAGAAGCCCTGTGTGCTGCCCACGCAGCCCATGGCCCCTCCTGGAGCCCAGGGCAGGACTGGGGCCACACTCCAATCCCCTCTGTCTGCCAACCCAAGAGCTCACAAAGCTCCATCACACCAGACTGGGACACTCCTTGCTCCTCTTTTCATTGGCTTCTACAGACACGTTCTGTGTACACATAGATAGATAACTGTTGGATGCCTGGAAACCTCTGTTGAGGTCAAAGACAGCAGGGCAGGCTGTGATTGTCAGAAGGTAATGGAGGAAATGGGTTTAATTGCCTTAACAACACGCTCGTGTCTAACGACATGTAAGGAGTGACTGCTGGGTGGGAGCGGAGTAACGTGGGCTGCATTCAATCTCCGCTGGTGTAGGTATGAGAAAGGGGGCAGGGCAAGAATGGAGGGTTGAAGTCTTGGTGCAAAAAATGGAGTATTTGGGTTCTTTATTGGCTCTTTTACAACAATTTTTATCGATGATGTTAACTTTTTCTAGGAAAAAAATGATGGAAATTAACGCACGGAATATTTTCTCGAGGATGTTCTCTCCCTTAGATCCCAGAACAGCCTGACAGTGCTGGCGCTGATCTGATCTCCACCACCTCCTCCATTAGAGTTTCGTTCCCAGGCCCGGTCTTTAAAAGGCCAGCAGGAACCCGTGCTCGACGTTCCCCATTTCTGCAGCAGATTTTTCATTCCCCTTTGCTTCCCAGAGACTGCAGCCCTCCGGAGAAGCATCACAGAGCTTCCACACCGCTTTCGCCCCCTGCTAACGAGACACCTCCTCTCTCGCAGGTGAGAAGCGGCACAGCTTTGACGTCAATTACAGCTCATCCTTCGTGTACGAGAAGGAAGGCGACATCGTGCAGGGCCGCATGATGGACCAGGCCATCAACAACGCCATCTCCTTCCTGGGGGCCGAAGCCCTGCGCCCTTTGGTGCAGACCCCCCCGGCTCCCACCCCCGAGATGGTCCCCGTCATCAGCACGCTGTACCCCATGGCTCTGCCCCGTGCCGACGTCCCCAACGGCAGCGATGAGAAGAGCCACGTCCCGCTGCGGGAGCACGCCTTGTCCCCCAACAACAGCGGCCACGACTCCACGGACACGGACAGCAACCACGAGGAGCGGCCCAACCCCCCCTTCCCGCAGGGTCCGGTGCTCCCCGTGCCCCGCAACGGCCTGCCAGCCCTGAAGGATTTCCCCCGGCCCTACGACATCATCAAACCGCCGGCCATGTGCCCGCGCGACGCCTTCAAGGTCATCAACAAGGACGGGGAGGCCATCGGCGCGTACCGCTGCGACCACTGCCGGGTGCTGTTCTTGGATTACGTGATGTTCACCATCCACATGGGCTGCCACGGCTTCCGCGACCCCTTCGAGTGCAACGTCTGCGGGTACCGCAGCCACGACCGCTACGAGTTCTCCTCGCACATCGCGCGCGGGGAGCATCGCGTGCTGCTCAAATAAACGGGCATCACCAGGGCGCCAGCAAAACCCGCCTGGCTTTAAAGAGCTCAAACAAACACCATCTCCTGTGTTTTTCTATGCCAGTTTTGAGTGCCAAAAGGTGATGACGCCTTTATGTTTTCTATTATTTTTTTAACGAGATTATTCAGTGTTTTGTAGCATCCATGCCTAGCTGCTGTGCCGAGCGGTACTGTATGATGCGTACCAGAGGCACAGACTGGTTTTTATATGAACTTTATGAAAATTAAGAGCCTTTTAAGGTGTTTTTTATTTTTTTAACGTGCATTTGTTTTCATGGTGTATGCTTTAACGGCGTGAAAGGCTTTCATTCCCCACTGCCAGCTGCTCTGCTTGGTCAGATGTATAGGAAGAACTTGTTCTTGCTGTTACAACCCCGACGGTCTCATCACCAAAACACAGAAAACTTTGCCTGGGAGGGATTATTCATTCATTTTTAGAGGTTTTCCCCAAGTCTGATGCACACACGGTCCCGTCCCGTCCGCCTCATTTCTCACCACTCCGCCTCTTTGAAGCCTCTCCCCACGTGCACCTCACTGAGAGCAAAAGGAGCAGCAAAACCCAATTTTGTCAGCAGCGCATGTGTTCGGGATACCCGCTTGGCTCTCCACGTGCCAGCTGGGGGAAATCCCCACTTCCGTGGATGGGAAGCCCTGATGCATGCCGCGAAGGAGGACAAAGCTGCATTGGAGCTCGTGGCCACGCTGTGCCCTCTGTTTCCCCACGGCCACCAAACACAGAGCCACCCATCCCACAGCAGTACCAGGAGATCTCAGCACATGTATGTGGGAGTGTGCAGCTCCGTCTGCTCGGACGGGGGGATCTCCCTGGGGCTGAAAGGCGCTGCTTTGCAACACGGGCGTCGGTGATGACTTTGAAGCTGGTTTGTAAAATGGTTCTTTTCATCTAATCACTGCTCTGCAGCTGTATCATTAGTCATGGTGCGGGAGATTGGTGTGATAACGGTTCTGCTGAGCGTGGTTATTCCTGGCAAAGTGTTTCTGTATGGGCAGGATGTGTTCCCGTGGACTTTTCGTGTCCCCTGTGCTGCTCCATGCCAACACTGCTTTGGTCTTTGGCAGTGTGATATCTGTGGTGGTCCCTCTGCAAAGGGGGGGTCGGGGTGCAGAGCTCCAGATGGAGTATGAAGGGTCAGAAATACCCAATGTGATTCTGCCTTTGGCCTTGCTCTGTTCCCTTGGGTGCTGCCTCCCTGAAGCTCAAGGTGCAAAGTGGAAATTATTCATTTTTTCCCCACTAATCACGGAATCGTTGCGGCTGGAAAAGACCTCAAAGATCACTGAGTCCAACCAAAGCCACGTCCCGGGAAGGAGAGATCGGTCAGCTGCTTTGCAGAGCGCTGCAGGAGTGCAAGATCCTGCTTATCCACGGGGGTAAGGAAGGAGAACTGGTTTTGAAGCCTTGTGCTTGGGAAGGCTCAGTGCAGTCCCCATTTTGGCCAGTGCTCTGCTCAGCACCCGTTCCCTCATGCTGCTCCATGGGGACACAGTGGTTCCACGCACGCCAGTCCTCATGCAGCAAAAAGCATCTCTCCATTTGCACGGGGAGCAGCACGGATTGCACACTGCTTTCCTTCTCACATCACCACTGAATCCAGGAAAACACCTCAGTTGCCCTTCGTTCCCCTCCAGGCAGGACCAGATGCAGCCCACGGCCTCGGGAGCTCAGCAGGAGCAGCGCTGTGGGTTCTGTGGGGCTCAGGAGGAGCCCAAAGGCACCGTTTCCCACTGTGGCACCGTCGTGTTTTCGGGACAAGGCGCTCGTTTCGGTTCAGCCCGCGCTGTCTGGCGTTAATGAGTGGTTGCTCATTGCTGTTGAACAATGACATGTTGTGGAACTTTGACCCAGTCACCTATTAAAAATAATGTGTATTTCCACGTGTACCATTTCTCTGCCGTGTCCGGGAAAGCTGGAGAAAACATGACACTGAACCAGACTGAGCAGAGTGTGGGCAGCCGGGGTCACTTTGCCTTGCATGTCCCACAGCCCTGGGGGTGTCTCTACCTCGGCTCCTCCCTACAGAAGTGCTGCTTTGATGCATCAAAACCCCCCTGCCCACACCCAAAGGCCCTTAGAAGCCCCAGACGTTCAGTTGGTGTTATGACAGAGATCCCTATCGCCCGCTGTGCTGCAGTGGTGATAGAGCAGAGGGGAACTCGTTTCCCCCATTGTGTTGAAACTCACTCTGTGGTGCATGAAACGTCCCCTCCGGCTGTGGGGCTGTGTCCAGGAGGTGAGTGGGGCCACAGCACCTCATCCTGTGGATCTTTGCTCTCCAGTGTCTCCCCGGCACCCGCTGTGACCTGCCCAGCTCCCCAGAGCCATGGGGAAATGGGGTGTGAGCCCAGCCCTGTGTTGTCTCCGGGGTGAAGCCACGTGCACAGTGCCATGGTGGGGGCAGTGGGTACACGTCCTGCCCCGTGCCCCCATCGCTGCCAGCAGGGTTATATCTGGCCCCGCATTTGCATTGCGGCGAGCCGGCGCACCTGGGCCACCAGTGCAGCCCTCGGGGGAGTGAGGGCACCGGGGGATGGAGGGGCTGGCAATTGTCACACGTGGGGACAGGAAAGTCCCTGCAGGCGCTTGTTTATAGCAGAGCTGTTCCCCCTGGGGCGCAGCCTGCACCCGGGGAGCTCAGGCAGGATGAGGAAGATGCTCCTTAGCTGTGACTTTGTCTCCCCGGTGCTGCACCCCACGGCATCTCCCCATCTCCCCTTCCTGCTGCTTGGTTCCCCCTTCCTACAGCAGCCGGAGGAGAAGCCAACAGACCCCCCAGCTCCACAGCATCGGGGCTGATCCATCCCCCTGCCCTGAGGAGCAGCCTCACTGCTGCTTCTGTCAGGCTGGGGGCATCGTGGGGGTCCCGCCTCCCCCCGCCCCATTCCTCATGGTTGTGGCTCTGTGCTGGGGGCCCCCCCTTGCTGCTCCCTGGGGCTGGGTGCAGCCCCCCCCGTCTCTGCCCCCTGGAGCGGAGAAAGTTAGTCAAATCTTCAGAAACCGCAGCGGGGGGGGGGCTGTGTCTGCATTGCAGGCTTTGATGTCACCCCTGCACGTCCCACAGGTGCTGCTCAGTTGCCATAGCCACGGGGGGGTGGGGGGGGCCGTTGTCCCCATGGCCGCTTTGTCATTAACTTGTGCAAGATGGGAGGGGAATCGTGCAAAAATATTTCCTTCTCCATCCTGTACCCAAAGCACCCAGAGCCAATGGGGGTGGGGAAGCGACGTGTGTGGCACGGGCAAGGGCAAGGTGCTGGGGCATGGAGCACAGTGTTGGTGCAAGGGGTGCAGTGTTGGTGCAAGGGGTGCAGTGTTGGTGCAAGGGGTGCAGTGTTGGTGCATGGGGTGCAGTGTTGGTGCATGGGGTGCAGTGTTGGTGCATGGGGTGCAGTGTTGGGAGCGTGGGGTGCAGTGTTGGGGCATGGTGTCAGTGCTGCAGCTGCCATCAACTTCTCATGCATGGGATGGAGGTCCTGGAGCCGGGCTGGGGGGCTTCACTGTGGGCCCTGCAGCCGTGCCACCTGTGCATCCCTGCAGCAGGAAGTGCAGTGGGAGCCAGGAAGGTTTCTGAGAAGCGGTGCTGACCTGTGCCGGGCCTCCCTGTGGTTTCCCCCTGCTCTCACCTCCTGGCACAGTCACGCCACATGCTCATGCACCGGTGCACAGCTCAGGAGGGGCAGCTCTGCCTGCTCCCCCCCACCAGCACCCCTCTGGGAGCCCCCGGGTGATGTGGTGTGCTGGGATCCCCTGGCACATCAAGCAGCCCCTGCTCCTGGCACTTGGTTTGTATCTGTCCTGCACCCACTGCACACATGCACGCAGCACTCATCCTTCTGTGCACTCTGCGTTCAGACTTCACCACGCACTCCCCACTAACCCCTGCACCGTGCACCCACCCTGCGTCCATGTTCACCCTGTGCACCCAGCTCCCATCTCTACACCAAAGCTCCCGCACCAGTGCTGCAGCTGATCCAGCAGTGCCCTGTGGCCCCTCCGTGCTGCCCTGGTGTTGCGGGGGGGACACGCGTTACCGACCAACTCTGTGTATTGCCAGCCGGATGCATTGCTGACCCGCTGCGTTGCTGCGAACCCGGTGCATTGCTAACCCGGTCCATTTCCAGCCTCACACCAGAGGCTCGGAGAAGGATGCTGGGGGGGGCCGTGGCACTGTGTGCCCACGGATGGAGGAGCCAAGAGGGGGGTGCAGCTGACAGCCCTTCCCAGCCCTGTCACGGCCGCTGCGCTCTCGGAGGAAGCCGCTGCTCTCTTTCACCCGGCGCTGTTAAAAATACCGCTCCCGATTTTAATACCGCTGCTATTTCGGGTGCTACTTCGGGCTGGGAGCAGGAAGTGAAACCACACGGCTCCCGGCCCTGCTTGCCCCTCGCAGCCCCCTGGGCCACCTCTGGCCGAATCCAGGCTAAACGGGTCTATTTGAAGCCCAGCAGCCGGGCGCCCGCCTTCACCTTCTGGGCCTTCCAGCGCAGCAGGCGGATGGCGCGCAGCCCGAGCCGCAGCACGGCGCCGTATTTGAACACCAGTTTGTAGAAGGCCTCGGTCATGAGTGCACCGCTGGGGTCGGCGTGCTTCAGCGCTGCCATCGGTGTGTACGCCGCGTTGGTTTGGTGCCGGAAGGGCGGCCGGGCCGCCTCGATCACCCGCAGCGTGTGCTGCACGTGAGGACGTCACGGTCGCCTTCCCATCCCCACCTCCATCCCATCATCTCCATCCCATCATCTCCATCCCATCATCTCCAGTCCATCATCTCCATCCCCATCCTCATTTCCGTACCGTTCACATTCTCATCCCCATTCTATTCCCACTCTCATCCGCATCATCTCCATCCTATCCCCATCCCATTTCCACCAAGTTTCCACCACCATTCCACTCCACCACATCCCCATTCCCATCCAATTCCCATCCACATCTCTACACCATTTCCCCATCCTCATCCCCATCATTTACAGCCCCACCCTATCACCATTCCTTTCCCACCCAAATTTCCATCCCATCACCATCCCATACCCATTTCCTTCCCATCTCCACCTCCATGCTCTCCCTATCCTCTTCCCATCCCCACACAAATTTCCATTCCAATTCCCATTCCAACCCCATCCCCATCCATCCTCACCACATTCCCATCCCATCCCATCCCATCCCATCCCATCCCATCCCCATCCCCATCCCTATCCCCATTCCCATCCCACTTTGGGGGTTTTGGGGAGCAGGAGGAAGGAGTCAACACAGGAGATGCCAGCACCACCCAATTGCTACTCCTCATTAGTGCTAATTGATCTCTCCTGTATCCTCCCATCCCACCCTGCAGCTCCACCATCACCTCTGCAATGTCCTCAGGGCTCTGTCCCAGGCTGGCGAAGACATCCCTGGAGTTCCGCAGGTAGAGGTCGGTGAAGATGGCAGCAGTCTCAGGGTCGGTCTGTGAGTAGTCGGCGCGCTCAGCCTCCTCGTAGACCTTGGCCTCAAACTCAGTGGTCACCGGCCCCGGCTCCACCAGGCTGATGCTGCAGGGTGGGATTCTGAGGATGACGGTGGCTGAGCCCCACCCCCATCCCCCTGGCCCCACACTCACGCCACATTGAAGCGCAGTGCCTGCACCACCAGGCTCTCACAGAAGCCCTCCACGGCGAACTTGGAGGCGGCGTAGACGTCGTTGAAGACGATGCCTGGGCAAGGAGTGGCAGTTGGGGGTCCAGTGCAGGATGGGGACCCCCCCCTGAGCCCTGTCCCCCCATACCCTGCAGCCCCATCACGCTGCTGATGACCACGATATGGCCGCTGCGGCGACGCTTCATGTCTGGCAAAACCTCCTTCACCAGGCGCACCAGCCCAAAGAAATTGGTGTCCATCAGCCCCTGCATGGCCGCCAGGCTCTGGCACTCCAGCGGCCCAATCATCCCCACGCCGGCGTTGCTGACTGTGGAGTGCAAGGGGGGTAAGGGCAAGCTGGGGTCCCCGGCACCCTTGGTATGGGGGGTTCCCAACATGGGGCCTTGGCACAGAGCTGTAGGATGGAGGGTCCCCAGGAAATGGGGATCTTTGGCACAAAAGGACTGTGGTGTGCCTAGCGTGGAGGGTCTCCAGTGCATAGGGCACTGCTGGCCCAGGGCTCTGGTGCATAGGGTGGCCCTGGCGTGGAGGGTCCCCAGTGCCACATGGGAGGTGGGTCCTCAGCATGGAATGTCCCCAGTGTGGAGTAAATAACCCACATGCAGAATTCTCCTGGTGCATGGGGTGACCCCAGCACGGCATGTCCCTGGTGCAGGATGTCCCCAGTATGGGGTGTCCCCGGTGCATTGAGCAGCCCGGGCTCCATGCATGGGGTGCTGCAGGGCCACACAGAGATGTGGCTCACCCAGGACATCGACGCGGCGCCCGGGGATGCTGTCAAGACAGGAGCGGATGGACGCCTCATCACACACATCCAACTGCTTCACCTCCAGCGTCCGGCCCAGCGCTGACCCTGCCGCCTCCACCAGCGCTCCACTGCGGGACATGTTCCTCACCGTAGCGATGACTGAGGGGGGCACAGGAGGGATCAGCCCCCCGTCCTCCCTATCCACACCAGTGGGACCCCCTGCTCTGCTCACCTCGGAAGCGGCGCTGCTTGTCCCGTGCCAGGCGCACCGCCAGCGCCAACCCGATGCCGGATGAGCACCCGGTGATCAGCACGGTGCGGGGAGCCATGGCCACGGCCTCACCACCCACCCCATGGCTTTAATAGCTGCTGGCCCCCAAATCCCAGCCCTAATCCCCCCTCCCTGCTAATCCTCCCCGGCTCTGGGATTTGCGGGGCCGCGTGGCTGAGCTGCACGTGATGCACAGAGGGACCTTTGTGTGGCACTGGGGGGGCACTGCAGGGACGTGGTGGTGCGGGGGAGCTGCTGCCATGCAATGGGGCTGACCCCCTGCACCCCCCCGCCAGGTACGAGGATGGCTTTGGAAAGGGGAGAAACGGGAGCTCTGAAAAAATAATGTTTATTCTCACTTTGTATAAAACACATCACAGTTCGACTGGCCTTGGGGGGGCATGGGGAGGTGTGGTGGGGACCCCAAGCCCCGCATCCTCCTGATGGGGAAGGGAGCATCTCCACGAGCCCCCTGGAGATGGGGGTGAGGGGTCTGCAGCCATGACCCCGTGAGAATGGAGGGGCTGGTGCTGGGGGGGACAAAGTGCAAGAGTGTGAGGGGCCACAGCAGCAGGGTGTGGGGTGAGCCCCCTCGTCCCTGCGCTCACTGCTGCGAGCGGTGCCCTTGTGTGCTGGCAGGGCTGCGCTGTGCCGTGTTGGCTGTGCTGAGCTGTGCCAGTGCTGCTGCATGGCGCTGAGCTGTGCCAACCTGTGCCAGCAATGCCGTGCCAAGCTGTGCCAATTTCTGCCGGCAATGCCATGCTGAGCTGAGCCAAGCCGTGCCGGCAGCGCCAGGCTCATAGGGCCACGCAGGTGCAGTAGTGCCGCAGCTTGCAGGGCAGGATGCCACGGTTGATCTGGTGGAACTCCACGAGCTGGATGAGGTCAGCAAAGCGGGTCTGTCCGTCGTCCATGGTGAAGTAGAGCCGCCCCTCCTCCTCGCTCTGCCAGGCAGGTGAGCATCAGGCCTGGCTGTCCTCGTCCACCCCCCCACCCCCCATACCCTCCCCGCAGCCACGGCACTCACTGGCAGGATGAGATAGTGCTTGACTTTCTGCAGGTGGCACAGGGACAGCACGAAGCCCTTGGGGTTGCGCTGGCTCTCCCGCACCAGGAACACGCTGCGAGCCCCAGAGCAGAGTCACCCCAAAGCCCCGAGGGGCCATGTGTGACCCCAATGTCCCCCTCCACCTTGCGATTCTATCCCCCCATCCCCCGGGCTCCAGGACCTCCCTGTACCCCCTATGAGCCCTTTATGAACTGTGGGACCCCATGACTCCCAGCGGCCGTGTGCACCCCAGGAATCCCTGAACCCCTCTACGACCCCCCTGTTCCGTACCCATCCACCAGCCCCTGACGGCCGATGAGCTGCTGGGTGTCCTCCCGCGAGATGCGCCCGTGGAACCATGGCTGGGTGCGGTGGATGGCTGCAGGGAGAGGAGAGGGTCATCAGGAGGGGACCCCCACCCACTCTGGGCAGGAACCCCTGAGCTGGGGGTCTCCACGCTCCTGCCCTACAGGCATTGCTCACCAGCACTGAGCGGGGAGCTCTGGCAGGCAGCAGGCAGGCTGTACCGGTGTGTCGTCTTCTTCTGGCCGTGCAAAGCAAGCAGCAGAGTGAGTGCACACTGAGGGGGGGTCCCACTCCCAGCCTGTGCCCCCCACTCACCCTCCAGGCCTGCGCCTCCTCCAGCACTGCTGTCAGCACCTCGCTGGGGTTCTCAATCACCCGCCCTGTGCACCCTGAGAAATCCATGGCCACCAGCGCGCTGTCTGACACACTCTGCTGTGGGGACAGTGACAGCGAGCTGGGGGGGCGGGGGGCACCCCGTGGATCAGGGCTGCACCTGGAGGGGTGGGGGGCACTCACCAGTGGCGTGGGGGTGATCCAGGGGTGCTGGCTCAGGCGCGCCTGTGCTTGCTGGTAGTTGCGGTAGAGCTGCATGCCATACTGGGGGTGCCCCAGGGGGGCATGGCGGTGTGAGTATCCCTTAGTGTCTCCCCAGTGCCTCCCAGTACACTTCAGCATCCCCCAGTCTCACCCCCTGCCCTCCCAGCACCCCACCAGCACCCCTCTAACATCCCTCAGCATCCCACCGGCTTCTCTTCAGCATCACTCTGGTACCCCCCACTCCCCCCCATTGCCCTCCAGCTGGGGCTCACCTTGAAGAGGCGGAATGCTGCTATCCAACAGGTCCGACTCTGCTCATCCTCACTGCAGAGCAGCTTCAGGCCCTTCACCCCACTGCGCACCTTGTAGGGCTGTGGGGCAAAGCCAGATCCATCACAGAGCAGTCCCTCCCCCAAAGCCCCCAAGTCCCTGTCACCCTTCAGTGAGCAAAGACCCTGTGCAGAGCTGGGTAGGGTGCCCAGAAGGGACGCACCTTGATGCAGAACCCAAACTCGGTGGGTGTCCCATAGTGCTTCTTGCCCTGTGTCACGTAGTAGATGTTGGACTCGGTGAGGTCGGCGAAGTACTGCAGGTGCCGGGGGTCCTGGGGCCGGGGAGGGGGCATCAGGGGCTGCCCCCACTGCCTCTGGGCTCGGGGTGCCCTTGGCTGCACCTCACCTTGGACGTGCCCTTAGTGGAGTAGTAGAGCCCCGAGCGGCGCAGGGAGAAGTAGAAACGCTTCCAGACCTTGCGACTGGCCTCGCGCAGCTGCAGGAAGCCCTGCACCTCGGGGCAGCTCCCAGAGTTCAGGAAGTTCTGGGGGGGAGACAGGGGCTGAGGGGCGGCCAGGCACAGCAGGGCCTCATGGCATGGATCAATCCCCATGGCACAGTTGGGTCCCAGTGTCACGTTTGGGTCCCCGTGGCGCTGTAAAGTACCCATGGAGTGACCGAGTCCCCATGGCATTGTAAAGTACCCATGGCACCATTCGTTCCCTTTGTCATGGTTGGGTCCCCATGGCACCATTGGGTCTCCATGTCTTTGTTGAGTCCTCACGGAGCCTCTGAGCCCAGCGCCATCATACCTGGATGAGCTCCGAGTGCGCCATGCTCTTATTTGCCTCCAGACAACTGGACACCATCACCTCGGGGAAGAGGGACTGCTGGGGGGAACAGGTGGGTCAGGGGACGCCTGTGGCTCTCCATGGGGTGAAGGGGCCCTGTAGTGTGGCTCACATACCGTGTTGCTCTTGAAGAGCTCATACTTGGCGAAGTTCTTGCGGAAGACAAAGCGGCTGTCAGCACCCAGGGGCCACATGCTCTGCACCTCCACCACCGACTCGTGGTCCTCCAGGCAGCGCTCTGTGGGGACAGGGGCTCAGCGGGGGTTGTACCACGCCATGCCATGCCATGCCATGCCATGCCATGCCATGCCATGCCATGCCATGCCGTGAACTCACCCAGTGCCAGGTACTGGTGCAGCTCCACCAGGGCCCAGCTGTGGTCGTGCAGAGCATGCGTCCTCTGCACCAGCATCTCGCAGAGCTGCCGTGCTGTTGTGCCTGCTGACACCTCCAGTGAGCGGCACGACCCATCCTCACTGAACACCTTCACCAGCTGTGGGACCACAGTGGGTCAGGGCCCCGTTATCCTGCAGGAGTTCCCAGGAGCCCCCAGACCCACCACCGAGCACTCACGTGGCAGGCGCCTTCACGGGGGGGTCCCTGCCCGCCGGGGGGGCTGCTGAGGATTGGTGAGTTGGAAGGGCTGCAGAGCTCAGGGAAGGGGTTGGGGATGTTGGGCAGTGATGAGGCACGCGGCTCCTCCTCTGACAGCGGCCGGCTGCGAGCAGAGATAGGCTGAGTCCCCTGTCTGCCCCCCAGCCCACCCCACACCGCAGGGCTGAGCCCCTCGCACCCACCTGGTGCTGTGGATGAAGAGGGGCTGCGAGCGGCGCAGGTCGGTGGCAGGCGGCCCCTCGCCCACGTCCCCCTCCTGCTCCACGCTGCCCACCCCGGGGGGGTCCCGGACGCAGCTCTGCTGGGCCCCCCCCTCCATGGCATCATCTGAAGGGCAGAGAATGGGGGCTGCAGCAGGATCCCACCCAGCAGCACCCCAGTGGGGTTTCACTGATGCTAAGATGAGTGGTGTGAGTCAGCGTGGGGGTGACTCAGCACTGCTCCACCTGCCCCCCCCGGCGCCCCTGGCTCCTGCCCACCCCCAGGGGGCTGCGTGCTGCCGGTACTGCCATCCTCAGCCCAAAGATTTGGCACTGCAGTGAAGAGCGCAGCTCCATATGAGACAATGGAGAATCTCCCACGCCTCCATTTCCGATGCGGGAAGCGCTCCAGTGCTCCAGCATCACCAGTGGGAGATCGGCGGTGCCAAGGTGGTGGGTGAGGGGGCTGAACCGAGGCAAACTGGGGCAAATTGGGCTGAAACCAGCCAAGCGGGCTGAACCGGGCTGGGCTGAGACACGCTGGGCTGAAGTGAGCCAAGCTGGGATGTGCCAAGCTGGGCTGCGCCGTGTTGTGCCGGGATGAACTGTGCCATGTTGTGCCGGGATGAGCCGCGCCGTGAGCGCCGCGCCGGCACAACCGTCATCACGGCGCGGTATGGCCCAGCCCAGCCACCTCCTCGGGTCCGGCCAAACCAGTTCTGGAGGCCGCTCCCAGCTCCACCTCACCGTGCTGGCATCCGTGCCGCGCCGGGGCCGGGGGCGAGGAGACGGAGACCGCCGTGGGAACGGCCCCCCGCCGCGCCGTGCCGCCCTCGCCCACGGCTCCGCGCCCGCTGCCAGCACCCACGCATGCAGGGGACACGGCGGTGCTCCAGGGGACCCCGCGTGGCTCGGCACGGATCGACATGGCCTGGCATGGCGCGGCACAGATCGGCATGGCCTGGCATGGCGCGGCACACGCTGCCCAGGACAAGCAGGAGCAAGCAAAGCCCGGCGCAGCAGTGCGGCCGCCTGGCACGCGGCACACGTAACACACGCGTGTGTGGCACCGTGCTGTGCTGCTGGCACTCGGGGTTAATCATTCACCCGCGGCCGCTCCATCCCCACTTCCCGATGGCGATGTTGTGAGATCCAAGTCCACGGCCGGGTGGGCACCGGGGCCCTGCCCGCGTGGTGCCACAGCACCATGGCACTGAGATGTACAGGGCCACCACCATCCCCATCCCTGTCCCTGTCCCATCCACATCATTATCCCAGCCTCAGCCCCATCCCACTGCTCTCTCCCCTCATCCCAAAACCCTGCCAGCTCTGCGTGCTGTGGGCTTGGTGTCCTGCCTAGTTCTCAAAGTGGAGACACAAAGGGGATAACAAAGGTGTTGGGGGTGGGTGGGTGTGGATGGGGACCCCACAGAGCCCCACCTCCACCAGCTCCTCACCGTGGCCTCAGGTTACCCTGACCCAGTGGCTGTGGCAAGGTGGTGACAGCAATGGGGGACATGGAGTGTCCCTGGGGTCTGGGACAAAGGAGGGCCTTGGGGCTATGGGGTGGGGGGGAGCAGGGCCACCGGGGTTAATGGACACAGGGCTGTGGGGCAGGGATCACCACACTGTATCCTATAGGGCCAACAGAGTCAAGGATTGGTTCCGGTGGCCACTACAATTATGGAACAGCGACGTTCCTGGGGCCATTGGTTTTAAGGGATGGGGTCTGAGGGCCACCGGGGTTAAAGGGACAGGATCCCAGGCCACCAGGAGGAAAAGGTGGGATCCAAGGGCCACCAGCGTTATAGGGCACAGTTCCCAGGCCCACCAGGGTTATGGAATGGGGTTAGAGGGTCACCAAGGCTATAGGGACGGGCTGGCTGGGTGCCGGTGCCGTAGAACTGGGATTCCTGTGGCTGCGGGGCGTTGGTGGCAAAGGAGGAAGAAGAGGAGCCGGGAGGAAGACGGGAGGAAAAGGGCCGGGATGGGGGGGAGATGGGAGCAGCACTTGGTGGTCTCACAGCACAGGGACCCCCACCCTAACCCCGCTCCTACCTGCAGCGCTCGCCGCTTCCTGCCGCCCTCCCGCCGGACCGGGCATTCCTGTTTTTCCCCAGCTTTATCTACCTGCGCCAGCGCCCGCCCCCGCCTGACATCACAGCACCGGGGCGGCCGCGGCCCCACAACGGCCCCACGATGGCCCCCACCCCGCGGTGGGACCACCCCAGCTTTGGTCCCGGAGGGGATGGGGAGTTTCCCACAGTGCACTGGGGTGACCCCGAGGCCGGCCAAGATGTGGGGCAGAGGTGGGTGGGATGCAGGATGGGGGGATGCCTTCCCGCCTCTGCCCCACAGGGCGGCCAGCCAAGGTGTGGGGCGGGACCCTCTCAGTGGGAACCGTGTGTGGGGGGCTGGAGTGGGGATGGGGGTCCCCAGCGGCATCTGCGGGGGTCTCCTGGGTGATATGTGAGGCACACATGGCTGGAGATGCATGGAGGGTGCCCATGGGTCTCCATGGGGGATGTGGGGTCCCCGTGGGTCCCGGGGGTGTCCCCGTGGGTTGGGGGGCCTCCCTCATAGGAGGCACAGGGGGATCCCTGGAGGGTGCTGGGGGTCCCCTAGGGTCATTGAGTCTCCAGAGGGGGGTCCCCACGGGGTATCCCTCCACGGAGGATCCCGAGGGCGCCGTGGGGGTCCCGTGAGGCTCCTGTGGGGCTGCGGGCTGTGGGTCACACCGTGGGGGTCCCATGGTGAGGAGGTCAGCGGGGGTCCCACAGGTGCAGTGCAGGCTCTGTGGTTCTGTGCACATCCCCCGTGGGCCTGTGGAGCTCCCGGAGGGTCTCTGTGTCCCCAGGGGGGTTTCTCTGTATCCCCTCGAGGTCTCTCTGTGCCCCTACGGGTCTCTGCGTGTTCCTACGCGGCCCCTCTGCGTCCCCACGCTCCGCAGGGGTCAGCGGCATGTCTCGGTGCTATATGTTCCTCCCACCAGCAGAGGGCAGTAGCGCGGAAGGAGCGGAGCAGACGAGAGGACGGTGCAGAGCGGCCGGAAGCTCTGTGTCACGTGGCGGCACCCGGAAGCGGCGGCAGGAGGGCGGCCATGAGCAGCAGCGGCGGCGGCAACGGAGCGGCGGCCGCTGGGACCGAGACCGAGGCCGGTGACGGTTTTGTTTCCGGTTCCGGTTCGGAGCGGCGGGTCCACATCATGGTGGAGTACTGGTGAGGGTCCCACCGCTTCAGGGGGGGCACGGAGAGGCCCTGAGAGGCTGCGGCGGCGGCGGTGCTGGGAGGGGACGAAAGAGCGCGGGGAGCTGCGGGCGGGATGCGGGGCTGCGGGGCGGGGAGCGGCGCAGCTTTTGGCTTCAATCCCACCCGCAGCGAGCCCTGCGGCTTCGGGGCCACCTACGAGGAGCTGGCGAGCGCCGTGCGGGAGGAATACCCCGACATCGAGATCGAGTCCCGCCTGGGGGGCACCGGTGAGCTCCGGGGCGGGGGGCTGAGGGGTCTCCGGGGCGGCTTTGGATGTTCCTATGGGAGCATGGGTGTTTCTCATGAGGAAAGGTGTCTGTGTGTTTTTCCCCTCCCTGGTGCTGCGCTGGGTCTCAGCCCCATCTGCTGGGGGGTGCTGGGACTGAGCCCGTTACAACCTCGCACAGAGGTGGGAGGGGGGTTGGGGGGGGTTGAACCTCACTCCCTGAGCGCTGGAGGCGGTGGGGTGACCTCAGCCCCATATCTGTTCCCCCCGGGATCCCCCCAGCCCCATCCTGCTGCGAGTGGTGGTTTGGGGCAGTGGAGATGGGAGTGGGGGGTGGGGGGGGGCACAGCTTATGGCTCCCTCTGTTTACAAGGCGCCTTTGAGATTGAGATCAACGGGCAGCTGATCTTCTCCAAGCTGGAGAACGGAGGCTTTCCCTACGAGAAGGACGTGAGTACCCAGCCTGGTGCCCCCCGGGCTTTGTTGGGGGGTTGGGGGCTCAGCAGTGTGGGGCAACTGAGAGCCACACGTGTGCCCCCCCCCCCCATCCCCACAGCTGATCGAAGCGATCCGCAGAGCCAGGAATGGGGAACCGCTGGAGAAGATCACCAACAGCCGCCCCCCCTGCGTCATCCTGTAGCCCTGCGCCTGGTGGGGGTCTCCTGTCCCCTCAACACCCCGTGCTTTGCTGCTCCCCGTTAACTTCCTGCACCCCTGGGGACGTTGGAGGAATGCGGGAGCATAAGGAGGGGAGCTGCCATGGTGCTGGTGTCACTGGTCCAGCTCTGCCCATCCCCTGAGGCCGTGTCCACACCACACGTGGGCTGTAACCGTGGCACTTACCTGCCTGCTCCCCTCCTGCCCGTCCCTCCAGCAGCAGCACAGAGGGGCTCATTCTCAGCCCCTGGGGGGGTTTGGGGCACTGCACAGCCCCACTGCCCCCTGACCTGTGAGGCCAGTGAACGCCCAGCCCAACCTGACCGTCAGAGGGGACGCGGCAGCTTCACAGCTCCCAAAAGTTTATGCAGAGGAACGTAAACTTGAGTGTGGTTCGTTAATGATTACAGCTTCTCTGATCACTGTTTAAACAGGTACGAGGGCAGCAGGGACTGGCTGGCCATGGGAACCCCTGCTTGGCTCTATCCCCACAGCCCCGGGGTTCGTTTAACGGCCATGAGCTTCTCCTGTTGCCCTGTTCCCAGGCTCCTGGCTCTCACCCTCCCCACGTAATGACTCTGCCCTTTGCCACAGGGCAGCTGAGCCCAGGGCAGTGTGGCCGAGCCAAGGTGGCCGTCCCCTATTTATTATGTACTGTCTGTAAGCCCCACGATCCAGTGCCGAATAAAGGATGGAGGAAAACATTGCTCCTCTTCCCCTGTGTCCCTGGAGAGATCCACGGGCAGTGAAAGCAGGACTAGGTCAGCTCCCTGCTGCCCTGTTCTTCTGTTCTTGGCTGCAGCCCAACAGGATCGGGGCTTTCCCTCAGTGCTATGGTGACAGCAGCTGATGGAGGAGATGGGAGCAAACCACACAGACAAGCAGAGTAGAAAAAAAAAAAAAAAATCATATACAATGATCAAATATACATCCAGGTGTGACACCATCAGCTTCACAGGAATCCAGCAGGAGCCCAGGCAGCCCAGCATCTACCTGCTCAGTGCAAGTCAGTGTGTCCAGCGCAGCTGGGCGCCGGTGGGGAGGGGGCTGGGGCACAGTGGTGGTGGAGGAGCCTTCAGGACAGTGGCAGTGTGACACAGGTGTATGGTGATGAGTAGCGGTGTGATGGGGCTCCCAGTCCTGTGCTGGTCGGGGTGACGCCGCTTCCATCTTCCTTATTCCTCAAGGAACCGTGTGGGGTTTGAGCATCCATCTCGGTGGGGCTTTTGGGCTTCTTTTGAGGTCCTCTGTGCCCACCTCTGTGCCGCTGCACTGTCCCACAGTGCCCTGGGCTCTCCCGCAGCATAGGGCACCCCACGCAGAGGGGACAGTCCCGGCCCCACGCCGTCCCACTCCAAGCTGCCTCAGTGAAAGGGGGGTCCATCGGTGGCCCTGCCCTACACAGCAACGTCCTCAGGCTCAGCCAAACCCAGGTACTCGGGGTTCTCAGCTGCCGGCGTGGAGCTGGGACCACCCTCAGGGCTCCCGGCTTTGGGGGGGTCCTGGTTCCAGTAGTAGGGGTTGTCAAAGGCCTGGCTGAAGGCGGTAGGGACCGGCAGCCCCGGGGGGGCCAGGTACTCAGGGTTCTCCACGGCGCGGCCAAAGGGCCCCAGGAAGGGGTGCTTGGTGTCCTTGATGAGCCCGTTCTTGCCTTGGTGGCCCTTGGGCTTGTCTGGGGGGGACGGCGGTGCGCAGGGCTGCCGGGGGGGCGATGGCCGCTCCCCAGCCTGATTCACGTACTCTGCAGGGACAAGGGCTGTGTCAGCGGCCAAGCAGGATCCTTGCCCCCCTCCCCAGGCTCCCTACTGCCCTACCTGGCATAGTGGTATGGGGAGCTGGGGTGGTGAAGCCCTCGGGGTCCAGACCCTCGCTCTCATCACCTGGCAGCGCAGTGGGGTCCTCGCTGTACCGTGTGGCTGGGGGGCTCGGCAGGGCTCCTTTGGCCCCAACATCCACCTCCAGAGCCTCTGGCACAGGGCACTCTGGCCCCTCCGCCAGGCTCTGCGGTGGAAAGGGGAAGGCAGCTGATTCCTCGCCCTCCGTTGTGTCGGCTGGGGTCTCTGCCGTGCTCTGGGGAGACAAGATGGTGCCGTGGGGTTGCACGGGGTCTGCGGGGTCTCCAGGTAGCGTTAGGGACTTTGCGCCCTGTGGACCCTGCAGCAGCGCACTGCCCCAAGCTGGCCCATACCCGCGTGGAGGAGATGCGGCTGCGGTAGGCAGTGGAGGTCTCAGCACTGAAGAAGCCCTGGTGAGGGACCAGGTACTCCTCAGCATCCACCAGGTCGTCCATGTCCTCCTCCTCCAGCAGCGCCCGGTAGAAGGTGCTATCCATGGAGCTGGGCAGCCCAATCATGTCGTTCTGGGGGCAAAGGGGGGCTGTCAGTGCCTGCTGGGGCACTGCTGAGGGCAAAACCCCCAGGACCCCGTACCTGGATGACCACAAAGCGCTGGGGGTCGCGGGCCATGCGGGAGAACTCGGTGACCAGCTCACGGAACTTGGGCCGGCACTCGGAGTCGATCATCCAGCCTGGGGCAGAGCCGAGTGCCGTGAGGGGGGCGGTGGGGTCCTGGCCACCGTGTCCCCATGTCCCCCCACTCACATTTCACCATGATCATGTAGACGTCGATGGTGCAGATGGGCGGCTGCGGCAGCCGCTCGCCTTTCTCCAGCAGGTCGGGGATCTCCCTTGCTGGGATCCCATCGTACGGTTTTGCCCCGAAGGTCATCAGCTCCCACACAGTGACACCTGAGGACACGGGGACATGGGGTAAGTGTTGGTTTGGGACCCCCTGCCCCACCGCAGCCAGCACAGGAACGCACCGTAGCTCCAGACGTCGCTCTGGTGGGTGAAGCGCCGGCGCAGGATGGACTCCAGCGCCATCCACTTGATGGGGACCTGGGTGGGTGGGTGGAGGGATGAGCGGGACCCTCTGGGGACACCACGCTCCCCGTCACCCCGTCCCCACGTCCCACCTTGCCCCCGTCAGCATGGTACTCAGTCTCGTCGATATCAAGCAGCCGTGCCAGCCCGAAGTCTGTGATTTTGACGTGGTTGGGGCTCTTGACCAGGACATTGCGAGCAGCCAGGTCACGGTGCACCAGCCGCACCTCCTCCAGGTAGCTCATCCCCTGGGCAGCAGGCATTAAGCTCTGCACCTCCAGCCCCCCGGCAGCCCCCACACCCCCCAGCAGCCCCCAGTCCTACCTTGGCGATCTGCACACACCAGTTGAGCAGGTCCTGGGAGCCGATGCGGTCCTTGTTCTCCCGCACGTAGTCCAACAAGCAGCCGTAGGGCATCAGCTGCGTCACCAGCTGCACCGTGGAGGTCAGGCAGATGCCCAGCAGCCGCGACACATAGGGGCTGCCCACCCCGGCCATCACGTAGGCTTCCTGCAGGCAGCCACGGACAGGAGGTCAGGTTGGCACAGACTCCCCAGCCCCGTGCCCACCTCCACCTCACTCACATCCAGGATCTCCTTGTTGGCTTTGGGCGAGGTGTTCTCCCGCAACACCTTGATGGCCACCGGGATCTTCACGCTCTCCCCGTCGGGGATCCAGATGCCCTATGGGGGGGTCGGTGAGCGAGGAGGACGCAGATGGTGCCGTCTCACTGACAGTGCCTCCCACTCCTCACCTTATAGACAGTGCCGAAAGCGCCAGAGCCCAAAACCTTCACTTTCTTCAACTCCGTCTCCTTGAGGATGCGCATCTGCGCTTGGTTGGGAAGCGCCCCGCTGGGCGTCAGCGGCTCCACCAGCTGTGAGGGACAGGTGAGTGAGGAGGGACAACTCTTTGAGCCCTCCCTTCCAGGTTGCCCCACATCCCCACCTCGGTCTCCTGCAGCAGCCGCCGCATGGTGTGCTTCCTCTCCTGCTGCCGCCGGCGCTTGACGCAGACGACGGTGATGAGCAGAAGGACGACGACCAGCAGAGCCCCCACCACACCAGCAATGATGGACGTCACCTGGCTGTGGGATGGGAGGTGACAGGGGACGTGGGGATGCGGTCACCCCCTGATGCTCCCCCATGGGGTGGTTGTACCCAAGGTGGTACCTCGGCTTCTGGTCCACGGGGCAGCCGTCCTCATCCCGGATGGTGCACCTGATAGAACACAGGGTGGGTGAGCATCCAGCAGCCCCCCTCCACACCCCCGGTCGCGGTGTGTACTCACGAGTGGGTGCAGTTGGTGGGGCAGAGCTGGCAGACCCCCTCCTCGTCCGGGTACTTCCAGATGGGCACAAAGGAGGCGTCCACCTTCACCCCGCTGGGGCAGCGCCGCACACACTGCTGCCCATCCTTGTAGTGCGCACACGCCACGCACTGATCCGCGTCCTGCGGGGCGGGGGGCACGGGGATGGAGGGTGAGGGACCTGGCGGCAGTGCCATCCCCATGCTGGTGTCCCCGTGTCCCCGTGCTCACCGATCCAAAGCAGGTCTCGGTGCCGTTCTGTGGCTGGCACTCAGGGTGGCAGGGCAGGCAGCGTGTGCCGTTGGTGTGCTCCCGGATGGCACTGCGGGGTGGTGGGAGCGGGATAGGGTTGGGATTGAGGCAGGGCAGTGTCCCACTCCCCCTGCCACGCTCAGCCCATCCCTAACTCACCCATCCAGCAGGTTGCAGGAGGCCACACACTCCTGGCCCCGCAGGAAGCGCTCACAGGAGACGCACTGAGTGGGGCCAGGTCCCCAGCAGTGCCCGTGGGCGCAGAGATGGAAGCACACCAGGCCCTCACTCTCTGGGGAGGTCAGACACAGGGTTACCCCCATGGTCCGGCCTGGCCCTGGGGACCGTGAGCAGGGCTGGGAGTGGGACTGGGGGGTCCTCACCGCACTGCTCGGGGGCTTTGTTGTGGGTCTGGAAGAGGTGCTGGCGGGGGTGGCGGAAGATGCTGTCCCAGGGCACCTTCTGGAGGAAGCAGAGCTGGGGGTTGTGGTGGATGAGCACCATCCCACTGCTGATCTCCTGCAGGGCACGCAGCCCCAGTGCCCGCACCGCCAGGTCCTGCAGCGTCAGTGAGTAGGCACCGCTGCCAAGACACAGCCAGGTGAGCACCCACGTCACCCCCGTGTCACCCATCACATCCCTCTAGGTCCCCATCCCCGCTCACTTGTGCAGCACACGGCCACGGATAACACGCAGGTTCTGAAAGACGCCCAGGTCGTCCATGCCGGGTGGCCAGGCAGCAATGTAGAGGTACCCTGGGGGAGGGGAGGAGGGGGACACAAGTGTAACCACTGCTCGCTTTGTGCCCTCAGCTCCGGGACGTGTCCCCACCCCCAGGCACTCACCTGTCAGCTCCTCCAGGCTCTCAAAGACCGATAGCAGCTGGGGGTCCAGAGGTGCTGTGTTGGTGCTCGGGTCCCTGTGGGAGGTAGGAAGGGGGGGGTTGGTGGGACTGTGGGGGGTCCCAATGGTTCCCTCTGGGATGGGGTACGCAGTGCTTACCCAGCAAAGGTTTCGGGCAGGAAGGCCAGGCTGCCAAAGATCTTGGTGCAGCCAGCGAAGTGCCGGATGTTGGAGGCATTGACAGCACGGACACCCTTGAGGAAATCCACCCCCAGCCCGTAGCACACTGCGGGGGGCAGAGAGGGGGTGGTAGATTCACCAGGACCTCCCCAAAGCACTGCCTGCTCGGCAGCTGCAGGGCCCCCCAAGGCAGAGCAGCCCTTGGCCCCACTGGAGACAAGGGCTCTCCAGGACCGCACCAGTGCTGCAGAGCTTCCCAGTGAACAGCAGCCCCCCCAGGTTGCCCCAGAGCCCTCCCAGGCACTCACCCTCTGGACAAGGCTTGCTGCACTTCTCGCACTTCTGCACATTGTTGACTGTCACCTCTTGACTGTTCTGGGGGCAGACAAGGGTACAGGAGCCCACCTCTGTCGCAAGGTAGTTATCTGGGGGGCAGGGGGAGGGGACAGGATGGTCAGAACTGGGTAAGGAGGTGCTCAGACCCCTCCCCACCCCCCAGCACTCACAGGGGCACTGGCTGACACAGCTGGCACCAAAGGTGTATCGCCCATCACGGTTGGGCACCGACTCGAAGGTGTCGGAGTTGTAGATGACGAGGGGGGGGCAGTGCAGCTCACAAATCCCACTCCGGTTGAAGTTCAGACAGGCCTGGAGGGGGGGGTGGGGGGGGTCCAGCCATCAGCCCCTGTGTTTGGGGGAATCCCCTGCCCACCCCCCTTCCCTTGCCCACCAGGCAGTCGGAGTGCTTGGGGCCGGTGCAGCCCGCAGCGCACTGCTCGTGGCAGCAGTCCGTCGGCTTCGTGCCCTTGCAGCGTGGGCACCCGTGGCAGATACTGTTGGTCACTGGAGGAGGAAAAGGGGGGCACAATGGCACGGGGATCCCTCCCCCAAAGAGATAAGAGTCTGGGGAGAGGGGCAAGGAGCTGTGCAGTAGGTGGCATTCCAAAGGTGTATAGGGAAGGGATTCTGGGCATCTCTGGAGCAGGGGTTTGGGGACAAGGGGAGGTCTGCAGCATGGTGATTGGGAGGTACAAGTGGAGGACCCCAGAGCAGGGATCTGGGTGCTACATGGGGTGAATGGAGCAGGGATATGGGAGTGAACAAGGGTTTGGGGGTTTCTATGGGGTGGGGGTCCAGGCAGCCCCATACTCACAGGTCTGGCAATCCTGCGGGCTCTCGCCCCAGCAGTGCCCCTCAGCACACAGTGCCCTGCAGTCGGGACCTGCAGGGGGATGGATGGCATCAATAGGGAGCTGGGGAGGGCAGCATCCCCCCAGCCCACCCACCTCTCGGCCCCCTCCCCAACCCTTGGGCTGCTCACAGGTGCGGCTGCGGGTGCTCTCCACGCGGGTCTCACTGCGCAGCTCGTTGTGTCGGTGGAAGATGTCGGCCCAGAGGATGGTCTCCTGGAAGCAGAGCTGGGGGTTCCCCTCGATGTGTACCCCCCCCTTCAGGATCTCTGCATGGGGGGATAAGAGCTGCCATCAGCATGGGGGGATGGCCCCGTGGGGACACCCACACTTGGAGTCCCCACCCAGAGACTAAAGGGGCTGCATAAAATCTGGGGAGGAGATCTGCTGGGGGTGTAGGGATGAACAACGGGGAATGGTTTTAAGCTAAAAGAGGGGAGATTTAGGTTAGACATCGGGAAGAAATTCATTGCTATGAGGGCACAGAGCAGCTGTGGGTTCCCCATCCCTGGCAGTGCTCAGGTCCAGCACGGTGAGGTGGGAGGGGTCCCTGCGACATGGGCTGGACACGGATGGATTTTGGGGTCTTGCAACCCAAACCACGTGGTGATTCTATACCCCAGCCCTACTCGTGGACCTACAGCTCCCAAGCAGGGACCCCCCATCCATCTCCTCCCCCCCCTACACCCCCTACCTGTGAGCTGCCGCATGCCGAGCTGCCGCAGCCCCACGTTGCCCAGCACGGCCAACGCGTAGCGCTCCTGGAAGAGCTGCGTCCCACGGATGATGCGCAGCCCCTGCAGCCCCACGGCGCTCACGTGGTTCTCAGCGATCAGCACGTAGCCCTGCACCTCCTTGATGTCCTGCGGGGGGGAAGAGGGGGTAGCACGGCGGTGAGACCCCCGCGGTGCCCCCGGGACCCCTCTCCTTTCTCGGTGCCACGTGTCCCCGAATCCTCGCACCTTGAGGAAGGCGGTGTCGGCGCCGGGGGGCAGGTAGGTGAGCTCCAGGTTGCCCTGCACCACCTGGCAGCCCTGGTAGAGGTGCCGTAAGGTCTCGTAGTGGCTCTCGGGGCTGGAGGGCTGCAGCAGCTTCATGTCGGTGCCGGTGCACACTGCGGGGATGGATGGGGGGGTGGGACGGGTCAGCCAGGGCCGGCCGTGCCATCGCCCCCGCGGGATCCGGCCGCAGGAAATGCTGCGCCTGCGGCTGCTGACGGTTATCTGCTCCCAAAAACTTCCGATGGGCTTCCGATGGGCTTCCTGCGCGGCCCCCGCACGTGGCGTGGGGACGAGGGACGCGGGATGCACGGGGATGCGGACCCCCAGCTCCCACCGCAGCACCACCCCAACGTCGGCACGCAGCCACGACCCCCACCGCGTGCCCACGTCCGGCTCTGGGCGGTCCCATAACGCCGCCCCGGCCCCACAGCCCGCACCGAGCGCAGCCCGGGGGGCCCCGAGCGGGGCGGGGGCCGCGGAGCAGGAATGCTGTGCCCACGCCGCCGGAGGGGGGGTTGAGCCCAGACAACACGCGATTGTTGAGCGGCCCCGGATGGCCGCGTCCCATGGCCGCCTCGCTCCGTCCTCCCCCTCCCCAGTGCGTGGCGGTGGGTCCGGGAGGGGCGGGCCGGGGTGCGGTGAGTCACGGCGGTGGGGTGGCACGGCCCGGCCGCAGCGTCCCGCCGGGAACCGCCTTTTCAGGTCGGGCGTGTTTGGGGAGCGAGCGGGGTGACGCAGGCACGGCCCAGCCCCGGCACGCCCGCGGCCCCCGGCGCCCCACCGCCACGCGGGACGGCCCCCCAGCGAAGCCTTTGGGGCTGGGGTCCCTCGAGACCCCCACGTGCCAACGTGCACCCTCGCCTCTCCTCGAGCGGGGTCACCGTGTCGTTCCCCGTTGTCCCCTTTCACCTCATGGGGTGGGGGCCACGGTCGCCCCCAACGCCCACCCCACGGCTCCACCACCACCACCCTGAAAGGGACACTGAGGCAGAGGTTGGGTACGCTGCGCTCTGCCCTCCGTGCAGGGGGGGCCGCGCGGAGGCTGAGTGACAGCCCCCGGTGCCGGCAGCTGCCACGAGGCCGTGGGACAACCCGGGCTGCAGCCCCCCCCCTCCCTGACCTCTGCCTTCTGCGGGGCCGCCGAGACGGGGAAACGGCCCCGAGCCTCCAGAACGGGAATCTCTGCCCCTGGGCACGGAGTTACCCATGTGGACGGGGAGGTGGGGACTGCCAGGTGCCCCCACCCCGAAGGGAACGGCCCCGCGCTGTTGTGCGGCCAAAGCTCAAGGTCTGCTCCACCTGCTGCGTGCGGGCAGGGGATGCCGACGGCGCTCCCAGGGCCGGAGGAAGGCGGTGGGGATGGATCCCAGTTCGGTCCCACTGCCATCGCCCTCCCGGGGCTCCGGCTGCGCGTCACCCCCTGCCCTGGGGACAGCGCTGAATACAGCGGTGGGGACGTGCCACCACTCGGAGCTCGAGCTGCAGGGTGATCGGAGCAGCAGGGACCCACCGAGTCCCCGCTTTTTGCCCTGGGAACCCCACATCGGGGTCTGCGTGGGGATGGCGGTGGGGCGATGCCCGCCCCGTCCCCGCTCCGGCCGAGGCCCCGCGGCGCTGGGTCCTGCCCCGGCTGCTCCCGTCGGGCCGGGCAGGGTGCGGCACCTCGAGAATGTGGATGGGAGCGACCGGCGGGGACGCACCCACCCGCCCGCCCACCCGCACCGTGCGGCACCGCCGCTGCCCCGGGGCCCCTCCGCGCCCCGAAACCATTTTCGTGGGACCGGGAGGGGGGGGGGCGTCCCGGCGGTGGGAGGCTCTCGTGGCTGTGTCACCGCACCTCTTGTGATCTGCGGGACCCCTGCGAGCCGTTCCATCCCACGCACCGCGGTGGGGACGGGGTCGTCCCCATCTCGGGGTCCCCTGGGGGACACGGCACAGCGGGAGCTGCGAGCTCGCCCTCGCCGGGGGACACCGGGGGGGGGGCAACGAGCGATGCGGCCGCCCCCGGCCCCGCGCCTCCCAGCTCAGCCCAATCCCGCGTGGGAACGCCGAGAGGGAGGTGCTGCCCACGGCGGGGAGCCGGGGGGGACGGGGGGGGGGACCAGCGGCGCGGGGGGGTGGGAGTCGGGGTCACTTTCAACCTCAAAGCCCCAGCACAGCAGCCCCCCGGCCCCGCAACCCCGATCCCTCCGCTCTCCGCACAACTCCGCACCGAGTCCCGCCGCCGCCCCCCGCGCCCCCGCTGCCCGTCGGGGCGGACCCACCTTCGGCGGCGGCGGCGGGGCAAAGCGCGGCGAGCAGCAGCAGCAGCAGCGCGGGGCAGAGCGGGCGGCCGCGGGCGGCGATCATGGTGCTCAGCGCGGGCCGCGGCCCATGGCCCCGCGCCGGCCGCTCCGGGAAAGTTTGCGGTGCGGTTCCGCCGCCTCCCGCCGCGCTCCCGGGCTCCACCTCGCGGGGACGCGCAGCGTTCCTGGGAGCGGGGAAGAGGGCGCGCCGCGCGCTCCCGCCCACCCCGCGCGCTCCCGAGCACCGGAGGCACCGGGCGGCGTCGGGTCACCGGCCGTCCCGGCGACACCGGCCGTCCCGCTGCCCCGGGCTCAGCGGCTGAGCTCCCAAATGCTCGCGGCCGCCCGGCAGCACCGAGCTCGAACATCGCGGGTCCCGAACATCCCGGGCAGCACCGGAACCACCGGAACCACCGGGCGGCTTTGAGCGCTCCATCCCGGGAGCACCGGGGCCCTCCGACACAGGCAGCACCGAGCCGGGCGTACCGGGCACGGGGATCCCGCTGTACCGGGACTCCCGGCTGCTCTCGGTCACCCCATCCCGGCAGCACCGGGTTTTCCTGTCTCGGTCACTCCGCGCACCGGGGTTTCTGATGGGGCGGAGTGGGAGATGGGGGGGGGGGGGAGCAGCAGCAGAGCCACCCTCGTGTGCTCCATCTCGGGGTTCCGACAACGTGGGAGCTCCACAACGGGCACTGCGAGGCACCGGGCACGGCCCCGCTGCTGGCACGGCTCCACCGGAGCACCGCAGCTCCCGGGCTGCCCGGCTGCAGGCTGCGACCCCCGGCCCCACGCGCGGTGCGGCGGTGCAGGCCGAGGCCTGGGGGCGCCACAGGGCGGGGCCAGTCCTCACAGCTGCCCCCGTCTCCCAGCCGGGCCCGCGGTTCTGAGGCAGCCCTGGACCTCGCGGCTTCCGCCCCCCGCCGCACCGCTCCTCTCCGCACTGCGCTGAGACCACCGGGTGCCCTCCGGTCCCCCCCATCGGGCCTGGGCCCCTCCAGGCCTCCGACGCCCCCCGGCACCACGGGGGGACATATCCCGTGAGCCTCTGCGGAGAGCGCCGAAGGAGGGGGGGGGAACATCCCATGATCCTCCCGCTCTGGAGGACCGAAGCCCTCCCGTGATGCCCGCAGCCAGCGGGGGCGCTATATCCCGTGGTGCCCCGCGCCGCCTCCACTTCCGGGGCGGGCCGGAAGCCGCGCCGGGCGGCGATGGCGGGCGGCGGGGCGGCGCGGGCCGCGCTGCTGCTGTTGCTGGGAGCGGCGACGGCGCCGGGCCCGGCCCGCGGCTCTCAGGGCGACCGGGAGCCGCTGTACCGCGAGTGCCTGGGCCGCTGCGAGCGGCGGAACTGCTCGGGGGCGGCGCTGCGGCACTTCCGCGCCCGGCAGCCGCTCTACATGGGCCTCACAGGTACCGCCCCGCTGCCCGCCCATTGGCTGCGGGGCCTGAAGACCCCGCCCCTTCCGGGCCACGCCCACGTGGTGGCCACGCCCACGTGTCGCGCAGGCTCCTCCTCTGCACGTGGAGGCGGGGCAGAACTGGGGGCACTGGGATATACTGGGGAGCTCTGGGCCGTAGTGGGTGTGGGCTGAGAGGTGACCGGGCTGTGTTGGTTCTGCACTGGGGAGCACTGAGCTGAGGTGAGACCGGACTGGGGGGGTAGAGGGGGGTCACTGGTTCCCGACTGGGGCCATACTGGGAGCACTGGGATGGACTGGGAGGCACTTGGCAATGCTAGGGTCAGGTTGGAAAGTTGCTGGTCCATTCTGGGGGAACACTGAGCCATACTGGAGCATGCGGGACTGTGCTGGGAGGCACAGAGCCGTAATGGGGGTACTGGGCTGTACTGTGGGAGGTGCTGCACCCCACTGGGCTGTCCTGGAAGGGGCACTGGGCTGTACTGGGGAGACTTAGGGCCATCCTGGAGCCTTCTCCCTGGCCATGGCTGTCGTGAGAGGGACTGGAGGGGGTGCAGGGAGGAGGGACACACTGAGCCCCACCCCGGGACCCCCCGCTCCCCATCCCCAGGCTGGACGTGCCATGATGACTGCAAGTATGAGTGCATGTGGCACACAGTGCGGCTCTACGTGCAGGGCGGCCGCCGCGTGCCGCAGTTCCATGGCAAGGTGAGCACAAAGGGGGGGGAGGTTGAGGTTCCCTGCGTCCCCTGCATCCAACTGACGCCCCCCCCCCCATCCCCTCGCAGTGGCCCTTCTCCAGGTTCCTCTTTGTCCAGGAGCCAGCCTCTGCCTTCGCCTCCCTCCTCAACGGCCTGGCCAGCTTCCTGATGCTGCTGCGCTACAAAGCTGCCGTGCCCCCCACCTCCCCCATGTACCCCACCTGCGTCGCCTTTGCCTGGGTAAGTCCTCCCCTCGGGGCATTGGGGACATGCAGAAGCCACCACTGTGGTGACCTCATCTGTCCCCTGCCTGCAACACCACTCTGTGCTCTCCACAGGTCTCCGTCAATGCCTGGTTCTGGTCCACCGTCTTCCACACGCGGGACACGGCGCTGACAGAGGTGAGGGTCCCCGTCCCCACCTTGTGGGGGGCACTGGGCACATCCCCGGGGTCTGAGCCCCCGGCCCCACTCCTGCCCTGCAGAAACTCGACTACTTCTGCGCCTCAGCCGTTGTCCTGCACTCCGTGTACCTGTGCTGGGTCAGGTGAGCATGGTCCCAGCTCTGGGGACAACGCCGTTCCTGGGGTTGGGTTTGTGTCACTGCTGTTCTCCTGTTCACAGGACAATGGGGCTGCGGCGGCCGGCCTTAATCGGCATCTTCAGGGCCTTCCTCCTCCTCTTCCTCGCCTGCCACATCTCCTACCTGACGCTCGTCCGCTTTGACTACGGCTACAACATGGCTGCAAACGTGGCCATCGGTGAGAGCTGGGGCAGTGGGGCTGGGGTGGGGAACGTGGGAGCAACGGGTCCAGGAGGAACAATGGGATCAGAGTAGGGGCCGAGGGAACACAATGGGACCAGGGTGGAGGATATGGGGACACTGAGATGAGAGTGAGGACGATGGGGACGCAGTGGGTGTGGGCCGTCGTGCTTCCATCCCACTGCCCCCTTCTTTTCCTCCTTAGGGCTCCTCAACCTGCTGTGGTGGCTGTGGTGGTGCCTGCGGAACCGCCCCCGCCTGCCCCACGTCTGGAAGTGTGCAGTGGTGGTGCTGCTGCTGCAGGCGGGGGCTCTGCTCGAGCTCCTCGACTTCCCTCCTCTCTTCTGGGTGCTGGATGCCCACGCCCTCTGGCACATCAGCACTGTGCCGCTCAACATCCTCTTTTACAGGTGAGGGCCGTGCTTGAAATCGGGGTGCTGGGGCCCTTTCCTTCAGTATGGGGTGCTCAGTGCTCCACTCTTGAAATTGAGGTGCTTGGGGGCCCCTTTTTTGCCCTTGGAGTACTGTGTCCCCTGTCTTGAAATGGAGGTGCTCAGAGTCCCCTCTCTGCTCATGGGTGCTGGGGGTGGCTGGGCTCCGGTGGCTTTTGGGCCCCCCTTTGCCCCCATCTCCTGCCCCCGATGGACCGACCTGCGCCCCCCAGCCCTCCCCTCCCTCCCCACAGCTTCCTGGTGGATGACAGCCTCTACCTCCTGAAGGCCAACTCGGACCTCTCCAAAGTGGACTAGAGCAGCAGGGGGGGATGAAACACTGCATGCCCCCCCCAGGGCCCTGCCCCAACATGTGCCAAACGAATTCCTCCCTCCCTCTCCCCCATAACCCCTGGCTGTGGACTCCCTCTTCCCCCCGCCTTCTGAGATGTGCTTTCCTTTCTATCACTCTGTCCTGTGTGGGGGCCGGGAGCCCCTCTCTGGGAGAAGCTGGGGGCAGTGGACCCCCCTGGCTGCTGATGCTGAGCCGATTTCTCCTGCTGTGGATCCCGGCAGCCGCGAGGTGGCAATGGCTGTTGGGGCTACACTGCTATGGGGGGGGGTGTGGGTGCCTGGGTCCCCTGGGGGGGGTGTGATGGTGCCTGGGAGACAGGGGGGAAGGACGCTGCCTTGCCCGGCCCTGCTTGCTGCTGGGTGGCTTTTTGGTGGAGGAGGGACAGTGCAATGTGTGGGGTCAGAGCGGTGCCTTGGGGTGGGGGGTGACCCCTGTGCAGCCCTTGGGGAGCGCCCTGGGGCTGTGCCCCCCACCCAGCAGGGTGCAGCCCCCCAGCAGGGTGTGCCCTGTGCTGTGAATAAAGCTGGAATTCAATCTGTACTCTGTGCCCCCCATCCTGCTCTGCACCCCACCGCTGCTCTATGGGCACTGCATACCCAGCCCCACTGCGCTCCCATCACCCCACCCCACGGAGCACCCACCCTGCAGCCCCCACACCCTATTTCCCACCCTTCTGTCCCCACTCCCCCCATCTTGGCACGTCCCTTAAATTCCCCTTCACCCCCCCCTCAAGATGCAGTGACCCCCATTTCCCCCATCCCCATTTACCCCCAGCCTGCACAGCCCCCAAACCCCCGTGCCTCCCCAAGGCCGTGCCGTGCTCAGCTCAGGCTTTATTACGGGATGCAACGGGGATGGGATGACACGACTTGGGAGCGCAGCGTCTGCCTTTTTGAGGGTGGGAAGCAGGGAGGGGGTTGCTCAGCCTTCCAGTGGTTTCTGTGCATGGACAAAGAACACTCCATCGACATCATCCACGCCGGTGCGCAGCGCGGGGGGCATGGCGTAGGAACGGAAATCACGGAGGGTGAACCCAGCATCGCTCAGAGCCCCGCGGACACCGTCCTCATCCAATGGCACCACGGGCAGCCGCGCAGCGCCCGCCAGGTAGAAGGACTCCCCCAGAGCCCCCAGCAGCAACGCGTGGCCCCCCGGGCGCAGCATTGAGCCAACATTCACCAGCGCTCGCCCGAAGGCTGCGCGGTCGGGGCTGACGGCCTCCAGGCAGAAGGTGGAGAGCAGAGCATCGGCCGGAGGGTGCAGTGGGGCACCCAGTGGGTCTGCGAGGTGCACGTCGATGGGGAGGATGCGCCGCAGGCGGCCCCGCAACCGCTGCTCCTTCTCCTGCCAGGGCTCCCTGGGGGCGGCGGGTGGCATTGGGATGGAGCGGAGGGAAGGGGGTTTGGGGGGGGGAGCTGTATGGGATATGTGGGGTTGGGGTCTTGCAGGGAGCAACCTGGCATCAATAGGGGTTTGGGGTTGGGGTCCTGCAGGGAGCAAGCTGGCATCAATAGGGATATGTGGGTTTGGGGTCCTGCAGCACAGCAGCCACAGGGATGTGGGGACGGGATCCCATAGCAATCAGCCTGACGTCTGCAAGGGATATTAGACAGGACCTACAGGGATCAGCACGGTGTGGGGATGGGACCCTGGGGGGATACAGGGAAGGGATCCCATAGCAGGATTATGGGGATGAGATCCTGCAGGGATCAGCACAGCATCCGCAGGAATGTGGAGATGGAATCCCAAAACCTGGCATGAGCGGGGACACGGGGCTGGGGATCAGCACGGCAGATGTGGGGACACAGCACTGGGATCCTATAGGGACCGGCACAGTGCTCAGAGGGACCTGGGGATGGGATCCCAAAGGAATCTTGCCGGGATCAGCACTATGGGCTGTGGGACCACGACTGCAGTGGGTCTCAGCCCCCAACCCACAAATCCAAGGGGCTGCGATCTGCAGGGACATGGCATGAAGCTCCATGGGGTCTCGGGGCCACGGTCCCACGGGGATTTGGGGTCAGCATTCCACGACGTGCCCCCCACCCCACCCCACCCCTCCTGCCCTACCCGCGCCCCTCGATCTTGCAGACGTGCTGGATGAAGGGGCTCCAATCGAAGGCTCCAGGCTCACCCCGCACCCAACGCCGCAGCTCCTCCCGGTTCACCTCCAGGAAATCGGTGGCCACGATCTCCTCGAAGTGATCGCAGGCGCTCAGCAGCTGATAGATGGTGGGGCCCGAGCCCACGTCGATGAGCGTGCGCCCACAGATCTCACCTGGGGGTGGGGGGGGGAGTTGGGGGGGTCGCACTGTGAGTCACGGGATGGGGAGAGCCGGGCAGGATGCTCTGTGCCCCCCACCCCGTGCCTCAGTTTCCCCACCGCTGGCGAAGGTCTCGGCCAAACATCTCAGCTTCCAGGGCACCACGCACTCCTCGGAGGAGAAGTCGGCGCGGGGGGGCACGTAGTTGTTCTGCAGGTAGGCGTGGGGGTCAAAGCGTGCATAGCCCTCCCGGATGGCATCCAGGCTGCTCATGGCGGGGTCTGCGCTGTGCCAATGCTGCATCCCATTTATAGCCCCGATAACCAGGAAGGGGGGGGGTGGAGGGGGCACGGTGAGTTATGGCAGCGGCCGCTCGGCGCTGATTGCAGCCGTCCATCGTGGATAACCAGGTTATGTCAGCGCCTGCGGCCGGAGCCGGCCCTGCTGTGCCCACCCCCCTCACACACCCCTCCCCTGTGGGGGCTGCAGCCCACGGGGTTGTGTTGGCACTGCGGGAGCATGGCCACCCCAAAGGGGCTGCTCCGACCCTTGTGTGTGGCGTAAGGTTGGGATGGGGATGGGAACAGAGATGGGGACACGAATGTGAATGAGGCTTGGGGAAGGAAGGCAGTGAGATAAGGACAGGGATGGGGTCTGTCCAGGCGCTCCCTCGTGAAGCTAACGCTGCTGAGCTGAGTGTGATGGACCTCAGCCTTTGGCAGGATCCGGCCCAACAACCCCTCCAGCTCCCAGTGCACTCATTGCACCCAGCAGCCTGGGACGTGGGGCGGTGCTGCTTGTGGGGCTGGGCGAGGGAAGGGGTGAAGGTGGTGAAGCCCTACAGGCGGCGAGTGGGGATGGATGGGGATGGGAAGGGGATGGGCGCAGGGCCTGGCGGTGGCCCAGGGACAGCAGGATCCATCCGGGAGGGAACAGCTAATCTGGGCGCTGACACCAGGGCCATCCAGAACCCTGGCATGGGCTGGTAAAGGCGGGGGGGGGGGCACAGTTATATAAGAGAGATCTGCCCCCACTCCCCCCCACCCGCTCACCCGCATCCCACAGCGATGGGCTGTGCCTCAGTTTCCCCAATTCTCTACAGGGTTGCTGTTCCCATCCCCGGGCCAGAAGGGGACAAATGGGGGGGGGGGGGGGCACAGCCCCATGGACAGTCCGATGCTCTAGGGCTGATCCAGGCCCTAGGAAGGGGGGGTCTGGTACCCCGCACTCAAACCACCACTGCCGGAGCCACAGAGCCAAGCTGCACCTTTTATTGCAATACAAAGAAATTCACATCTGTACAAAACAACACAACACCGCTGTGTCTCCCAGCCCCTGCCCCGGGGGGGGCTCAGCACACCTCATCCTCGCTCCCTTCTCTCTGCCAGGGACACCGCACCGCGTCTGCGCCCCGTCCCCACCGGCCTCTGCTGCCCACTGCAGGGTGAGCGCCCACCCCCACGTCCCCCCACCTTCCTCCACCACCTTCGGGGGCTGCGGTGAGCAACGGAGCTCAAGACCCCCCCCGCCGCCGCCCCCCGACCTCATCCCGCGCCCCGAGCCCCCCCACCCCGCTGCCTTCAGCCCCTCTGGGCTTCGTGGGAGAGGGAACGGGAGAGGGTCCGTCGGAGCCCCGGCTTGGATCCGCGCAGGTCCGGGGGGGCGAAGAGGGGCAGCGGGAGGGTGCGGGCGTAAGGCAGGAGGTGCTGGGCCAGGGGCTGCCCCAGGACGCCGACCCGCAGGACGCCCCACGGTGAGCGCTGCGTCAACACCCGCGTCTCCCCGCGCTGCTCCAGCGACTCGCGGCGCTGCCGGTCCACCTCCCTCCGGCACCACCTGCACACGGGGAGCTCGTGGGGCGGCTGCAGAGATCCCCGTCCCACCCTGCCCCGTGGGAACACTTGGAGATCCCCGTGGTTTCCCCAAACCCTCGGAGACCCCCATGGCTTCCCAAACCCTCGAGTGCCGTTGGAGACCCTTCTGTCCCATCCCACCTCATGGCACCCACTGACATCCCCGTGTTCCCCATTGATACTTCAGAACCCCCACCACTCTCTATTCAACTTCACGAAGACCCTTGGAACCTCCCCCCCAAACCAGGACCTTCACAACCGTACGGGAACTCAGAGACCCCCACCCACAACCCTTTCACCGCGCAGACACCACCTTGGCTCCACGAGACCCCCAGTTCCCCACAGGGACCCCCACAGCTCCACAAGGACCCCAACACACCACGCATCCACCCAGCCTCCTCCATCCCCACGCAGACCCCCGCAGTAACCCCAAAGATCCTCCCAGTCCCACGGGGAACACATGGAACTCCAAGAGCTCCCCCATGATCAGATCTCCCTCAGCCCCAACACCCTATGGGGACCCCACAACCCTCGGGGACCCCGAGCTCCCAGACCCCCAGCGGTGCCGCTCACCCCTCCTCAGGCCGGGTGCTGAGCTCCAGGTCCAACCACTCAGCACTGAAGGACTCCCGGCGCCCCGTGTCCTCCTCCTGCACCCGGCAGCCCAGGCGGGCACTGCAGAGCAGCCCCCCGCTGCGTACCACCGTGCTCGGCCCCCACATCCTCACAGCACTCCCAGTGGTGGCTTCTGCTGCCCCGCGGCCGCCCTCCCCGCTTTTATGGCCCCACTGAGGCTATTTTGGGACGTGTCACTGGCACCGAGGGGACAGCAGGGTGCCAAGGGGCGAGCAGCAGGAGGTGGCATTGAGGGACATGTGCGTCACCTCGTGTGCGCCCGCCACGCTCAGCCCCGTGTGCCCCATGACGTGTCCTCAATGGGATGTGCCCCCCCAACCCCCCCCCCACCCCCCCGTGAATACGATGGACCCAAAAGGTGACAAAGGTTCTGTGGGTGACTGTCACCAGCGTGGCGTCTGTGTCACCCAGCGCCACTCCACGCCAAACCCAGTGTTACCTCTGTAGGACCACCGGGGTCCCATCCTGGTGTGTCCCCCCCCCGGCTGTGTTGTGCCACGCGAGCTGGCAGTGGGGTGCTGGCTGAGGGCCCCCCCCCCCCGCTGGGCTATTTGTAGGGCCAACAGATGGGGGCTGTGGACAGATAGGCGCTTGCAGGGTGCCAGCGGGCACAGCTCAGAGGGCCGGGCCCTGGGGACAGGCTGGGGGGGGGCACTGCTCTGCAGCCCCCTCCCCTTCTGTGGAACAGAGGTGCCACTGGGACTCCTGGGCAGAACTGGAGGCCTTTGGGACACGCAGCCAGATCCTGTGTGGGGGACGGAAGGATGCTTCGTGCCCCTGCAGAGCAGGGGACGGTGACCCCCGTGGCCAGTGGGCCTGCAGGAGCCCTGGGCACATTCCTTTTGCCTGCCCCCCCCCTCCAGGCAGGCGCTCCTCCCGCTTTTATTCGATCGAGTTACAAAGGGCACGAGGAAAGCAGCGGGCTGCAAATAGTGCAAGGCTCTTTATTTTGACAGATGCCAGCCGGAGGTGCCCCCCAGTACCAACAGGGGCATCGGGACAGGCACTGGCAGAGGGGCAGAGACCCCAGGTCCAGCCCCTGGGGGGTTCCACGGGCACTCCCCCCACCTACGCTGCCGCTGTGGGCGCCCACGCATGGGCAGCTCCACGCTGCTTCCCGTGACAGAGCAGAACGTGGCAGCAGTGCAGGTAGCACGAAGCTGTGCTGCCCCCACAGCCCCTGGGGAAGGCGGAAGGCTCTGATCCCACACCCCGCAGGGCTGCACGCTGGGGAGCTAAACGAGCTCAGGAGCATCCCACAGGGTGGGCAGCCGCAGGGGAGTGCCCCGAGGGTCCCCACGCAGGGGAAGGCGCCCACGAGCCACACAGGAGCTGTGCTTTGTCCCCATGTGTGAGTGGCACATGACAGTGGACAGAACTGTGTGCTCACCCTGAGTGGCTTTCTCCTCTGAATCCCTCACCCTCGGCACAGCAGCGTGGGGGTGTCAATAAGCCCCCAGACTCAATGTGGGGGGAGACCAAACACAGGGCAGATCCCAGCCGCAGGGCAGAGCAGGACAGGGGTTTGGCACACACCACACGGCAGCTCCAGGGCTCCGGTTCGGTGGGGAAGGAGAGGAGCAGCCCCCCCTGCCCACCCACATCCAGTCCAGCAGGGGCAGAGCTCGGCGCTCAGGGCTTGCTGCAGAGCTCGCTGATCCGCTGCCGCAGGTGGAAGGCAAACTCAAACATGGTGGCTGCCAGGCTCTGGTGGATGAGGTACCGGGGCAGGCGACCCTGCGAGAAGAGCAGAGGAAACTACATGGGTGAGGGTGGCAGTGCAATGAGCGCAGCAACCCAGAGGAAGGTGGAAAGCCCCTGCAGGAGCCCGGCTCTGGGTGCCCTTAAGGTGAGGGGATGGCCCCCCCTCCAGCTTGGGGCTGCACACCGCAGCGGGGAGCTGCTGCTCTCAGGGAGTTGGATCTGGGGGAGGAACTGAACCACGTTTTGATTTCCCTAAAAAGCCCTGCACGACTCAACCCGCACTCCATTATCTCGTAAGAAAATCAGCCCAGGCTCTGCGGGGGAAGGCAGCAGCACTGGGCTGGAAGGGGGGCAGGTGCTGAAGTGCAGAGAGGGAGGAGGGGGCCACGTCCCCCTGCCCAGGGTGCAGGAGAAACCCCACGGATGCGGGGAAGGGCTCCCACAGCCCCCCACTGCGGGGCTTTTCCCCAAAGCAGGTTTTCCCTCCGCCCTTCGGGGCTGGGACAGCACCCAGCTGTGGGTCCGGGGGCCATTTTTGGGCACCTGTCCAAATTGAGCTGTGAGGCAAAGTGCCAGCACAGACACAAACACACACACACACGTGTGCAACCCTTGCCCTTCGCTCGAGGAAGGGATGAGCCATGAGCTATAAATACGCCGTCAGGGCCAAAGGAAATACCAAGACAGCACCGACGAGGGGTCTGAGCAGCAGCAGAGCCCTTCAGGAAGATGGTGGAAGCATTATTAATAGCTTGGCTGCTCTGGCATTTCTTCCAGCAGCAGCAGCAGCAGAGCACTCCACGTCCTGGGAAGCACAGAGCGGGGACCTCCCCTTTCCCAGCTCGGCTGTGCAAGATGGAGTCGGTTTCCCTCCAGCCCAGCTCACTACAGAGGGAAGGAGGAGGTGGAGGAGACATCTGCACGAAGGAAAAGCACCTCCAGCACCAACCCTGCGCCAAGCAGAGCCAGGGGCAGCGGGGCCGGGCACAGCCGTGCCACGTCCCAGCCAAGGAGCTGCCAAGAGGATCGCTTCCATGAAGCCTTTTCAGAGCCCAATCCAAGACGCACAGTAGCTGAGCCGCTCCGTGGGAGGGAAGGGCTGTGGGAGGGGAGGGGGCCGCACAGCGTCGCAGCGCAGCGCTGATGAATGGAGCCTTTGTGCTCAGTGCTGCAGCGCCGTTTCCACACCAACCTTGGCGCGATTCAGCGCAGGAAGAAAACAGGGCAGTGCTCCCCCCCCCCCCGGCTCCCTGCCCGCTGCCTTTGTCCCGGCCACCAGCAAGGACTCTGCATGCAGCTCCACAAATAGCTCCGGATTTGGGTCACGGCGCGGGGCTGAAGCGCTGCTCTCCGCGTGCGGCCGCAGCCCCGCAGCTCCACGGGTGTCTGTGTTTGTGCCGAGGTGGCTGGGAGCAAGTGATTCATCCCTGCAGTAGGTTCCTGGGAGCAGCACGCAGCCAGGCAACGCTTCCGTGTCCAACTAATGTTGGTCTCCAAAGAGGATGAAAGCACCTCTTCCCAATCCCGCACAGAGGTGAAGCCCCGTAACCAAGATCTGTCAGGTAAGGAATGACAGATCCCAGATCTACACTGGGGAAACTTCAGGGGGAAAGAGGGAGATTTTCAGGTGGTGATCAGGTTCTGTCTACAAAACTCAGGTCCCACTACTGCAGCCTCCAAGAGCAGCCCAGAGCCGTGCCCAGGGGAGGCTTGCAGCAGGACAGCAGCCCCTGCACGGCCCAGTTGGAAGCACAGGGCAGGTCCTCAGCGCCCGTCCTGCCACGCGCAGAGCTCTAGAAGCACACTGATGAGCTCTGCTGGGGTTGGGACACAGCCATGACACTCACACGTCAGCGCTTTACCTTCAGGTCCGTGTTTAGAATCCAGATAAAAGTGCAGACCCGGGGGTTGCTGGGGCACTTCAATACGATGAATCCTCCAGGTCCGTTCTCACCCCTTCAGGGAAACAACAGCACCAAATCAACCTGGGAAGGCCGTGGAGCCACTCCCCAGTGCCCTGTTTGCACTGCACTGACCCCACATTGGCTCCTGCAGCCACAGCCCCTCACTTGACTGTGAGGACAGCAGCCCAGCAGGGCACAAGCAGATGCTCAGAGCGTCCAGGAAGGAATCTGGCTTGACTATGGGCACATGAGCAAACACGATTTGCCTAGCAGGTTTCCCACAGGGGCAATGCTGGGGCTGCCATGGACTGCCTCTGGACCTCTGGCCTGGCCGACACTGGCACTGCACTGCTGGGAGGCTGCAGAGGCACAGCACTGCAGAAATGGTTGCAAACAAGTGGGTCCCTGAGAAGGACCCAGGGAGACCAACGGTCAGTCGGAGCTCAGCACACACCGCCGTGTCTCTGCAGCCTTCCTCACACCATCTGAGCGTCTCAGAGACGAGAGCTGCGTTTGCACACACAGCCCAAATACAGATTTCCCTTCCCTGCTCAGGAACACGCACTATTTTTGCTGCATACATTTGTTAACAGATTTTTCTGGGCCCCGAAGTCCCCAGCTCTTAAATAGACTGAGGCAGCTCTAACGTCTCCGAGTTAAAATGTCAATTACTTTAACCAGATTATTAGGAAAAACAAAGTCAGTGCGTGAAGTGGCACAGCTGGGCCCCAGGCAGCAGCACAGGCAGTAACAAGGAACCTTGTGTGATGAGACCAGCCCTGCTGAGATCCATCAGCAGCTGAGTGAAACCAGCCCTGTGGAAAGGGAGAGGCTGGGACCCCACTGGTGCTCTGGAAGCTGTCCCACCCCAATGCAGCTCACTTCACCCCCACGAACGTCCCTTGGTGCCTGCAGACTTTAAAGTCAATAAGTGAGTGGCTTACGGGAAGCAAAAGGCATCCGAGAGGCTCACAGAAAGACGTGGGCAGCTGCTCACTGCCCCTCCGAAATGGCAGCTGGCCCTGTTTGGGAATTGGCTGCTACACAAACAGGATGCAGAAGGGGTTGGGGTTTGGGCTGTTACTGTCGGCACCTCCGCTCCCCAGAGCAGAGCTGGGAAACGCCCGAGCAGCACTCAACAGCACAGAGCGTTTCTTTAACAAAGGAAGAAGAACAAGGGAAGCAAGGTTTGGTTCCACAAATAGATTAGCTTCCTGCAAACGGTGCCAGAAAGACAGCAGGGTTCTCATTTCAGTGGCTCTCTGCCCTAAGCTTAAGCAAAGCGCGTGTCAGATATTAGCTTAAAAAAAAAATAAATAAATAAAATAACAGAATCTGCCTCTTACCTGACATACTTGGAGAGTGGAGGCTTCAGGCTGTGCGTGGTCGACATCCCTGAGGAAACGTACCTGTCTCTTCTTCTCTCGATCCGCCGCACGTTCACAAAATCCCTGAGCAAAGAAAGGGCAACGACAGCTTTGAAACGTGCGTGAGACTTTGAAGGAGCAGATCACATGCCTGGGGCTGCTGGGAAAGGCTGTGGCAGAGGTATGTCAACATACGGACAAAAGACAGGCAGCACGGTTAACAGGGAGACAGAGGGAGCGACTGGGACAGATTCTGAGCTATGAGACTCCTGCCAGAGGTGTCTGTAAGGCACCTGAGGGGCTCCCTGCCTTAGGGATGTCACCCAGCCCTGCCGGGTGGATGCTGGGCACATCACCTGCCGGCTCTCACTGCGGTCAGAAGCTTCTCTCTGTGTTTTATAGGACGGTGTTCAGAGGCTCAGTACAAAACAGTGAAAGAAACTGACCTGGGGGAAATGACACCGCCTGCAGCCCCAGCTGCCACGTCGTATGAAACGATCGTGTTGTCTTCAACCCGCTGCAGGATCTGGGAGAAAGGAAAGAAAACTCTTCAGCCTGCGCCTGCAGGTGCCAACAGCTGGGCACCGCAGCCCCTCACAGCTGGGAGCACGCAGAGCAGCTTCAGCAGCTGATCTGGGGGGTGGGGGCAGGGGATGAGCTCTGTGGCAGCACACACACACAGGTCTGTCTGCTGGCCCAGGGCCGCCCCTCCTTTCTGGGGGGAGCACAGGCGTTCCCGTCGGATCCCCGCCACGCCGGCAGCTCCAAACGGCACCAAGCAGAAGCAGGCTTGGCTCAGGCACCGGCCCAGCTCCCTGCCCACCTCGTGGGCTTTTGGATGGGCACAGCCACGCAGCTGGCCGCCGCAGAGCATTCGGATCGTACGGATGAGCGGCGGAGATTTAACGCCTCGGTGACTCTGATCCAGCTCAGCTCCAGTAGGGCCTGGGCACCGCTGACAGCCGGTGCTGGGCTGGGAAGCTGCAGCTCTCCGCTTCAAGGAGCTCCTGTGATTAAGCCATCTTTGTCCGGCACGCTCACCTGGCAAGCTGCCACCGTTCTGTTCCACAGGATCATCTTCTCGGGCTGGAGAATAACCTCCTGGTAAACCGTTTCAGCAGAGCACTGCAGGAAAGCCTGAGGACAGAGACAGAGCAGTCAGCCAGTCCCTCGCTCCACTTGGGTACGATTATTTTTTCTAAGGAACGCAGAGCAGAGCAGAAAGAACAACTGGGAGGAAGCAGGAGGAGAGCGGTGAGGCCGCAAAGCCAACGCTGTTCCCCACTGCCAAAGAGGGAGAAGGGCACGCAGGGATCAGAAGTGGGGATCAGCAGTCACTGAGCTGCTGCCTGCTGGGAAGGGGGACAAGCATCCATCTGCACCATGGCCACACCGACAGAGTGATCTCAGGCCCCTCTGCCCTCACCCCACCTTCTCAGCAATGCTGCTGCATGTGCAATTGCTTTGGAAAGTCACCAAAAAGATTCCCAGAACTCCAGCACAGCTAACATTCATTTCTCCACGTCCCCGTGGGACTGGGGATCTTCGGAAGCAAACGGTTAATGCAGCAGAGCAGGACCATCCAGCTCTGCCTCACCAACACAGAACTGCTCCTCCAGCAGCTCTGCCAGCGAGGCAGCATATGCACTGGAACAAAGAAAAGCCACCGCAGCACCAATGCTTCATTAAAGCATGGTTTACAGCCAAGTCACTCCAGCGAGAGGGCACTGAGCATGGCACTTCCGAGCAGCTCTTCTCAATGCCAGGCAGCAGCAGACGCACGCTCAGCCCTGGTCTTGCTGGCAATTAGTTGCAATTAGCCTCCTTGGTCAGATTAGTCCTAGATGCTGGGGTTGGAAGCGAGTCTTGCAGTCACCTGCTCCCACTTCCACCAGCAAAGACTGGGGCCCAGCATATTTGGAGGGGAGTTTGTCTGCCAGCCAAGGGGTTTTCCTGGAGAGATTCCCTACAGCGTGCAGAGCAGTTCATCTGTCTCAAGCAAAGAGAGTGCTCTGCAGGCTGACCTGTGCTGCCAGGGCCAGGAGAGAGAGTGAAAGCCGAGCCGCGGCTCCAAGCAGAGCAGTGATTTTGTATGCATCACACAGGCTAAGGAAGCAAAACAGGAAGGCTCTTACCTTTAAAATAAAGGTCTTGCCATGGAAAGGTATTTCAAAAGTGTAAACAACATCACCAAAGTCCTGTGCAAGAAACAAGAAAGTTTCATTTATGCTGCCAAAATAGCATTAACTGCTTCTACCTAAGGTGAAGCCTGATGGTCTCTGGGCATTGCAGGAGGGCTGCAGGAGCTCACCCACTCCAGGACCATCTCACAGGGCCACTCTCGGCCCCAAACTGCTCCTGCTCCCCCACGCCAGGCAGCAAGCCCCAAAACAGGAGCGGCACTGAGCCCATTTCAGATGCCCATGCACAAATTTCCATAAACAAAACAACATCCAGAGAAGCAGCAGTGATGAGACGGGAAAAGAATCCAATCCGTGCCAGCCTGCAAACTCAGTTTCAAGGTCAAATTCTGTTTGTTGCAAGCTACCAGCACCGCTGTATGAGAGGGGCTGGTTTGCCAGCACTGCTGTTGTTACCTACATCTGAGAAGAGACTCCCTGGAGGGGTTAGGGATGGACAGATGATAACCTTTCATCATTAGCCCTGTGTTAAACTCTGATTAGTCTATTTAAATCCATCCCCCTTTGGATAAAGAAAACAATCTGCCCAGCTAGTTTGGCATCAAACAATGGATCACTTGACAGGGGAATTTTAAATACCAGATGAGACTGCAGTTTGCAGGACTCTCACCTCAACTGCATTGCAAGCCCACAAGTAGAAAACAAGGTTGATTTTAGGGGGGGACAAAGGCACTAGCACTTTCACACCACTCTACAGAGATAGAAAGGAGCCTTTGCTACCCCAGAAAACCTTGCTGTAGCTTGAGGAAAAACGCATGTCAGAGCTCCCTGATACACATTCCACTGTCCACAGTGTCCCTGTCCTGAGGAAGGGGACTACTCACAGCTTTGGGGGTGGGCAGCACGAGCTGCCCGTGCCCCACACACTCCTGCTCCAAAACTGGTTGTAGCCCAACGAGCCAGAGCCTCCCCAGACCTGCTATGTTTCTAAAAGCACGATGCTCTGCAGCCCTCACACCCACCAAAGGTGAGCTGCCCACCCCTGCCCGCCTGCCGTTGAGAGGGAGGAGTGATGGGCTCTCTCTCGTCAAATGGGAAGGCAATTAAACGTCTAATTAAATAAGAGGGGATTTTACATTTAACTGAGCTGGAATGGATTCCTAATTCAATCAGGTAATTGTAACGCTTGTTAATTTTTCATGTTGCAAGGAGGTTTCAAAAGCCTCGTTTGTCCTCCAGTTTTTGCTAAGCCATCCGTGCTTTTTGCCAGCACAGCCCAGCAGTGGGGTGTGGGGGACACTTGCATTGTTTTTCTCAAACTTCCAGTTCTCCTCCTGGGCAAGGATTTGGTCCACAACTTCCATAGCTTCTTTGCCTTGTCGGACATATTCTTTCTCCTAGGAGAGAAGGGAACATCTCACTAGCAGGGGTTGCAGAAAGCCCCACATGTGTGTGTGCAAGGTTTGCTACCCTGCTCCCAGGGCTGGCAGAGGGAAGCGGGCTACCTCCCATCACCACACCACACCAATCTCTTAAATTCAGGGCACAGAGGCCTCATTTTGGAGCCTGAAGTCACGCTTCCTGCCCTGGCTTGCATCCACACACCAGCTGCGCCCACCAGCAACTCTCTTGCCTTAGCGCAAGGGTTTCCAGCAGGCAAAGGGCTGCGAGGTGCATAGAGCCTCCTTCTGTGAAAGTGCCAGAACTGGAGCTGAACAGCAGCAGAACCGCTTGGAAAGCAGCACAGAGAAGCTTGTGCCCAGCCAGACTTCAGGGAGGTGAGGAACCGCCCCGCTCGCTAGAATTCAGCGAGGATGCTCAAGGCTGAGCCCTTTTGGTACGTGACTACAGGATCAGGGAAGGGGGCAGAGGCAGAGTCAGAGCCACATCCCTGGGGGACGCTGCAGGGGAGCAGCTGGCTAACGCTGGGTGTCACTCAGAGAACCCCTCGTGCTGCAGCCACGATGCCACCGCTCCCAGGACCGTGGGGCAGGCAGAGCACTTCAGCAAACATCCCCAGACAAAGGGCTGTGACACGAGGGACAGGATTGTCTGTCTCTATTTACCTGAGCTGTCAGCGCCTTCCTTCCCGGACCTTCCTCATCCGACTCGTTGTCCGACCCTTGGGTGAAACGCACAATTAACACACAGGAAACAAAGAGCCCATTTTTACATCTCCCCCTGACCTTCCAACGGATCAAACAATGCTACCAGGGGGTGTGACCCCAGCACAGCTCAGTCCTGCCTCCCCCAGCGCAGAGCTTGCTGCCAGGTGCTGCTCCGCTCCCAGCCAGGCTGTGGGCACTGAATGTGCCCTGGGTGTCAGCAACACCGGGACAACTGCTCTGGCTGATGCCTGCTGGCTGCTGAGCAGGGATGGTCTCACAGCCAGCACAAGGCAGCAGCACTCTGCCAGCTCCGACCCTCACCTGCTCTCAGCGATTCACCCCCATGCCTTCATACTGAGGGCAGCGTTTAACCACAAGCACTTTAATTGCAGCTTAAGAGCATTTAACCCCAAGACCACAAAATGCTCTCATTTCCCACTGAGCCAAAGCCAGGCTGAGCACGATCCTGCTCCTCCACAGCACCGCGGCAGCAGGGCACCAGCATGGGGCAAGGAGAGGTTCTGCAACACCCGTTTTTGGAGGCCTTGCTGCCTGCCTCTGCCAAGAGCTGGACTAATGAGACACAGCTCAGACAGAGGGCAGTAACAGGGGCAAGGAGCTCCCAGAGGAACGTGGGATGGGAGCAGAGCATGTTACCTGCAAAGGACTCCGGCGGGGAGTAGAACTGCCCATCGGAAAGGGCTCCAGGGTACAGCAGGGGCCCCCGGGCAGCTGCAGCCTGGGCTGCCAGGTACCCTGCAAAGCAGAGCAGGTTTCACATGCAAAGTCCTAAACAAGGGAGCTGGAGGCCCCGTCCTCCCGTCCAGACCTCCCCTCTCCAGCCTCCCAGCCACTTTCTGCCAGACACAGCTGCTCTGCCCGCACTGACACCAGCCAGCCCACAAGCTTTTCAGCTCCTATTGCCTCATCTTTTGTTTGAGACATTTTATCTGCATGGAGATCAATGGGCTCTTTTGCCTGTCAAATCCAAAGGCGATTAAGCATCTAATTAAATAAGAGCTTCCCCTGGAAGCAATTTGGAACCCGAGCCTAATCCAATAGAGGCATTAAACACTTGATCATTTTTCATCTTAAAGCCTTCTTGCAAGACCCAAACATCCTCTGGTGTTTTCCAGTCATTCAGTGCATTTCTGATCCAGCCTCATTTGACAAATACTTCTCAGTTTATGTGCCATTTCCCAGTTCTCTTTCGTCAGAGAAGCCTGGGAGAACGACTAAGCCCTCGTGCTGTGAAAGCACTGCTGCTTTACATTACAGCTGCATTACACAGACCGAGCACCCACTCCCTAGAAGGACCCTTGGAAGGGACAGGTGCCCTGCCACACGCAGTCATTTATGAAGCATTAGGTCACAGAGATTCAGTCCCAGTTTAATCTGACCTCAATGACTAGAGACTGTGAAATCTCACACACAGTAACCCATGCTGCAACCCCGTAATAGATCTTTGCATCATTCCTCTCCAAAGGTCTCCAGCCCAGATCTGAAGACAGATCTCACAGTCTGGAGAGTCCCACCATCCGCCTGGCATTTGTCCCACTGTTTCAAAACATTTTCACTGATGTGGAGGTGAGCTCTGTTTCCAATACGTCTGGCTTCAGTATCCAGACACTGGAGAATTTGGCGTGTTTTTCTCTTCTCAATTAAAAGATGCTTTTCATAATCTGGTATATTCTTCCCTTGAAGGGACTCACATACTGTAACAGAATTGAATCAGCCACTTCCCGTCACAGCCAGCCTGGAGATCACTTCTCCATAAATGTCATTTCTGCCAAGGTGCTGCCAAAGCAGCTGAAAGCCCAGGCCTGATGGCCTGCTCTGCTGGCTCCTGCCAGAGGAGCAGAATACTTACATCGTTCCTCTTCTGCTTCCTGAGTGAGGACTTTAAAATCCAGGAACCAAGTCTCTAACCAAGCAATGACAAACGAGACGATGGGAAGTAAGTAGCCGAACGCCCCTTTGGTGAGAAGCTGAGTGGAAAAAAAGCAAAAGTCACAGGGAGTTTACACAAAATGGAAAACAGCAGCCACAAGCAATCACAAAGCAATCCCCTGTGAGCCCACGGGAACCAACCTCGGAGAGGATGACCTTCACGATCAGGAAGGCACTGGATATCAACGTAGTGACCTGGAAAATAAAATCACATATCTCAGATCTCGGCAAACTCTAAGCAGAGAGCTCAAACTGAAAACAGGAAAACAAAAATTGCCTTCTTACCGCTATGACCCACCAGTGGCGCAGCCTTACAACCGCATAGGCCAGCAGCAACACAAAAAATCGGAAGAAAGCCAAGACCTTTCAAAACAAAAAGCCATTGATATAAATGGTGACCTTGTCCCCCTGCCAGGTGCTGGAAGGACGCAGCCCCCCCGGGACCTCATCACCTACAGCCAGGTGGGGTCAGCAGTGCGGCAGGGTGGGCTGCGAGCTGCCCGAGTGCTGGGCCAGGAGCAGCGGGGATGTGGGAGACCCCCAGCTGCCCTCCCCACCAGCCCCACAGCCACGCTGAGCTCCGAGCTATTGCCCCACTGGCAGCAGGCTGGGATACTTACAAAAATGTCAAAGAAAGAGGTCTTAAAATTGTACTCGAAGATTTCATTCTTCAGGTTCTTCTGAATGCCATCCTTGGTCTGAAGAGGAGACAGGAAATGAGAAAGCTATTGAGTGCACTGATAAGAAACTAATGATCAAAAGAACCCGGCCAAGTGGCGTCCAGAGGCTACTGCTGGGTCAGGTTATGCATTAAGCATACAAATGTACAGTGCAGGATCCTCTGCTGGCACAGGACCACAGGAAGATGCAGCAGCACATTTCTGCTTCACACTGAGGGCAGCCAGGACTGCAGCAGCACACCAATACGTTAAACACTTCTACATGGGGCTTCTCACATGGAAAAGCTGCTATTTGGCTCAGCACATCCCGTGGCAGCAGATCACCACCCTAAAGCCCTCTGTCTCTTGCAGCCTAAAGGACAGAACCTCCCACTCTGTGCCCATCGCTTCCACGTGAGATTCTGGAGACAGACTTCAGCTGTACAGGAGGAAGCAGAGGGCAGGTGAAAAGCCCCAGGAAGCACTTCTGGACACCCAAAACATTTGTCCTGTGACATGGCAGGAGAGGGGTCCAAAAGCCACAAACACACAGAAACACAAGGAAAGCCTGAAGAGGCAAAACCAGGATTCTGCAGGATTGTAAGAGGGCGTGGAAAAATCTCAAAGAGCTCTCTTATCTCACCCCTAAAAAATGTGGGGCTTGACAGCCTCGACACCATAAATCCTTTCTCAGGAGCTTGGAATCGCTCTTTATGAGGAAGTGGATGGCTCAGGTAGCTGGAACAAATGCTTCACCTTTAGGCTATTGGTTTGAACACAGCCCAGCTGGCCTGGAAGCTGGTATATGCTGACAGCTGTTTGATGATCTGTGAGAAACAAGTTGGTGGATCTCAGGCCAGTTCTTGGCAGACTGGTGCCCTGGCACCCTCTCGTCAGCCAGCCCAAGGACAGACGAGGCAGCCATTGGGAAGTGGTCCCTTTAGGTCAGGGCTGCTGCTTAACAGTCAGGGAGGGGAGGGGGTGAGCAGTTCTGCACTGCTGCTTTAGATTTGAGGCTGCAGGGTTTGCACCAGACAGCTTCAATGAGCAGCCACCAAACGAATCCTGAACTGAAAGGGACCCGCAGAGCCTCTTCCCAACAGCACTGCTCTGCTGGGAGATGTTAGAAGGGGAACTGAACTCAACTGAGGCTTTGAATTACAATTTTTGGGAGGTGTTTCAGTTTAAATATGAACAGGTAAGAAGAGCTGACTGAGGCACCTCTTTGTCTCTGAGAGCAGCAAGCTCACAGAATGACAGTTTGCAGGAGACAGACATTTAACGAGGGCCAATTTGCTCAGCTTATCTTGCAGCAAAGGAAACCATTTGATAAAAAAAGCATTAGTCACGATATAAACTCATTGCTCTTCATAACTAGGCAAATAAGTCGTCCTAATAGCCTTAAATATGCAGCATCTCAGCTCGGGGCCTAAATATCACCAGTTAGTCACTCATTAATGGCTACCTGCACGACCTACGCTCAGAATTACCCTGACGACCACGCTGCCAGAGCATTTCCCCAGGGCTGCAGGTTGGGATTTGCAGAAAAGCTCTGCTCTGGAGAGCCCAGAGAACCAAGAAGGGAGCAGGAGGCTGGGGGCCGAGGCACCATCGGCATCACAGGAATGCTGCCCCAGAGCTGCCGTGCTTCCACGAGGCTGCGGGGGTCACTGCAGGCTCTTGGCAGAGCGCGGGGTGATGGAGCTGCTGGCCGAGGCAATCCGTTACGTGCAGACACTGCAGGAGATAAGCTGGGCAGAGATAAGAGCCGCTAAGTGAGCGCAGGATCCAGTGCTGATAAACAAAGGCCAGACACCGGAGGGCTGCCTGCAGAAGCAGCGGGGTCTATCTGATCATCTTGCCTTTCCAATCAGGCTGTTCTGTGCGAGGACATCGAGTACCTGCAACCTGAAACTCATTCCCCGCGCGGCCAAACGAGTTGGGACTGGTGGAGGGGAAAAAAAATAAATAAACGTAACCCAGGGAACAACTTTGACCTGACGAGATTGAAGTAAATAAACGAGATTTCCTCGTTCGTTGCAACAGTTGACAGAAAGAGCAAACGCAGCACCCCGTGCTGGCACGAAGCCTCTGCAGAGGGGACCGAAACCGCCGGCTCCTTTGTGGCAGAGCGGCACCTCCAGTTCACAGGAGCAGAGATTAGCAGCAGCACTCCGGGTCCAAAGCTCAAAGCCCTTTTTGTCTGTGCCCTCCAGCTGGGCGGTGCGAGGAAGGTCTGCGCTCCCCTCCTCGCCCTCCGAGGCTTCCAGAACAGGGCACTCAGCAAAGCTGGCAGCTGCTTGGCACACGCAGAGAGCAGCTTCTCTTTAAGAGGGCAGGAGAGAAACTTGGCCAACGGCTCACCCTCCCCATCCCACAGCCACAGATCTCATTACATGACAACACCCAGCACTGCATGCGTGGTGTTAACGACCCTGGGCAGCCACAACGGGGCCGATCACAGGAAATGAACTGGACTTCAGCTAGCACTGATTTCTCAGCCACTGCAAATCAGAGAGCGCTGGGAAGAGCAAACAAAGACTTGGCCTGAGACTTCTGAAACACAGCAATTAACGCAGAGGAAGCCAAATTTACAAAAGCACAACTTAAGAAGGGAAAGACTCCACACCTTTGTTTTTTCCCAACTTACATTCAATTCGATTATCCACAACAAAGAGATGAAGAGCAGATCGAAGGTGACAAAGAGACAGAAGGTCCTCCTCACATCCGAGATGGCTTTCCTCTTCTCTGGAGAGAAGTAGCAGTACGGGGAGAAGCCCTGGCTCTGGGAAAGCGAGGTGCTGATGGACGCAATGGCTGGGAGGCTCCGTTCCAGGTCGTGCTGCAGGTCTGTCGGCTTGCTCATCCTTGGCCCAAGTAACTTGGGGCCTACGTCAGTCAGGGCCACATCTGCAGAGCCACAACATCACCTACGGAGAGACAACACGGGAAGCCTGGGGGAGCAATGCCACAGCCTTACGCCCGGGGGTGTCACCCTCCTGTTCTCAGCAGTGCTGTCAGCTGCAGGCAGGCAGGCACAGAAAGGAAACGTGCACATGATACCTTTCCTCCAGGCACACAATCCTGTTACCAGCTCAGCTGGATGCTGTCTGTTTTACACCGTTCCTACTGGAAAAGGCTAACATCATGTCATGGTTTCACAGTTTTCCACTGCTATCCCACATCATGTCACAGAAACCAGGCTGAACCGTGACACGCTGCCTTTTAGGTTAGCACAAAGCACGAGAGAGCTCACTCAGGGTTTGCACCCTGCCCCCTGCCCCAGCACAGGGACCCCCCATCCCTTCTGCCCACTGCAGGGAGACAGAAACTGGTCGCCAACAGCCCCACGGCTCAGCTTTATGGCAGGGATCAGCCACCATTGGCGCAGGTCCTGGCAGTGCTGGGTGCACAGCCACCACGTGAGCGGGTCGGGGTGCCGAGGCTGACGCCTGTTTTCAGGCAGCCGTGCCAGCCATTGTGTGAAAACGTTTCCCTTCCGTCAGCAGTGCACAAGGAGGCTGCTGTGCTAACGAAGCGAGCAGCTGAGCACACGCCTGAGACAAACAGGGAGAAAGGTGCCAAAGCAGGGGGCTGCTGTTCCCGGATTTTCACCCCACTGTGATCCACAGCTACTGCACCAGGATAAACTCATTCTCTCCAAAATACTCACGTTTAGAGATTTTTGGTCTCCAAACAACTGCATTTGTTACTGGATCAGCTGCTGCCTCAGCAGCTCTGCTTCCACTGGAACCCAAGTCAGACCTGTTTTATTACAGCGAGTCTCACTCAAAACCAGGAGGCTGCAGTCAGAGCTGCCCGAGGGAAAAAGCCCCAGGACTGTGCCCAGAACCACAGGAAGAGGCAGCCACCACAAGCTGGGACAATGGCAGGAGCTGCCCCACACTGCTGCAACCACAACCCCGGGTCTGTGTGCAAGCAGCTCCTGAGCTGCAGCCCTTGGGGAGGGAGAGAAGGAAGGAAGGAGGGAGGGAGCTGGGGCTGTCAGGTCCCCACCAGCCGCTCCCTGCGGCCCTGCAGAAGGAGCCGAGGATGTGTCACTTCAGATCAACCACAGCCAGTGCTGCCCTTCGCTGCCACGAGCGAGGGGCCCATCTCAAACTGAGAAAAGTTCCAGACATCTGTGAGTGCTAAATAATAGATCGCCTGATGCGCGGGGCTGCCGCCTTCTCGGTGGCAGAGTGTCACCACTCTCCACTCAAACAGCACTTTGCACTTAGGCAGCCCCGGCAACTTCAGAGCGCTTTAGGCTCACCCTGTGAGATGCTCAGCCCTGCTCCCCACGGTGACAAGGACATCCCTGGCTCTCCTTGGCCTAAAGCCATCGATTATTCAGGCCCAGCTTTCCAGGTGAGAGCTGACGCCTGTCCTGAAGCCAGCACAGAGATCTGGGGAGGAAGCAGTGAGAAGGGTTTTACCTTCAGAGTAAAACAGAGGCACTGTGGAACAGAAACATTGAAAATATCAGAATATTTTCTGCTCAGATGGGGTTGTTCCACCACAGGGCAGAAAGGACAGTGAGCAGAGGCTATGTCTAAATGTGCCTTTTCCCAGGTGCCAGATGAATTACTGAGCGCTCAGTGCCACAATGCACCAGCAACACTGCACTGGGGACCTGCTGGGGTTCCAAAAGCTCTGGAGACACAGTCATGTTCCTTTCCTGGAGAAAAAGCCAAAAGCAACATGGGACCTATCCCTGGAAAGGCTGCAGCAGCCCCCTCACAGCCCGCAGCCTCTCCCTCTTCTACTCCTGCCTTTTAGATTCAAATCACAAGCTTCTCATTAGCACACGTTTGCATGCTAATGACATGTCTTACAGCAAGAAGCCTTTCCATCTTGTGACACCGCTTCTCCTTTCCTCCCGCGCCCCCAACTTCCTATTAATGTGCCTTCTCAGCTCACATGACGACTTCAACAGCTAATTCTCATGTCACCTTTTTTAATAGTGACAGCCTTTGCACCAAACTCTGCACTGACGATGAGATACCTGGAAAGTGCGGGAGGGCTGCTTTAAAGCCACCAGCTGCAGATGTTTCTCCAGCTGCTGACACGTGTCTGAGCTTCCTAAGGGAAGAGATGCACTGACAACAAGTGCCCTTCTGCGAGCTGCCCACACTGCCTGTGCTGTGCTGTCCCTCACCTGGTCAGCCCCACGCTATCCTGTGCAGCCCCAGCCCAGCTGCTCTGCTTGTGAACGGGGTTCTCAAAGCACCGTAAGACCTTGCAGGGCCTGCATCCCCCTGCAGCTGCTCCAGCCCCAGGACCTCCCCTCCTCTGCACATGCAAGCTCAGTGCAGCCTGCATTAGGAATAGCTGGGGGGGCTCCGGCCCCCAAGAGCAGATCAAGATCCCACTCACAATGCAGAAATGAGAAAGCCCACAGGTTTCGCACAAAGAGCAGAAAGAAAACTTCTCCATGGGTCCAGTGAGTGACCTCAGAAGCTGCCGGGTGGCAGTGCGAGATGAGGGGCTGCCCAGCCCAGGCACCACAGGACACGGCGCCGGGCAGTTACCGGTACCACAGGTGCTTCCTGAGGGGCAGAACGGGCAGATCGTGGCCCCGCAGCCCCAAGCTCAAATCACCAGTTTGCGAGCAGAGCTCCCCCAGTCCCGGCCCGACCCTACGGGGATCCCGTGGGATAGGAGCTGAGCTCCCACCGCACCGCCACGGCCAGCTCGCAGCCGGTACCGGGACCTGTGGCGGCCTCGGGATGTCGGTGAAGGCCTCGGGGGGTCTGGCAGCAAAATACTGCGGGGCAGCAGCACCCACCGGGACGGCCCCGCTGCTGCCTCGGGAGGCGGCGCTGCGCAGCACCGCGGAGGCAGGGCACGACCAGGCGGCCCCGGAGACCTAGGAACGGGAGCCCCGCAACCGGCCCGCAGCGAAGGCCCCGGCACCCTGCTCCGTCCCCGAACCCGCTCCCAGGACGGCTCCGCTCCGCCGAGCTCCGGTGCCAACCTCGCCCCGCACCGCCCGGTACCTGCCGACAGCCGACAGCCGCCGCCACCGCTTCCAGGCCCCGCCGGAAGTACTCCCCCAGCGCGAGCCACTTCCGCCCCCCCACCTTTGACTCCGGAAGTAAAACTCCGAGCTGCGCCGGCGCCGATCATGGCGGACTGCGGGGGCGTGGGGAGCGGAGCGGAGCGGAGCCGGGAGGAGAACCGGCACGGGGGGCACGCAGAGCCCGTCGCGGCGCTGCCTCGCTGCTCCCGCCCCCAGCCGCCCCCTCAGCTCCCCGCTGCCCCCCACGCACGGGCACACCGCTCTGTACAGCCGTTTATTGGGGCGCAGCGCGGGCGTTGCTGCATGCGGGGGGCACGGGGCGGGCCCCGGCCGTGGGACCCCAGCCTCACCGCCAGCCCCCACGGTGTGGAAGCGGTGTGGGGCCGCGGTCCCGCCAACCGGGCCGGGAGCCATGCGGGGGCACACGCGAGGCGCAGGCTCCGAGCGGGGCCGGGGGGCGGCGGGGCTGCGGGCGAAGCTGCGGTGATGCGGGGCAGGCCGTGGGGGTCTCGGCCGGGCCGCGGTCCGGCTAGCTGGTGCCCAGCGGGACTGGTGAGCGGCGGCGCTCCGTGCCTGCCAGGCCCGCGTGTTGCCGCTCCTCGCTGTGCTCTGAGGTGACAGCGGAGTCAGGCGGGGGTCCCGCTGCCGTCCAAGGGAGCAGGGATCCCCCACACCCCGTACCGCTGCCGTCCTCCGGCTCCTCCTCGTCGCCTTCACCCCCCTCGGGGTCCTCGGGGTCTTCGGGGATGTCGGACACCGTCAGCGCCTTCAGGTCCTCGCTGCGCTCAGCGATGCCTCCCGCAAAGGACACCTTCTGCCCCCCTGGGGGAAGAGGGAGAGACAGTGGCCAACCATGGGATGGGGCGGCCACTGCGCTGCCAGCAGCCGGGTCGTGGGGATGGCAGCAGTCCTGAATCTCCACAGTGTCCCCATCCCCATGGTGGCCCCATCCCTGTCTCCATTCCCACAAAGTCTCCATCTCCACAGTGTCATCATGCCCACAGGGTTCCCGTTCCTGAGGTGACCCCATCCATCACCTCGTCCTCAGAGTGTTCCCATCACCACAGTGTCCCCAACCTTGCAATTTCCCTGGCCCCATCCCTGTCGACGCCCCATCCCAGCAGTGTCCCCATCCTCAGAGTCCCCATCCATGCAGTGTTACAAACACCAGAGTGGAACCATCCTTGGCCCATTCCCACTCCAGTCTCCCCAGTGTTCTCAACCCCTCTGTTCCCCTCCCTGTGGTGTCCCCATTACCTTTCCTCTTGTGTGCCTTGGTGGCGGGGAAGACGCTCCGCTCGGCTCTGGCCTGGCTCCCCAGGGCTTCTCAGAAGGGCAGAGATGAGCTGGGGCAGAGGAGGCATGCCTCCCCCCCCCAGAGACAACACGGCCAGGGGAACCGGCTGGCATCAGCATGGCTCCAGGACATGGCAGGGGACACTGCAGCCCTGTCCCCCCATGGCAGCTGGCAGCACCCGGTCCCACATCCTGACGTCCCCCAGGCTGCTGCAGCCTTTGTTCCCGTGTCACCATCCCTCTTACCAGACTCGAGGGCGCTGTCTGGGTCGCAGGCACGGGTCAGCTCGGGGTCCCCGTCATCGGGCTCTCCATCAGAGCTGTCCCCTCCAGCCAGGCCACTCTCCAGGTGGGACTGCACGATGCGCTGCACCGCTGCGGGGCACCGGCATCAGTCCCTGCTCTGGCACCGGGAGCACTGGGAAGCACTGGGAAGCACTGGGAAGTACTGGGAGAGGCACAGGGGTGTGGTGTGCCCAGGTCCCCCAGCCCACTGCTCTGCACCCACCCCATATGCCCTCCTTCCCTCAGTTTCCCCATCCAGATATCAGCAACTTGGGGGCTCAGCCAGCTCCTGGAGCTGCCCCAAAAAGTCCCCTGGGGAGGACCTGGCCTTTGGGGACGGTACCTTTGAGCGAGGGTGGTGTGTAGGCACACGGGTTGGTCCTCTTTGGTTTCAGCAGACAGCCCTCGCCGGAGGCTCGCTGCAGGACAGAGCAACCAGACAGCATTGGGGACAGGGACACGGCCACTCCCGCATCGGGGACATCTGTGACCCCGCAAGGACTAGGTGTCACGATGGGGATCTTACTGTGGGGATCTAGGGATGAGCCCCCCGGGACCGTGGCACTTTGGTGAGGGTCCCACAATGGGGACTGTGGGATGAGACCCCTGAGATTGGGACTCTTTAAGAACACACTGCAACAGGGACCTGATGTTGAGCCCCCATAGTGAGAACTCTGGAACAGAGACCCCCAGTGTAGCGTCCCTGTGATGGCAACACTGCACTACAGACCGAGGGGTCGGTGGTGAGGACCTGAGCTCCACGAGGTCCCAGTGTCACAGCCTGACCCCAGGCCCCGTTCTCATGTCCCCGTCCCCGCGGTGCTGTGTGTCCGTCCCCAGGGCCAGGAGAAGGCAGGGAAGCGATAAGCACTGGGACGGGGCAGGGCGGCAGCACCACGATAACACCGTGGTGACTGTGCTGCGGGGTGGGGGGGGGGCTGTGCCGGGGGGGCTCAGGGGTGGGCTGGGGGCTGTTGTAGGGACAGAGGTGCACGGAACCCACTCACCTGGTAGGGCAGGGACTCGTCCTCTACATCCGCAGCGCCAGGAGAGAATGGGTGGGTAGGACGGGTGCTGGAGCTGCAGCCCCTGCCCTGTCCCTGCCGCCCCATCCCGTGTGTGACCCCCAGCTGCCCTCCCTGCCACCGTGTCTCATCCCTGACATCCCATAGCAGATGTGGCACCACATCCCATCCTTGCCACTGAGGTCCCATCCCTGCCATCGTGTCCCATTCCTGCCACAACACCCATACACAGACACCTGTCCCACCTCCACCCCCACGTCCCATTCCTGCCACTCCATCCCACCTGTGGCACCTTGTCACACTCCAGCTGCTTTGTCCCATCCCTGCCCGCACCTCCCATCCCTGCAGCAGCTGCTTCTGCCCCCAGAGCCACCCGATGTCCCCTCCCGTCCCCAGCCTGGTGCCAGTCCGTGTCCTGGCTCACCTGGGGATGAGTGCTCGGAGAGCTGGAACAGCATGGCAGGCGTGGGCCTCCGCCGGCGGATCTGAGGCACAGCAGTGTCACTCGGTCCCCTGTCCCCTACCCAGTGCCCCAGGGCCGAGCCCCATTGTGTCCCCATCCCGTGGGGTGCTCAGTAGCACAGGGCAGGGACAGGTGCAGTGCCCCACGGAGGGGCCGTGTCCCCATCTCAGGGTCCCTATGCTGTCCCCTACCTCCCCCAGCCCCTCACAGCCCCCAACTCCACACAGTTGTGGGTCCAGGGTGCACAGGAGCCATGTCCTGGGGGTGTTCCCTCAGCTGGGCACAGCCTGCACAGTCCCTTGTCTTGTCCCATCCCGTTCTTGTCCATTCCTGGCTGCTCTGTCCCAGCCGTTCCCTTCTGTCCCATTCCTGTCCTGCCCTATCCCCACACACAACTCCTGCACAAAACTGCCGCTGGCGCAGGACCTCGGAACACGTTGTCCTGTCCCCGTGTCTCCCTGTCCCATCCCACTCCCTACCCTGTCCCTTCCTCTCTGTACCCCCATCCCATCCCCTCCCTCTTGTCTCCTCCATCCCTCATAGGATCCCCCCAGTCCTCCTCGTCCCTCTCTCCCTGTCCCATTCCTTCCCTCCTGCCCCACGCTGTCCCCATCCTGTCCCCCCGCACAGCTCTCCTCCACCTCGGGGCACCCATGGGACACCGCTGGCACTCTCACCACCCGCACCCCACGGTCCCTCGCTACCCGGGGTCAGCAGGAACACGGTGCCGTGCTGCGAACCCCACCGTGACCCCGCTGTCACCCTGCGCTCACCATCTCCACGGCGCGGGGGTCCAGCTGGCTGGGGGGTGCCGGCACTGAGAATTGGATCTTTTTGCGGTCCTTGGGGTCCATGGCTGCAGGGTCTGTGCTGTTGCCCGGTGCCGCACGGAGTTTGGCAGCGCCCGGGCTGAGCACGGTGAGGACTGAGCGGCGGGAGGTGGGGAAGGCAGAGCCGCGAGGAGGAGGAGGAGGAGGAGGAAGGAGAGGGAGGGAGGACACGGCTCCTACCAGCGCGCTGCATTATTCATCCCCCGGGCAGGGGGGCTGAGGCCATGGATAATGAGCCCTCGGGGAGCCCGGGAGGGGGGCTCGAGCCTGCCGGGCCCCTTAACCCGTTCCCCACCGGGGGGGGCATGTGGAACAGGACAGGGCTGTGTGTGGCCGTGGGCATCCGAGTGACTGGAGCTTCAGTTTCTCTGCAAACTGGAGGGCAGTGTGGGCAGCCTGGCTGGGTGGGATACTGTGGGGCACAGCTTTGGGGGCTGCCCCATTGCACAGGGACTCCTACTATGGGGCAAGATCTGCCTGGGGGACATGACCAGCCACGGGGACATCTGTGGGGATGGATGCCGTGGGCACATCAGGACACAGCATTCTGAAATGTCCCATTGCCTGTGTGCTCAGGGTCCCCACCACCATAAGCCGGGGACCAGGGATGTCACGGAACCAGAACACCGTGCTGTCACACCTCTGGATCGCTGTGGTTTTCCCCATGGAAAATTCCCCCAAACCCAAACTCCTCTCCTGGAAGAACAGAAGACTCAAAGCCACCTATCTCCAGTTCCTCCGCTCATAAAATCCAGGTGACTTTGGTCGGGGCACGGGATCGGGGACGCACCCACCCCTGGCACAGCTCCAGCCCCCAGCCACGTCCCCGCCGTTCCCGTGCTCGGTGCACGATGCCACATGAGCTGCACTGCGCTCCCAGCCCCGTGTGGAAACGGCCGGTGCCTGCTGGATGTCACACACGGGACAGAGGGGCTGGGCGGTGCCGGGAGCGTGGAGGAAACCGGAGCAAGGAAGGGGGGTGTCGGGCTCTGCCTTCTTATCTCCCGGTGTTCCAACGGCCACGAGTGGCTGCAGGCCAGGAGCTGTGGCTCCAGCAAGATATTTACCCCCGTGGCACAGTGCCATGGAACAGCCGCCCGGCACCGCACGGCACAGCACGGCCCCGTGTGCACCCACGTGCGGCCTGGTGCAAGTGCAGCCATGGGCTGCCGACGTGGGCGCAGCCCCGGGGAGGTGCTGCGGGGTGGGGGGGGGTGAAGCCAGGATCCCTTGGCTCCCCCGTGCCAAGCCCTGAGCATCCTCCCTGTCCCCATCCTGCTCCCCGTGTGGGACCCGTGGTTGTTATGGCAACAGGTTCCCGGGCTCCTTCCCGCTGCCGTTCCCTCTCCTCCCGCGCACGAAGGCGCAGTGTGAGGGGGTGGCCGGGTCCCCTCCCCGCTCTGCAGCAGTGTGAGCACCCACGGCCCCAATAACAGCTCTGGGAGCAGCCCCCACCTGTGCCCATTCTGTCCCTGTGGGCACAGCCGGGATGGGTACCGGGACACGGCGACGGGGTTGGGACGTGGTGCTGCAGCCACTGCCCCACTGCATGCTTCTATGTACACCCATAGTGCAAAGTGGCGATGGTGTGGACCTGTTCTTTGTGGGGTCAGGGTTGGCTGAGCCCTGCAGCTCCCTGGGCTGCTCTGGAGCTGTGCCATGCCGTGCCGTGCCGTGCCGTGCCGTGGGGGCTGCAGCTCCGTGCAGCAGCGAATCCTCCTGCAGAGAAAGTAAAAATAGCAGCAGGGTGCGGGAGGCAGCGCTCACCCCCCACCTGGCAGCACTGGGAGGAATGGGAGCTTCGGTGCCACTATGGGGACGGGGTGGCCACAGGGACGGGCATTGCGGGATGGGGAGCTGTGGGGATGGGGTGTGGTGGGATCCTATGGGGGAATGGGGTGCTGCAGGGACAGGGGTGGGAGAGGTGCAGTGTTGTGGGGATGGGGATGCATAGGGCTGGAATACGGTGCGGACGCAGCATCCTGGGGACAGGGAATCGTGGGGACAGGGCAGTGTGAGGATGGAGCATCGCGGGGCAGCGCACGTGGGAGGTGCACAGGAGTTTGCCGGGACTCGGTCCGAAAGGTGAGTGCCGGGTGGGAGGGGGCTGGGCAGTGGTGTGGGCGGAGCCACGGATGGGGCGGGGTTTGGGTGGGGGTGTCGGTGGGTGCCTCCGTGCCCCCCGTGCTCCCCACCCCGGGGAACCCTTTTGTCCCATCCATGGTTCTCCTCCCTGCCCGGGCCGTTGGGGGTCCTGCAGAGAGTGAGGTTCTGGGGGGGCACTTTTTTGGGGTCCGCCCCCCTCCTGCGTTTCCCCCCAACCCCCTCACCATCCCCGCAGAGTGCAGCGGGGGCGGCGGGCGGGGGCCGAGCGCTCCCTGGGGTGCAGAGGATGTGCGGGTGTGGGAACACGCGTGGGAGCGCGCGCGTGGGAGCAGTGGGGTGGGGGGGGTCGAGGGGGCCTTAACCCCTTCCGTGCTGGGAGCCGTCCTCCGGGAGCAGCCACGGAGAGAAAGGGGGGTCGGGGTCTGCTGCCCATTCCTTCCCCCTAAATGGTGCTGCACTGGGAGTCGCGCCCCCCCGGCATCTCTCCGTGTGCTGTGGGGAAACTGAGGCACGGAGCAGCACTGGAGGGACGGTGGGGCTGCAACCCGCCTACCTCCTCCCCCCCCATACACCACGGGGGGCTTTGCCCTGGCGGGCTGGGGGCTCTCATCCATTTCCCTTCAAACCCGGGGGGCTCCAGGGAAGGCGCGGGGCGGGATCGCGTCCCCATGTCCCCATGTCCCCATGTCCCCACCAGGACGCGGGGGGGGGGGGGGTGGAGAGGAGGGGCACGGCCCGGTCCCTGCACGTCCGGGGGGTCCCAACGCCGTGTCGCCAGGAGGTGGGCGGGGGTCCCGTTCCCGTGTCCCGGTGCCACCGGCGCTGCTGCGTTCGGCCGGCAGGTGTCAGCCCCGGCACGGCGGGGCCCGGGGGGGGAAGCGAAAGGGCACCGGAGCGGCTCTCCTGGTCCTCCCGGGGCTGCGGGAACCGGGGTCAGCGCCGGGGAGGACGCACCGCATCGAGCACGCGGGGCCGGGCTCTTCCTGCCCTGGGGGCTGCGAGGTTAAATGGGTGGGGACCCCAAAACCCGGCTCCCAGGGGGCGGCAATGAGAGAAAACCGTGGGGCACCCCCGGTCCTGCCTCAGTTTCCCCGCCTGCAGCGCATGTCCTCCAAAAGCCCCGGGTGCCCACTGCCCCATGCCCACCCCACTGCCATCACCACCGCTGTGTCCTGCTGGAACGGGGGGCCCTGCTGGGCTGGGGGCCGTCCGCCCCATTCCCCCCACCCCACAAAGACCCTCCCGGAAAGGATGGGCGACCCACGCCGAGCCCAGCCGCCAAACACGGACCAGTTTGCTGCTTCCATTCCCAGAAGAAAGAATAAAGTTAAAACATCTGTTAATTTATAAACCAATTTAACCATGACTGGTTAATAAATAGCTAACAGCTGCCAGCCCCGCTACCCCGCCGCCCCAGAGAGGGGCACTCTGGGAGCAGCCGGGCGCGCACATCTCGCGAGCTCTCCCCCCCCCAACCACCCCAAACCCCCCCACCATTGTTGTGATTTGTCCCCAGTGCAGAGTGCCCCCGGAGTCCCCATGAGACGAGGGTGGCCTGGATGCATGTGGGGATGCGGGTGACCGCGATGGAGGGGATGGGGATGGGGAGATGTGGTCCCTACTGTGAGGGTGGCACCTCTGCGTCAAGGAGGGGTCTTGGGTGAGGGGTTTCGGGTGCAAATCCAGACAGAGGAATGCATGGGGAAGGGGGAGGTGGCAGCAGGTGGGGGTCCTGGAGACCCCGTGATGGGCAGCCTTGAAGGGGGGTGGTCAGTACAGACTGCAGCCATTGCTCCGGTGTGGGGATGTGGGGGTGTGGGGGTGTGGGAACACGAACCCCTGTGGGTTGGGGGGACATTGTGGTGGTGTGGGAGCTGTTGTGTGCATGTGTGTATGTGAGGTGTGCATGTGTGTGGGCAGGGATGTGCACACGTGTGTGTGTGTGGGCAGGGATGTGCACACGTGTGTGTGTGTGTGCAGGGATGTGCACACATGTGTGCATGTATGCAGGGATGTGCACACGTATGTGTGTGCAGGGATGTGCACACGTGTGTGTGGGCAGGGATGTGCACACATGTGTGTGTGTGTGAGGGATGTGCACACGTATGTGTGGGATGTGCACACGTGTGTGTGTGTGTGCAGGGGTGTGCACGTGTGTGTGGGCAGGGATGTGCACACGTGTGTGCATGTGTGTGCATGGGAGGGGTGTATGTGCATGGGATGTGCACAATTGTACGCACCAGATGTGTACATGGGATGCGTGTGTGTGTGCACAGGATGCACACGTGTGTGTGTGCATGGGATGTGCACATCCATGTGCAGGGTCCTGTGCGTGCCGTGTCCCTGCAGCAGGACGTCACGCTGCACTCTGGGCCCTTCTGGGAGATGCAGGACGGCGCTGGGACGGACGGAGCCCTTCTGGTGCCGAGTGGGTCGGGGCTGGAGAGGGGCTGGGTGGGTGGGGGGTCCCGGTGTGGGGCGATGGGGGTCTCCGTGCTGGGTGTGATCCCCCTCGCATCCGCGTGAGCCCCGACACATGTCGCAATAGTAATGTAATTTGTAAGTTAACAATGGGCAGCTTGAGGTTTATATTTAATTACAACGTTTGCACCAACCTGAACTCACCCTTATTCATCAATAATGCATGGGTTTGTGTTTATCGCTGCTTAATTAATCTGTGCTTACGACAATTAAAGGCTTGCAAAATCCCCAAAGGTGGCGGCAGGGAGCGGCTGCGCGGCAGCAGGGGGAGCACGGGCAGGAACTGTGGGTCGGGAGGGGGGCAGCGGCCGGACCCCCCCCCCACACCTCACAGCGGGGTGGTAGAACGGAGCAGCCCCGCGCCCACCGCCCATCGGCACCGCCCCGCCGCCTGCCTCAGTTTCCCCAACCCCCTTCACACCTCCTCGCCCGCTCTGCCCCCCCGCCCCGCGCCCACCCCCTTAGCAGGACCGGGGGGTGCGGGCAGTCGATGCCAGCCCAGCTCTGGCCCTTTAAGCACGGCGCGGCGCGGCTGTCCCGGATCAGCCGGAGCGCCTATTAAAATTTTATGCGAAGTGTAAATGGGCCAGGTCTCCAGCTTCCCGCTCCCTCCGAATGATTTATTACTCGCAAATACCACAGAACTAATTAGTATAGTAATTAATTAATACGAATTTGCATATTTGCATGTGCAATTAGTGCAGTGGAGTGATTACTCTGAAAATGAGAAGTTGGGCTTGTCAGATGGTAGTGTGAACTGGAGTGGAAAAGCCTCGTGCAAATGAACCCGGGCGGCGGCGGCACGCGGCGGCACACGGCCCCGGCCCCACGCACACCGGGAGGGCGCGCAGCCCCACGTGGCCCCACGGTGGGTCTTCGGTCCCCCGACCCACGGCCCCATCCCGGCCCTGGGCCCCGCCATGGGGACCGCTCCATCCATCGGCCATCTCCATGGCGACTCGTCGTGCCAGGCGCATCGCCATGGCAACGGGCCGGGCCACGCAGCCTCGCCATGGCGACTGTCGTCACCGTGTCGCCATGGAGATTTACACCCCCCAACCTCCCCCCCCCCCCCCCCCCCCCCTCTCCCTTCAACTTCCCCAAATCTGCTCCCTGCCGAACGGCACGGTGTGTTGGGGTTGGGGACCCGATGCTCCTCCATAGGGGGGTCCCCGAGGTGCCCTGGGATGGCGGTCCCCGAAGCAGCAGGATGGCAGCACCTGGAGCACCCAGAAATCGCCCCCAGATTGCCCCAAGGATGAGGAGGAAAGGCTGAACGAAGTGGGGAGACCCCAGATTGCCCTGGGATGAATGAGGAGAGCCAAACCCCACAGTGACAGCATAGGGCTGGATCCCCTCCACAGGCTGTTGGGTCAAGACCCCGGCAGGGCAGAGGCCAGGCACCCCCAGCCCCAAATCTCCGACTGGGCACCATCTCCTTTGTTCCTGATGCCACTCTGCTCCTCCTCATCAGTGTGCCTGTGCCCCCTACCCCACTGCAACCCATTGTCAGGCAGTGCACAGCCGGCGCAGCCACCTCCCCACCATCACTGGGACACTGGAGGGAGGTGAGCACCTCTCTGCTGGCTGGGGGGGCCCTGTGGGGGTGCACAGTTATAGGCAGCATCCGTGCACCACGTGCCCCCCCCCAATCCCTGCAGCAGCCCCGAGCAAACGCCATCTGCCAGCAGTGCATTGTCACCCACACATGGCTGTGCCCGCGCCGGTGGCACTGCTGTGCTCCCACCCCTGCCATTGTGACGTCACAGCCCCGCCATTGTGACGTCACAGCCCCGCCATTGTGACGTCACAGCCCTGCTATTGTGACATCACAGCCCCGCCATTGTGACGTCACAGCCCCGCCATTGTGATGTCACAACACAGTTATTGTGAAGCCATCGCCCTGCCATTGTGACGTCACAGCTCAGCCATCGTGACGTCGTAGCCCAGCCGTCGTGACATCAGAGCACATGGTGGCCTTCACACGGCAGCCTTTTCACCTACCTCGCAGGCAGGAGCTCCGGTGACACAGAAGTACCTCACATCCTGCCTGGTGATGGGTGATGAAGGGCACATGTGACCCAGGACGCTCTTCCTCCCTCCCCCCCAAGACCCCCCCCAGCTCTGCACGGTTGCAGCTCCAGCACTTTCCCACCAAACAATTGGCAGGTCATCATGCGCCCAATGAACACCTCATGCCATCAAACCGAGTCCACAGCTGGTGTGAGTCACAGCAGGCAGGAGGGGACAGCAGAGGGGACAGTGTCCTGTCCAAAGCCCTGTGCTCGGTCACAGCCCCTCTCCATCCTCCTCCTGCAAAAGAAATGGAATTCACACACAGCCCCCAGCTCCTGGCAGAGTCCAGACCCCTCTCCCTTCAGGGCCACCTCTTTCTTCCCCCTGTGCCTCAGTTTCCCTCTGCCACACGCTTCCTCCCCCCGGGGCTCTCAGTCCAATCCAGGTCACCACTGTTCCACCGCAGACAGGCACAGGCACAGCCCCCGTGGCCCCATCCCCAGAGATGCCATTGCCCCGCAGATGGGGACCCGCTCACCACTGCCTCCAACGCGCACGTGGAGGGGTCCCACGAGGCAGAGCTGCTCCGGGGGCCTGAGGCTGATCATCCCCAAAGGCCGCAGGGATGGGGACAGGGATGGGGACGGTGACAGGGCACGCTTGACTCCTGCCGCTCCCTTCCCGTGCTGCCACATCCCCGGCGGTGGCTGCGCCGCGCGCATCCATCTCTCACAGCCTTCACCTCCCAGAAATATTGCAGCACGGAGCCGGCTCCATCTGGCAGCACAGCCCCCCCGTCGCGCCTCGCGGGGAGATGCCGAATCAGCCCCGAGCTGGCCCTGCTGCGCTCAGCCCCACAGCGAGGGGCCAGGACCCCCCGTGTCCCAGCGCGGTGCCCTCGCAGTGGACCATCTTCCCCCGGATGCCCACAGATCCTCTCCTGTCACCGCCGGCCGAGTCACGTCACCCACCTCCGGCCGATGCCACAGCTCCGGGCACTGCCCGCATCCGCTGCCCTCCTGCTGCGGGATGGAGGCTGGAACTGTAAGAAGAAGGGGCTCCGTTGGGCAGCACGGCGCCCGGCTCTGGTGCCTGGAGAGGTCACACAGCCTCACCCGCAGCCCCCATCCCCACAGCGTGTGGGGTCGGAGCCTGTGAACACAGCCCTGCTCCCAGATCTGGATGGGGCCGCTGCGCTCTGCGCCTCCTCCAGTGGAGGGGACGGCATGGGGACGGCACGGAGGTCCCTCACGGGCTGGCTGAAGCTCTCCACCTCCACCGCAGCCCCGGCGCAATTAAGCAGCCAGTTTGGGTTTTCATCTCCCCGCGCCCCTTTCATCTGCTCTCCCCGTTTCATGTCTCCACTTTCTTCTCTCTCCAAGCGGCTGTGCATGCTGATGAGGCTCCGGCCCGCTCCCAGCCCTCACCACGCGCCTGCTGTTAATGAGGTGGCATGGATGCGACGGCTGCGACGTGGGGCTCCTCCTGTCCCTGTCCCCGCGTGGCTGTGCTTCTCACTGACCCTCGAGCAGTTCCTCAGCCTCAGGCAGCCCCAAAGCCCTGCGGGCACCCTGGGCTTGGAGGGCTCAGGGGGCTCGGGGGGCACAGGCAGAGCGAGCTGGAGCTGCAGCTGTGGGAAGCGCTGCGATGTGCTGTGCTCTCACCCTGGCAGGGCGCTACGGGTAGATGTGGCATTGACACCGGCACGGCCGGGCCCTGCCTTCCTCAGCTTCAGCCCAGGTGCCATCTGCTTGGCCGCAGCCGTGAGTGACAGCACGAGATGTCCCCCATACACACTGCTGGTGGAGGTCCCCTGTCACGTGCCAGCCCCATCACCTGCACCGGGGCGGTGGGAGATGTGGCCGCTGGCACAGACCCCACGGATGGGCACGAAGAGTCCTTTGTCTGCACGCAGGCAGCAGCCCCCGCTGTCACCACTGCCACTGTGTCCCTACAGTGTGGCCAGGCCCGCTTGGGGACACGGGGCTGTCATCTGCGTCACTCGAGTCAGGGACAGAGGGGACAGAGCCAAGCAAAGCTGTAGTGGCCAGGAAGCGGTGACAGCACCAGGGCAGAGCGAGGGCAGTGGCTGTGTTTGGCAGCGGGGGGACCCAGGGATGCAGCACACCTGTGGGTGTCCCCATGCTCTGCCTTGGGATGTGTCCCCATTCAACACACGGTACAGGGTGCGTGCTGCAGCCCGCAGGGGCCCACAGTCTGCGGTGACACGTGGTCACCTCCTCCTGCCCTCAACAAGGCGCTGCCACACAGGGCCAGAGCACATGCATGGGGCCGATTGCAGGGCCAGGGGCCGGGGATCAGTGGCTTCCAGGGACACCAAGATGTGCCAGCAGTGCCAGTGCGCTGCACAGGGGCACGGGGCTGGAGAGGGCCAGCAGCACATGGCAGACAAAGGCCTCGTGGGTGGCACTGCAGCACAGCACGGCCTCAGCCATTGGCACTGGGGGACCCGTGGCCTCAGGGTTCACTGCGTGCCCTGCTGCATCAGAGAGATGGCTCGCACACGTGCACACATGCAGATCTGCATGCATGTACACACACATGCCTGTGCGCGCACACATGTAGGAGAGTGCTGAAGACTGGATGCGTTCATGCAGGGCTGTGCAGCCGGGTTTGCAGAGAAAGGATGGCAGAGCTGTGCAACCCGGGAGGTGCCGGAGGGGTCCGGGGTGGACAGCGATGCCACCACACGTGGGGACCCACAGCCCACAGCCCTCCTTGTGCCGTCTGCACCCTCTGCCCACACCAGCACGGCCAAAACGGGCACCGACCACACCGCCACCACCCACGGGCCGTGCCCACCCGCAGCCCCCAGCCCACACCGGGCCCCGTTCTGCAGCAGCGGGTGCGGACGCGGCCGGGCGAGCCATGCGCTGTGTGCAGCGATCCGCCGATGCCAGCTCGCAGTGAGGGTCCCTGTGGCATCCCCCCCTCAGCCAGCACCTCCAGCTGCCCCCGGCACACACAGGCCGCCCCGTGAGCCCGCTTCCAGCGCCCTGCCTGCGCTCCATTGTTCAGCCCCAGCCCTGCTATCGCCTGCATCTCGCCCAGGTCCCATTTTGCGGCGTGTAGGCAGATCTGTAGATTTGGAAGGTTTTTTTTTTTTCCTTTTTTTTTTTCTTTCTTTTTTTTTTTTTTTTTTTTTTTTTTTGAGTACAGAGTGACAGATGGCGAGTCCTCCTTCCCCAGAGAGACAAATCTCCCTGAATGCAAGCGCATGTCAATCATTAGCTCTCATGTGATAGCTCTCGCGCATGACGTGCCAACCATATGGCACTGGCAGCAGAGCTGGTACCCCCTTTGCTGGGTAGAGATGCCACTCTCGCCTCCTTTTGGATAGAGGACTGCAGGAGGCTGGAGCACCTCAAGGAGCCACGTCCCGCTCCCAGAAGATGCTGGGAACAATGAAATAAGAATTCCTCCAGTCAGCGCCGAAGGTGAGTTATGTAAGAAGTGGAGGGCTGGGAGGGCAGCGAGGAAACTTGAATGGAGAAAAGGCAACTTCCATGTTGGTTTGGTTTCTCCGCCACGTCTCGCCCTTTTTTCCCCTTCTTTCGTTCTCCCCCATCCTTCTCTTCTCCTCATCCCCGCCGGCCCCGCAGGTGGCATTTTCCCCCCGACCCCTCCCGGGGGGTTCGGGGCATTTTCCCCCCGCCTTCCCCCCCCCCCGCGGTGGCCGCGCCCGGGGCTCCCGGTGAGGTGCGGTCCCGCCGGGACGGAGCGGGCAGCGGCGGCCGCACCGCATCAACGAAATCGCCTCGGAACCGCCGCGCCGCCGCCCCCTGGGGCCCCCGCCCGGCTGAGCCGCCCCCCCGCTCCCCCGCGGCGCCCCCGTTCCCCGCCCCGGGCGGCGCCCCCCGCCCCGGCCCCGCCGTACCTCTCAGCCCCGGGGAGCGACCCCGCCGGGACCACCGCCCGTCCCCCCAGACCACCCCACCCCGAGGGGGGGCCCTGCCCCGCTCGCCCCCGCCGCCCCTCGCCGCGTCGCCGTTCGCTGCCGCCGCATTTTGCGGGCCGCGCTCCGCGGGAGCCCCGGGCGGTGGGGTGCGGAGGAAGGGCCCGGGGCGGGTGGAGGGGAGGGGGCACGGGAGAGGGGAGGGGGCCGAGGTGCCGGGGGGGGGGGGGGCACGGCCGCGGCTCTGCGCTCCGGCCCCGGGACGGCGGCCGTGGTGGAACCGTGGCCGGAGCCGCTCCGCTCCGCGTCCGAAAAGTTGGAGGCGTCCAAGCGGGGCCGCGACCCGCGGGGCGAGGGGGGGCGCGGGGCGGGGGCGCAGCGGTGGGAACCGGGGCCCGGCCCGGGCAGCGGGAGCGGCGGCGGCGGCGGGGAGGGGAGAGAGCACGGAGGGGGGGGCGGCGGCGGGCGGAGAGGCGGGGGGGGACCCGGTGCGCGGCGCCCCGCCCCGAGCGTCGCCCCGGTGCCCCCGGTGCCGGCGAACCCGGGCGGGGGGCGGCGGAGGGCGGCCCCGCGGCGCATTCGTTTTCGCCGCATCGGGGCCGCTCCCGGCGGCGGGGAACGGCGGCTCCGCGCGGTGCGGTGCGGTGCGGGGCTCCGCGGTAACGCTGCGCTCTTTGCCCCCCCGCTGCAGCCATCATGTTGACGCGACTTTTCAGCGAGCCCAGCCTGATCCCCGAAGTTCAGAAATTCTCCAGCTGGGCCGAGGAGTGCGAGGAGGATGCCCGCAGCGACAAGGAGGAGCGGAAGGGTAAGGGCTGCGCCCTCCCCGAGGAGCCGCCCGAGGGCTCGCTGGGGGAGAGCAAGGAGGAAGGGGAGCTAGGCGGGGACGAGGAGGAGGAGGAGGAGGAGGAGGAAGGCCTGGAGGAGGCGGAGGGCGAGCGGCCCAAGAAGCGCGGCCCCAAGAAGCGCAAGATGACCAAGGCGCGCCTGGAGCGCTCCAAGCTGCGGCGGCAGAAGGCGAACGCCCGCGAGCGGAACCGCATGCACGACCTGAACGCGGCCCTGGACAACCTGCGCAAGGTCGTGCCCTGCTACTCCAAGACCCAAAAGCTCTCCAAGATCGAAACGCTGCGCCTGGCCAAGAACTACATCTGGGCTCTCTCCGAGATCCTGCGCTCGGGCAAACGGCCCGACCTGGTCTCCTACGTGCAGACTCTGTGCAAGGGGCTCTCGCAGCCCACCACCAACCTGGTGGCCGGCTGCCTGCAGCTCAACTCCCGCAACTTCCTGACGGAGCAGGGCCAGGAGGGCGGCCGCTACCACGGCCCCAACGCGTCGTTCGCCGTGCACCCCTACCCCTACCCCTGCTCGCGGCTGGCCGCCGCTCAGTGCCCCCCGCCCGCCGGGCCGGGCTCGCACGGGCTGAGGACACACAGCTACTGCGCGTCCGCTTACGAGAGCCTCTACGGCAACGCGTCCCCCGATTACAACAGCTCGGAGTACGACGGCGGGCTCAGCCCCCCGCTGTGCATTAACGGCAACTTCTCCCTCAAGCAAGACTCTTCCCCCGACCACGAGAAAAGCTACCACTACTCTATGCACTACTCGGCGCTGCCCGGCTCCCGCCCCGCCGGCCACAATCTGGTCTTCGGCTCGGCGGGGGTGCGCGGGGGGGTGCACTCCGAGAACCTCTTCCCCTACGATATGCACCTCCCGCACGAGCGGGGCCCCATGTACGAGGAGCTCAACGCCTTCTTCCACAACTGACCCCCCGGGGCTCCGCCGCGGGCTTTGGTGCAATAGCGGGACCGGCCCGGCAGCGGGTCCTGAGCCCCGTGGGGACAAAGTGCTTTTTTTTGGACCATTTCTCCCTTTTTCGGACGATTATTCTCCCCCTCCCCCCCTCCCCTTTTTTTTTTTTCGGATCGTTTTTTCCTTTTTATTTTTTTCTTTTTGTTTTTGAACCATTTTCCTTCTTTTTTCTTTTTTTTCTTTTTCTTTTTTAAATTTTAGACCGATTTTCCTTTATTTATTTATTTTTAATTATTATCATTTACCCCCTTCCTGCCTCCCTCCCCGGGGGCAGCGACAAGGAGCTCACGCAGCCCGGCCCGGGGCTCTGGCTCAAAACCGCGTCGTTTCCTATTTATTTCGTTTCTTCTTTCTCCCACCCCATCACCACCACCGCACCCCCCTCCTCCTTCTCCACCCCGCACCGTTTTGGGCCGTTTCCCCCCCTCCGCCGCCGTGAGCCCCCCCGAGCGTTGGACACCCCGTGGGAGCGAGAGGAGAGCGCGCTGCGGCGCGGAGCGAAACTTTCCGAAGCAATAAAGAGGCGAAACGGAGATTCCAATATTTCTATCTATGCAAGCAGGCCCGGCCCGGCGGACGCTCACAGATGCACTTTGCTTTGGGGGGGTCCGGCCCGGCCCCGCTCCCGCCCCCCCCCCCCCGGTGCCCGGAGTTCCTCTCGCAGCGTGTGTGTGTGTGTCAGGACGTTTTTTACCTGTTTTAAAAAAAAAAAAGGAAAAAGAAAAAAAAAAAAAAGGAAAAAAAAATATCATGAAACGGAAAACAAAAACAAAAAAGACAAACAAAAAAAAAGGAAAAAAAAAGAAAAAAGAAAAGGAAAAAAAAAAAAGAAACGAACACACAGAAAAAGAAAAAAAAAAAAAAGGAAAAAGAGATAAAAATAATGCAAAGCCGGCCCGGTTTTCTCGAGCTGGCGGAGCCGAGGCACGGCGCAGGGCAGCCCGCAGCGATGCAAGCGGGAGCGGCGGGGATGGGGGGGATGCGGAGAGGCTGACGGCCCCCGGCCCGGAGCTGTGCCCGGCTGGATGGACCCCTTCGGTCGGGAGATGCCGTCAAAGCGGAGAGATGAGGCTGTTTGTGAAGCTGCCCGCACCACCGTAGAGAAACCAGCATTTTTAGAGAGCAGGGAAGGAGGAGAATTTCTGAGAAATGTTAAAAAAAAAAAAAAAAAGGAAAAAAAAGTTTTGCAAAAAAAAAAAAACAGCAAAAAAAATTAAGGAAAAAAAAAGAAAAAGAAAAAAAAACACAAAGAAACAAACTAAAAAAAAAAAACAAAAACAGTTGTAGCAAAGGGGACCCGCCTGTCCGACACCAGAAGTGCTTTCGTGTTTCTGTTCCGTTTCATTTCGATTAATAAATATCTATGGCCAACGATATGCAAGAGCCCCCCCGCGCCCGCCCCCCGCCGCACCGCGGACACCGTTCGGGGCGCGGGGCCGGGGGTCCCGGCACCACCTCTGCATGCACCGCCCCCGGCGCCCCCCGCCCGGACAGCTCGGCCCTGTAATTACCGAGCGTCCTTCGACGGCGATTAATAAATATTCAATGTTGACTCCGCCGCCTTCGCCGCTTTCCTTCCGACCGGGGGCAGCGGCACGATCCCCCCCCCGCCCCGCGCCCCGCGTTCCCCGTCCGGCTCCGCTCCGGTTCCGCCGCTCGTTCCGCCGTTTCAGCCGTGCCCGGCGCCCGAGTGCGCGGCCCGCGGTGGGGCGGCGCTGATATAACGCGGCTCTGCCCCACGGGTGTCCCCCCCGGGACCGGGAGGCGGTGTCCCCCACACCCCTCCACCCCCCCGTACCAATAAGGGCACCGGGAACCGGAGCTCGGTGCCGGCTCGGGCGTGGCACCGCTCCGCTCCCCGGGGACGGCGGCTCCGGGACCGGCCTCGCTCCGCCGAATCGGGGCTGGCACCGCTCCGCGGGACCGGAGATGGCCGAACCGGAGGGTCGTTGGCGGCCCGGGTGCCCGCAGGTGGGCGCGGATCCCGGTGCCGCCGTCTGTCGGTTCGGTTCGCGGCGCCCGGTGCGCGGAGCCACGTGTCCGGCGCGGAGCTGTCCGCCGCGGTGGTGCTGAACGGGCTCCGTGCCCGTCCGCCTCCCGCTGCCAACCGCCGCCGGTCCATTTCCCGACCCCGACTCCGGGACTCAGCCGCCCCCCTCCCCCCGCGCGCCACGGGCTCCGAGCAGGGCCGTGGAGTGGGCTCTCGGTGCCGGGCCCACGAAGCCGCCGTGCGGGAGTGGATCCCCCGGGTTCTTCCGCGGAAAACACGCATGTTGGCGGCGTGGGCCGTGTGCCCGCACCCCTCGGGATTCGGGGAAAACTACCAAGTTCGGGACCGCGGTTCGCTGGCAGCAGCCCGACGGGAAGCGGGTCCGCTCCTGCCCCAAAGAATTGGACCCGGCCCCACCGAGCAGCTCCGGCCCCGTTCCCCCAGACGGACGAAGCCTCTTCCGACGGCTCCCGCCCGTCTTCGGGAAGGGAACGTTTTCCCCGGGGGAAAAGACCCGGGGCGCGCCCGGCTGTGGTGCCGGGGCCGGGAGGCTCTGTGCGGTGCGGTCGGGCCGGGCTTGAACGGTTCCGTTTGGGCGCTGCCGTTTATATTTTAATTCCCGGGAATTCTGTTTGCCAGCGCCCAGCGACACGCGGAGATGCGGGATTTCTCCCGGCTGCTCGGGCGCGGAGCGGCCCCGCAATGCGGCCCCGCACGGAGCGCGGTGCGGAGCCCACTGCCAGCTCCCCGTGCTCGGCTCCGGTGTAAATCTCGCTCCAGCGCACGGGCGAGATGTGAGGTTTCGTTGCACGGCTCTGGTGCAAAGCTCCGGTGCCCAGCCCTGTGCCCGTCTCCACCGGAGCGAGCCGGTAGCAGCCCCGGTTCCGTGTGACCACGGGACTAAAGCCGCTCCGAGGGTCGGTGCGGGGGTTACCGGTAACCGGTACCGCACAGGACAGGGAGAGCACAACGAGCGTGTTTCTATCGTGCTCAGCTCGGGTTCCTCCGGGCAGGACCAGGACAGGGGTGATTCCCTCACCCGCCCCCGGGTCTCGCTCCGACTCGTCCCGGTGCCCCCCGCCCGCCCGGCCCGACCCTTCGGAGCGCAGCGGGGGCGCGAGGGCAGCGCCAGCTCCGATCGCCGCTGCCACCGGCGAGTGCCAGCCGAGGGGGGGGGAAGGAGGAGTCATTGCTTCAGTTTAAATTTCATGGCATCTGTTCATTATTATACAGTGCGGATTTTTATATGGACAGCTAAATTAAAGACAGATTTCTGCCAAAATTGCAGATACCATAAAAAACGGATGCTGCCGGCTCTGGGAGCCCGCCGAGCTGCGGAGCCGGGACCGCCGCCGCCATCGGGTCCGCCCCGATGGCCCGAACCGTTCCAAGGTCCCCGAGGGGTCGAGGGGGTCTGCGGCGGCCCCGTCTGCGCTGGGCGGCCCCGGGTTCGCCGGTGTCCCCCGAGCGGCCGTCGGGGCGGGTCGGGCTGGCAGCGAGCCCCGGTGCACCGGGGGCTGCCGAGCCGCCCCCTCCCCCAGCGCGGCCTGCCAGGATTCATCGGCGAGGAGTTAAAACAAGGACATCTGTGCCTGGAATCGCTGCGAAGCTCCAAACCTGCCAATGCCTGCTGGCACGGCCCGCCGAGCAAATGCCTGGTACTCCGGAATGCTGCACAGCCTGGCAGCCCCGCCGGAAAAACCCGGCACGGCTCTGTCCCGCTCGTGTCCCCTCCGTCCCCCCGACGGCCTCCCCGCACCCCCGTGTGTCCCCTCCCCATATCCCCAGAGAGGACTCCGCGTCCCTGTGGGAATGGGTGCATGGACGTGTGATGGAGCGGAGGGAAGTGTGGACCGGCAGAGTTGGGGCAGCAGCCGGGGGTCTGCAAAAGGGACCCCTCCTACCCGGTGCTCCCAGGCTTCGGGGGCAGGAAGTAGGCTCAGCCCCATAGGAGCTCAGATCCAGCAGGAGCGGGGCCAGCGCTGGCTGGGAGCAGTGAGAGCAGGTGGTGCCCACCTGAGCACTCTGCATGGCCGTGGGGAGCCTTCCCTTCCCTTCCCTTCCCTTCCTTTCCCTTCCCTTCCTTCCCTTCCTCTTCCCTTCCCTTCCCTTCCCTTCCCTTCCTTCCCTTCCCTTCCCTTCCCTTCCCTTCCCTTCCCTTCCCTTCCCTTCCCTTCCCTTCCCTTCCCTTCCCTTCCCTTCCCTTCCCTTCCCTTCCCTTCCCTTCCCTTCCCTTCCCTTCCCTTCCCTTCCCTTCCCTTCCCTTCCCTTCCCTTCCCTTCCCTTCCCTTCCCTTCCCTTCCCTTCCCTTCCCTTCCCTTCCCTTCCCTTCCCTTCCCCTTCCCTTCCCTTCCCTTCCCTTCCCTTCCCTTTCCCTCCTCCCTTCCCCTCCCCTCCCCTCCCTCCCCTCCCCTCCCCTCCCTCCCCTCACCTCCCCTCACCTCCCCTCACCTCCCCTCCCCTCCCCATCCCCATCCCCTCCCCTCCCATCCCCATCCCCATCCCCATCCCCATCCCCATCCCCATCCCCATCCCCATCCCCATCCCCATCCCCATCCCCATCCCCATCCCCATCTCCACAGCACCTCGAGGTGCCCCAGCTCTGGGTACCACCCCATCCCCATCCCCACTGCAGCACCCCAGCCCAGGCCCCCACCCCGGCTCCCTCCCCTCACCCCCTTCTCCATGGCAGGCGGTGGCACATTTCATATGGGAAATGTCCATTTTGTTGCTACTTAAAAGCTGATTTACGGCGGCTGCATCGCAGCCCTGCCTTGGCCTGCGTTCATCCCATACTCTGCCCATTTCTCTTGGCAGCTCGGTGCAGCCGGGCTCACTGGAGGTCTGCAGCGGGTGGCAGCGCCCGGCCGCTCTCCTCCTGCGTGTTCCTCGTGCTCACAGCTGGATCCCCTCTGCCTCGATGGGTTCCTGTCAGTCAGGAGACACAACTCCGCTCCATCCCTCTGCGCACCCAGAGCGCCCCAAGGCTCCCAAGGCACCGAGCTGGGGATGTGGGGCAGCCCTGCAAAGCCCTGACCTGCTCTGTCTTGGATGGGGCTGCGTGTCCATCCGTGCTGCAGGACAGACGGCTGCCATAGAGTGGGACAGACAGATGTCACACCTCGGACAGATGCTGATGGCCAAGGTCCCGCTGTCCCCATGAGCAGCCCGCCTGGCCCGGCCTTCCTGTGCATTCCTAATTAAATTTTGTCCAACTATAAACCCTTTTTTTTTTTTTTTTTTTGTTAAATGTAATTGAAAAACACACCTTTGGAATCATCAAATTAACCCAGCATCCTCTTTATTAGAGTAATTAAAGCCTTTCTCAAGTTAGCGCCGGGCGGATCGGCTGGATTGTGCCGTAATCCCGGCAAAGCAAACAACTTCAGAGCAAAACTAATTACATTTAGAACAGCTGTGATAATAATCCTAATTCAACCCCATTTGGTGCCTAAAATCCGGAGATCCAGCAGCAGTGCAGGAGGAGGGGCTCTGACCTTGTGTCCCCCCAACGAGGGGCTGCACGGGGCCGGGACCCCCGGGCGCTCCATGGGTCATCACCTCCTGCAGAGCTGAGGATCGGCTGCAAATGGGGCACCTTTCAGGCGAGCTCTGTGCCACCCACATCACCGGGAGTTTTGGGGACGAAACCCCCTCCCCATCTTACTGTGGGCGACCCAATCTCTGAGCTTCCCCCACTGCCGTGCCCTCATCCCGAAGCCCCTCACCCGTCACCCCGCCCCACCTCACAGCCCTCAGCCTGGCACTACGGTGGGCGGTGGGGACGGCAGCCCTGATGGTGGCACCGTGCCCGGCCCCCCCGGCCTCCCCAGGGATGTGGGATCGTGCGGCCGCAGCTGGCGCGTGCAGCCATAATGGCCACGGCTGGGCTGGCACGGCGGCCCCGCGCCTGCGGGCACACGGGCAGGAGCAGCTTGTGCGCGGTTTGTCCTTGACGAGTCCCCGCACAAAGCCCCGGCGCTGAGACCTGCCCGCTCATCACACGTGTGGCACCGAAACCTCCTCAGGATGGAGCTCACCCCGACCCCGCGGCCGTGGGGGAAACCCCTCCGTGGGCATCGCCGCCGGCATGGGCGCAGCCCAACCCACGGTGGGACCCTCTGTGGGCATCGGGGTTGGCACTGGAGGTGGGGTCTATGAGTGTCACCTCTCGGCGGAGGGTCGCGGCCGTGTCCCCACTGCGTGGCTCCGGGCGGAGCGAGGGCGGCTGCGGGGACCTGGGGGAGCATTTGCTACAAATGTCTATCGGAGCTTTTTATTAAAGTTGCCAAAAATTTGTGTTAGCTAATGGATTCTTAATTCTGTCTAAAATGAGAGAAGGAAAATTATGCTATTCATCTTGTATTGGTTTGAAATCACATCTGACAACTAATCGATCATACTGTGGGACATTAACTCCTTTGGATCGGGGCCCAAGCCGGCTCTCGCAGGCTCCCTCACTCGGCGCTGGATTAATTTAACTACTTTACTGCTGGTATTTTGGCACGTGGCTCCGAGGGCTGATTCCTCTCCGGTTGGTGCCGCTGAATTATTTGCCTTTCTGCGGGTGCAGCTGGCACGGCGCGCTGCAGCATCCCCCCCCTCAGCCCCCCCTCTGCCGCCCTTCACCCGACCTTCACCCCACAGCCGGGCCCCCCTCTGCCCCCCCCGGCGCCTCACAGGGCTGCCCTCCAGGCGTGAGCATCTGGGGATGCCCGGGGGGCAAAGCGAAGGTTGTGGGGACCCGGCGGCTGTGGCCGTGCCTCAGTTTCCCCATTGCTCTGCGGGGATGAGCTCAGGCGCTGCCTGCTGCTGGTCAGGGGATGAGGGGATGCTCGGGGTCTCCGGATCCACCCCGCCGAGCGCAGAGCAGCTCGGAGCAGAGCCGGGTTGATGCGGTGATTCCCCCCTTCCCCCCCCCGCAGCTCCGGGTTACCCCGCGGGGTGGGTGTGGCAGGGTGGGGCCGGCTGTGATTGGCCAGCAGGGCGGGTCCCAGCAGGGGATTGGATGCAGGCACAAGGTGTGGACGGGGATTGGACAAGAGCTGCCCCACCCCTGGGCCGGGAGGGTCCCGGTGGGTGCGCTGTGATGGGAGCGGCTGCTGGGGGCTCTGCTGTCCCTGTCCTGTCCTGTCCCCAGGGCCCACGTCACCCTCACAGACCCGGTGCTCAGAGCTGGGGACAAAGGGACGGGGCTCCTGCATCACAGCAAGCTCTGCTGGCTCATGCCTGCAGGACACACTGAGCCACAGAGCATCCATCTGTCCCATCTGTCTGTCTATCCCCATCCACTCACCCTCCCATCCATCTCCCTGTATCCACCTTCCTGCGTGCCTGTCTGTCCATCCATCCATCCATCCATCCATCCTTACTTCCATCCATCCTTCCTTCCTTCCTTCCTTCCTTCCTTCCTTCCTTCCTTCCTTCCTTCCTTCCTTCCTTCCTTCCATCCATCCATCCATCCATCCATCCATCCATCCTTCCATCCATCCATCCCTCCATCTATCTCTCCATCCATCCATCCTTCCTTTTCTTCATCCATCTGTCCATCCATCCATCCATCCATCCATCCATCCATCCATCCATCCACCCATCCATCCATCCATCTCTCCATCTGTCCATCCATCCATCCTTCCTTTTCTCCATCCATCCATCCATCCATCCATCCATCCATCTCTCCATCTCTCCATCTCTCCATCCATCCATCCATCCATCCATCCATCCACCCATCCATCCATCCAGCCATCCAGCCATCCATCCATCCATCCATCCATCCATCCATCTCTCCCTCCCTCCCCCCATCCATCCATCTGCCCACCCCTCACCCCTCTGCCCCTCCCCACACTCCGTGCCCCCATGGGCTGTGTCACCCTTCTCCATGCTCTCTCCCCATGGCAGTGAGATGCTGTGCTCCCACAGCGCACACACATCCCACAGCCACACATGTGCACACTTCCTGCAGCGTGCACAGCCTCAGCGCTTTGCACATACGTGGTGTGTGAGCACAGCGCATGTGTTGTGCACAGCACGTGTAACATGGACACGTGTGTATGTGCTTGGCATGTGCATGTGAACGGCACGTATGTGTGTGTAAATCTGTGTGCACGTTCACGTGTGCATGTGTGCAATTTGTGTGTGTGCACAGCATACATGTGCAGCACGGTGTGCACCCCCACCGGTGGGCGTGGCCAACACGAATGGGGCGTGGCAACCGAGATGGGCGTGACCATCTGAGAAGGGCGTGGCCAATCAGGGCGTGGTGAGAGAGGAGGGGGCGTGGCCAAAAGGGGCGCGGTAAAAGTGGGCGGAGCCGGGAAACGTCCGCCCCTCCAGGCACCGCCCACGGGGCCACCCCTACTGCATCTCACCCCATATCCCACCCCATATCCCACCCCGTGCCCCCCAGCAGCCGCAGAGCCCCCCCGGGTGGGCGCTTTGCTGTGTGCATGCGCCTTCTTTTTTTTTTTTTTTTTTTTTTTTTTGGATAGCAGTAGAATGCGGTATGCAAATGAGATGGTTATTACCGCAATGTTCGTCAAGCTGAGCTGAGAAGACATTAATAGCCTGATGAATATGCATGCGAATTTGTTAATTAAGTTAATTATTCTGCTGAAAATGCATTCGTCTTCCAAGGACATTTTCCCAATGATTTTTACATGCTCCAGTCATTAGTCATGCTGTATTTTATCGGGGAAATGAGTTTGCTTAAGTTGTAAAAAAAAAAAAAAGAAGAAGAAGAAAAAGGAGAAAAGAGAGAAAGAGAAAGGAACACAGAGAGGGGAACAAAGGGGGGGGAGGTGGGGCTGCAGGTGGGTGCCCCCCACCCCCCGGCGCTCTGATGGCAAACTTTTTTTTTCTCTCTCTCTTTTTTTTTTTTTCTTCCGGTGCCAAATTTCCAACACATTAATTAATTGTTGTAGCCAATTAACTGTAGTTGTGCAAATGAGTTTAGCACTAATTACCATGCAGTGCCGGTAATCACATAAAAAACTTGCTGAGAGATGGAAGGAGCGGATGGGGGGGGGTTGGGGGGCAGTGGGGTGGGGGTCACCTGTCCCCATTGCTGCCCCATTTGGGCTCAGTGCTGCGGAGCACCCCTGGGCCCCACGGTGTCCCCCTGCTGTCCCCTGCGTGGGTATGGGGTTGGGTGGGATGGGACTGAGCTGCCCTCTGTGTGTGGAGGGACTGAAGCATCGCCACGAGCTGTGCTGTGTGCGCCATGCCGTGCTGAGCCATGCTGGGCTGTGTTGAGATGCGTGTTGTGTGTGCTGAGCAGTGTGCCATGCCATGCCGTGCCGTGCCATGCCATGCTAAGCCATGCTGAGCCATGCTGAGCTGCATGCCATGCCGTGCTGAGCCGTGTGCTGTGTGTGCTGTGCTGTGCTGGGCCTGCAGTGTGATTCCATGCCATGCCGTGCCACGCTGCTCTGTGCCGTGCCATGCCATGCTGTGCCATGCCATGCTGTGCCATGCCATGCCATGCTGTGCCATGCCATGCTGTACTGCTCTCTGCCACGCTGTGCTGCGTTGTGCCGTGCTGTGCCACCCCACGCTGTGCCACGCTGTGCTGGGCCGTGCTGTGCAGCCCTGCCAAACCCCGGCAGAACAAAGGAGGGGGACATGTGGCACCACGGGCAGAGCCCCGCAGCCACCATCACCTGCAGACCCCCAGCCGTGCCCCCTCTGCCCACCCCGTGCTCCCCAGCACCCCGTTCCAACACTGCCGGTGCACCAGGCCCACGCTGAACCTCTGCACTGCTCCTTTGGCTGCTGCCAATGATGATGGCAGCCGGGCCGCCCCCCCACCACAGCCAGGCAGCACAGCTCGGCTGGCACCCGGCCCGGACGGCGGATTATCTGTGCCATGGATACGGGCTCCTCGGGGACAGCGTGCTGCCCGACTGGGGCTGCGGGTGGCACAGCATGGCACGGCACAGCACGGCGCAGCACAGCGCAGGGTGGCACAGAACGGCTCAGCATCTCATGGCACCGCACGGCACAGCGTGGCACAGCCCCATCTGGTGCACGGTGTCACATCACGAGTGCTGTCTCTCCATCTCCCCCCACCCCTGACCCATCCCTGTCCCCATCCCGTGGCACCGTCCCCACCCGGAAGGCAGAGAGTTAACGAGAGGGGACTGCGTGCTATAAATTTTGCATCCGAGTGTGGGGAGCTGGGGCGCGGGGGGGGGCTGGGAAGGAGCCAGTGGGCTGTCTCTAGGTAACAATAAACACCACGAGCACGGAGCAGCTGTTACACTTACTCTCTCTGCATCACAATGCCGAAATAACGCTAATAAACCTACCATGCGCGCGCATCCACACAGCCCGGGCCTGAGGGGAACGGGAGATGGGGTGTGTGCAGATGGACGGATGGACGGAGAGGTGGGAGGTGGATGCACGGATGGATGGAGGGATGGATGGGCAGCAGGCAGGGCTGAGTCTCCCAAAGCCTCCCCATGTGGACTGGAAGTGGCTGCAGCCATGGGAAGATGCCCCAGTGCCAGTGCTGCCTGCGGCCATGGGGACTCTGCAGCCATGGGGACACTATGGCCATGGGGACACTGCAGCCATAGGGACATTATGGCCATAGGGACATTGCAGCCATGGGGACGCTATGACCATGGGGACATTGTAGCCATAGGGACACTATGGCCATGGGGACACTGCAACCATAGGGACACTGCGGCCATGGGGACACTGCGGCCATAGGGACACTGCAACCATAGGGACACTGCGGCCATGGGGACACTGCGGCCATAGGGACACTGCAACCATAGGGACACTGCGGCCATGGGGACACTGCGGCCATAGGGACACTGCAACCATAGGGACACTGCGGCCATGGGGACACTGCAACCATAGGGACACTGCAACCATAGGGACACTGCGGCCATAGGGACACTGCAACCATAGGGACACTGCGGCCATAGGGACACTGCAGCCATAGGGACACTGCAGCCATAGGGACACTGTGGCCATAGGGACATTGCAACCATAGGGACACTGCGGCCATGGGGACACTATGGCCATAGGGACACTGCAGCCATAGGGACACTGCAGCCATAGGGACACAATGGCCATGGGGACACTGCAGATGGCCACCAGGCACTGCTGTCCCCAGCAGCAGGCCGCAGGTGCTGGGATGCTGCAACAAAGGCCCCGGTGCAGCCCCAGGGCCAGCAGGGCGCACGCTCCACGTCACACCTCTGCTCCACGCAGGGTCCCGTGGCTGAGCCCCCCCCCGACACACAGCAGGGCGGCGGTGGCAGCGCTGCAGTTTGCATTCCAGCGCAGGAGGCAGCTGTGCCGCAACCCCGGCGCGGCCCCCCCAGCGGCACTAAATATTAATGCCTGCCCTACATTGCGCGGCGGCACCTGCCGCGGGCGACCGTCAGCCCCCAGCCCCCCCCCGGCCCTCACCGGCCGGGCAGCTGCCCCGGCCCCCCCAGGGGCTGTGCCAGAAGGTGCGGGGGGGCTGCGGTGGTGCCAGCTGTGCCCCTCACCCGGGCGGGTAGGAACAAAGCGAGGGCGGGGGGCAGGTGGGGGCAGCGGGGCACGGAGAGCAGCCAGGAGTCCTCCCAACCCCCTCCACCCCACCGAGGCCTGGGGGTCACAGGAGGCTTTGCCCCCCCTCCCTCCCTTATGCCACAGCTGAGGCCGTGCAGCTCATTGCATTGGTGCCAGGCAGCAGTGGGATGGGGGCCACGCTCCCCCCTGCCCTGGGCAGCAGCCAAAAGTCCGGAGCCGAAAAGTAGCGGTGATTGATGGCAGCGTTTGCCGGGTAAGCGCACCCCGCGGTCCAATCCTCCCACCTTCCCCAATTCCTCCCCTGTCCCTATTCAGAGATCATGTTGTCTCATGTTGGTCCCAGAGGCACCATTAATTAAAAATACATCCAATTAAATGGCAGGTGAAAGCGTGCGGGCGCGGGTCCTCCCCCTCGGCTCAGCTGTGCGGCTTTGCGGGGGGGGCGGTAAGGGGGGGGGGAGCGGGGCAGGGTGCTGCGCCCGGCGCCTGCGTGGCCCCAACGTCCCCAAAGCCACCGGCTGTGCCCTATTTGGGAGGTGGGGATGAGGTGAGGGCAGGGAGAGGAACAGCCCCAGCGCCATGGGGGGGCATGGGGACACGGGGATACGGGAAGAGAGGGGTACCGGGATGTGGGGATACTGGGACATGGGGTAGGGGGACGTGGGGACGCAGAGCACAGGGGTGTGAGGATGCGGGATGGAAGGACACGGGGATGCGGGGTGCAGAACGCGAGGATGGAGGGATGCAGAACACAGGGATGCGGGATGCAGAGCCCCAGCTGCGCGCTGCAGCCTTCATCACACCGCAGCCCCCCCGGCTCAGCCCCACCGCCGCCCCCGAGGTTTCCCCTCTCTCCTTCCACCCCCCCCGGGGGGGCAGCGCGGGGTCGGGCCCAGCACGGCGGTGGCGGTGGCCGTGGTGACAGCGACATCTGGTGACAACCACGCGGGACACGCACACCCGTGGCGCACGCAGACACGGAGCGAACGCGTGGCTTCGTGCGGGCTCACACGCGTACACGAGTGTGCACATGGACACGCAGCCACGCAGGATGCACAGCCATGCAGGATGCGCACACGCACAAACACACGCGCACACACACACACGCACACATACACATGCACAAGCACGCACACACACATACACACGCGCACACACGTGCACACACACACGTACACACACACATGTACACACACACAAGTACACACGCATACACACACACGCACGTTCACATATGTACACACTCATGCACACGCACACATACACACACACGCACACGCATGTTCATACACGTACACACGCACACGCACGCACTCATGCACATACACACGTTCACACATGTACACACACACACACGCACACATATGCACACACATGTACACACACGCACACACACGCACACACACTCACACACACTCACACACGCACACACACACACTCACACACACACATGCACACACATGTACACACACACACACATGCACACACACACACACACATGCACACACACACACGCACACTCACACACACGCACACACACACACGTGTGCACAGCCCTGGCCGTGCCACGGCCCCAGCGCTGGAGATTTACAGCCCCGAGCCATTTGGCACAGCAGCTGCTGCGAGAGAAGTTGGATGCAAAAAATAAATTAAATGGAAGGAAACACTCTGGTCACCTTGGGCCGGGCCGGGTGCGTGCAGGAGCTGGGATTTAACGCTGGGCTTTGGGCTGCAGCACGGGGCACTCCGTTTCCTCGGGGGAAGCGGGCACTCCGTGGTGGTCATTGCGGCTCTTTGGCTGTGGGGCTGTGAGGGCATCCTTACGCTGCCCCGGGTGACGCCCCGGGCAGGGGATGGATGAGGGTGGAAGGACGGACACCCCGTCTGCCCTGCTTGTGAACGGAGGGGATGGCGGCAGGGCACCCCGTCCCGGCGGGCTGTTGGCACGCTCGCTGCCTCCCCCCCAGGCGGAGCACGGCGCTGCCAGGCCTCCCCCGCCCCCCCGCCATCTGCACACCGATGTATTTTAAGACGTGTCAGCGGCAGAGATGCTAAACCGGGTGAGAAGGAGCGGGGCTGGAGGAGGAGATGGGCGCGAGGGGGGGGGGGGGGGGAGGCACGGCCACGGCACACGGAGCCGTGGGGCGCAGGGACCCCTCAAGGCCGGGGGGCTCCAAGTCCCGGACCCCCCCTGCCGCAACCCCGCAGGGTCAGCGCGGCCCTGGGTCTCCACCCCTCCACCCTCGCACTGAACCCCCAGCGAGGCCGCAGCTTCCCAAAAACCACCGCTGAGCACAGGGGGCACCCAGCCCCCCCCAGGGGCGGCCATCAGCCAGGAGGGGCAGCAGCCACCCGAGAAAGGGCAATGCACCCATCTCCATATGGCCGCCCCAAAGGGGAGGAGGAGGCAGAACCCCACAGCCCTGGGGGGGCTCAGCGCACACACAGAGCACTGCCAGGGCTGGGGGCACGAGGAGGGGTCCAGCTCAGCCCCATAGCAGGCACTGCTGGGGGGAGAAGGGCCTTCGATGGGGGAGAAACGCGGTCAGCCAGGAGCGCAGCAACTCAATGCGACGATGGAGCGACAGGCCGTACAGCAACAGAAAAGGTTTAATTTTTTCCAATCTCCACTTTCCATTTTTATAAACCGAAAAAGGAAAAAAAAAAAATTTTTTTTTCTTTGTTTTTTTTTGTTTTTAATATATTACAAAATATCTGTACAGAGACAAAGGTACAACCCAAAAAAAAAAAAGGAAAAAAAAAAAAAAAAAAAGGCGCTCGGTCTCGAAATGAAGGTGGGGCGGTGCGGTGCCCCCCACGCTGTGCCCCAATCCCCCCCAGCCCTGCAGCACCGCTTACAGCCATGAAAGCACGTCCTCCTTCCTCCCCCCCTCAGAAAATCCTTTTGTCTTCTTTGTACAGAGCCCCTTTAAAAAAAAAAAATACCAACAAAAGCAATGAAAAAGGAGGAGGTGGTGGGGGGCAGCCCCCCCTCGCTCTGGGGTGATAGCGGGGACCCTTCTGTGCTCAGCCCTGCTGCCTGAGCTCCCTGCGCCCTCACAAGGGCTGATGGTGGTGGTGGTGGGGGGGGTCGTCTATGGGGAGAAGCCCCCCCAGGTGCTCTGCCCCAGCCCCACAGCAGGACCAGGGGTGGTGATGAGTAGGGGGCAGCTGGCACAGAAGCGGAGGCTTTCCATCCCTTGTTCAGGGCCAGGAGCCCCCTGTCCCCCTCCCCACCAGGTCACCACCACTCCATTTTAAGGTCAAAGCCCCAAATTTGGCCCTCAGCCCCCCAGGGTTGCAGTGCTGCTGCTTTGAGCTCAGTCCTCAGTGCGGCTTTTCTGCAGAGCTGCCCATTGGGAACGGCGAGCACTGGCCGCCCCCCAGGAGGGTTGAGCAGTGCGTGGGCTGGGCTCAGGGAGAAAAGGCAAAACGCCACCAGCAGCTCCAGCAGCGGCGTGGTGGAAATTAAAAATATATATATAAATTAAAAAAAAAAAAACTCTGGAGAGGAGACTGCTTTATTTAGTGCACTCTGCATCACAGAACCCCCTCCTCCTGCACGTCAGGCATCGACCGGCCATGAAAGCAAAGGAAAACCAATGAGAAGAACCCAAATCTCCCAAACCTGCGCCTGGCAGCAGCGCCCAGGTCCTGCAGCCCCACGGACTCCCATCTGTTCAGCACTTCAGAACACTGTCATCTCAAATTAAATGAACAACTCTATGTTTTCCATAGGAAAGGCCTGCTCGGGGAGGAGGAGGAGGACAAAATAAAGCTCATAAATATGTACCTTTGTTTTATTCGTCTCTTTTGTTTACGTCTCATTGAAATGGACAACAACGCAGCGTTCTGCGAAAGGAGAAAATCTGGGGTCAGTGCTTCCTCCACCACCAGGCAACCAGAGGAGCTCACAGGTCCTGGGATGTCCTGATAGGAAACCTCCAGGAGCCGCCCCGGAATCCCCACCAGAATCGCTCTATTTTTCACCTTTCTTTAATTATTATTTTTTTTTTTTTTTCCTTTTAAACTTCAATTCTTCCAATATTTCAGAATTCCAAAGAATACCTGTTTGTAAGGGAGGCGTTCTCTTCGGCTCTTGAACGTAAAAACCAAAACAAGAGGGGGAGGGGGTGAATAACAAACCAACCGATACCAAAGAACAGTTCCTACTGCAACTCCGTGGCAGCAGAGAAACCCAAAGAGACCCTTCACAACGCCGCCGTCCTACAGCTGCTGAGCAGAGCCCTGGGGGTCACACAGCTCCAAGCACCACGGCCCCGCTGTGCAGCCCAAGCTGTGGGTCCCTGCAACAACAGCTTCGTTTTTATTCTTTATTCTATTTCTTTTTTCTTTTCTTTTTTTTTTTTTTTTTAAAGGGGATTTAAAAAAAAAGAAAAAAAAAAAAGAAAAACCAACCAACCAACAACATTTTGCTTTGGGATCAGGCCGTCCCTCGGCCCTACCTGAACCCTGCCCCGCTCCTCCCTGCACGACGCACCGCTGCCCTCCTTGCTTTCATTTCCTCCTTCCCCCCCGGCGGGTTTGTTCCATTCAGCCCATTTTACACAGCTCCCCCACCATCTGCTGGCTCAGGGCACGAAGCTCAGCGCCGTTTTATTGTCGCTAACCAAGCACAGAGGTCTGGCCGGAGCGCTGCACAGAGGCATCGGGCGCCGGGCGAGCGAGGGATGCAACAGAGAGCTTTGCAGCAGCTGAGCGCGGCCGAAAGCCGGCCAACATCACGTCGCTACGGTCAGAAGCGAGGGAGGGAGGTGATGGCAGAGGACGAGCATCAGTAAGGAACCCCCCGGCCCCGGCCCCCGCGTGAGGGCACCCGGCCCGGCCCGCGGAACGCCTTTCCGTAGGGCGCAGCCTGGGCCGGGGCCCCCCAGCCGTGCCCGGTTCCTGCCCCACTGGACCCGGCCGTCCCCACACCCAGCTCGTTGTAGGTTTGGATTTTGGCCTCCGGGTGTACCAGCGTGTTGTTGCTCCCCTCGGTTTTGCTGAAGGATTGCCCGACCGAATGCAGCGCCACGGGGACTCTGGTGAAGCGGAGGTCCTGGTCCCCTGGGAACTGGACAGAGCCCATGCCCTGGTAGTTGCTCGTCTCCCCGAGGTGGCTCACGGAGCCCAAAAAGGTCCTGCTTTTCCCCAGAGTCTGGGCAGAGGGTTCCAACAGCGTCTGGCCAGAGTTCAGCTCCTCGGCCCCGAATCCCCCATCAGAGCCCTCGGTGCTGTAAGTCCTGGACGAGTGGGACCTGCTGTAGTCAGCGGAGCGGGCGGCCTGGTGCTCGGCGTGGCTCAGAGGCTCCTCTTGCTGGGAAAAGAGCTGCAGCAGAGCAGCTGTCACGGCCGGGTTCAGCTCCGGGGCTGCACTGGAGAGGTCTGCTTCGGAGAGAGGCGGCGGCGGCGGCGGTCCGGGGGGCTCGGGGGGCCTCTTCTCTGGTGGGAGAACGCGAGGAGGACATGCTGTGGAAGGGTTACTCCTTTTAAACAACATCTTAACAACCACGCGAGCAGATATCAATACATTTCTACCAAGTAAAACGAAAAGCAAACAGCCCTGCCGAGACCATCCGCTCTCCAGGAAGCACTGGAAAAAGAGGCGGAGAATTCTGCAAGCTGCCATTCGGTGTGAGATCACCGCTCACGTTCATTAACGTTCTCCCCGCGCTCACCCCGGTCCCCCACACTCCCAAGCGCTCAGCAACAGCTGTCCTAACACATGGGCATCCGCAGAGGGAATTCCTGCTCCTGGATCAAAGGCTAACGGGGAGGCAGCCAGATGCAGAGCTGCACGGAGCAGCGTTCCTGGAAAGCAGAGGGACCCCGGTGCTGCGCTGCCTGGCACCGACTGCGTGCCACCGCGTGCCCTGCGGAGGGTGCGAGGCAAGAAGCCCCGACCCCCAGTGCCAGCTGCTGTCTGCAACCCTGCTCAGCTCCCAGCCACGATGCGGCCCCTCCGTGCTCGTGGGGACTTTGCTGCTTTCACCACCTTGTTAAGTACAGTCCAAAAATCTCAACCCACAGCTCTCTGCAGCGTACCGACTGCCCTGCAGTACCACAGCGTACCTGTGGCTCAGCCCCCCCCCCCGCTTCACCCTCCCCAAAGCAGACCTGAAGCAACAAGATCTCCTATTTCTAGAGGATCCCTCCTGTCAGAACGAGAGCACTCCTCGCAGGGCATCCCCACCGGCTCACAAAGCAGTTTGGTTACGGTGCAAAAAGCCGAGAGCAGAGCTGGGGCGTTCCTCTGCTCGGGCAGCGCCACGGCCAGGGGTGACACCGCGCACAGGAGGTGACACCTCGTGCACCAACCGTGCTCACAAAACCAGCCCTGACCCACAGAGCAACACCACTGCACTGGTTTGGTCTCACCCACCAACAAAAGCATCGGCCACGGGGCAATGAAGCAATTACTGGCGATGACGTGAGAGGCCACCAACACCCTGTTCGAATCAGATCCTCAAATCATGTGCAAAAGTGGTTATTAAAAAGGTCAAACTTTATTGTGAAAACCAGTAGTCTTCCAGGACCACCCCTCCACCCGTATCCATCAGTCCACTTTAAAACTAGATTGTATTTAAATCCAGAAAACAATCTTCAGGTAATTTTAAAGCTAAGCTGATCTGGGGACAGCGCAGCATTTAAAATAAACAGAGAACAATGTTATTTCATTGAATCTGCTCTACAATAACCTAATTATATTCCAGTACTAGGGCAAAAAAAAAAAAAAAAAAAGAAGAAAAAAAGGAAAAAAAAGCACAATCACAACTGGCTTGTGGTGGGCGGGTGTGTTGAAGGCACGAGAACACAGCACGTTCAGCTACATTGCAGAGGAGTTGTGTATCGGGCCAAAAGAGGCTCCCTGGAGAGTCTGAGACATACTCAGGAGGCGCTTCTACAATTTGGTGAGGTCGTCACAGGATGTTGCTAATAATTCAAAAAATCAACAAGAAAAAAAAAAAAAAAAAGACATGGAGACATTTACACTCACCTCTGGAAATGGAATCCACGAGCTCGCTGCTCTCCTTTTGGGCAGGTCTTTAAGCATGCCTCTAACTTGCTTGACAACAACCTGCTGCCTCAGCTTCCAAAGCTGCACAGCTCCAGCACTCACACATCACAACCCTACGCACACTGAACCTGGGTAGCTGTGCACCCATCCCTCCCTCACAGGGCTCTCCAGTATTTCGTTTCTCATGTTCTTTACCGCTTTTCTTTTTTTCCTTGATTGAGCAGGAAGGTAACGGTGGGGAAAAAAAATATTTGGGGCGAGTGAGACAGGGAAATCTGCATAACTGCACCGTGCAAGAAGCCTACCTGGGTGTGTAAGCCCTGACCACATTCTAACACCCAGCACTTTCCTCCTCCCATCCTCACCCCACGCCCCGCTTCACCAGCCTCCCCCTGCCACAGCTCTCAGATGTCTCAGCTCCTCCAGGTCACAGCTGAACCACAGGCACTCGTATGGCAGCTTGACTTTTTCAACCAGGTGAATGGCATTGGAGATGCACAAGCAGTGCTCACGGTTATTTACCTGTGCTTTCCTCCTGATGCATTGTAGGGGTTTTTCTCAGCCCCCGCTGCTCGCTGCTCTTCTCCCCATTGCTTTCCTCCAGGGTTAGGACAGGCTCCTGGCTCTTCATCAGCTGACTGAGCAGAACGGCCAGCACGTTCTGCATGTCTCCCTGAGCACCAGCTGCTTCTGGAGTCACCTGCTCCTCCGGTGGCTGGGCCTCCGTGGGTGGCTCTTCTATGGCTTCCTCTGCTGCTGCTGCTGCTGCCTGAGACTCCTGCTGCTGAGTTGTGGCTTCTGTCAGAGCGTTGATGGACTGGTTGAGAGCCTCCAGCTGTTGCTGCATCTCTGGGTTAGAGTGTACATTTAACAGCTGGGCCATCTGTGGGACGCTCAGATCAGTCTGGCTCTGCAGCAAGTTCAGTAAAACAGCTAGTTCACTCTGATTCAGCTGCTGGGTGATTTCTCCAAGGCCTGCTGGAAACACAAGAAACATCACAGAAAGGTCAGAGAATGCTGCATCTGACCAGTTTGTAATCATGACACCACACACACCAGCAAACCCCTCTCCTCCGCGGGCCTGGGGAAGGCATGCAGGCTGCAGAAGGATTCCAAGACAGTTTGCTCAGCTTTCCACCATCAGCTTGCCCCCTCCAGCCTGCAATCAGATCTGAACAGCACTGCAGCAGCACCCCGTGGTACTGCTCACACACTGCACTCACCCAAGGCTGCAGTTCAGTAATGCTCTGCTAGCAGCAGAGGGAAGCTTTGTCACTGCCCCCCCTGATCTGCCACCAGCAGAACCACACACAGCTGCTTGTTCAGAGCAGAACCAAACCTTCCCCTAACCGAGGGCATCCCAAGGATCACAATGCTGAGCAGCTACACCAGTCAAGGCAGCAGGCTCAGGGACGTGAGTGAAAGCCTTTAGCTCATCTCACAGTAATCAAAGCAGCACCCCTTCCTGCACTAGAAACCATGTTCCCAGGATAGAGCCCGTTTGGGATGGAAGAAGGGTGTGTTCCACCAGTGCAGCAAAAAAAATAAAAATAAAAATAAAATAGGTCATGCAGAAGGCATCTCCTGTCTGAAAGCTGGCCTGGGACCAGAAGGCTCTGTCCTGACCTTCACACAGCCAGGTCAGCCTAAAACACAATCTTTATATGGTGACACCTCCCCCTCTGCATCATGCTGGACAGGTGACAAGGATGACCCTTTATACTGACCCTGCAAGTCAGACTCCTTAGCAAGCAAGGTGCACAAGTTTGGTTTTAGAAGCTTCAAATTAAGCCCCCTCTTACTGGGAGAGAACTAATAGTGTTCCTCTGACTGCCTGTTAATCCAGCCAGAGCCTTTTGTCCATCTGCCATGTTTCACTGAACACATGGATTGCACATTCCCTGGAGCAAGAACTGTCTTCTTTGCTACTCGTCTGTAGAACATTCGACACAAAGGAATCTTCAGCCCTATCTGGTATTGTGCAAGGCTTCAGGAGAACAATCAGCACAGTCTGGGGAGCTTTGGATATCTCCACATTCCCAAGAATCAAAATACCTCCCCTCCAACTATTTTTGGGACATCAGAATGTTGAATGTGGTTTTGGCAGCAGTGCACAAGCAAGTCCTTATGATCAACTGATCTCCTCAGTAAGGAACAGTGTGCAATAACGTCCATTTTTGCCCATCAGTCACTAGTCTTTTTTCCCCTCATCTTTATATATTTGAGCAACAGGATCAAATTTCAGCTCATTTGCACGTTGTTTAGATGGCTGTTCCCACCAGCCTGTTATCTATTACCTCACTGGTCAGAGAATCAGGGATTCCTTGAATTATTCTCTAAGAAAGCAAGCATGTGAACCAATAACAACTCCTGAAGACCAGACAGAGTGCTCCGCAGCCAACAAAAAAAGTCAGAACAGAAAGATTCTGCCCTTCCTGTAGAAGTCAAATAATCAGATTGCCTTGAAAGAGACACGCGAGCACCCCACACCCACTGCAAACTGGAGACAGCATGAAGGTAACACCAAGAGGAGCCTTTTGCAGGCCAGACAAGGCACTGACCTACTGCATCTCCAGCACCAGCCTCTGTTTTGAGCTGGGCAGGCTGTGGGTGCACAGGACTGCTGTTGTTTTTGACAGTATCTGTGCTTGTAACAGAGGTAGTTTCTTTCCGAGAAACTTTTGATAACGGTGGCTCTTCCACTGCAATCCCACTCTGCCGCTGCCGTCGTCGTTTCTTGCTCCACAGCTCGTGGCAGTCCTGCCAGTGGGGAAGGCTGAAAGAGAACAAGACTTAACAGGTAAAAAAAAAACGCAGCACCAAAAACAGATTTGAAGACAACTGAAAATTATCAGTGCTGTATGAGAAGTGCGGTTGTTCCTCTAAATGCAGCCACATTACTAAGCCCAGAAGGGGAGAATGCTAGAATGCAATGAAAGGCAGCCCAACTGCATGTGAATCACGTAATCTGCACTGGAGTCTCACTCCTGAATGGACTGGGTTTGCTGCCATACACCTCCTCCCATCCCCAAGCAAACGTACATTCAGCTTTGAGAGTATGGTGGCTTGAGGGAAGCAGCTGCCTTTAATAACCCTGAAGGAAATGGGAATCTCAAAAACTGCTATCCTTGCATGCAAATAAGCTAGAGCAGAGTTTTATAGCCTGACAGAGGTGGGAGAAAAGAGCTGCCAGTAGTGGCTCTTGAGCAGCACTGCACTCTTCCAGCCAATTAACAAGCAATATCATCAACAAGGCTGGCCCATCCTCCATGGCACAGAAGACAGGGATTTGCTGCATGCTATTCCCATATCTTCCAACAGTTTTGGAGCACCTTACAAGCATTGAGCTGAGCTTTATAAAACCAGGGCAAAATGAAAGAAATCCAAAAATCATAACTTAATTCCAACCAAGAAGCCAAGACCAAGCCAGTGGCTCCTTCCTGAAGTTCATTAGCAGTGCCCACCACGGTGAATGATGCCAGCTGGAACTTACTCTGGAGGTGCCATTTTGCTGAGGTCAACATCCTTGAGGAAGTCACTCTGCAGGGCCTGCTCTGCTGTGCAGCGCTTGCCAGGGTCCAACGTCAGCATGTGGTCCAGCAGGTCGAGAGCAGATGAAGGAATGCTGTGTAGAGAGTGGAAAATAGGGCTGAGCTAAGGGGTTGTTCTGAACAGAGCAGTAACAGGCTTTCAGAGAGCCACCCGGTGCTCAAGGGCAATAAACTTGGACTGCACAAATATCCAAGTGATGCACAGCCCAAAGACATCATCAGAACAACAGACATGCAATATTTTTAGTCCAATTTTTCCTCGTTTACAAAGAGCAACTTTGCTACGAATCCCACAAGATAATCACACAATTACGCTCTCCCCCCAGAGAGCACATCTCTGAAGTGAGACAGCCTCAGCACCATGAGAATGCCAGGCTGTCAAGTGTGCTCTCCAGGTGCAGACTGACAAGGCCAGACCCTCACAAGGAGCGTCCCATGTGTGCAGAGGCAGGGAATCCCTCCAGAAGGCACCTCAGGCAGATGAGACAGTTAATGCACAGCGAGTCCACTCCTGCCTTCCACAGATGGAAAAACCCCTCATGGTGAGGGCTGCCTGAGGGCAGAAGGTAAGGATGGGAAGCACTGCTTCATTCTGCCAGGCAGACTAGAGCCAAAGGACGGATCTGTGACACAGTGCAGCAGAAGGCCATAACCCCACACAGCTGCTCGTCCTCTCTACTATGGAAACTCACAAGGAGAACTCCTCACGCAGGCGCCTTCGGTATTGCTTCTTGGGTTTCATAGTGTTGAAGTAGGGCAACTTGATGACATCGGGCCACACTGCTGGACAGGGGCTCCCACAGAGCCGGCTGAGAACCAGAAAAGCAGAGTATGATCAGCAGGTGAAACAGTGAGAAGAGTCACTGGCTGAAGTGAGGACACTGCCTTTCTAAGCAACCTGGAGTACCAATAGCCTAGGTCTGGGCGTGCTTATAATAAGTATTAAATAAACCACGAGTTAAAAAGGAAAAGTGCTCACTTAAGCTTATCAGCTATCCATCAAACTGAATTTTCAGTGAGATATGATTTAGGGTCATGATTTCTGCATTCAGCTAGCTACAGATTTTGCTGCAGGTGCATGCTTTAGCAGGCACACACTTGGGTGGCGCAGACACCTAGATGCCCAACTGTTTACACGTGCAGTTACAACCATTTACTGGTCCTATTTTGCAGGCAGATTAGAGAAAGAGGGCTTTTATAATACAGCAACTATGTGCATGAGCAGTTACTGCAGTACCTCTTTCTCATAGGCATGCATGTGCAATGCTTTACCTGATTAATTCAAGCTGAGCCAGTTCCAGATTGGCTTGAAAAATAGGCTTCTTTGTAAACAGTTCCCCGAGGATACAGCTGGAAAGAGGAAAAGCAAGAGGTCACGACAGAAAACCCTTGGGATGATCGTTTGAACACTGCAGCATTTCTGTTCGGAAGCAGATCTGCCCAAGGAGAGTTATTTGCATCAGGGCTTGTAGTTGAGAACTGACAAACTAACCTATGTGTACAGTCACCAGTTCCACGCAGCTGGGAAATAACACTAGTCTGGTTAATGTGTCACAGGCTTCACACTTTAACTCTTTGCAGGGAAAGTAGGATGTGTTAATACCACGATAAGAAAAACAGGCAGGCGTCTCATTTTCTTCCCACTTATCTTTCCAACTTTACTGTCAAAATTTGGGGGATATTTGCTGGCCCAAATATCCTCAGCTGTCAGCAGTACGCTGCTGGTCACTGCCAAACACAGCATACAGCCCTGCACACACATTTGTGCAGCTGTAAGGGAAAGAGAACGAGACAGGGGACAGCTCTGACTCAGCCAGTCCTTAACATCTACCCTCAGGCCTTCTGGCAGGAATGACAAGCAGTGCCAAAGATAGCTGCAGACTGATACAGACACCTGTCTGCAGGAGCTGGGCTAACCCCACTCATTTGGCACAGGACACCGAACAGCAACTGGACTTCACAGCCAAAATTTCCAGCAGTAATTGGGAGGGCCTGACTTTCACTTCTTTGTTGTTTGTGTACTAAGCCCCAGTAGAGGTTTGTCACCCTTCCTGATCTCAATGGCACATTAGCAGCAAATGTCAGCTGGTTCTGTTTTTAAAAAGAGGAAGAACAGACACTTTTATCTTCCCTTTTATATTGACCTCTATGACAACACAAAAAATACTTATTGCAGGACCTCTCACTAGTAGCTTTAGCTAGGTGACAGTCACTGCTGGCTTATAGTATGGGAACACCCTTCAAATGTTTAGTTGGAACAGATACAGCTTCAGAGATTAGCACAAGTCAAAAGCTGCCTCCCCTTGCAACCACTGTGTGCACGAGGTTCCCAGCCCTGCCATGACAGAAGATGGAAGCCAGGCACTTACCCACAGCTCCACACATCTATGGCTGGCGTGTAACGCTCCTCACCTAGCAGCAATTCTGGAGGTCGATACCACAATGTAATGACTTTATTTGTGTATGGACGGCTGGAAGGGAACATCCAAATGTAAACTGGCATCAAGAGCCACGAAACCCAATTACACAAGAAGTAATCATTAATTCCTCCACTCCCCATGCCTCACCTCTCCTCCGAGCTGTAGAGTCGGGCAAGTCCAAAATCTGCAAGTTTGATTTGCCCACTGAAAGACAAAAACAATCTCTGGTTTGAACTGCAGCTGTGCTCACATTCTGCAGGCAGTAAAAGGTAAGGAAATCCCTCAGAACAACAGAAAGGCCCGAATGAGCAGCAGTGACTTCTGGCTGCATCGGATCCTATGTAGTGCTTCAAGGAAATGAAATGTGATGCTTCAGTCTCATCTCTATCACAGTCCTCCCAACAGACCAGTGTCCCAGGGAAATTTTTTCAGAAGGATAACCAGACACGTGGATGCAATCATATGCAGTATTATTCTCACAAGCTTTTCTTCCGGTTATCGAGATAGCATCTTGATAATTAACAGAAATTAATCATTGTAAAGCACTCTGTGATGAGCCACGTTACTGCCAAACACTGCTATCTAAACAAGAGAGAACTCGTGGAGATCTGCTGCTTTCGACTTTAACCCTCAATGGTTTCCAATAAACAGGATTTTTGCCAAAATGCCATGGAGACGAAGGACACAAAGAGACCCATTTAATTTAAGCTAACACAAAAGCTATCAGACAGACTGCAACCACCAGCAAGTTCCACAGAAGGCAGTTAGGGCTGCTCACCCTTTGTGTCAAGAGCTGTGCTCCCAGCCAACGGCAGCACCCAGGAAACCTACCCCTTAATCATCTGTCACACTGCTGGTGGAAATGCACAGGATTGTGTATCTGTGGTGTGCAGACAGCTCTCATTACTGAGCATAACTCCAGGTGAGGACAACAAGTGGGTACTTTCATCTGAACCCAGGGGCAGCTCAGGGGAAAGAGCCAGGAGAGAACTCCATCCCTGCCAGGTTACCTGTTGTTCAATAAGATGTTGGAGCACTTAATATCCCGATGAAGGAAATTCTTTTTGTGACAGTAATCCAGACCTTCCATTAACTGTTTCATGAAAGACTTGATATGGTCCTCTGAGAAATGTACCAAGCCAGATTCTAGCAGCCCCATTAGGTCGTGGTCCATGTACTCAAATACAAGGTAAAAGGCACCTGGAATAATACAGAAAGAAATAATTAAGATGAGAAAGGAGAGATCAAGGAAAAGAGGAATGAAAGCACATTCAGTTCGTTGAAACATTTTTGTGTGTGCTGTTCAGTGTGCTCTGCTTATGTATTTCGTTTCTTAATGCACATACACAGGGTTTACAATGCATCCTACACGCTTTTTACTGCAACTGCTTTTCTGACTCTACAGGAAGAAATGCAGTGTGCTCTTTTAAACCTGCTTCTACCTCTGCATGGTGAAAATTCACATTAACCAGAATCTATCCCTTGCTGGGAGATCAAATCCAGAGGCCAAACGTGCTGGAACCACACATCAAGAAGGAACACAACAACAAATCCACACACGCAGAAAGATTTTTAGTTTTACACTCACAAACAAATGAAATTGCATCACCTTTTTGGCTAATTGAAACCACACCCTGCAGCAAATACCTTTGTCCTTTTTGAAATCCAGTGCATCTTGTTTGTCCGTGACGATTTCCTTCATGTTCACAACACTACGATGGATCAGCTGCCGAAGGATTTTGATCTCGCGGATGGCTGTGATGGGGAAGCCCTCCTTCTCATTGTCCAGTCGCACCTTCTTGAGAGCTACCAATTCACCTGCCAGGACAAACCAGCGTCAGAGCATCTGCATACATCACTGCCAACAGCTCTGAGGATTCCCAGCAGGAAGTAACTGTGGACACAGTCAACATCCACTAAGAAACAAAAGAGCTGCTTCAGTTACCACTCAGTTATTTTGTGTTAACACCACTCTGACTGAAGTCACCACGCCAGCAACTCGAGACAGGTGACACCGGAGCTCCTCCTGGTTTGCTTCAGTGGAAAATCGGACGGGTGAACTGAAATTACCCCACGCAGCTCCAGCCCTTTTTACAAGCTCTGCTACAGTAAAACTCAACAAGAACACATTTAAACAGCAGGGCCTCAGTTGGCACCTGTGGCTGCAGCCAAGCTGTGCACGTTGGGTACACAGCTTCACAAACACAGAGGGCAGCTGGATGCTCAGTTAGCAGCGTGTCAGAGCCTCTATTCTTTTACCCCTCTTCCACACACACTACATAAGTGTCCATTTCGGTGCTGGAGCCACTTCAAATTCTACAAGTATTCATCAGTCCCTGGCACCATCACTAACACCCACGGTAACGAGGCCTTGGAAAAGTGGGGTCAACCTGTAGCCACGTGGCACCTTTACCTGTGTCCTTGTCCTTGGCTTTGTACACCTGCCCATACGTCCCTTCTCCAATAATCCCGATGATATCAAACTTGTCCACACAACGCTTCCCCCAGTCGCTTTCTGTCTGCCTCCTTTCCCCATACCGAGGACAACAGATTCTGAAAGAAGCAAGAGGGGACTGTTAGACACCCATCTGACAGGCTGTTACACACCCATGTGCTCCACCTCACCCACAACCCCTCATAATCCTCCATCCGATGGTTTTTAGGAAGCATCCTAAAAAACAAACGCAGAATTTGCCCTCGCACCCACGCAGGTAACTGCACAGATTTCTACAAAGACCTCATTATGCACTTTCATTCTATTATTCTGAGTAAGAATATTCTGGGTTCTTCTATTGTGAATAACCTGCTCCTAGAAGCACCAAGAGCTTTATGCAGGGATACTCATCAGGAAGTTTCTCTGGTGTAAAGGCTACAGTTAGATCAGAAGATTGAGACAGCTTCCAGGGTAGATGTGGCTGAGTATCAGAACATGGCACACTCCACCCATCTCTAGCATTGGAAGGATGAGAGGGAGGGACAGCAGACTGTTACAGCTTCAGTACACAGCCTGAACTGCCACCTCCATTTGGTGCATGAGAGACACCAGCCCTTCTTACCTGATACTGATAGGTGTGCTGCTCATTCTAAAATAGATGGCAAGCAGCCTTCAGCTGCAAGTGGTCCCAATACAAAACCACCCACAAGAAATAAGATCACGTTCAAAAACTGTAACACGAACTTCATTTTTCCACGTTGCATTTCTCTCAATGGAGACAGCACCCCCCAGTCTGAGGACAGAAGAACTGCAATAAAATGGAACTGAGCCTGGCTGAAGATTTATAAGCACACATGAAGTGTTCTTTCCATCCAACAAACAGTGGGGAGAGCTGGCAAAGCAGCTGCCAGATTCAATTTCAGAAGTGACTGTGCTTTCAAGAGCACCATCTCCACACAGGGATGGACTGCACAGGACACGCAGTCAGCTCTTCCGGAGTCACAGCGTGGACCACAGCTCTACCTTAAAGCTTTAGAAACCTCGACTGACAGCAGTGTGAAGAAACAGAAAACCCAACAACTTGGAAAAGCTGAAGAAAGAAAGTCAGCCTTACTTTGGTCTCTTTTTGAAGGGTTGCTGAGGTGGTGTGGCTGCCTTTGGTTCCGGGGAGTCAGGAGGAGATGGATCCCCTCCAGGGAGCTCTGGAGGGAGCGGGAGGTCCGTGAGTAAATGCCGTGGTCTCTGCTCTCTATCTTTCTTCACAGGTTTTGGAGGAAGAATCTCTTTTGGACTAAACTCCGAAAAGTCGATACAATACAGAAATCAGACATCAGAGGTAACAAGCAAACAAAATCCTACGGTAGGACAAAAGCTCTCTATTTGAGAGCATAATCTTAGGAAAATTAGCATAGCAAAGTGTAAAATTAGAAAACGGTCTTGCATTTTACAATAAGCAGTCAGGAAAGTGTTACATTTGAATGCACCGTCTTCAAACAAAACACACTGCTCTCTGCAACCAGCACTTGCTCAAGCTGCACAAACAACCACAACTAAACCTCTCTGAAAGTCACTTAACTTCTTAGCAAGGACTGAAACAGAGCTCTAACGCGTGCACATCACTGAGAGATCAGATTTTTGTTTTAAATTAAATTATGGATGGCAGAGAAGCTTGGTTTAGACTGGCAGGAGTCTCAACAGCAGAGTCTAATTTCTCTCTCATGTTTGCTTGCAACAGGAAGAACTCCTAGGTCTGAGCAGTCAGGAATTCTCCTATATGTAAATCCCAGCAGTACAAACAATCGCAGGGCTTGTTTTCTGGGCAGCCAGCAGGAGGTTTGCTGTGTGTCAGCAGCAGCATCTAACGCTCATCAGCACTGAGATCTCCACATAAATAAGATCTGGAAGCAGGTCGTTCTTCTGATTTTCCTAGCAGACACTGCCAAATTTACCTAAAAATCTCTTGTGACATACAGTTAAGATGCAAGCAAGACAAAGCAAGATACAGTCCAGGCACTGAGCTCTGATATCTGAGAAAGAACGGGGAGTAATCTTATCCTGCTGCTGCAGAAGTCACCGCTCAGTGCAGAGCAAAACGAGGCACACTCACTCACTCCTCTGCAGGAAAACCTTCACTGTGAATGCTGCTATGGGCAGCGCGTGCCCTGGAAGCAGCAGGAGAGCTGCACGCCCTGACCCTCGGTCCCCACGGCCTGGGAGCCTCAGTGTGTGGGATGGCATTGCCAGGGCACCGCGCCGAAGCACAGCAAACCTGAGAAACTCCTTCAGAGAAGCCCTGGGAAGTCAGAACCTGTGTTCAAACAGAGCTTTCGTCACTGACTTCATAGGCATATTTGAAACACCAACGTGATGCCCAGCTCTTAACAGACCGTCAGCTCACAGTAAGAAACAAGCAGCTACCTGGCCTCATGTTTGACCCACTTTCACTTGGGACACCATTTGCTTCTGATACTATAGAAATACCTTATAACATGCTACACTTGAGCCCTTTGACCCCGACAAAAAAAAAAAAAGCTTCAGCCTTTTTCCAATGCACATCAAATACAAATTTATTGAGAGGACTTCCCTGGGAAGGGCACAGATGTGCTGGTGGGGCTGTGGCACTGACACTCACACTGCCTGGGGTTCCCTTCTCCCCCTCTGACCAACACCCAGCACATCCTCGTGGACACACTGCTCTCTTTCAGCACTTTCCAGCCACTTCACTCTCTTCTATTAGCTGGTCACTACAGCTTTAATTACTGTCAGAACATTTGGACTTCTCACCAGGATTTCTTCAAAGTGAGGAAGCCAAACAGGCACTTCAGAGCTGCCCAAGCATAAGGATGATAAACATGAATGGCAGCAGCCTGGCGCAGACACACAGACACTATCCCCTGTCTCCCATGCTCCAGAACACTAAGAACACACTCAGGCTGTATTTTCAACTTCACAGAGCACTGTGAAGGCAGCCAGGTGTTCCTAAAAAACCTATGCAAATGGTTTTTTCAGTGCAACATCAAACAAGCACGTATGACATTGATACCACTTGGCTCTAAATGGCTGCTTCCTCCTGCTGCCACGCTCCCTGCAAGTGGGAGCAACCCATGGCACACCTCAGCTGATCTGCACAGGCAGATCGTTCCTGGGAGCCTGGCAAGCATCAGGAAAGGGTTGAAGGTTCTCTAAGTGAAGGCGTGCTTGTAGTTCAGAGCCTGTTCCCAATCCTACACTTGGCGTGGCCTAGTGTTCGCCCAGGCTGAGCGTGTAAAAACAGCCTATTCGTAAGAAGATCTGTTCATAAGGACAAAGTCAGTGATTAAGAGTGAGTTCTGTAACTGCCAGTGCCACACACAGCTACCACTCAGCAGAGAATGTGGGAATTCACAGAATCACAGAATTGCAGGGGTTGGAAGGGACCTCTAGAGATCATCAAGACCAGCCCCCCTGCCAAAGCAGGTTCCCTACACCAGGTAATTCCCATCCTTTCACGGGGAAAAGCTCACTGCATCCACTCACTGTGTTTAGCAGCCAGTGGTACATCATCAATTAAAAAAGCAGAGCAAGTTTCTCCAGACAAGTTCGTATTAGAAGCTACAGCCAGCCAAAATCCAGAGCAGCAAGATATACGATTACAGGACAGGATTCAGTCTGCATGTTCTGATCAGAAGTGATAGGAGAAAGGGTTTCCTTCCACTTGAAGCTTACACTGCAATGCCACTAGGCGTGCAGGATGCACCAGAGATAGAGGGCACACTGCATGGAGGAGAGGGACGGGCATCAGTTACAGCTGCAAACATTACAGCCACAGCCTGAGGTCTGCTCATCTCCTGAGATCAGCTCCTGGACACACACACATATATTGATAGACAAAAAAGTTGAAGCTGGTGCGATTTTACTCCATTTTCAAACGAACAATACCTACTTCTTAATGATTAATAAAATACTCATTCCTTAAGTAATCAAAATTTAAGCTGAACTAATGCCTTTTATTCTTTAACACGTGGGCACGGCCTGCACACTCCGTGAATTTGGACCAGAAATAGCTCTAAACTATACTCCTCTGTTGGAATTGCTAAGGTCTTTTCTGTTACTTAAGTACAGGTTTGGGGCAAATTAAATAAAAAAGCATTTTGTGCAAATGGCTGCAACACAAAGGGGTCCTTAATTCGGGATCCTTCATTACTATGATAAATAAAACCAAAGCAATGCGAAATTTTTACCAGCTAGCATTAAGGGCAGCCAACCCTCCCTTCCTCAGTGAGAAAGCATGTAACTACCCACACGGGATGACAGAAGTCTCCACAAAGAGCCGACAAGCCAAAAACAGGAGTGGCCATGCAATAGGACAGTCTTCAAAGCCGCAAGACAAGCCAGCAACCACCAAACCAACCACCAGAACCTGCCTGCTTGTGACTCTGTGCCAGGACCCTCAGTGTGACCTTACCTATCCAAGTCATCTTCCCCAACTAAAATAGGGGGGAGCGGAAGCGGAGGCAACGTTGAAGTTTTCAGGTGTGGGATAGCAGCCGTCACAGACGCTTGTGTTTTTGTAGCGACTTGGACAGAGGACTGGGAGTTCACCTGAGAGGATAAAGTAGACGTCCTTGGGTGGGAAGATGATGACAAAGATGTTGGGACCGGAGGAACCTGAACGGGAGTCTGTTGGGATGGAGGCAAAGGTGGAACAGCAGGCGATGGAGGCAGAGGTGGCAGCGGTGGAGTCGGAGGCGGCGGTGTGGTGGTCGGCAGAGGTGGAGGAGGTGATTTTATGGAGGGCAGCGGGGGCGGAATCTCCTTCTCTGCTGTGTCTGTCTCCTTTGGAGATCGAAGGTCCTCTGTCACTGCTACAGGCTTCAAGTCTTTTGTTCCCGGCTGTTTCGAATCTCTAACTGGAAGAGGATGTTTCCTTTCCGAGCTCTCCTCTGCCTTGGTTTTCGTTGTCTCTGCAGGTGCTTTAGTCTCTGCATTTGAACACAGTAAATTCACTAATTCTGTATCTGACGATGACTTTTCAGATCTAACAGTTTTGACGACCTTCTTAGATTCTGCTCCAGACTCCTTCAGTTCAGCTAAGCTGTTCTCCTTTTTCGACAGGAAAACAGGGGAGCCCTTCACCTCCTTCCCATCCACCTTCGCAGCCGCCGCCGCCGCCGCCGCTCGTTCCTTTTTCTTCCTGCTGAGCTCTGCCCCCAGGCTGGAGTTCAGGGGCAGCCTCGTGGGTGATATACTGGAATGGCGACTGCGGGACCCAGACCTCTGCTTTTTGCTGTGAGATGAGTGCCTCGAATATCCCGGGCTTCTGCTTCGGGACTTCACAGACTTCCTGCGAGCAGAAGAAGAGAAATGAACCAGAACATCTCACAAACCCTGAGCTGCTCCCCAACGTCAGCAGCTCTCTACGAAACACCACAGACCCTCTGCTGGTCAGCTCTGGTCAGCCAGGCCGTCACACCTACCAGGAGGGAATAAAGACAGCAGAACCAAACTGCTGAGCAGAGCAGCGTGAGTCCAGGTCAGCACTCAGCCTACCCCCACAGCCACACTGCTAAGGCAAACGAGGGAAGACAAGTCTCCAGCTAGAGATGAGATCACAGCAGCACGCACCAAACCGAAGACTTCAGTCGAGATTACGAGCTGGCAGTTTACAGATCTTTCATAGTAATTATGTACAGCTTTAGAGGAAACAACAGATAAAATATGGTTGCCCCCACGGGAACTTCGCCTCAGGAAACGTCTCACTTCAAGCTCATTCTTCCCCTGCTTCTTTTACTTACCACCATCAGAACTCACATTTGCATGTTGTGATTCAGGAAGGAAAAACAAAACACTAAAAAAAGACTTTTGATTCTGTTTGAGGTATGTTCAGAGGGTCTCAGTCTTCACCTCCAACAGAAGGGCTCTACATTGGTATATCTGCACAAAGAGAGAACTCTGCTGAAAACCTGTGCTGTGAAGAGGTTTTCAGGAGCAAGCAGGGAACACCTCGCTGGGGTACATGCAGTGCAGTGGGGGCTGATGGAGGAACAACATTAAAACCACAGCAGAACTGGAAACTGGTAGTTCCAGTGCATGCCCTCAGTTACCATGAGACAAGGCTGGCCATTCTGCTTAGGGAGGAACCGGAGGAGTCGTGTTAGCTGACAAGAGAGAGAAGAGCTCCGAGGTGACTTTTATTCCACGATGAATTACTGGGAGCACATCTAGCTTTGAAAATGCAGAGTTATACGCCTGCTGTTAGGGCAGCGAGGGCTTATCGTCCCCACCATGAATACCAGCCCAAATCTCAAGTCACTGTGGTCAGAGAACAGCCCCGTAGGCAGTCCTTGCTCTGTGTGCTGCCTCAGGATCATGGCTTTTCCCAAGGTTTCTGCTTGATGAATTAACAGTCTCGGGCACAACTTGCTGCCCAGATAGCAGCTCACCGGCAAAGTTGCCAGGAGCTGAAAATGCCACTACGTTTTCACTAAGCCCAGAGACATTTGCAGGCTAAGGAAGACATCCCTAATGGATCCTGTAAGGATGTCGTTTACTACAAACACAAATAGTTTGGGGATTAGCATTCCCTATTGCAGTTCTTTCGGACACACTATTTAAGGCTCTCCAACACTCACTTTCCTGTGCCTCCCACCCCTACCAGTTACACCAATTTACCTGCTTGCAGAGCCACATTCTGAAACAGATAGCACACAAAGTAAGTTTCTGCATCAGCACTCAGTTATTATTATTATTATTATTTATTTTTTTTTTACCTTATCTGTCATAGTGGTAGGTAGGAACACAGCCACCTGCAGGGCCACCAGAAGGAAGGGTGAAGCCAGCAGGGCTGTGCACAGCCCCACTGCCAGCACACAGCTCCACTGCCCCACCTGCAGCCTGCCCACCTCTCACCCTAACAGCCTCCACTTACAGCCACCACTCGCCCTTCTTCTCTTCCACCAAACATGCAGATCTCCATCCGGATAAAGGTGCTCTGGAATTAAAGAGAGCACCTTGCTGTCTCTTGAGCACTGGAAATGAGAGACACGAGAAACTAACCACGATGACTGAATAAGCATGAAGTTGTTAACGATGAAGAATCCTTTAGAAATCCGATGTAATCAGAAAGTTAAACCAGGCTTTGGAGGGCGGCACATTGGAACCCCCCAGATCCACACTGCAAGAAAGACCGCAGTTAGCAGCTGTCAGTGCTGAAGCACTGGGCAGGACTCCCCACATCCACGTGTTTCCATACCCCTCGCTGTACAAACTCCCAGGAACACCTGGAGACAGCACTGCTGCCAGCCACGACAGAAGAGCTGAGGGCAGCGGTAGCCAGGAAGTCCGACTGCACAGCCCACACTCTGAACTGCTCAAGAAAGAAGCCCGAACAAAGGCTGTTATTCCTGCACGCCCAACGACCCCGAGTCATGCAGAAGCTGCTGCCCCACAGACCCATGCCTGCAGCACGTGTGCACGTGGACACCTGGCTGCTATACTTAGCAAAGAGCACAACCCACCTTCAGCAAGCTGAACGACTTTGGAATTTTTTCTTCTAGCTTTAGCTGCAACAACAAGGAGGAATGGCAAACCACAGCTGTTATTTTCCCTGCTGACCAAATCATCCCTATTTTCTCCTAAATTGAAAGCAAGTTGTTTTGCATAGCCATTTGAAATGCAAACATTCTGTATTCTTTCCAACCAGCACAGCACTTTGATTCAGTTTCCTAACACTGTAGATTGGACATGGAGATTAAAGAAAACACAGAATGTGCTAAGACAAACTAAAACAACTCGTATTTTCAGCCAGCAGAAATAATGCAGTGCCCCAGAAAAGCCTGTGTTACCTCCTTTGAAGGACTTAAGCCACAGTCAGGTGTTCACTGCATGAGTGTGCCAATTTGAGATGCTTCCCCTCCCAAACCACTCCTGTCCTTCCACAGGATCAGTGCTCAGCACGGCTGCTCAGGGCACTCAGCTGCCTCTATCCACTCTCATCCGCAGCAGCCGACCAAAGCCAACCTCAGAAGAGCTGGAAAGGAAGCTCAGCTGATCTCTGCCTCCAGGTGAGCTCCCGAGCAGCCTTGGAGGGGTGGCAGCAGGCAGCTGGGAGCATCTGTGACTTCTGGCACAGACGTCTGACCATAAACTTACACCAACTGCTTCAGCACACAGGCTGTGAGCTCAACGAAGCAAAACCAACGTGTGAATTACAACTTACAATTTGCCTAACATATGGAAAACACCTTAAATTCCCTCTGTCCTTTACTGGGATTCACTTCAGATGAGCATTTTCTGAAGGTGTGATACATCAGTTTTCATTCTGCTGCACGAGGATGCATCACACAGAGAGGCATCAGCTCAAGAAAGGCAGAAGAGCAGGAGGTTTCCAACGGAATCAGAGACCCAAAGAACTCGATACAAGCCAAGCGTAAACAGTAAGCAACCTTTGGAATCTGTTGTGGTTGGGGGTTCCAAGCATTTTGTCAGTGAATCAAAGACACCCTGGAAAAGTTTCTTGTATCAGTATGCGAGTACAGAGGAGCAGCACAGAGTGCTTCAATGTTGTTCCCATAATTAAGATCAGGAAAAGATAACAGCTTGATTTCTCAAGACAGATGCAAGCAGCCATTTACAGAAAGAGCAAGCTCTGGGTTGGGAAGTGCAACAGAACAACCTGGGACAGAACCTCTCATACACACTGCAGTTTCCAGGTGGGTTTCCCCCTGCATCGGACTGAGGGTGGACATTTAACAGATGCCACAGCACACGACCATACCGTGAAGGATACCTGCTGGTTTTACTCTTACAAAAGCATTGGCAAAGAGCCTCCAAGAGCTGTGCCACCATAGCAGAAAGGACTGAGGGGAGGGAAAAGAGATCTCGAGGACTATCCCTCATTACCTCTGAGATTTAAGAGAGGGCCAGGAGCACCTCTGCTTCAAAAAAAATCATAGATATTACTTAACAGCTTCCAGGAAGCTAGAAACAGTCCATCTCTCACAGCGAGGACAAAGGCTATAATTCCAACTACTGCCCCATGGACAACAAAATTCCTCAAGAGAAGAGCTTTAAGAATAAAGGCTCAACTCAAGAAACCCCAAGCAGTTGAAACCCACTGCTCACAAGCACATCCTGGAGCAGCCTCCTCAGGCACAGCTCATATTTGGAGCAGAGGATGCAGCACAGTGCAGAGCAGTTCTATAGTTATTACATTCCAGGTCACATCTTAATTGCCATGGAGCTACAACCAAAGCTCCACAGCACCCACGGTGACAACAGGAAACTCACTTAACAGAATCTGAAGCTAGAAAGAAAAAACAACATTAGACCACGTATTTGTGTACATAACAGGAAGATTAATGAACATCTGAAATAAAACAGAGTTAACACCACCTTCAAATAATAGTTTCCCTCTGTAGCAAGATTACTGTCTAAAGAAAGACAAAATGCAGATGATTTCTACCTGCTTTTCCAGAATGCCCCAATTTCAGAAGGGAAAGTAGTAACTCTAGCACTGAGAAAAGAAAGTTTAGGCTGAAAAGATGGAATTTACATGTGGTCATCTAATTCAGGGAGAGAGAAAAAAAAAGTCAGTTCAGAAAGAGCAAAACACACAAAACACAGACAACCCTCCTGAAAACCGTGATCAGGTTTCCATACGCAACAAACAGATAAGGGGTTCCAGGAGAGGTGAACACATTCCTCCCACTGAGCTGCACAGCAGCGAGGAGCATCCGGGCCCCGTGCTGCACACAGCCCAGCTCCCCCCTGCCAGGGGGCCACCTCCAGAGGTGAGCGTAACTCAATCCCCGGGGCTCGCTCCTTCCCCAGCCACTGCTGTGAGCCAACATGGATGCTGCTCAGTGCCAGCCAGGAGGTGTTTCCTCAAGTGTGAGCACCGCTCTGCAGGAAACAGCAACGAACCTACCCCAGAGCAACTGCACACCGAGCTGCCAGATCACGGCGCTGCTCCAGAGCAGGCCAAATCCAGACACAGAGGAGGATTAACACCCAGCCACCTCAAGGCATCCTCTCCCCCCGCTCCCTCCCCCATTCCCCAGGAGGAAGAAGTCACCGTGGAGAGCACACACCTGGCTATGGGGCTTCGGCTCATGGAGCGCTTGGCAGCAAAAGGGCTGCTGGAGCGCCTTCGGCCGTAGGGACTCGGTGAGCGGCCGCTGTACGATCCACTCCCCCTCTCGTAGCTCGAGGAGCGCCTCCTGTTATAGGGGCTTATGGACCTCTGCCTCCGGCTGTAGGGACTGGGAGACCGTGTGTTGGACTGGTAGGCCACGGGTTCCTTGTAGGGTGGGCTGATGGACTGCCGGCGCGACGAGCCGCCGGGGCTCTTCCTGTAGGGATCGTAGTTACTGGACGTATGCGAGCGGGGCGGGCTGAGGTCGTACTCCTGGATGTAGGAGGCTCCAGAAGGGCTGTCGTCCAATTTTGGGCTGTCCAACCATTTTCTGTGGGGACTTCTGGATTTCCGTTTCGGACTGTCAACGGTTTTATAACTTTTGGGAGCATCCCTTTTGCGATGGCTTTTACTGCGCTCTTTGTGGCTGGACTTGAGCTCCCGATCCTTCCTGGACTTCTCCTTGTGCGCTTTGGCTGAGCGGGACTCCTTGTTGCTACTCTTTGAGGACAGCGCCTTCGGGTGCTCCCCGCTTTCAAGCAGTCTCTTGGAGGAGCCCGATACCCTGTCCTTGGTAGACCCGGACCTGCTGGAGGCCTCCAGGCTCTTTTCCAACTTCCTCTCTTTCTCTGCCTGTTTGCTCTTCATCAGCTCACGGATGCGTTTGTGCTGGTGGTGCCGGTGCTTCTGCGTCCTTTCGCTCCTATCCGCTTTCCTCTCCTCGTTCTCCCTCCTGTCCAATTTGAGGGCCACATCATCCGAGAAGGTGTCCGAATCCGAACTGATGTCATCGTACTCCACCAGTGGTTTGATCACAGCTCCCAGAGGTGCCGCCGTCTCCTGGGCGGCCAACGGTGACTCCTTGGAGTGCCGGGATTTGTGCCTCTTGTGCCTGGAAGCCACCCGGTGCCTCTCCTTGCTGTTGGAGCTGCCCGGCGCGTGCTGCGAGGCCCCCCCGCCGCCCCCATCCTTCTTGCCCCCATGTCTCTCCGGGTTTGGCATTCCTCCTCCACTGTGCTCGGACAGGGGGAGGGGGGGCGCTCCTCCGAAACCCCCGAACTTCAAACTCCCTCAGCGCCCTCCGTTCGCACCATTCACCGCCCCCCTGCCGCCGGCACCCCCTGCCGCATGGGGAGCGGGGCGGAGAGCGCGAGGCGGAAGGGAAGAACGGGGAAGGGGGGGGGAGCGGAACCGGGAGGGGCGGGGAAGGGCACCGGGCCTCAGCGCCTCATCCGAGGGGCCCAGGCCCGGAGGGCAGCGCCGCCGCGGGGGGAGCCCCGGGAAGGCGGGACCTGGGCCCACGATCCCTCCCCACCCGTCCTGTCCTGTCCCCGCCCGCCCTGTCCCCACCCTCAGCACCGGGCCTCACCGCGCGGCCCTTCGGCCCCGCCGCCCCGGCCCGGCCCGGCCCCAGCGCCCCCCGCTCACTTCCCAAAGCGAAACGGCTCCGCGGCCAAGGGGGGCACCCGCCAAGTCTCGCGAGATGACGGCCGTTTCTCGCGAGAATCAACCTGAGCCCTCCCCCGCGAGATTTCAAGCGGTGGGAAGAGGAAAGGTGGAGGAGAGTGCGCGCGCGCACCGTCGTCTCGCGAGAGCTGCGAGCGAACTTTGCTCTGGCACGGGGAGCGGACGAAGCTCCGCCCCTTCCGTACAGGAGGCTCTTTATCGAGGCACGCGCGCTCCGCGCCAATCGGCATTCGGAAGGCGGTTCGGAGTGGGGGGGGGCGGGGCCTGAAGGGAACCGGGCGTTCTCCACCACGACTCCCTTCCTCTCGCGAGACTCAGAAGCTCTCGCGAGAAGCGGGAGCGCCGCGCGCTCGGAGGAGCCGCGGCCGGAGAGATGGCGGCGGGCGCCGCCGCGTGAGGCTGGAGCGGAGCGGCCCGGCCGCGGCTTTCCCGTTCCCTTTCCGTTTCTCCAGGCGATCCCGGCGCTGCGGCTCGGCCGCCGGCCGCCCCTCCCCTCCCCGCGGCATGAAGGCGGTGCCGGGAGGCGCTGAGGGTGAGTGCCGCCTAGCGGGGCGCGGCCGCTGTGTGGAGGCTTAGGGCGGGCCGGGCCCGGCCGGGGGTTTCCTCACGTCACGGTGTGCGAGGCTCTGCTCGGAGCGCTGAGCTGTGCGCGAGCGGAGCGAGGGGGCCGGCACGAGATGGGTGTCACCGTGCCGGGACAGCCGGAGCTCACCGCACGAAACCGCCGCCGCCGTCGGTTGTGCCGAGCGCCCCGTCCTGCCGGCTGGACCCAAAGCGACCTCCCACCAAAAGCCTCGTTTTGTGCCGGAGCCGAGAGAAGTGTCCGAAAGCGTTTAATAAACGTTTGGTTGTTTCTTAACGCTTGGATTTGATGGGGTCGGCATTAAGTCCGTGATATCTGTGTGTGTCAGTGAGCAAAGCCTTCAGGTTTTGCAGGGCCGTTTGCTGTGGCAGTTTTGATGCTGCAGGCTCATGTTTGCCTTGGAGCCAGAAATACCTGCCACAGTTTGTGTGGTGGTGATGGCTGCTGTTTGCAGTTTGGTCACATGCAACTATTGAAAAAATCCTTGGCAAAAAGGGGGGAAAAGCATTGAATTATAATGCTACTGAAATTCACGTTCCTTTGTGTGTGCATTGCCAGAAAAATGAATTCTTTCCCCACGAGACTTTTGTAGTTGATCCATCCCATGCAGAGTTTTGCCCTGTGTCCCCTTTCATCAGGAAGATACCTTCCATAACAGTGGAACTTTCTAAAGTGCACCAGGATGAGTTTGTGGAGCCCCACGCCGTGTAGATGGGAATCTGGGGGGCGTGGCAAGCGTTTGTAAAGGCTGAGTGGGTCCCGGGTTGGTAGGGCTGTGCTGGCAGCTCACATTCTCTTTTTTCTACGTTTTCCCTGTGGTTTGTCTGACAGAGGCAGAGAAGCTGAATAAGATGAGCACTCTCTTAGAAAGACTTCACGCAAAGTACAACCAAAACAGACCTTGGACGGAAACCATGAAGCTGGTCCGTCAAGTCATGGTGAGAAGCACTGGGCTCTGAGCAGGAGGGCTCTGGAGTTTCCTTTTCAGTGATGTTCAAAACTCTCCGCAACTGACTAGCTCAGTCAGATGTGGCTTTGAAATACTGGCCTTAGTGAGGGTAGAAAGGAGCGGGAGGCAGGGAAGAGCATCACCAAAGGCTGCTGTGGTGTTAAAAATTAACCTCTCTTTATTTCTCTGGCTGCTCTCGTACATCTCCTAGCTTGTACTGATGAAGTTGTTACGGTCTGCTCTTTGACATGAGCAAGTTGCTTTAAAAAAAAAAAAACAATTCCAGACCTGCTTTTGTTACCCGCTGCCAATATGGAGATGATTCTGGTACAGGAATCGAAATGAGGATGTAATTTTGGGATCTAATCTGCCTTTAATTACCTGAATAAATCTCACTCGACTGAAGGAAAATTGCAGTAATCTTCTCTCACGGAGTGAAACTTTAAAAGACCATTTTTCTTCTTTCTGACGTAGGAAAAGCGAGTTGTGATGAACTCTGGGGGGCACCAACATCTGGTGAGCTGTTTGGAGACCTTGCAGAAAGCATTAAAAGGTTGGTACATCCTGTGCCTGCACTTAGGAAATGCTTAACAGTGATGTACAGTGAAATACTCTACGTTAGAGAAACCTGCAAGGTTATTGCTAGCACAGCTCACCGTGTTCGTGGTGCTCACGGTTACGGAAGCGTGCTTATTTCTTGTGAGTCATTATCAGTGAAGTTTGCCTGTGTTATTTTTATTCTTGTTGCCCATGCCTGAATTCCACCTGTAGATGAAAATCCACTCATTTCTTCTGAGGACGTTTGTTTTTCTCTGTGCAAAATGATTCTGCTTGTTTTTTGAGTGTGGAGTGGGCGTGAGTAAGGAGTTGAGATTGCTTTTAATGCTGATATGTGATTGCTGGAGAGCTGTTCAGTCGTTTCACTAAGGCTTATTTTTGCTTCCTTTGTCCAGTGTCTTCTCTGCCTGCCATGACAGATCGCTTGGAGTCCATAGCCAGACAAAACGGGTAAGGCTTCTCCTTCCTTTTGCAGCAGAGGCCTTTCCTGTTTATCTGTACATCACAATCTCACTGCTGGTTTGACTGTTTCTTGTGTGCATCTCATAGCAATTTTTGTTTTGTTTTGTATGTAAGCCTTGGATCTCACCTTAGTGCAAATGGCACTGAATGTTACATCACTTCAGACATGTTCTATGTGGAAGTCCAGTTAGATCCTACAGGGCTGCTGTGTGATGTCAAGGTGGCTCACCATGGAGAAAACCCTGTGGTACGTATTACTGAGAGAGACAAGAAAAATGCCTTTGTTTTTGGAACTGCAGTTTTGTTTCCCTTCTGCTTGAGCAGAGAAAATGGATTACCCTGAACATTCCACCAAACCTAATGTTATACCTCTGCTGCTTGTTCTGGTGGAAGATCAAAGCTCCCATGGAGTAATCTGTTCCTGTGGTTTAATGTTTATTTGCGCAAGGACAATTTTACTGATGGTCTTCTCTTTTTCCTTGAGTAGCATTGCAACTGAAAAAATTATTTGAGGAAGTTACGGCTGTGTTTCTGAAAGTTTCATTTCTGGGGGAAGAATAGGGAAAGTAATCTTACAAAACTTAGGTCTACGAATGGAAAATACTAAAGTGTGAAGTGTTGTGGTTCAGAAAATGGCTGTAAGAAAATGGCTTTACTTCCCTCCTCCATAGGTGTAGCAGTTTGAATTTGCAGTTTCCACTGATGCAGCTGCTCTTCTGAAATCGGATTGCTTGTAATGTCTCTGTTATAAAATCATGGGCTTTCATCCTTAGGCATCTCAGTCCTCAAAAGTTTATTCCCAATTAGTAGTTTAAGAGGAAATAGCATTGCTATCATCCTGAAGGGGGTTGACAAGCAGAACTAGAAACATAGCAATGTGTAGTTGTGAGCATTTGGTTGCTTCTCATCAAAAGCTGATGCTCACAGATTTCACTGTCCTGATATTTTACAGCTACTGTGCTGCACAACGACTTAAACTGATGCATTTGATGTTGATATTGCTGTGTGTTCTTTCCTTTTCAGAGCTGTCCAGAATTGGTGCAACATCTGAGGTGAGCAACAAGGGCTGCTGCGTATTCCGATTTTAATCTGATGCTGTTTTGTGCTTGGAAACACAAAACATCAAAACATTTCTTAACTGTTCTCTCCCCACAAAGTCTCTCCTCTTCTCCAGGAGGTCTTCTGGCTTTGGTTCAGATGTTTCTCACCCTGACTGCTGTGCGTGATGTCTTGGAGGTCACAGCACAGCACTCATCAGAGCCACTGAAGTTGGGTCATTTAAAGAATGCATCACTTAGCTTTCACATGGCAAAAATCAATTCTGACCTACTGTTTGTATTAATGTAACTTTTAAAAACAAAGCCTTATCTGCAACACATCTGAATAAATGTTACTTTTCTCCCTTTTATTTTCAGAGAGAAAAATTTTGATGAATTTTCTAAGCATCTGAGGGGGCTTGTGAACCTGTATAAGTTGCCAGGAGACAAGTAAGTCTAGAACGTGCAGTGTATTTATTTACAGCCACATGTGTAAAAGTGAACAAGCCTTCAAGCCTGCAGTTCTGTGTGCAGCTTCTCATTGTTCCTGCTGCTCCTTGATCGTGCTGACTTCACCCTGTGTCTTGCGTGGTGCACAGTGGGTGAGGAGTATTGAACTCACAGTGAAAATGCAGTCTGAAAAGTTAACATTTCAGAATGCTTTGTCTATGGAATGTGCTGCAGCTTCTCAGCCAGCACTTCTGGGGGCTCCATTTTTTGGTACGGTTCTTTTTGATTTTTCTTACGGTTTCTTCTTTTTCCTTGTTTTATTCCCAGCAAACTCAAAACTAAAATGTACTTGGCTCTTCAGTCCTTGGAGCTAGATCTCTCAAAAATGGCAGGGATGTATTGGTAAGCACACTGCTATGGTTTGCTGCTTGTTTTGTGGTGGTGGTATTGCTGTATCACTGATTGTTTGACTGATTGTTAATCGTGCTGGGCACTGGATGAAGTATCGTACCAATATGTATGTTGTGACACTACTGCTAACAAGGAGAACACTGAAGTTTGAGAAAGACTGTGCTAGCAGAGGAGAGTGATAAAGAGAGACTGAAATTATTGCTCAGAGCTTTCTGGAATTTACCAGTATCCTTTTTAACTACAGAATTCAACTGAAAAAAGTCTAGAAGGCCAAAACAATATTTATAACTAGATGGATTAGTGATAACGATGTTTTACAGTCAAAAATGGAGCTGCATCTCTCATCTTTTACTGCTGTAGAATCAGGAGATAAACTACCTGTGCTGTAGCAATAAGAAGTGGCTTTTGCTTTGCCTGTAGCTGTGTGAAGTTTAAGATAGGAGCAGCTTATCTATTGAGTTAAGATCTCCAGACTTCCATCAGCACATGAGTTGTGCCTTCAGATGTGGTCTTGGCTCACTACAAACTGGTGATGGCCTCTCTTGCAGGCAAGCCACCAACGCAAACCCACTGGACAAGATTCTCCATGGCAGTGTTGGCTATCTCACCCCGAGGAGCGGAGGTATCTTTGATTAACACTTAAAAAAGAAAGGAAAAGATGATTTTGTCCAGGGTTTCCTTTATTATCATCAGTTAATGATGAAAAATGCAACTCGGAGAAGGACAAAGTGGTGAAATACCTGTAAATCCCACGTGATCCAGAATGCTGTTTCTCCTTTACAAAGCCATGCATGGCAGCACCGTGGCAGCTGGCCATGTCTGGTCTTTGACAGCTCTTTCAAGGTGCTTTAGAAGCCCTGTGCAGCACGTGCTGAGTCGCAGTGCGTACGTTATGTGCTTATAGGGGTTAATAATGATTGGGTTCAGTTACACCATCCAGATGCTTGTTCATAAGCCTCTCTCCTTCAGGTCTCCTTATGAATCTCAAGTATTACGTCTCGCCCTATGATTTGTTTGAAGATGGCACTGGAGCCCCTGTTATTTTGCATGAGAGCAATGGTAGGTCACTTGTCAAAGCCACTGCAGACTACTCTGCTATGTGGAGAAAGTGTTTCCACTTGGGATAATTCATAAAGCTTGCTTTGTCTTTTTCATCAGCTTACTTTGCTCTTTGTTTCTTGCCTCGTCTTACAGTTCCTCGATCTTTGGGTATGAACGTGTCGGTGACAGTTGAGGGAACCATGGCGATGTACAAACTCCCCATTGCACCGCTGATCATGGGTTCTCATCCAGTGGACAGCAAAGGGTGAGCAAAGGGCCTGTCAGCCAGGCCTGTCTCAGTAGTCTTGTTTAGATGCAGATCCAACCTTCAGCCTTCTTTTGAAGTTAGGATGGGGAGATGACTGCCTGGTACAGTAGCATTTTATGAAGCTGTGTGTGTTCTGCACCTGCTGTACTTTTGAGGAGCATCTTTTACTTTTTAAGATAGTGTAACAATCTGCTTGTATTTGAGAAAAGGATAGATTGCCAGTCTGGCACTCATAACAGGAGCCAGAGTCATGCCCTGCATCTAATAAGACCTTGTATTAACTCAATATTCCAGAACTCCATCTTTCTCATCGATCACCAGTGCCAACAGCGTGGACTTACCAGCTTGCTTCTTCTTGAAATTCCCACGTCCCATTCCAGTGTCCCGAGCTTTCATTCAGAAACTTCAGAGCTGCACAGGTGAGCTGCAGATCTGTGAGACAGATACTCCCTAGGTTTTTATTAAATAAATTGCTGCTATTTTTTTAAAGTGTGCCATAAAAGTTATTTAAGGCTTTGAGCTTTGTTTGCAGTAAGAACCCGCTAAGCCTCCTTTCCTAGACAGCAACTCCCCTTGCCCTTCACCTTTTTCCAGCTCCCAGGTGCTATTGTTTTTGCCATTGTCTTTGCCATTTTTTTCCAGGCATTCCATTGTTTGACACAGCACCAACGTTTGTACCCCTGTATGAGTTGATTACACAGTTTGAATTATCTAAGGAGGCCGATCCCATCCCTCTAAACCACAATATGCGCTTCTATGCAGTAAGTACGTTGTTACAGTCGGGGTGCTGTGCTTGTAGATGAGCAGTGTGGGGGTTTTTGTTAATTTCAGGTGTTCTTCAAGCAGGGTAAAGGAAGCTGGTACAGCATTAAAGGCTGTGCTATCCAGTCATTCTGGTACATTTTCTGCCAGAAAGGTGGCTTGGTATCACTTGATTCTGGAGACTGCACTTTCCTTCCTAGCTGTTTTATTGCCTTGCACTCAGTACTAGCTGGAATAAAGCACAAATTGTTTATCAGGCTCTTCCAGGACAGCAGCACTGTTACTTTCTGAACAAGGATGCTCCTCTCCCAGATGGAAGAAGCCTTCAAGGAACACTGATTAGCAAAATCGCCTTCCAGCACCCCGGACGGGTTCCTCTTATCCTCAATTTGATCAGACACCAAGTGGCATACAACACACTGATTGGCAGCTGTGTCAAGCGAACAGTTTTAAAAGAAGGTGGGTAGTGCAACAAGTGGGATATACTGTGCAAATAATAAAGAACCCTGGGTTTTTCCATTTCTTTTTTTTCCCTTTTTCGTTGAAGTGTATTGAGCCGGTACCTCTGGTTCATCTCCTGTGTTCTCTGATTTAATAGTTCCTATGTCTTTCAGATTCTCCTGGGATCCTGCAGTTTGAAGTTTGTCCTCTCTCAGATTCCTGCTTTAGTGTATCTTTTCAGCATCCTGTGAATGACTCCCTGGTGTGTGGTAAGAGCATAATGTATTTCAGGGGAGGATGTCAGCGTTTTCTTCCACTGTAACCAGAATTTTGATTTCTTCTAAATGCCTTCTCTCTTTCAGTGGTAATGGATGTGCAAGACTCTACTCATGTGAACTGTAAGCTATACAAAGGGCTTTCTGATGCTCTGATCTGTACAGATGATTTCATTGCCAAAGTTGTTCAAAGGTAAGCTGGATATTTTTGTTCTATCATTTGGTGTTGCTTTGAGTGTTGTCTGTAGGCCAGCATGCAGCAACTAGCAAGTACAGTTATATGTAAGTGTCTTTGATGGCATCACACCCAGTTTTTCGTACTACAGAAAGCTCAACTTTGATGGGCAGAACTGGCAATGCAAAAACAGGCTCCAAAAGTAACCTAGCAGCAGCTAGACTCAGTGGCTGGTCAGCTAAAAATGAATAGTTTTCCAGTATTCCTATGTAGTGAACAGGACAGTTGGTCTCTACCTGGAGCATCTTCCGAAGGAGTATCGTTTTATCCCCATCTCAGAGCAGTGAGATGAGGGATCAGTGGCTGGAACTGCTGCTCTCTTGTGCCCAAGAGCCTTACTGCTTGCTTTATGCGTGCTGAAGTCGTTAAAACTAGCTCAGCAAACATCGCTGTGAGGCAGCAAGGTAGATGCTAAACCCTTTGCTGTGTGTCTTGCAGATGTATGTCCATTCCCGTGACCATGAGAGCAATTCGTAGGAAAGCAGAAACGATTCAAGCAGATACACCGGCCTTGTCCCTCATTGCAGAGACAGTAGAAGATATGGTGAAGAAAAACCTTCCCCCAGCCAGCAGCCCAGGGTATGGCATGACCACAGGCAGCAACCCAATGAGTGGTACCACTACCCCAACCAACACTTTTCCTGGGGGGCCCATCACTACTTTGTTTAACATGAGCATAAGCATGAAAGAGAGGCATGACTCGGTGGGCCACGGGGAGGACTTCAGCAAAGTGTCTCAGAACCCAATTCTCACCAGTTTGTTACAGATCACGGGGAATGTTGGGTCTGCCATTGGCTCAAGTCCTACCCCTCCCCATCACACACCACCACCATTATCCTCACCAGCAGGCAACACCAAGAACCACCCCATGCTCATGAACCTTCTTAAAGAGAATCCTCCTCAGGATTTCTCCACTCTGTATGGGAGCAGCCCTCTTGAAAGGCAGAACTCTTCCTCTGGCTCTCCCAGAATGGAGGTGGGCCCTGGGGGGAGTAAGCAAAAGAAAAAAAAATCCCGCATGCCTGCCGACAAGCCCAAGCATCAGACTGAGGATGATTTCCAGAGGGAGCTTTTCTCAATGGATGTTGACTCCCAGAATCCCATTTTTGATGTCAACATGACTGCAGATACCCTGGACACCCCTCATATTACTCCAGCACCCAGTCAATGCAGCACTCCTCCTACTACATACCCACAGCCTATACCTCACTCGCAGCCCAGTATTCAGAGAATGGTTCGACTTTCTAGTTCAGACAGCATTGGAGCCGATGTCACTGATATCCTTTCAGACATAGCAGAGGAGGCTTCCAAGCTACCTGCCACTAACGAGGACTGTCCACCCATTGGCACTCCTGTAAGAGACTCTTCCAGTTCAGGACATTCACAGAGTGCCCTCTTTGACCCAGATGTTTTTCAGACGAACAACAGCGAGAACCCGTACACAGATCCAGCAGACCTGATAGCAGATGCTGCTGTGAGCCCCAACAGTGATTCTTCAAACCATTTTTTTCCAGATGGGGTAGATTTCAATCCTGACTTGCTAAACAGTCAGAGCCAAAGTGGCTTTGCAGAGGAGTACTTTGACGAGAGTAGTCAGAGTGGGGACGCGGATGATTTCAAGGGCTATGCATCTCAGGCTCTGAGTACTTTGGGAGTACAAGTGTTGGGGGGCGACGGGGGGGATAATAAATTTAAGGGGAGCAATCCATCTGACACAGTAGATTTTAGCATTATAGCAGCTGCAAGCAAAGCACTGGGGTCCTCTGACATCATGGAGCACCACAGTGGAGGTCAGAGCCCCTTACTGAATACAGGGGATTTAGGGAAAGAAAAGTCTCAGAAACGGGTAAAAGAAGGCAATGGTTCAGGAAGTAACGTGGCAGGTTCTGGAATAGATGGGAAGCCAGGGAAGCGCAGCCGGACGCCCTCCAGTGACGGCAAAAGTAAAGAGAAACTTCCAAAGCGGAAGAAGCAGGAGACAGATGGGAAGTCTCCGTCCCACAGTTCGTCCAACAGGCCTTTCACACCGCCAGCAAGCACCGGGGGGTCCAAATCTCCTGGGAGTTCAGGCAGATCTCAGACTCCTCCCGGTGTAGCTACTCCTCCTATTCCAAAAATCACAATCCAGATCCCAAAAGGAACCGTGACTGTTGGCAAACCGTCTTCTCATGGCCAGTATACAAGTAGCGGCTCTGTCACCTCCTCCAGCAGCAAAAGCCACCATAGCCATTCTTCCTCCTCCTCCTCTTCTTCCTCCTCTTCAACCTCAGGCAAAATTAAAAGCAGCAAATCAGAAGGATCTTCTGGCTCAAAGATGAGCAGCAGCCTCTACTCAAGCCAGGGTGGCTCAAGTTCAGGTCCGTCCAAAAGCTCGGTTCAGTCCGTGGGAAAACCCGGATCCTCCCCCATCACCAAACACGGCCTCAGCAGCGGCTCTGGAAGTGCCAAGATGAAACCTCAAGGAAAGCCATCATCACTTATGAACCCTTCCATGAGTAAACCAAACATCTCTCCATCTCATTCTAGACCCTCGGGAGGTTCTGACAAGCTTGCTTCTCCCATGAAGCCTGTTCCAGGTACTCCCCCATCGTCTAAAGCAAAGTCACCCATCAGTTCAGGTTCTGGAGGCTCTCATATGTCTGGGACCGGGTCAAGCTCGAGTATGAAATCGTCTTCAGGAATGGGATCCTCTGGGTCTATGTCACAGAAGCCGCCTCCATCATCAAATTCTTCCACGGCATCTTCATCTTCCTTTTCATCCAGTGGGTCTTCCATGTCTTCATCTCAAAACCAGCATGGAAGTTCCAAAGGCAAGTCTCCTAGCAGAAATAAGAAGCCATCTCTGACTGCAGTCATAGACAAACTGAAACATGGGGTTGTCACTAGCGGGCCTGGTGGAGATGACCCAATGGATGGACAAATGGGGCCAAGTTCCAATTCCTCAAGCCATACTATGTCCTCCAAACACAATATGTCTGGGGGTGAGTTCCAGGGCAAGCGAGAGAAGAGCGACAAAGAAAAATCTAAAGTCTCTGTTTCTGGAGGATCCGTTGACTCTTCCAAGAAGACTTCAGATTCCAAAAACGTTGGAAGCACTGGAGTGGCCAAAATTATCATCAGCAAGCACGATGGTGGTTCCCCTAGTATTAAAGCCAAAGTAACTTTGCAGAAACCTGGGGAAGGAGGCGGGGATGGCTTAAGGCCTCAGATGGCTTCTTCCAAAAGCTATGGATCCCCTTTAATCAGTGGATCCACTCCAAAACACGAACGCTGCTCTCCCAGCCACAGTAAGTCACCAGCATACACTCCCCAAAACATAGACAGCGAGAGCGAGTCGGGCTCTTCCATAGCAGAGAAGTCCTATCAGAACAGCCCCAGCTCTGATGATGGCATTAGGCCGTTGCCTGAATACAGCTCGGAAAAACACAAGAAGCACAAAAAAGAGAAGAAAAAAGTGAAAGACAAGGACCGGGACAGAGATCGGGATCGGGATAAAGACAGAGACAAGAAGAAATCTCACAGCATGAAGCCGGAGAGCTGGTCTAAATCCCCCATCTCAGCTGACCAGTCCCTCTCCATGGCCAGCAGTGCCATCCTTGCGGCAGAGCGGCCGGCCCGGCCCAGCCCTGAGTTTCTGATTGGGGAAGAAGATGATGATCTGATGGATGTGGCTCTAATTGGCAATTAATTTTCTCGTGTCTTTGGAAGGTGAGCTGTACACAGGACCTGCAGGTTCTAGGGATGGAAAGAAAGGAACCGCTGGCTGCAAACCTGACACGCTGACCTTTATGAGGCGTTAAGAGGAAAAAAAGGTGTTTCCAAGGATCTCCAAAGACTGCAGAGAATATTGTGAGTGCCAGCAGCTCGTTCTGCGACCAGGTTCCTGACGGTGGCCTTCATCTATGGACACTTACACTCATTTATAAGTATTAATAGGCCCATTAGACTTAATGGGTGTGAAGCTAAGTGTGTGTGTAAGTGCGGGAGCAGACCTCAAAGTGATGCAACAGAGGCAGGCAGTTCTGGGAGGATCTGAGTTCCTCTGCCCCTCTTCCCACTCAGACAAAGTTGCTTTTGCTTTTAGGAAGTTTTAAGCTAATTATTTTAGGGTACGTTTTAGGGCTGGGTTTTATTCCTTCTAAAAGGGCGGTTGGTGGAAAAAGAAGAAGTGCTTTTGAATTATTTCTCTGGCATTTCTTCATGCAGCGCCCGATTCAGGGCGGCGCTGAGGAACCTCATCTTCCTCCGGTGCGTTTTTATTCCAGGTCAAAGTGATGAAAGATCGCTGTGTGATTTGTCACCTCCCTCTCATTTTAGTTATTTATTTATGTCCGTGGCTGAGTGCACCGTGCTGCTCGTCTTTATGCGATCTCTGTTCTAATGGCATGACACAGAGCCCAGAGGAACTTGGATTTGGATAGAGCCCACGGATCTGGAAAGCTCTGCACAGTGCAGCTTTGGTGATGTTGGTGAAATTCTGGTGTGCGTTGGAACAAATCTAAGTTTATGAGGAACTCCACTGTCTTAATTGGAGTTTTGCTTCCTTGTAAACCGAGCAAACAGAACTTCCCCAGAACCCACTGCGTTGGTGAAGAGGGAGGCTGTGAGCCACACAGCCCTGCAGACACTTCCGAGCTGTGCTTTATCCACACCCAACGCTTCCCTTTGTGAGGATGGAACAGCTGGTGGTCACGGCTAACAGCGGGCCTTGTCTCAATCCCTGATGCTGAAGCACTTAAGGGTTCTCTGGTGGTGCACACACGGTTCCCTCCTCTCTCTGGGAGGCGTTCGCCCAGCAGTGTGAGTCACTCCTGTCCTCGTGGTTGCACTTACAGTGCTGGAAAAACAGACCCTAGCTGGTTCAGCTGGGTAATGATTGCAGCAGGAGCAGTGATTTCCTTAAATGATGGATTTTCCCCTTTTGGCTGGAATTAAGAGCGTGACTCAGGCATCCTCTGTGGTCTTACCTTGTGGTCCCTGAAAGGAAAAGAGACGCAGGAGAGGGTTTTATTTTTAAAAGCAGTGAAATTGAATATGTTGAGGAAGAAACCAAGTGTTATGTGAACACACCTTTTGAATTCTGTGCTGGACAGAATCCTGCTCCCATTGGGTTTTGCCTGGATTCCACCCATGGGAATGAGATTACGCTTCACGTTTGGGGATGGCGTGTCAAGGATTTACATTTCTCACAAACCACAGAGCTTTGCAGCTCTGCTGGCACTCTGATATTCGTGATATTCCAGGCAAGCAGTTTCTTTTCTGGCTCATCCAAAGCCATCGCGAGGCAGATGCCTTTCAGTAGGGTGACAATTATTCGGTTGATTGTAGGGGTTTCCCACCTGTTCCTTCTGCCTTCAGCTTCATTCCCACGTTCCTGTAGGATGCAGGAACCAAGAATTTCTCCAACCCGCTCCCAAACTGCAGAGCTGTCCGTTGTATTTTCCAACCACAGCTCCCCCCTCCCACCTTCCTGTGCTGAGATGATAAAAAAAAAAAAGCAGTAATTAAACGTGGAGCCAATGACGTTATCTTACACAGCATCAGAATCTGTGACTGAGGGCTGTCCCTGAGGAGGATGGAAGAAATACAGCACCAGCTGACTTTGTCTTGAGCCTCTGGAAGCGATGCCTGCACAGCTCAGCAGGCTGACAGCTGTTTGAGTTCTGCCCCTCCATCTTTAAATCGTTTTGTTTTTAAAGCCCTCTGGTCCCTCCTGGGCTGTGTGGAGGTAAAAGAAACGCTCTTAAAAGTCGAATCGGGGCTGGGGGTTCCGCAGGACGGCTTGCTGGACTTGTTGATTGGAGGCACGGTTTACCAACCTGAACAAGTTAAAAGGAAACGGCGTTCAGCTGCGTCGTTCCTACAGCAACGCGTGTGAAACCAACGAGCTGAACACTTTTCCTTCTCCGCTTGCCCAAGATCAAAGTTCAACGTTCAGAATTCCACATCTCCTGCGTGAGGTGGGTGCTGTGACACCCGCACAGACGGGGGGGCAACGCCTCAGCCCCCGCCGCACTGCGTGTGACCCCGGGCTGGGGGCGAGGGAGGGGGTGAGCGGAGGGACCCCCGGCGCCGTGCGCAGTGCTGGGGGAGGGGAGCCGGGGAGAGGCGAGACGCCGTCATTGCTCCACAGCCAGCAGAGCGATGTGTGAACGCTTGGTCTCTTACAAATGGTTTATTTTTTAACTATTTTTGCTTATTCTCGACGATACGTCTTTCAGTATTGGAAAGATCAGTGTGTACACAGAATAAAAGCCAAGCCTTTTGATCTCAAGGGGAGGAGCGTACGCTGAGATTAAAAGAAAATGGTTCTTTTCTAAGCGTTCGTTCTGTAAATCCGCGTCTGGGGGGTGAACGGCGTTCACGGTTCACACGCGACCCCGGGCGGCGGCGCTGCCGGCAGGGGGCGCTTTCCGCCATGCTCGATTTTCCCGCGCGAATGACGTCACTGTGACGCGGCGTCAACTCGGCGCGCCATTGGCCGGTTCCCGCGCCCCGTCTGCTCCTCCCGGAAGGGAAGCGCGGGCTGGGGGGCTCTGCCCCCGGGAACCCCCCCACGGCCCCCCCCCATCGCAGCCCCCCGGTGCGGCGGGGCGCGTCGAGGCTGCAGCGCTCCCCCGGGGGTGTCTGTGCGTGGGGGGGGGGCACCCCGCGGCCCCCGGTACTGGGAAGGGGTGGGGACCCCCCCCAAAGCCCCCCGGCAGCACCTGGGCGCGATGGGCGCGACGGCGCTCTGCGGGGTAGGTGGGCACCGGGGGGGGGTGGGAGGTTTTGGGGGGGGGGGCGATGAGAACCGCGCACTCTCCTCCCTTCGCACTCCCCCCTCCCCCCCGCCGCAGCACCAGCCGTGCCCCGGCGCCGACCAATGAGCGCGCGCGTTGTTGGCAGGTGCCCCGTGTTTTTGTTTGGGGTTGAAGTTGAGGCCGTAGGAGCTCGGCTCACACCGGGCCCCGGCCGGGTCTCCCCTCCAGCCCCCCCCCCTCCCCCGCGCACCCCTCGCCATGCGCAGGGAGATGAACGGCGTCACCAAGAGCCGCTTCGAGGTGAGGCCGCGGCCCGGGGGGCTGCGGGGTCGGGGGGCGGGGGGAGACGGCGCGGGCCGGGGGGAGCGGGGCTGCCTGGAGGGGGGTCCGGCGGGGGGGGGCGGGGGGTTCCGTTCCACCCGCAACCCGGGGGGATCCGGCGGGCTGCAGCCCGGTGCGGGGCGGCGCGGCCTTCCGCGGTGCGGTGTGACGGCTGCGGGGGGGGCGGTGCGGGGCTGCGCTGCGGGGACGGATCCCGTCCGCTGCGGGGGGAGCGCTGCGGGTTTATTTATTTCTTTTGTTATTCTGGTTTTAATTTTGGTTGGGGGTGGTCGTGGGCCGGAGCTGTGTTGTTGTTCCCCTTCCTTCGGTCACAAGAGGTAGTAAAATAAGAGGCGTTGTTTCCCCTGCGCCCCTCCCGCACGGCTCGCTAAGCGAGATGCTCAGATGGTGATGGTGGGGGCCGGGGGGGGGTCTGTGCTGACAGCCATCACCCAAACTGCGCCCGCGGGCCTTTCCCATCTCGGCTGCGTTGAGAGCAGTGAGGTTTGTGCGCACTGACAGCCCTGACCCCCCCTCTCCCTCCCACGGGTCCAAATCTGCCCTGGGGAGAGCTGAGCGCTCCTCACCTTTAAACAAACCCTTTGTGCCGCGGTTGTTTGGGGCCCAAAGGCTGAAACGTTCCCCCCTTCGGTCGGAAGGGTGCACAGCTGGAGTTGGTGGCACCTTCCGGACAACGCCGTGCTGCTTCCAGAGCTCTGTTTGTTGACAAAGAGCCGCTGTTTCATGTGACGTGGGGACAATGAGGGACAATGGAGCAGAAATCTGCTGAGCGAGGCGCTGCTGGGGGGGGGGGGGGGGTCCTCATCGGTTCTTATTGGAGTCACAGAGGGGGGTGGTGGGCGATGGGCTGAGCGCCTTTTGCTGCTGGGTGTGCGTGGATTCTGTGTGTGCAGCACGAGTGGGGGGTTGTATTAAGGGAGAGCAGGAGCTGTGGAGTCCCAGCCCAGCACAGCCTGTCCTGAACGTGTGGACAACAAAGAGGAAATAACCCAACAAAGCAAACAAAAAGGCGAGCTTTGCCCAGATTGACTCTGAATTTTCAGTGGCATTGGTTTAATCTGGAGCAGATCGTGATCTGGATTTCACGTGGGGTTTCTGAGCTTCCCAGAGACAACGGGTGAGAGGGCAGAGGAGGGGAGGACAGAAGTGGAGCTGCTTTGAGCTGCTCCAGCCCCTGGTTCCCATCGCTTCTTGCACCTGTTCTGACCACACACACCTGCCTGGGGTGCACATAACTCAGGCACTCAGACCCCCCCAGTGCTCAAACCCCCCCCCATGCTGTTTTCAGAGCAGAGCAGCTGTTTCCCACTGCTGTGGTGGCACAGACCCAGGAGCAGTGCTGGGTACCAGGCCTGGGGCTGGGAGTGTGAGCAGCTCTGCCCTGCGATGCGCTGAGCCACGTCGTCAGCCCGGAGTAATTACAGCTGTTTTATTTCCAGGCTGTGAGCAATACGTGTAAGTCTCCACTACATCCTCAAACAAAAGCAAAACAAAACACACACACACACAAAAAAAAAAAAACCAGCAGCAGCCGTCCTGGCTTCCTGCGGGAGCCTTCGAAACCTCCAATTAACTGCAGCCGAATTGGGCTGCGGAGCATTTATGGGGCAGTTTGTGCTGTGGAAAAAGAAAAGGTGTGGGAGGGAGTGGGAGCTGTGCAGATTCCATCCTTGGGACAGAAGCATCCTCAGCTGGGATTTAGGGTGCTGACTTTGGGAGGACTCTGACCAGGCTGGCGCAGCTCTGGGGCTCGCTTGACTTCAGGGCTGCCCTGGGACGAGGTAAGCTGTGAGCAGGATGGGAAGCTCAAAATGCTCCAGAATCGAATTGCCTCTTAGTAATGAGTCCCGTCCGCATTCAGAGTAATGTCAGTTTCCCTAATCTCATTCTGGAGTGCAGGGCTCCCATCTCCACGTGCTTCCCGTGCTTCCGTTTTGGGGCTCTTTGTTTGCTGTGCTCCAGTCTGGGCTTTGTGGCAGTGTGAGCAGAGGGACGCAGCAGGAGCAGGGTTTGTAACTGGGCATCCCACAGCCTCTGCTTGCTGGGAGAGAAGGAACGGAGCAGAACCCGTCGTGTCTGACGTGTAGCAAAAGAGAAGAGAAAGAGGTGAAGGCAGCGTGGGGCTCGTGGGTCAGAGCAGCTCTCCTACAGCAGGGAGGTGGGGGGGGGGGGGGCAGTGGGGAGGGCGGTCGGTGCCCAAAGTTGGGGTGGGGGGGGCGGAAGCTGAGCGTTTCCCTGCTCTCCTGTTTGTTGTCCCCATTGTGTTTGCTGTTGCCTCGTGCCATGCTCTGCTGTGAGCCCGCGCTCCTGAAAGCAGCAGAGAAGTAACCAAAGTTCCTACAGATCCATCTGCAGAGCAGTGGAGATAAGGAGTGGTTGAACATAACTTGTGCTCCACCTGTGGCACTCGTTGGGCAGCTGAGCTGCAAACACCCGGGGAGGGCTGGGGGGGTTTGGGGGCTGCAGGAGGGTCGGGTGCAGCTCGGCTGCTCGGTGCTTCCCTCCGTGCTGTGGGGCAGGTGATGTTTGGGGAGCAGCGCCTTGGGAAACGAGCTGCCTTCTCTTTATCAGCACGGAAACCAACCTGGGCTGCTTTTCATTTGCATCCTTTTGTTCAGCGGGGTTGGGGCGGGTTTCGGCCTCCCGGTGCTTTGTGCCCCGCTGTAATTAGGGAGAGCTTTAAGAGCCGTGGATTAAATGAGCGGCTGTTGGACCTCGCCGTGTCACCTGCAGGAGCTGCCTGTGTCGCAAGTGTGGGCTGTTTGTTCCCAGCTGGGATCGTTGGGCAAGAGAGGGGGGAGAACCACAGTCGTTAAGGTCAGAAAAAACCCCTCAGACCCCCGTGGCCAACCCTGGTCCGTCCCGCTGTGCCCAAGCGCCACATCCCCACGTGCTGGGACACCTCTGGGCGCAGTGAGTCCCCACCGTGCTGCTGCCTGGCTGCTCTTCGGATGCTCAGCCTGACCTCCCAACACAGCCCTGTGCCACGGTGGGGTTTGGTTGTGCCTGGCAGAGCCGTGCCGTGCCTTGCAGCCTGCCCAACAGGCACAGGGCTGGCCTGCCTGTCGCAGTGCCTTGTGCTGGTTTAGATACCAGTCTTAATTGGGGCCCTGGCTGTAGTGCCTAATTACTGTTTTCACTGCCGGATCGCCTTGCCTGGGATTGCACTTGAGTCACTGCATTGGGAAAGCTGATGCGACGCGCAGCAGAGCCGGTCCCACCTGGGCCATCCCACACCCATTGCAGTGGGGTGAGGACGTATCCGTGAGGATCTGTGCCCATAGCACCACCACCATCATCATCATCATCATCATCGTGGCTGTCAGAGCCGGATGTGAACCCAGCACAGCAGTGCTCACACACAGCTGGAGGCCGTGGAAAAGAGGCAGCACCGCTTTGAATCAGATCTGTGATAGGTGATGAAACGCCCTATGGGCCAAACCTTGGGGGCTTTCGATGGAGCTCAAAAACGACACAAAAATACTGGGTTAAATAAAAAACACGAAATAAGGGCTGCTCGGAATTGCGTTTGGTGGCAGCACGGGCGATCCTTGTGGTTCCCATTGGGTTCCGTGTGTGGTTTGCGTGAGGCACTGCGTGCCCTCTGCAGGGGACAGTGGGAGAGCTGTGCCACTCTGGGCTGCTCCATCTCAGCGTGCCCCTGCTCCCGCTGCTGGGCTGGCTGCCTCTGACTTTGTTATGGCTGCAGGAAGGAGCTCCTCACCCCATCCCTCCACACAGAGCTGCTCCAAGGCGGACGAAGCAGCGATCTGGTGGTGCACGTTGGGTAAATCACACACGCAGCTATTTTTAGGGATATTAAGCCCATAATCAGCCTGGCCGGTCAGGAGCTGATTCTCTTCTCTCCCTGCTTAGTCACACCGGGGTCAGTGGTGCCACAGAGGTGCACACAGCAGCAGCGGGGCTCGGCGGCATCCCTGCACAGCCATGGCTGCAGGGAAGCCCCGTGTGCACAGACAGCTGCTGCTCTGCGCCCTGTGGGGACGTTCCCTGCTCCCACTGTGGCTCTGTGCGTCTCTGCTGGGAGCAGAGCTGAGCCCATACCCAAAGCGCACTGGGGTGCAGCACGGCCAGGGTGCTGATGTTTCTGATTCTTCCATTTCGGAGCAGCAAAAGGTTCCTTCTGAGCTGGGGAGGTGGATCTGTGACACATCTCCGTGAGGGCTGGGTGGGGATGTAAGAGGCAAAGCATGCAGCTGTGCTTGTAATCCCTAATTTATAATGGCAGTTGTTGGCCCTCCACCTTTCCTTGCTTAAAAACAAATTCCAGAATGTGTTATTTACCCTCTAATGATTGCAGCTCACTTTTTGATTACTCAATTTCCCGTGGCTGGAAGCAGTTGTGCAGGGTCGGGACGGGGTGCTGAGCATCTCCCATCCACCCTTCCCCCAGCGACCCACAGAGGGTCCGCGTTGGGTGCAGCGTTCCATCCAGTGATGGTCCCTCCTGGGAGTCTGGTAACATATGCACAGAGTTTCCTTTGAGCACATTGGTCCCAGCGGCTCCCTCCCTGCAGCGGGTTTTGTTTCCATAAGGAAAATGCGTGGCCAACCTGCTGCTGTTCTTCTTGTTGCAGATGTTCTCAAACAATGATGAAGCTGTGATCAACAAGAAGCTTCCCAAAGAGCTGCTGCTGCGGTAAGATCCTCCCCGGCTCAGTGCTCCATGTGTGATGCACCAGGCAGGCTCAGGTCCTGCAAGCAAAGAGAAGCAAAGAGACGCTTTGTGCTGAGAGTTGATTTGCTGGGTGCCTGTTTTGTGGATGGGAGAGGTGTAGGGCTGGACGGGGTCCTTAGTGAAAGTGGATGGAGAGAGCAGTGTGGCACTCCGAGCCAGCAGGCAGGGAGGGGAGTGGGATGGGGAGCAGATGTGGTTGGGATGGGGACAGAGGGGCAGCATCACGGGGAGCACTGGGAGTCAGTGGGACGAGGAGGTGGGGGTGGTTTGGTGTCCCCGTGTCACTGCTGTGCCACACGTGGCACCTGGGCAATAGGAGGAGATGGAGTTTATAAACGTTAAGGTTCATACGTAATGGTTTTGAGAGCTGGAATCCACTGTTAGCATACTGTGCAAATTAATCAGCGTGGATTGACAGTGCAGCCTTTGAAAGAGAAACTTGGATGCGTTTATCTGCAGGAATCTCCTGTAAATGTGTCACTGTCTGTGAGACAAAGACGTGTGTGTCTGAGCAGCACTACAGCGTGGTGCCTTGTTCCCCAGTTTGTTCATTCTGCAGATGGCATCGATGCCTCATGTATGTGGTTGCAAAGGAAGAAAGCTGTGCTTGAGCAAAATAAAGAGGGGGTGGATGTGAAAGAGGGGAACAGTGGCCTTTGTCCCACCCTGAGCTCCAGAAATGTGTGGCTCCAGCAGTGGCTCCCTGCCTGGGAGCTGGGCTGGGTGTGGGAGGGGTGTGGGGGGCTCCAGAACCTCGCCAGCCCCTCCCTGGACCCCTCAGGTCCTGCCTGGGTTATGGTTGGGTTAGGAGCTCCCGCTCCTGGCTGAGTCTCTCCCAGCTCCCTGCTGCTAGAGAGTTGCTGACCCTCAGCTGGCTGCAGTGGGAAAGCGAGGAGTCCCAGGCAATCCCCGATGGATGAAGGGGCTGAAAAGTGTCCTGGCTGCATCGCATTCTGGATGTCAGAAGCCAGAGCCAGGCTGGGAGGCAAAGCCCCGTCCTCACCGTGCTGAGCTGCTTCACCATGAAATAATTCACCTGGTGCAGCACCAGAGCTGTCTGAGTCCCAGCTGGGAGCACTCGGCCGTCCCCTGCCATCCCCATCCGATGGTGGGATTGCCTTGGGATGATCCAGCAGGAATTCTGGTGTCCCGCTCTTACTGAGAGCACCCAGAGCTGCTCAGCTGAGTGCCGTGCAGGATCCCTTCCGCCCCCAGTGCCACTCACCAGGTTGGCTTCCCTTGGGCTGAGTTCGGGTGAACACAGAGGTTCCCTTTGCTTTATTGTACCCCATGCAGGTCGCTGGGAAGAAACCCGGCGCTCATCCCACGCTGTAGCTGCGGTGAAGGAGGGCTGTAGCTCAGCGGCTGCTGAGCCCCACGGGCAGCTCCTGCTGGGGTTTGGGCTTTTGCTGCGTCCCTGCTCTGCTCCCAGGAGCTCAGCTCAGCGCTGTGCTGCGGGATGGAGCCGTGCTGCTGCTCTCCTGGGGCTGTGCCAATGGCTGAGGCTGAACTGACCGAAGTGCAGAGCGGAGCCACGGCCGCTGCTGAGAGCAGTGTGTGAGGCTGGGTGTGCTGAGTCACTGCTCCACTCCTGAGCCAGCGTCAGAGCAGTGCAGAAAACACAGAGCAATGCTCCCCGAGGGCTTTCGGAGGCAGACTCCCCAGGCTCTGTCCATGAGCGCAAGGCTTGGAGGGGAAGGGCGGGGAGCAGGAGGGCAGAGGGGTGCGAATCCCCGAAATGAGGAGCGGGCAGAAAGGTTTGCAGCCCCAAAAGGAGGAGCCCAGGGCCCTGGTGGAGCTCCCAGGTGTTGCACTGGGAGGCCGTGCGGTGCCGTGTTGGCATCCCCTGTGCTGGGCGTAGGCTGGGAAGGGAGGAGCAGGAAGCAGGAAGGAGTTGGGCCAGGACCCAAAGCACTGACAGGAGGATGAGGAGGTTATTAATAGTTTGGGATTTCCATGGAGAAAGTGATTTTTATGAAAGCGCAGAAATCGGGCCCCGTTATTGGCTTAGCTGCTGTTCCCGTGGACTTGGGGTGGGTTTTTGTGTTCCTCTGGTGGGAATCTGGGGTAAAAGTAGGAATTTTCCCTCACTTCTCTCATTTCCCTCAGCTTTCCTTGTATTGTTGTGCACTGAATGCAGCCTCAGTGGCGCACACAAATAGCATTTAATCCAAGGGAGGGCTGGGTGAGAAGTTGAAGTTTTTGGGGCAGTGGGGCAATGCTGGTTCTCAGAGCTCCCCATGGATGCTGCGTTATCAGGAAATTACTGCTCTCTCCAACCCTTTTTTTTTTTTTTTCCTCCTCCCTTTGTCTCCCACATGTTCTGCCTCGTAAATGCAGATAACCACAAAGATCTCTTTTTCCATTTCCACTGCAGAATTTTCTCTTTCCTGGACGTGGTCACTCTGTGTCGCTGTGCTCAGGTCTCCAGGGTAAGAACCTCCTCCTGCTGCAGGGCCCCCCAGCATCCACACGGGGCTTTGCGATGGGGAGCTTTGCACACTGACTGCTCCAACTGCTGCTTTGTAAAGTCGGTGCAGAGCTGCAGCACTCTGTGTTCCCTCCATCACACAGTGAAATGCGATTTGCACCCACTGATAAGTGCCCTTTCCTCTGGAGCTGCTGGGCGTCCTTTTGGCAATAACCAGACCTTAGAGCAAACACCCATAACAGGTTTATAATGCAGGGAGTCAATGGGCTCTCACAGTTCTCTCTGCTGGTGTAAGCCTGCCTGGCTTGCACAAGAGCTGCTGTTGTGTGGAGATGCAGCCCGGTGCTCTCAATGGGTGTGCTATGAAAATACGCCTATGCACAAACATTGGTGCACTCTTTCTTAATGATGGACTGATGGCTGTGATGAGATTCAGCTGCTTACTTTGCTGACGTAATGACAACTTTGAATGTGGCACTGTGCTGTAAACCTTCTTGGTTTACTAAGGGTAAAATAACTGATTGCTGGTAGCATGGGCAAGATGGGGGTGGGACAGCCCTAGAGCTGTGGGTGCCTGAGGCCATGGGTGGGCCCTGGGCACCTGACCTGGTGGAGGCAATCAGCCCATGGCAGGATGGGGGGCTTCAACCCAACCCAGCTGGTGGTTCCATGAGCTCTGAGGTCCCATCCAACCCAAACCTGCTGGTGGTTCCTTGGGCTCTGAGGTCCCATCCAACCCAAACCTGCTGGTGGTTCCATGAGCTCTGAGGTCCCATCCAACCCAGCTGGTGGTTCCCTGGGCTCTGAGGTCCCATCCAACCCAAACCTGCTGGTGGTTCCATGAGCTCTGAGGTCCCATCCGACCCAAACCTGCTGGTGGTTCCTTGGGCTCTGAGGTCCCATCCAACCCAAACCTGCTGGTGGTTCCCTGGGCTCTGAGGTCCCACCCAACCCAAACCTGTTGGTGGTTCCATGAGCTCTGAGGTCCCATCCAACCCAAACCTGTTAGTGGTTCCATGAGCTCTGAGGTCCCATCCAACCCAACCCAGCTGGTGGTTCCTTGGGCTCTGAGGTCCCATCCAACCCAACCCAGCTGGTGGTTCCTTGAGCTCTGAGGTCCCATCCAACCCAACCCAGCTGGTGGTTCCATGAGCTCTGAGGTCCCATCCAACCCAACCCAGCTGGTGGTTCCATGAGCTCTGAGGTCCCATCCAACCCAACCCAGCTGGTGGTTCCTTGGGCTCTGAGGTCCCATCCAACCCAAACCTGCTGGTGGTTCCTTGAGCTCTGAGGTCCCATCCAACCCAGACCTGCTGGTGGTTCCTTGGGCTCTGAGGTCCCACACACTGCTCACAATGAGCACTGACCGAGCTGTTCTCATTGGCTCTAATTGTTGTGTTGCCATCTGAGGCAGAACGGTTGTTTCTAAAAGGAACAGGCTGTAACTGGGTCCCCCCTGTCGGGTTGTTGGTATTTTTCATATTAACCAGACATTTACGTTTCTTCCTCCAATAAAGGCATGGAATGTTCTGGCCCTGGATGGCAGTAACTGGCAGCGAATTGACCTGTTTGATTTCCAGAGGGATATTGAGGTATAATTAAGTGACATACAAACCCATTTTTCTTGTTGAAATGTAATTACAGCCTAGCATGGATTAATGCTCCCAGCACAGCCCTTCCTGCCTTCCCCGGAGACAGAAATCATTAATTTCAGTTCGTGGCCCCGGGGAGTCGTTATGGGCTCACAACCCATTCAGCTTTTGAAAATGGATGGAATTCCATATCTGTATCAAAGCATAAAGGATGGCAATAGGAGGGACGTTGTGAAGGCAGAGGTGGAGCAGCTGTGCTGCTGGGAGAGCTGTGCTGCTTCTGGAGCATGGCTTGCACATCTTCCCTATCTCCAGTACCCAAACCTGCAGTCCTGGGGAGGCTGCCTGGGGTCAGAGCCCTTCCCCATAGGTGCAGTGTTTAGGAAAGCTCCCTTGCTGTTGTTCTGATCTGTTGGATGTGGTCTCAGTGGCACCGACAGGATGAGGTGCTGAGGAGCAGTGGGTGCTGTTGTCAGTTGTTTTTCAAACAGTGAAGTTGCATTTATAGGGATAGGAGACCCCAACACAGCACCAAAACCCCTCTTTTCTTCCTGGGAAATTTATATTCCCTTGAAAACCTTTTAGAGGTAAGGAGCGTCTCGTTCTGACTCTGTGCAGAGAGTGGCATCAGGTGGATGGTAACAGCAGTGTGGGTGAGTGGGGAGGTGCAGATGGTGTTTGTGGAGGAAGGAGTTAAAGCTGTCTGTGCTGTCCCTGCAGGGCTGGGCTCAGCCCCTCGTGCTGCAGGAAGCACACGCTGTGCAGCACACGCTGTGATGGCTGTTCCTGATAACAGATCCTTATCACCCAGGTGCCCTGCACCTTCTCCCCCATGAAAGCATTGCATCCCACAGCCAGAGCTGCCCTCTCCGTGGGGCAGAGAGGGAGTGCTCACCTTCTGGGAGCTGTGAACGTTTGCCCTATGTCAGATGTGTTCCTCCATGAGCACCAAATTCCCCTTTTAAGACAAAACACTGCCATGCATGGCACGGAACCCCAAGGTACCTGCTGGGCTTAACGGTGGCCTAAATTATGTTTGCTTTAAAGCTGTGTCACTCCGTCCTCTGACACAAACTTCACCTGTAGTCAAACTTACTCAGATCCTCCTGTTGAAGGGTAGGAACTCATAGGCTTGCTAGAGGAGCTGCGGAGATGCTCGTCCTGTTTCAGCCCTTCCTGGAGCCATAGGGCAGACTCAGCTGTTCCGGAGCCCCAGATGTTCCCCAGCTGTGCCCCCAGCTGTTGCACATCCCATAGAGGTGGGCACCAGATGACCTGAGACGCACAGCTGCGGTGGAGCTGCTGTCCCACTTCCAGCTGTGCATGACGTTGGGCCCGGCCTGGTGTTGGATTATTGATTGATTGCCCGATTGGAAAAAGATTTTAGGAAAACATCTTCAGTGCTGCAGGGCTCCTCGGTGCCTCCCAGTGCTTGGGGGATGGAGAGGGGTTCCTGCTCTGTGGGGAGCAGCCATAGGATGAAGCAGGGGGCAGCAGCTGGATTGCTGCACGCTGTACCCGTGTTCTCTCAGGCTTTCCCTGCTCAGCCCACCTGCAGCCTGCCTGCAGCCCTGAGAGCCACCCGAGCTCCATCCCTGCCCTGTGGGCTGTGCTCTGTCCATCTTCAGAAGCTGAATGGTTCCCCTCTCCCTGCTGCAGGTTGTGCTGACGGCGCTTTGTTCTCCGAGTGCCGTTTCAGCTAGAATAACAAACTGCTTAAGGTACAGAACTCTCCATTGGTGCTGTGGGCTCTTTGGGATGTTAACGTGGCTCCTTCTGTCCTCACCAGGGCCGAGTGGTGGAGAACATCTCGAAGAGGTGCGGGGGGTTCCTGAGGAAGCTGAGCCTGCGTGGCTGCCAGGGAGTTGGGGACAACGCACTGAGGTAGAGCCACGGCACAGAGGGGCCCTGCAGCCCATGGGGGTGGGCTTTGGGGGCAGCAGAGCAAGGATCCACAGTGCTGTGACTGACATAAAGCACTCAGAGCAGTGATGTCTGCATTTCTCACTGATCATCTCACCTTCACATCGTGATGTTGTCCTCAGGGCTGAATGACAAAGAGTGGGTGATCCCAGGGCGAGTTATGGGCCAACACAAATTGTCTATTTCGTTCTGTCTTTGTTTCTTTTACTTGAGCCCGTCCGGTCGATTTGTAGCTGTTGCACTCACTAAACGCAGCAGAACGCTGGGAAACCCACTGGCTGACAAGAGCTGTGTTTTGCCTTTCCTTTCCTAAAGGACGTTTGCACAGAACTGCAGGAATATCGAAGTGCTGAACCTGAACGGCTGCACCAAAATCACAGATGCGTGAGTGCCAACTCCTCTCTGTTTCCCCCCTGTCCCTTTCTGTGCTGTGCATCACGAGGAGTGTGCAGGGCTCGGGTTAAACCCATCACGCTGCTGTTTTCTGTGTGTTCTCCTCCAGCACGTGCACCAGCCTCAGTAAGTTCTGCTCCAAACTCCGGCACCTCGACCTGGCATCCTGCACCTCCATCACCAACCTGTCCCTGAAGGCACTCAGGTAGGAGGACGAGGCCGACCTGACCCAAAGGTGCTGGGCAGAGGGGGCTGATGGTGGACCTGCGGAGGAGATGGGAGCTGAGCTGTGGCTGTGCAGAGTTCAGATCCCTGCGGGGCTTTGGGGTTTCCAGCTGGCCCTATCTGCCCTGCTGGTTGTTAGCAGAAGTGTTACGTTGCGTTCAGGATTTGGAGGTGAACCCAAAAAGTCACCCTGCCTTTCTTAAATGCTCCTCCTGTGTTTCCAGCCAGCTCCTGCTCTGTCAGGGTGCTGCTGAGTGTTTACATAGCTGGGAGGTGAACGTGTGACTGTTTGTCTTTCTGAACTGCTTAGGAGACACAGCGCTGCCCAATGTGCTGCGTGGCATGGCTGAGTGGTCTGGGAAAGGAAGGGAAAGGAAGGGAAAGGCAGACTTTGGTGGGAGGTGTTGGGAGGCACAAAACTCCCAAAGGGAACAAGAGGGGCTGAGGTGTTACCAAAAAAATTTCAACTGATGTCCCAGCAATGAAACACAAGAAAACAGCATTACAGGGGCCATAATCTGAGGATTAGTCTGGACACCAAAAGGAAAAGGCAGATTTGAAGGAATAACTGAACGGTTAAATTATCTTTGTAGCTCCGTGAAAATACTTGGAGCCCCCCTTGGGGTTCTTCATTTGCATCCCTAATTTCACGTGGGCAGGTTTGTGCTGCAGAAGTCCACCTGGATGGGAGCTGCTGGTGGAAATCAGGGTTGGGTTATGGCTGAGGGTGTGTTGAGGTGCAGAATGCACACGGGCTGTGCTGTCCTTGTGCAGGAGCCAGGAGGTGTCTGAATGGGGTGCAGCGTTCAGGGCTGGCCCTGCTCAGAGCTCCTGCTGCTGCCCCTGTGGGCTCTGAGCATTGGTAGAGGGGCCCCGTTGCTGTGGGGTGCAGGTGCTGCTCAGAAATGGGGTTTTCCCGGATTCTGGCTTGAAGGATTTCCTTCTAACACAAAGCCAAAAGCTTCCAGCCTTTTCCTCTCACCACTCCAGCGAGGGCTGCCCGCTGCTGGAGCAGCTCAACATCTCCTGGTGTGACCAAGTGACCAAGGATGGCGTCCAGGCTCTGGTGAGGGGCTGCGGGGGCCTCAAAGCGCTGTCCCTGAAGGGCTGCACACAGGTATGGGGCAGTGGGACCCAGGGACAACGGCTGGCTGGTCCCTGCTGGGCTGGCTGTGGGTGGCAGGGACTGCTGCTGCTCCCTTGGGATGTGTGAGCGCCCTGCCGGCTCCTGCAGCTGCCTCTTGGTTTGCTCCTTGTCACATCTCAGTCTCAGCCTTGGGAAAGGAGAGCAGCAGTGATCCCAGCGGGCTGAAAGCTGTCCCAGAGCAGCGGGCAGCTCGGCTTGGGGCTGGGGTTACCTGCTGGGTAGACCTGGCAGCCGGGCCAAACTGCTGCTGGTGCCCAGGCTCTGTGTTTTGCATTTATTTTGTTCTTGGGGTGTGCGTTCCTCAAGCATGAGTCACTGCCATTTCCATCTGCTGCCTATAGATAAACTGCTGTAGGTACAAAAAGCACATTTCTCAATGCAAGGACGCCGAGTCCTGAAGGGTGACCATGATAAGGGCAGCACTGACACGTGGTGTGTGTGCAGGGAGACACTCATGTGTCACACAAACGGCCGTGAAGGCTGGAGCTGGTAGCATCTCAGCCTGTTTGGAGGGCTCAGGTCGTAGGAACAGCTTGAGTTTCTCATCATTTACGGAGCCACGAGTAATATTGATGGCAATACATCCTCGTAATCAATTGCTTTGCCATCTGTTCTTATGGATTTAAGAATAGCAAGCTTGTTTTTTTAATCATCCTAAGGAACCTTGGGTGTGTTGGTGCTCCTCAAACTGAAATAATACTCTTTATTTTTTTGAGAGCTCCCCTGTTGCCATATAGACGCGGTGCCACTTGTGGCCTTCGTTGGCAGAGCACAGCCCTGGTTCCTGGGGTGGGTTTGTGACCCCACTGCTCGCTTTGTTCCTGCCATGTGTGTGCCTGGGTGCCTCTCCCTCAGTCGGCAGAGGGCTGTGGGTCTTTGCACTCCATTCCTGCAGCAGTGGAAGTGGCACTGCCCTCCTCCCACACAGCCACCCCATCCCTGCGTTTCGTTGTCCCCAAATCTTTCTTTGGAGGGCTGCTTCAAGCATTGCAGCGTTGCTTCACTCTCTGATTTCTCTTCCCAGCTCGAGGACGAAGCTCTCAAATACATTGGTGCAAACTGTCCTGAATTGGTGACATTAAACCTCCAGACGTGCTTAGTAAGTACCGCACCGTGCTCCCAGCACGTGGCCGTGGTGCACACAGCTGTGCACTGCCAAGCCTTTTAAAAGTAGCTGATTTGAAACAGGCTTTTGGGAGTGCTCGTAAGCCCCAGGAGCAGCGCTGGGTTTGGTGGAAGCGTTTTTCTCCTTGCCCTGCCTGCAGGGTTGCTGAGCTCCTGTGCTGGAAGCATTCTTTCCGTGGGGTTGGAATGCTGGCGGTGCTCAGCCAGCCCTGCACTGCTCCAAGAGCAGCAGTTCTGTGTGCAGGATTCCAGGCAGTGCCAGAACAAATGTCTGTTTGCACCCTAAAGGTGGCTGGGGTGGGCTGTGTGCACACTGTGTGCCTGCTGCAGGCAGAGCAGGGCAGCAGCCCCGGGCTGCAGGGCTGAATGCATTTTGAGAAGCACAGCGTGGCATCACTTACGTTCCTGGTTGGAAACCCAAGAGGAAAACACGCAGCGCGGCACACCTCCACTCCTCTGTTATTCCTTGTGATGGTGTTGTTGTTTTTCTTGTAGCAAATAACAGATGATGGTCTCATTACAATATGCAGAGGATGCCACAAGCTGCAGTCGCTGTGTGCCTCGGGCTGCTGCAACATTACAGATGCCATCCTGAACGCCCTGGGACAGAACTGCCCGAGGCTCAGGTAAGCCTTGGTGCAGAGCTGAGGGCTGCGTGGGGCTGCTCAGTGCTGGGGCTGCTGCTGGAGCTGCTCCTGGTTGCACTAAGTCTGCTCCTGATGCTGCTGGAGCTGCTCCTGGTTGCACTAAGTCTGCTCCTGATGCTGCTGGAGCTGCTCCTGGTTGCACTAAGTCTGCTCCTGGTGCTGCTGGAGCTGCTCCTGGTTGCACCAAGCTCTGCTTTCTCAATCAGAGCAGTGGGAGGAGAGCTCCGTGCCGTGGTGCTGTGCTGCAGCAGTCTTTCTTTAAACCTGTGTGTGCCTATGTCTGCTTTGTTATATACATATTTTTTAATGGAAAACAGTTGAGGTCAGGTCAGTTCTGTGCTGAGAACACATTTAAACACCACTTTTTCCTCCTGGTGTGATGATGGCAGGCTTCTCATTGGGATTTCATGGCAGATGGGCTCCCACCTCCACAGCCTCTTGCTTTCTGCTCAAAACCTTTTTATCAGGGCAGGTTCCTCCTGGAGGACTTTGCTGTGATTCAGTTCTGTTCCTCACGCCCGGATTTCTGTATGTTGGGGTGTTTCTGTGCATTCAGGTGTTTCTCATACTCAGGTAGTGTAGGTGGCTCTCTGAAGGCAGATCTCCACCACAGTCACTCTCCATTCTTTCTGTGCAGAATATTAGAGGTCGCCAGGTGCTCCCAGCTGACAGATGTGGGCTTCACGACTCTGGCCAGGGTGAGTGCTGCTTCACAAAAGGGAAAGCTTTGCTTCCTGTGTGCCCCTCTCTCTGAACACAGCTTGGTGTGGTGTGGGGGGGAGGCAGTGTGTGTGCAGTGTGGTGCTGTGCAGTCCCACAACCTCAGAGCCAACGAAGGGCGACGTTGGGTGCATCACCATTACCAAACGTTGGTTGTTGTTCAGGGTTGAACTGTGCTCCACGTGACCGACCCTGCGTTTAACCTCCTTTTCTTTCTATGAATTAACAAAAACTCATTGAAATGAGTGACGTTTGCTGGATTTCTTCTAATGGTGTTCATTGAAAAGCAGCAAACTTTCTTTTCTCTCCTGCTATTCCATGGGGAAAAGCCTCTGTTCCTGCCGAGGGCTGTCTGTGTTGGAGGTGTTTGTTTTGCTGCCTGAACTTTGCACTCACTCGGTGTGTTTACTCCTCTGTTTGTTCCCAGAACTGCCACGAGCTTGAAAAAATGGACCTGGAGGAGTGTGTCCAGGTAGGAGGTGCTGCTCTGCGGTCACACTGCTGGTTCCTCACTTATTGCACAATGGCAGCAGTGCAGAAAGGTGGTGAAAAAGCAGCAGGTTGTGTCCAGGTGGAGCTTCCCTTTGAATCCTGGGCAAAAAGATCGTACAGAATCTGGATGAGGAAACGCTGCCTTTGTAGATGAGTTCTTTGTATTTCGTATGACTAAATGCTGCTGTGCCCCTCCTGGTGGAAGGGATCTGAACACCTCCTGCACTCAGCCACAGGCATTTCAGATACAGACACTGTGGAGAGGTTTGGGGGGTGCAAACTGGGCGCCTGTTTGCCTTTGTTCCTTGGTGGGAGTGGGCAAAAGGTCCTCGTGCAAAGCACACAGCATGAAGAGGCCCTGTTCTTTTTGCAGATAACAGACAGCACGCTAATCCAGCTCTCCATACACTGTCCACGGCTCCAGGTTCTGGTGAGTAGAGTGACACTCTCAGTGTTTTCTTCCTCTAAACGGAGGGATTTCATGCACTGCCTGTGGGAGTTTGTCTCTCTGACTTCGTGGACGTGTCATGAAGAACTCAGCTGAACATCTGACCCTTAGGAACCCGTTGTCCCTCTGCTGCTGCTGGCAGTAGTTGGCCTCCAGGCACCCGCAGCTGCCAGGCAGTGAGTTCTGGGATGCTGGGTGCTCCTGGCAGGGTTTTCCCCCCCCGTTCAACAGCTGTCCCTAAGGTGGCTGTCAGTCTGTGTGGAGGAACAGAGCCCTTCTCACCTCTAACACAGCTGGGCACCTGGGGGCTGCAGAGCTCACAGGCCCCGGGGAGCAGTGCTTCTCTGGGGCGGTGTTTCTGGGCTGTGTTTCTGGGAGTCGAGTCTGTCTCCATCTCAGTTCCTCCCCCCCCCCATGAGCTTTGCCTCGTTGCCATCATGGTGGAGGGCACAGGGTGCAGTCCGTGGGCTCTCCCCCTCAGCTGTGCCCCCCCAGGACTGCGGGCTGATGCCATCCCCAGCTCAAGCCCTGCTTCCTTTCCCAGGACCTTTAGGACGCAGCCCCCAGAAGTGCACAAAGCAGGTGACGTTCTATTTCTGCAGGTGTTTAGAGCCCTGGCTATGATGTTCAAGGCCACAGAGATTTTACAAAGCTGATTTCTTTGATAGCAGAGGTATTTATCCCATTCCTTGCAGTAAGTGCCTGCCGCCCTCTCTCCTGGGTCTCTCCTGTCACCGCCTCTCCGCTCCCCTTCAGCCACACAAATTCCCCCTCGCAGGCGCTGCTGCCTCACCTGGAGCTTTGCAGCGGCTCCGGTGCGCAGAGCCCAGATCTGTGCCAAACACCCACGTGTGCTTACAGAGCACCGGCCAGCTTCTCTCTCATCCCCGGTGCCTCCAGCAGAGCGTTGGCTGCCTCTTGCCGAGGGCTCACAGCCTCTGTTTGGGTGCAGAGTTTGTCCCACTGCGAGCTGATCACAGACGATGGCATTCGCCACCTGGGGAACGGCGCCTGCGCCCACGACCGCCTGGAGGTGATCGAGTTGGACAACTGCCCCCTGATCACCGACGCTTCCCTGGAGCACCTGAAGAGCTGCCACAGCCTGGAGAGGATAGAGCTGTACGACTGCCAGCAGATCACGCGGGCGGGGATCAAGAGACTCAGGGTAAGAGTGTGAGGCTGGAGCTGGGCGGCTTGGGGGCTTCCAGGGGGGAAGAGAGAGGGCTGTGGCATCGAATTCTTTGTGGTCTGGTGGTGCTCATTCTTTAAAGTATCCCGAGAGCCGTCACCTGTAAAGTGCGTGGCAGTCCTGCGTTCAGAATGTTCAGAATGTTAGGGATGAGCCCTAACTCTTCAGGAAGGAGTGTGATTGGGAAAAAAAGAAATCGCTGAATTGTGAAGGTTGGAAAAGGTCTCTGAGACCCCCGCATCCAACCCACCCCCTCCGTGCCACGAACCCAGTGCCACGTCCCCACGGTGCTGCTGCATCCCCTGGGACAGTGACCCCCCCTCCCCACCCCCAGGGTGTCTGTGCTGGTGTCTGACTGCTTTTTGGGAAAGAAATTGTTCCTAAAATCCAACCCGACCCTCCCTGGTGCAACATGAGGCCATCTGCTCGTTCTACACCTGTTGCTCTGCCCGCTCGGTGGTAGCAGGAGGCAGAGGGGACTCAGTGTGCAGTGTCATTCCATGAGCACTCACCCCTGGCAGTGCTTTTGTAGATCAGGGCTGTGTGTCAGCACCCAGCAGTGCAGCGCAGCGCTCCCCCACCTGCTCCGTGCGCTGCGGTGCGCTTTGTGCTGTGACGCTCACACAGCTCACAGCGATGAACCAAAAGCACCCAGCTCTGCTGTGTAGGAGGGTTACCCGCTGCTCATGCCGTGCTGCTGTCCCTTCATGTGCTGTGTTTCTCTTCCAGACCCATTTACCCAACATTAAAGTCCACGCCTACTTCGCGCCGGTGACACCACCTCCATCGGTCGGGGGCAGCCGACAACGCTTCTGCAGATGTTGCATCATCCTATGACACTGGAAGCAGCCATCCCTGCAAACTGAGTATTTAATTACACCTCTAGAGTGATGGTGGACAGCCGTACCTTCGAGGAGGGCGATGCAGTGTCGTTTGCAAGGGGCAGCCAGCGGGCAGCGGTGCCGGCCCCTGTAGCCACCCATCCACATCCATATACACACCCCACCTGTTCCAGCAGACGGATGAACTCTGCGGTCTGGGGCTGGAGCTCTGTTGGCTTTTCTGTAGGTGGATTGGTAAAATTCTGAACCATTCCTGCTGGGCATGCTCAGACGAAGTCATTGCGGTGAGGAGGGGGAGATGTTTGCAAACCCAAAACGACTGTTGCTGCTGTAGAGGTTAGAGAAGTAACTGCAATCCTTGGAAATAGGGAGAGGAAGGGACGTGCTTTATCCCTGCATCCATTGTCCAGGTGGAAAAAAAAAACAAAAGCAAAGAAACAAACTGACAGCCCCCAAGTTGTGTGTCCGTTTCTGAGAGAGGGGATGGAGGAGCAGCAGTGTGAGATGTGAGCCCCGCTGCTCCCATCCCTGCTGACCCCCTGAGCATGCTCACATTGGAGGTTCATCTGTTGCTTCTGTGTCCCTCAGCATCCAGCTCAGAGGCTCCAGAGGTGGCTGTGCTGTAGCTGGGGATCTGTACCGTCAGGCTCTGGTTTTGCCCTTCCCACGCCCCACTTTTTGATTTTTGGTTGGGTTTTTTTTTTTGTTTTGTTCTGGTTTTTTTCTTCCCGATTGTCATTTGGTAACTTTGAGATTTACCAAATCAAAAAAAGTTTAGGGAAACCCATTTAAATTTTAAAAATCCTCATTTTTTAACCGCTGGCAGCCTGAGCCTGCAATGGAAAAAGTGATTGGAATTCCAGGTTTTCTCCCAGTGATGAGAGTAACTCTTCGCTATAGGGGACAAGCTATAGCCTCTGCTCCAGCGCTTCTGCTGTCCTTTCCCTCCAATCCCTCATCCCCTTCCCATGAGGAAAATAAACACAGAACCTTTTTGCTGATTGTCCTGGTTCAAGAGCTCCTGACTCACTGTGCCCATGGAGCAGGAGGAGCAGCAGGGCCAGCCACAGCGACAAGCTGTTGTGCAGCAGCGCTGGGCAGTTCTGCTGCATTGCCCACAGGTAAGTGCTGCCCTGGAAGAACCATCTGGAGGCAGAGAGGCCGCACTGTGCCCTGACAGCAGTCGGGGTGTGCTGGGAGCAGTGGTGCTGGTGGTGTTTGGGGTGAGGTTGACCCAGAGGGGCGCAGCCAGCTCCACGTTCCTGGGGCGGAACGCAGGGGTGCCACGGGGCAGAGCGTGGTCAGAGCAGAGCAGGTTGGTGGGGATGAGCTGAGGGATCCGTCACAGCTCTGTTCCTGCTGCCTGCAGCCCGGGATGGAAGGGAGAGGGGACGTTTATGGGATGGATCCCACCTGAGAGGAGCGGGTCTGGTACAGCTGAGCTGCCCGCAGCCCTGGGAGCGGTGCTTCACCTTCCTGCTGCAGGCTGATGTGGGAGGGCTGCCTGTGCGGCCCCAGGGATTGCAGCTTTTGGCTGCGGGTTTGCCCTGAGGACAAAGCCACCCCCGGGGCTGCACAGCAGCTGTCTCCCCTTCCCCTCCAACTCAGATTCCCCGACCCGTCGGTGTTCGTTTAACGTCTGCACTGACAGGTGGGAGGAAATCCAGTGTATGCTGTGTTTAAAAGGATACTGTCAATTCCTTTCCTATAGATGGCTTTTAATGCATTCTATTTATTCAAATCCGTGGATTCTCTCTCCTCGGTGAGCATGCTCCTGTATTTCACCTGCAGATCTCCTTTCTCCAGTTTTCAGGGTGGCAGATGATGGCCGAGGGGTCCCACCAGTGATGGGTGTTTGTTTGCACAGCTCTGGCAGAGCACTTGGCTCACGCCGAGGCATAAGAGAGCCAAAACTGATTTATGAGCCAGGGTGTAGCTGACGGACTGATTTCTTTTAACAGGTTTGAGTTTAAGAGATAACTCAGAGCATAGAACCCAAAGCTTTGTTTGTTTTCAAACAGGGTAACAGCGTAAGGTAGCTCAAACTACTTGACAGTGTCCTTTTAAGTCAATTATCCGTCTCTGAATGGACTCTTCCTTATGTTTGTATTTATAAATAAATACCAATAAAGACCATTTTCCAAGCCTTGTCTTACCAGAGGAATATCCTTACAAAGCAGAAAAGCCTGCGTGCAGAGGCAGCTTGCTGTGCTGGGATCAGAGCTGCAGCAAGCTGAGGGGTGGAACTGGGGCCCAGCTTTAAGGGAACAGCTCTCATGTTGTGAAAGGTCTGCGTTTTGTTCTCAGCTGTTTTCTGCCATCTACCCACTGCTTCACAGCCCCGTCTCACACGGGGCAGACCCAGCACAGAGCTGGGGATCAGCAGTTCATCCCCAATCCATCCCCAGCTTCAGAAACCCCAGAGAAGAAAACAAACAGGTGGGAGTATTTCTGGATGTGCTTTATTGAGTCCTTGTAGATGGAAAGCACTATGTACACAAGACAGGCACTGTTCACTTCTTGGTCTCTTCTTCCTTAGAGAGGGTCTTGATGATTTCCTCCTTCTTGGCTTGCAGGCGTTCCTCGCGGCGCTTCCGAGCCTCCTTGGTTTTGGACCTGCGAGCCTCAGCCTGGTCACTGCAAGAAGAGTTTGTGAATGCCTGGGGATCGTTCCAGACAGCCAAGAGAAAGCCTTCCCTGCTGGCCCTGCTCTCCTTGCTCTACTGGTCTGCCATGCCAGCTGCTGAGCCGAGCAGGCCGTGCTCCACGTGCAGCTCCCTGCACTGCTGGCTGCAGCACAAAGCTGCTCCTGCCCCACACATCACTGGGAGCCTTGGGAACCAATGTCTCACGCCTCTCCTTATCAATCATTTACTATGGCTGCATCACTGGGTCAGTTTATAGCAGTATGAGCAATTCTGGTGTGCTGTGCACGCAGCTCTGCCAGGATTACGTACGTCTCTGCTTCAAGCCAGCCCTACCCAGCTTTGTTTTCATTCCTCACCAGGGCTCTGGGTAGAGTCACCCCAAATATCTGCGTGCACTTCCTTAACAACAATTGCTTCCCCAGCCCGCAAAATGGAAGTGTGACAGTGAGGCAACACTTACGCCAAGAGCTTCTTGCGAGCTTTGTCTGCCTTGAGCTTGTGGATGTGCTCCATCAGGATCCGCTTGTTCTTGAACACGTTACCCTTCACCTTCAGGTACAGGCTGTGGTACCTAGAGGAACAGAATGGATCGTGAGTGCTGTGACAGCAGCTCACCCCCAAGCTCTGATGCTGCTGCAGTGGCGCAGGCAATGGGACTGTTTGGGGAAGTACAGGGGCTGCTCTGTGCTTTCTGGAGACGATTTGTTTCCGTCACCAAGCTCTACACCAAGGAGCTGGCTGAGAAGCTGCATATAGCAGGAGACAGATGAGCACATGCACACATTCCCCACCGCCTGCCCACCACCTGAAGCTGCACGCTGGCCTGGCAGACTCACATATGGCGGTCGATCTTCTTGGACTCCCTGTATCTGCGGAGCAGGCGCCTGAGAATTCGCATCCTCCTCATCCAGGTCACCTTCTCTGGCATACGAGCGTTGGCTGTACCCTTTCTCTTACCTAGGGTGAGAGAAAACACGGTAAGAAGGTGGCCTGGCTTCTGCTCGCGTTCAATCCTTCTTGGATTGCTCCTACTTCAGGAACAGAATTATTGAAACTCTGCCAGAGATCTCTGTCCAACACAGGGCTGTGGGTGCACTGCCTTCGGCACTCACCGATGCCCATGTGCCTGCCCTTCCGACGGGCCAAGGTGTTCTTCCTGCATCGTGCCCGAGAGTGAACGGTCACGGGTTTGCGGATGATCAGACCATCCTTAATTAATTTCCTGATCTGCTGACCTGGAATTAAAAACACCACGTTCAGTATTTCATGTGAACGAGCAAAGAGAGAACGCGTTAAGCCAAGTGTGGGCTGTAATCTGCTTTGTGTAAGAAGGAAAACCCCCAGCCCCCCTCGTGCTGCTGTTGCGCTTTCCCCATCATCCCATATTTTTCTTATTAGTCACCCAGGAAAGCACCACGCGCTGACCCACGTTGACCCACGCTGCGAGGGCATGGAGAACCCCAGCAGCACAAGAGACGGCCCCCAGTCGGCTCCAAAACACGACGAACCACAGAATTAAAGGGGTTGGAAGGGACCTCCAGAGACCATCGAGTCCAAACCCCCAAAGCAGCCCCATAACAGCACCGGTGGGTCTGGAATATCTCCAGAGCAGCAGAACCCACCGCGTCCCTGGGCAGCCGTCAAACACCAGCTCCACCTCGGCCAACATCAACGACACGAAACAAGCGCAAAAACCCCTCCTCGCGGCCCCGTCCGCTCCCACTCACGCGAGTTGGCGTTGGCGATCTCGTTGGTCTCGTTGGGATCCAGCCACACCTTCTTCTTCCCGCAGCACAGCACGCTGGAGGCCAGGCGCTTCTGCAGCCGTAGCATACTGCGGGCAGCGGGCGGGGGGCTCAGCGCAGCCCCGGCTCGGCCCCGCGTTGCCTCCCGTTGCGACGCAGCCGCCCCACTTCCCGTCCCCCGCCGCCATTTCCCCCCCCTTCCTCCTCCTCCTCCTCCTCCTCTTCACCGCCATTTTCCCCCTTATCCCCGCGATGTGCGAAAGATGGGGCAGCACCGGGCGCACCCCCCGCCCCGAGGCCTCCGAGCCCCGGCCCGCTCCCGTTCCCGTCCCCATTCCTGTCCCCGTTCCCGTCCCCGTTCCCCGCTCGCCGTTCCCGGCGGCGCCCATCGCTCACCTCATGGCGGCGGCTGCGGCCGAGCCGGGCGGAAAGGACTGCGCACGTGGCCGCGCCCACCGCTAGCGTCGCGGGGAGCGGAACGTACCACTGCCTTACCGCCACGAACCAACGCGGTTCCGCGGCCTCGCGGCGGATCGAAACGCGGCAAGAGAAACGCCGAGCCCCGGTCACGGGTGGGGATGGGGGAGGGAGTGCCGAGGCCGCACTCGAGGCGTTGGGGAGGCGGACGCGCGTCACCCCGCACCCCCCTCCTCTGCGCAGAGTGGTACGGTCCGAGCTGCGCATTCGCGGTGAGCCTGGCCGGGATGACTGAGCGCATGCGCAATGGGAATGGCCGTGGGATGGGCTGAGTGCAAGCGCAGTAGGAATGGCCGGGGGGGGGCTGTGCGCATGCGCGGTGGCACGGCGTGGGCAGCACGAGGGCATGGCGGCTGCGGTGGGGGGGGGGGGGCGGCGAGGCAGGGTCTGAATGGGAGTGGGAGGGGGGGTTGGTGTGGGGGTCCGGCTGTGGGGTTGTCGTAGGGTTACAGGGCTCGGGGGTCGTGTGAGGGCTGGGGTCAGCGTGAGGCCTAGGGCCGATGTGAGGCCTGGTCTGATGTGAGGCCCGTGAGGCCTGGGTTGGCTGTGAGGCCTGGGGTCTCTACGAGGCCCACGGACGGTCGAACACCCGCTGTGTGCTGTGAGGAGCAGCCCAGCGCCAGGCAGCACATCCCCCTGTGGCCTCAAACACCCGAGTTGACCACGCTCCCGTTAAGGGCTCCCCCAGCAGCACGGTGCGCCTTCCTGCTTGGCTGCAAATCCACCCGGCGCAATCCTGCCTTCCGCCAAACCCGCCCTCCTGCTGCAGCTCCTTCCCTTGCGGCTGCAGCTCCGCGCTCAGTCTGTGCTGCTGCCACGCGTGGCTCTGGCGGCCGAACGCAGGCGGCATATGGTGTGTGACAGGGAGCTGGTGGCGGCAGATTTTGGGTTCGTTTTGAGAGACAAACACGGATAAACACAGGCTTTTGCTGTTTAAAAACTGACTCATCATTTTCCTACAACAAAACGTCAAAATCTGGAGGCTCCTGAGGCAGGAGAGCGGCTGCTGTTTGATTACCTGCCCTGGAGCAGCACTGGGATTTTGTCCATCTGTGTTTCTGCGAACCTGCAGCTGCAAATCGATGTCCCGTAAGGCTTTGGGGCCCTCGTTTGGGGTGGAGATGGTGAGGAGGCTTCAACCCCCACGGATCGCGTATCTCTGTAGAGCCTACACCTCTATGGATCCCATACCAATGGAGCCTCTGCCTCTGTCACTCACCCCTCCCACCTGGGGGTGCATTCCTGAGCCCCACGCAGCATCGCTGTGTGCTTCCCGTGGCTCTGAGGGCACGGCTTTCACCCCACACTTGGACCATTGCAGCACAGTGCTGGAGCCAGGCAGCCCCCGTTCCCATCTTCCCTCACTGCAGCTCCAGCAGTGACACCGCGTTTGCATTCTGCTCCCACGCAGCTCTGGGATGAATGCAGCACTCATCCTCTGCCCCCACCACCTCCACGCTGTCCCCAGCACAGCCACCTCCAGCTCCCAGCTGATCCACCCCCCCCCGGGGCTGCACTCCCAGCTCGAGGGGCTGCAGATGGGCCCCTATTTGCATTCAGGACTGTGCCACCCATCCGGCTGCACAGGTGCCGTCGTCGGCACCTTACGGTGATGGATGGGGTCTAAGAATGGAAAACGTGGCGTCAGCTGTTCTGGGCGCATTGTCTGGGAGCTCAGAGGGTGGGGGCACCCCCAGGAATTCGGAACTTTCCAACAGCTGGTGGCTGCTGTGTGATCAGTAGGGGAGGTGTGGGAGCCACAGGGGGGACCCCGCAGCGGGTGGGTGGGTGGGCTCTGTGTGGGGGGGCACGAATGGCTTAGCAGGGATCCCCCCCTCCCCTCCGGGGATGGCTTGGAAGCCGGGTTTAGCCTCAGACTTTGGGGAAGGAGCTGTGCCCCCCCCCCCCATGTTGTTTTCTTTTTATTTTAGGGGAGCTCCCCGCAGCGCGGTGCAGGCTGTGTGCTGGTCATTGCTGCCCCCTCCACTGTATTTATATTTATATATTTAAGCTATTTATTTTGGGGTGGAGGCAGAAATCCTTCATCTCTCCCCCTCTTTTGGGGGCCGCTTCGGGGGTGCCCTCTCCTAAAGGAGGGAGGGAAGGAAGGAAAGAAGGAGGGGAGAGAAGAGAAGGGAGGGAAGCATCCCGCATCCCTCCCGACAGCGCGGTGGGAGCGGCCGGGGCGGAGGCAGCGGCCGCCCCCCCCTCTCCTTCCTCCTCCTCCTCCTCCTCCTCCTCCTCCTCCTCCTCCTCCCCTCTCCGCACGCCGGGGCCGCCCGCCCGTCGCCGCGGGGGTCGGTGCGGCGGAGGCCGATCTCGGGCCCCGCGCTGCCCCGAAAGCTCCATGGTGCGGGAGGGGGGCATGGCGCGCCCGCCCTACAGCTCAGCTCAGGACATCCAGATGGACGTCTTCGACAACGCAGCCCTCCAGGTGACACCACCGGGGGGTGTTGGGGGGGTGGAGAGGGGGTCAGAAAAAGCCCTGGGGGGAGGGAGCTGCGTGGAACCCCCCCTCCATCCCCTCCCCACGTCCTACCAGTAAAGGTTCCACCTCCTGTAGCTCGGTTCCCCCCCACCCCGTAGCCACACTGCTCCCCCAAATCAAAGCAGACAGTGGGAAGTGGGGGTGCAGCCCCCAAGTTTGGGGGCAGGGGGGGCAGCGCGCCCCTTTACTGCATCACCTCCCCACGGCTGTGTCCTCCCCCTCCCCCCCCCCCGCCAAGAACCCCGGGTCCAGGGGTGGGGGCACTGTGGGGGCACAGGGAAACTTTGGGGATGGGGCAAACTGTGCAGTCAGTGTGTAGTGGGAGCCCCCCACCCCCCCAAAAAAATCTCCATCTGCTGGATGTGGGATGGGGGGATGCGTCCTCTGGGGTGGGGGCATCTCCTGCCTCCCCCCCCCCCCACAGGCTGGGAAGGGTCAAGCAGTGGTGACAGCATGGGTGGGGGCACAGCCAGGCCCTGGGATTGGGGTGGTGGGGGGCAGTGAAGGCTTTGCCCATCACTGGGGGGGGCTCCGTGGTGCTGCCCCACCCGGGGGCCTTCACCTCCTCCAGCATGGAGGGATGGAGCTGGGGGGGGGGTGGGCAAGGACCTAAAAATACTGGGAACCACCGGTGGCAGCTGGGCCCAGCTGTCCTGTCTGGGGGGGTCATAGCCCAGCCACTCACACCCAGCACCCCCCCGGTGTCCTCCGGTGTTTCCCCCCCCCACCATTTCCCACAACCCTTATGGGGGCACCATCAGCCCCCTTGGGGGACACCGTGGGTGCAGTGAGGGGGGCTCATTCTTGCTGAGGGAGCTTGCATGTGCGTGGGGTTGGAGCATGTGACAGCGAGGGGGTGGCATGGGGATGACTGGGGGGGGGATGGTTGCTGCTGCTGCTGCTGTGGGCCCAGCCCCCCCTCCCAGAGCATCCTGCTCCCCCCCCCGGTGTGTGGGGGTCTGGGGGTGCTGGGTGGTGGCTGCAGGAGGGGCAGATCTCAGCAGCTCCCGGTGCTCAGTTCTGAAGCGATGCTGCTGGGGATGCCGAGGGGGTGATGCCCATAATTCCCTCCCTCCCCCTCCCCCCCCAACCTGTCACCCCTCTCCACAGGGGAAGTACAGCAAGCGCAAGAGCCGCTTCAAGCGCTCCGACGGCAGCACCTCATCTGACACCACCTCCAACAGCTTCGTCCGGCAGGTGAGCACGGGAGGGTCTTCATGAGAAGGGGCACAGACCCCCGTTTGGCTCCATCCCACCCCCCAGAGCAGGTATCCTCTGAGGCTGAATGGGGACAGCCTCTTTGGTGGCCTTTGACCCCCAGGGAGCCATGTGGGGGGGTCCTGGTTTGCAGCTGAGCGTTGGGGGGGGGGGGAGGGGACACAGCTGTTGCAATATCTGAGCCAGATCCATCTGTGCCCCCCAAGTCGAAGCAGAGACCAGGGGTCACCAGCCAAGGCCGTGCCTGCTGTCCCTCCTCTCTCCTGCACAAGGGTGGGGCTGGGCGCATCCACCCCCTCGTATCAGGAGCCTTTGGGGTCCTGGGGCGTCTCCTGTCCCTTTTGATGCTGGGGGGGGGCACGCAGCCCACCTGGCATCACCCCCGCCCTCTCCAGCCCCATCCACCCACCGTTGGCTTGGCACTGTCCCCCCACCCCCCCGCCCCAGGCTAAATATACCCGGCAGGCTGTGGGTGTCTGAAACCCGACCCGCGGGCGCCCCAGCACGCAACGCCCGGCCCCCCCCCACCCCCGGCCCACTTGCCCCCAGCCCTGCCACCATGGAGATGACCGGCAAAGACCACCTCGCCACCCCGGTGAGCATCCCCCCCCACCACTGCTGCCTCCCCTTTCTGCCCCTCCTCCCTGTCCCAGGGTTTGGGATCCCCCTTGACTTAGAGGGGCTGCGGGGTGAGCACCCAAAGCAGCCCCTCCAGCCTGGCACCCCAGTGTGCCCACTGCTGCCCCACAATCCCCGCTCCTCTGCCCCCCCTCGACCCCAGGCTGCGACGTTCCCGTGAGAAATGGCTCAGAGAGGGGGTGACTGATTTCTGCCGCTGTGGATTTTTTGGGGGGAGGGTTTCCCGGGGGGCTGCTGCCCCAGGACGGTGGTAGTGTCTGTGCAAAGGTGTTTGGGAAGGGGCTGCCCTGCTCTGTGGGAAGGGTGGGGGCTGCCTCAATGTGAGGATTACAGAGGAGCTGGGTGGGGAACAGCACCCTGCAGGGTTGGTGCCTCTGCTGTTCCCATGGGGGTCACAGCCCTGGGGTCTCCCCACAACCTCCTCTGTGGCTCTAAGTGCAGCATGGGGTGAAGTGAGGGGCCGTGGGGGGTGAGCAGAAGCCCCAGCTGCAGCCTTGTCCTGGGGTGACCCCCAGCCCCCCGTACCTGCAGCCCCGTTGCTGCAGGACCCCTGGGCGGCTGGAACAGAGTTGTCACTGTTGCACTTCCCCCAGCTTGGTGCAGAGCAGGGGGACGGCCGGGGTGCTGCCGGCTCTGGGGGGGTCCTCGTCTCCCTCACAGTTTAACGAGAGGCCTGGAGCCCGCTGACAGCAGGACGGGAGCGGGGTGTCACGTTCCGTGCCGGAGCAATGGGAACAGCTGCGCCGGCGCTCGGCCCGCCGTAACCCCGGCACGGCCCCCCTGGCTCAGGGGAAACTGAGGCACAGGCTGGGGGCAACGCATGGGGTCCTTTGGGAACTCAGCCACCGGGCTGTCCCCTGGCTGGGCACCACTGTGCGGGATTTTGGGGATGCCTCGATGCTGCGGTGACGGCTGCCTGTCGGGGCTGGGGCCGACACTCGGCTGCTCAGCATGGGGCTGGGGCCGATTCTCCCGTCTGTGGGGCTTGGGGCTGAGCCTCTTCCACACCATCACAGGGTTCAGCTGAGTCCTACACCAGCCGCCCCTCGGACTCGGATGTGTCACTGGAGGAGGACCGCGAGGCGCTGCGCAAAGAGGCGGAGCGCCAGGCATTGGCACAGCTGGAGAAAGCCAAGGTGGGATTAGGGGAATTGGGACCCTCATCACTGGGAGCCTTCCATGGGGCATTGGCTCTCGCTGTGGGGTTTGAGGGGGATGCTGCCCCCACTCATCCCTTCCCACCTGCAGACGAAGCCGGTAGCGTTTGCTGTCCGGACAAATGTTGGCTACAACCCATCGGCCAATGATGATGTGCCCGTGCAGGGCATGGCCATCTGCTTCGAGCCCAAAGACTTCTTACACATCAAGGAGGTGAGGGTCTGGAGTTGGGGGGGGAACAGAGCAGGAAGAGGGTGCGAGTGGCAGGGGCTTGGGGATGGGGGTTGGCAGGGCTTGGGGCTGAGGGTGGAAGGGTGTGGGGCTGCTGTGCGCCGTCCATTTACAGGCTTTGAGGTGTTTTCTGTGTTCATCCCCTGGTGCAGAAGTACAACAACGACTGGTGGATTGGGCGGCTGGTGAAGGAAGGCTGCGAGGTCGGCTTCATCCCCAGCCCTGTCAAACTGGAGAACATGCGGCTGCTGCAGGAGCAGAAGATGAGGCAGAACCGACTGAGCTCCAGGTTCTTCCCACCCTCTCCAGCCCCCTGGAACCCTCACACAGCCCCATGCTTACCCCTCTCTGCTTCTCCTCTCTCAGCAAATCAGGTGACAACTCCAGCTCCAGCCTTGGTGACGTGGTGACGGGGACACGCAGGCCCACCCCTCCAGCCAGTGGTAAGGATGTCTGGGCTCCTCATGGGGAGCAGGGCTGGCCCAGCCCAGGGTGGGGGGCCTTGTCCTGCTGGGGACTGGACGCCCCTCCCAATGCCCCTCCTGCAGCTGGGTCCTCCCTGCTACCTCCCCAGCACCGGGAGGGACATGCGGCTCCCTTGGGACCAAAGTGCAGCCCCACATTGCACACTCATGCACACATCCAAATAAGAGTGCACGGGTTGCCCTCCCAGCCCTGGGTCCCTGCGTTCTTCACACCCCCTGCTCCCATCCACTCCCCCCTTTCACCGCCGTTATCACTGTTCTTCTCTCCCCTCCGGCCCCGGCGCGTCCCCAGGTGCCCTGGACACACCTAGCTTTGCCTTTGAGCCCGATGAGTTAGAGGAGGAGGAGGCTGCGGAGACCCACTGCTCCCCTAAGAGTAGTGTGAGCAGTGTCACCACCCCCCCCGCCCACTCCAAGCGCATCCCCTTCTTTAGGAAGGTAACAGAGCCCAATCTGGCCCACGCCTGCCTGCTGCACCCTGCCTGCCCTAACACTGCCGGGGGCTGCGGGGGCATCGTGGGATGGATTGGTCCATAGCTGCTCCCCCTGTGATCCAGAGGATGGATCATTCCATGGATGTATCCCTCTGTCATCCATGGGATGGATCATTCCGTGGCTGTATCCCCCCATGGTCCGTGGATGGATCACTCCATGGCTGTATCCCCCCACGGTCCGTGGGATGGCTCAGTCCGTGGCTGTGTGCCCCCTGATCCATTGGATGGATCAGTCCGTGCCCCCCCCCCCCAGGGCCCCCCGGTGTGCGCATGGTGTGTGGCACAGCTGTGTTTGTCTCCCCCGCAAATGAGAGTGGAACATTCCTCCCCCCCCAAACTGGGCACGGTGGTGGGGGGCTCGGGTGCAACCACTGTGTGGGTAGGGGGGTGCTGAGGTGCTTTTCCCCCCCCAAAGCCTCGCAGAGCCCCTGCTCACACCCCAACACTAATCAAGATTAGGACAGCATTAATACAGAACGAGCTCCACCGGCACGATCTCCCTTTGCTATTGGAGCTGTGCCCCCCCTGGGCTCCCTGGTAACCCCCCAAGCCCAGTTTGGGGACTGAATCCCTCTCCCACAGTAACACGCATGCCTTGTTTGTCTCCCCCTGCCCGCCCCGGCGCCTCGGGACGTAGCGAAACAGAAGCAGAAATCGGTGAGTAGCGTCAGGACCCCTGGGTTTGGGGCAGGGGAGGAGGAGGGAATGGGTTCGCTGCCACTCCTGGGGCCTCCCCGTCCCTTGGCATCACCCTGGGCTCCTGCTGTGCCCCCTGGCCCAGCATGAGCCCCCTGATCCCCGATGCTGCCCTGCAGGCTGAGCACGTGCCACCCTACGATGTGGTTCCCTCCATGCGGCCCATCATCCTGGTGGGGCCATCGTTGAAGGGCTATGAGGTGAGGAGCAGGGCTGGGAGGGGACCCCAGGGTGGGGGGACACATAGAAGGCCCCAGCAGTTCCATGCCCTCCTCCTCCCCTCCTGCAGGTGACAGATATGATGCAGAAAGCACTGTTCGATTTCTTGAAGCATCGCTTTGACGGCAGGTGAGGCAGGGGGTGGCGGGGCCTTCCGCCTCTTGGCGAGGGGCACTCAACCCCGTGGGGGGCCCTTAAGCCATGGAGGAACCCTCAAGCATGTGGGAATCCCTTAATCTCACAAGAGGGACCCTTACCCCACAGGGGAACCTCTAAGTCCCATGAAGGACTCTTAGCTCTATGGAGACCCCCAGGTTTGAGTTGGATCTGCCCCCAAGGAGAAGGAGTCTCCACTTCAGTCTGATGTTTGGGGTGGGAGGAAGGGCTGGGGGGAGGCTCCTGTGGGGAGCAGATGTTTGATGGGGGTGTTTGGACCCCCGCCAGCCTGTGTCCTTCTCACAGGATCTCCATCACGCGGGTGACGGCCGACATCTCCCTCGCCAAGCGCTCTGTGCTGAACAACCCCAGCAAACACACCATCATCGAGCGCTCCAGCACACGCTCCAGCCTGGGTAAGGCGGGTGCAGCACCTCAGCCACCCCAAGCTCCCATCTGTATCAGCCCAGCAGCCTCCTGTTCCTGTCCCCTCCCTCCTGGGATGCTCAGCGTGTCCCTCCTTCCTGCACAGCCCCTCCACTCTGTGGGGTGATGAGTGCATGGGGCAAAGGGCACCTGGGACCCTTGCTCCCACTGTCAGTTTGACTCAGTCTCTCTTCCCCTCCTCCCTTTTACCTTCTCTCTCTTTTTTTTTTCTTTTTTTTTCTCCTTTCCCATTTGGGGTTCCTTCCCTCTGCACCGCTTCCTTCCTCCCCTGCTCCTGATACAGATGTCTTGGGTATGTAGCGTGTTCTCCTCGGGTAGCGCGGGGTGGGAGACAGCAGGGGATGCAGCCCTAAGGGTCCCTGTTCCCCCAGCTGTGCTCTATTGCGGGGGCTGAGTGCAGCCTCTGCAGGCACCCACCCAATGCATGTGTCTGGGGGGTCTCAGCCCCTTCCTCCCCCAGCACTGGCAGCCCACCGTCGACCATCTGCGGGACTGGGATGCTGCTGGTGTGGCTGAGCCTCTTCTGGCCCTGTCCCGCTCCCCACATCCCATTTCCAGCAGCCATCCCCGCAGCTCCCCTTTGCTGTCTCCATGCCCTTGTGACTCCCTCTGTCCCCCCACTCTGGCAGCTGAGGTGCAGAGTGAGACGGAGCGCATCTTTGAATTGGCCCGGACCCTGCAGCTGGTGGCCTTGGATGCTGACACCATCAACCACCCGGCCCAGCTGGCCAAGACCTCCCTGGCACCCATCATCGTCTACATCAAAATCGCCTCCCCAAAGGTGAGTGGGGGCCGTGGGGCGGGCAGGCGGCAGCGATGGGGCTGAGGTTCTTGTGCCCCCCACCCCACACCGCCCTCTCTCCTGCTCCAGGTGCTGCAGCGGTTGGTGAAGTCTCGAGGCAAGTCCCAGGCCAAGCACCTCAACGTGCAGATGGTGGCCTCCGACAAGCTGGCGCAGTGCCCGCCTGTGAGTGTCCCCAACCCAACCCTTGCCACCACCCTGCGGCCTTTGGCTCCGCCCCTTCCGGCAGAAGCCCCTCCCACCACCCCCTCCTTGCATAGAGATTCCACCTGTCCTGGCTCCACCCACCACCGTATTGGGTTATGTAGGCTCCTCCCACCAAGTGATGTAGGCTCCACCCACCACCATATTTGGCCACATAGGTTCCACCCCCATGTGTCATAGGCTCTGCCCAGCACCTTATTTGGGTACACTGGCCCCACCCATTCCCTTATATGGGTATGTAGGATGCAGCTCTGCTTGCCGCAGACTCCGCCCACCACCTTATTTGGTACACTTGCCCCACCCATAACCTTATATGGGTATGTGGGCTCCGCCCCACGTGCCATAGGCTCTGCCCACTACCTAGTATGGCACATAGGTCCCACCTCCATGTGTGCAAGCTCCGCCCTTCACCTTATTTGCATCCGTAGGCTCCACCCCCATGTGCCATAGGCTTCACCTCCACCCCATTGATGTCAGCAGCTCCGCCCTCATGGCAGGTGCTCCTCCCACCACGCTGGCCTGTGGCTCCGTGTCCATAAGCCCCACCCCATCGCAGCTTCCTCCCCCCAGGAGATGTTTGACATCGTGCTGGACGAGAACCAGCTGGAGGAGGCCTGCGAGCACCTGGCCGAGTACCTGGAGGCCTACTGGAAGGCGACGCACCCCCCCAGCAGCAACCCCCCCAACCCGCTGCTCAACCGCACCATGGCCACAGCCGCGCTGGCCGCCAGCCCTGCGCCCGTCTCCAACCTGCAGGTACAGGTGCTCACCTCCCTGCGCAGGAACCTGGGCTTCTGGGGCCGCGGGGGCACTGACACCACCCCCAGCCCCCAGGAGGAGCACGCGCTGTGAGATGGCGGCAGGGCACCCGTGGGACCTCCCCCCGGGGATCAGGGACACCCCCAAGGATCGGGGACAGCCTGGGTTTTGGGGACACCCCGGGGAACAGCTGCCTCCCTGGGGTTGCCCCCTCCTCTGGGGATGTGCTCCCTGCTCCGTGGTTGATGCCATCCCTGTGCCCCTGAAGTCATCCCCCCCCTACCCCAGGATCTGCTCCCCACCCCGGGTTTGGGGCCATCCCACTGTGGTGAGGTTCTGCTCTTCCTGGATCAGGGCCGCCCTTTGGGATCTGCCCCCTGGGGTTGGGGTCTCTCAGGACACAGCTCTGCAGAGCTCTCCTGGCTTATAGCGAGGACTTACGGGAACTCCTGGGGGGGCTGAGCCCCCAGACGCCCCTGACCCCCCTGGGTCCAGCAGTAGAGGCTGTGTACAAGCCAAGGGGGGCCCACAGCCCCCCCCAGGGCATCAGGCAGAGGAAGGACGTGTGTCCTGTGTTGTCTGTCGCTAATTCCTTCAGCAATCAGGGCGCTGCTCTGCACCAACCCTGACCCCACCACCTCCCTGCTCCGTTCCCCCCCATGCCCTCCCACTGCTCTGGACTTGCCCTGGTGCCCCCCCCCCCGGTGCTGGATGAGACCCACATCTGGACTGCATGGCACGGAGTGTGCAGACTGGGCTGGGGCGGGAGCGCATGTGCCCCCCCTACTCACCAAACCCCGCGGCGTGCAGCTAACACCCCCCTCCCACTAACCCGTCCATCTGTCCTTGCACGGTGTGGTTGCTTCTCCCAACCAGGGTCCGTACCTGGTGCACGGGGAGCCGCCGGGCGAGGGGAACGTCCGGGAGGGGGGGCCCATCCCACCGCCTGCCCGCTCGGCCCCCCCCCGCCGCCTGTCCCGCCAGGACACCTTTGACTCGGAGACCCCCGGCAGCCGGGATTCAGCCTGCACAGAGCCCGGCAACTCTTGCATGGACGTCGAGACCGATCCCGGTGAGGAGGACCCCCGAGCCCCCCCGGGTCCTCGCGGTGCGTGGGATGAGGAGCGGGGCCGGGGACCACGGGGACGTGCCAAGGGCCACGACCGCTACTGCCCAGAGCCGCCGGAGCCTTTGGGTCTGGACCAGAGTGACACAGAGGGCTGGGGCCAGGAGGTTTACATCCGCTAGGGTGCGGGGGGCGTAGGCAGGGATGCCCCCCCCCAGCCCCAGTGCTGGCTTTGGGGCCAGGGGTTGCACCCAGCTGGGTGTCTTTGCAGGCCACGTGCCCAAAGCCTGTTCAGCTGTGCCACGGGGTGTCCCCCACCCCATTCTTGGTGTTAAGGGGGGAGTCTCCCTCCCACCGCAGCCCCCCCAGCATCCTGCGGTGCCTCGGGCCTTTTCTGTCCCACAGGGAGAGCGAGTGACCAAAGGGGACGTGCCAGTGGCTGGCGTGTCCCCATCCCCTATGGCACAGGGTGGGGGGCTGCGCTCTCCCCAATACCCAGCCCTTGCCTGCTGCCTGCAGCCCCCTCCCCAGGGTGAACCCGCTTCTCCATGGTGCTCTTTGCCACCCTCCTGCAGGGGGACCCCTGAGCTGGTGGTGGAGGGGTTCCCTGCCAGCTGTCCCCTCCCCAGCTAGTGCCTGCCCCACAGCTGTGGGAGGGGTGCATGCGTGTGCTGTGTGTGCAGGGTTTTGGGGTACCCACTGGGTGCTGCCTGCCTGGGGAGGGGGGGCATGGTTTTTGCATGTGTTTGCATTGGAGTGGGGGAGGATTTTGCCTGTTTTTGGTGGGGGGGGGGGGGGGGAAATCTGAGCCAATTGTGGGGGGGGGTGGTGTCTAACATGTGCTAACAGCTGCCCCAGCCCTGGCCTGCCACAGTGCCCAGCAGGTCCTGGGGGGTCCTGTGCTACCCCCCACACTCTTTCCCTGGGACCATGGGAACACACTGAGCAGCACCAGGCCCCGGCCCCTGCCAACCCCCTCTCTGCCACCCCCTCTCCGTGCCTGTCTGCTCTTTCCCCATCCAGCTGTGTCTGTCTGTGTGCCTGTCTGTCTGTCCCCCACCCCAGCTCCCCAGGGCACTGCCTTCACCTGTGCCCACCCTGGGGTGTCCCTTATCCCTGTGCCCCCATGAGGGTCACAGCACTGGGGTGGGAACACCCCATGGCCAACCCTCGCAGTGGGGCTGGGCTCACCTCTCGCCCCCCACCTTGGGGCGATGCTGGGGGGGCCCTGGGGTCGCTGCCTTACCCACACCACCAGCCTTGCCAGCCCGGGCCGGGGGGGGCTCCGGGGTGCTCAGCTCTGCCGCTGCCAAACCGCCTCCGCCCGTTGCGTGCCTCAGTTTCCCCTTTTTTGCTGGGGGGAACTCGGTGTCACTGCCTGCCAAGTGCTTTGAGACCCACCTGCCCCGGTGCTTGCCCCCACCGGGGCCGGGCAGCTGGGCCCCCCCCAGCCCTCCTGAAGGGCAGAGGGACGTCCCATATTTATGTCATCCCACAAACTTTATTTAAAGACCCCGACAAAGTGTATTTTATTTATTTATTCTCCTTGGTGTGTGGGGGGACTCGCCCCGCTCGCTTGGTTCTTTGTAATAAACATTTCGGTGAGATCTCCCCGTGGCTGTGCCTGGTGGGGGTGCACAAGGAGGGTGGGGGGCTGAGACCAAGCGCAGCTCTGCTCTGCAGTGACTGCAGCATCTCCTGGAGGGGGTTGGGAGCGGCCAGGACCTGCCTGGCTCCTGGGGAGGGACACGTCCTGCAATGGGGCTGTACATGCTATTTACAGGGAATAAATACAGCGCTGCTGGCTCAGGGCTGCCGGCACCTCCATTCGCTCTTCTCAGGCCAGTACTCAAATGCTTTTCTGCAGGGAGACACGAGGGCATCAGTCCCTGCTCTGAGCCCCTCCAGAACATGGGGACATCAGTCCCGTACCACGGGGCTGCTGAGGGCCCATACTCACTCTCGTGGTGGAGGCGATGCTCGGCACACCAGCCCAGCCTGGCAGGGGCACACCTGGTTGATGCTGAAGGCCAAACCCCCGGGGGGCACGTGGCAGCTCTGCCCCAGTTCCAGCCGTTGCTGGCACAGCATCTCGCCGTGCCGCCGTGCACAGCAGCCGCCTGGCCCACAGTCCTCATCCTGCTGGCACCGTGCTCCTTGTGGGAGGGAGGATGACAAAGAGAGGGGTTAAATATTGAAAGCCCCCAGCCCCATGCAGGTTGCAACGGGCCCTGGGTGTTGCAAAGTCACTCAGCCTCAAGCATGTTGCAGCGGGGGTTGCAATGGGTGCTGGTACCAACCCCACCTCCATCACATCCCTCTGCTCCCGGGGTTGTGCTTATGGGGCTGCCCACCCCCATCTGCTGCTCACCCTCCTGCCCGTCAGGCACGGGCTGCTGGCACTTCCCAAAGGTGCAGAGGAGGCCATGGGCGCAGTGGGTGTCACGGCGGCAGTACTGCCCGGCAGGCCGTGTGGGCAGGCACAGCCCGAAGTGTTCATCACAGAAGTGTCCATGTGCACAGGGGCTGCTGGGGCCGCACGGTGTCACCTGCATTGGAGGAAGAGCAGTGGGGTCAAGGGGGCCCGGATCCATCCCTGCCTTTGGGATGGGTCAGAAATGGTTCTGGAGGGCAGCACGGGGTGGGATTGGGTTTGGGTTCTGTGTGCCTGTCTGTCTGTCCCACACCCCAGCTCCCCAGGCAATGGAGCCGGGGCTACTCGGGATGGTGATTTGGGAGCCTCGGGTGCCAGGGGGCTTTAAGGCGCTGCTGGCTCACAGGGACCCATCCCTGGAAGAAGGGCACTGCCGCTCTATGCAGTTTTCTCGCAGGAAAAGAAAACCCCGAGCATAAAGCCCACCCACAGGCGATGGTATTTGGGTTGGGGGGACCCAGCATCACTCTGGCAGCCCGTAAAATTCCTGCTCCAGGTGAGGCTCGAACTCACAACCTCGGCATTGCTCCGCGTACTGCCCTATAAGTACCGCGCGCTGACCGATTGCGCCACTGGAGCGCCCGCTGCCGCCCGCCGCGCCCGCGCCCCCTCCCGACCCGACCCCGCATCCCTCCCGCATCCCCCCATCCACCCCCCATCCACCCCCCATCCACCCCCCATCCATCCCTCCCGCATCCATCCCCCCCCCATACATCTCCCCCCATACATCTCCCCCCCATCCTTCTCCCCCCGTCCATCCTTCCCGCATCCCTCCATCCTTCCTGCTTTGCTTCTGCATTTCCCCATCATCCCCCCCGCTCACCTCCTCCGCGCTGCCCCCCGGGCCGGCGCTTCTGCCCAGCGCTGCTCTGTCGGGCGGGTGTTGGGGCAGAGCGTACATCCACGCCCAGAGGTGCGCGGCGGCTGCGGGCAGAAGCGCGGCGAGGAGGCAGAGGAGCGCCGGGAACGGCTGCATGGCGCTGACGGCGGTGGCACTGAGGGGCTCCCGGTGGGCGCTGCCTATTTGTAGCCCGCGGCCCCCGCTGCCCCCCGCTGCTCCGTATGTTTGCACGCCTAATGGGGAAGGAGGAGGCAATCAGGGTTTAAGGGATTAACGTAATTGCAGCCTTCCCCTCGCTGGGTGCCACAGCCCCAAAGCAAACCGCCCCCTCGGAGCAGTCTGGCTCCGGCGCCGCGCGACTCCGGCGCTGTCCCTGCGCTCGGTGCAGCCCCCCCAGCGCCCACGGGGGTGACGAGCTTTGCACCTTCCCTAATTGCTCTGCTAACGAGGTGTCCGCTGCCCGGCTCTCATCTCGTGAGCAAACCCCAGACGGGCTCCGCCGGTGCTGCAGGCGCTGCCGGGCCGCTCTGCAGTGGGACGAGCGGTGCGGGGCCCGTCCTGGCGCGGTGCTGCGCTCCGGTGTCCCCCCCATCGGACTCATGGACACGTCGGTCCGTCCGTCCTCCTGCTGACCCTCGTCTCTCTACCCGGGGCCTCAGTTCCCCTCCACCCCACACACAACAGACGCAGACAGTTGACGTGGTCTGGGGTACCCCGAGCCACAGCGCTCCGAGCTGATCCCACCTGCAGCTCCCCTCGGGGCTCAGCCGGACCCCCCCCCATCCCGCCCCCGCGTGTTTGCACAGCGGCTCAGGGAGCAAATATTGACCCGTCATCCTCAGGTCCGTACTCCCCATCTGCCCCCCGCTGGCTCCGGTTAATCCCCCCTCCACAGCCCCCGGGGAGGGGGGGGTCCGGCGCTCCCCCCGTCCTGCAGCGCTCCGCCACGACTCCGGTATTCGGCTCCGCTTTGCTGTTGCTTCGAAATTGCACCCGCTGCGCTCCCACTGAGGGTTGGGGATGGGTCCCCATCTGCAGCGAGGGCAGCACTGCTGGAGCGGTGCAGAAAAGAGTGGATGCATGCGTGTGCGCGGGTGTGCAAGGGAGTGCAGGGGTGTGCAGGGGTGTGTAAGGGTGTATAGGGGTGTGTAAAGGTGTGTAAGGGTGTGTAAAGGTGTGTAAGGATGTGTAAGGATGTGCAAACCCGCATCCGCATCGCGCCCTGCTGCCGGCACAGCGCAGCCCGCGTAGATCTCTGAACGCTCCAACGGCGTTCCCAGCAGAGGGGGTATAGCTCAGTGGTAGAGCATTTGACTGCAGATCAAGAGGTCCCCGGTTCAAATCCGGGTGCCCCCTCATTTTTTTCTTTTTTTTAATTTCTTTTTTTTTGGGGGGGGGGGGTTCCTTCTTTTTGGACCTCTCTTATCTCCCTTCCACTCCCCACCAGCAGTAGCTGAGAGGTGGTCGCGCAGTGCTCGCTCGCATTCCGCTGTCCCTGCACAGAAATGCCTCCGGGAGAGGGCAGCGGGCACCGGGACGGGTGGCACGCGTTCGGCTCATTAGTTAATTGCAGCATCGGTGCCGTTCATCACCTTCATCAGTCCCCACTACGGCGGTGGGGATGAGATGCGGGGCTCTGCCGCTGCCCCCGCCCCTCGGCCAGGACCCCAAAGCCGCCCCCGGAGGCTCCTCAAGGTGTGGGTTGCGCGTTTTTGGGGTGAAGACCCTCTGCCCTTCCCGGGGGTCCGGGCTGCTCCGCACAGCCGTGCCGGCCCGGGGGGTCTGCGGGAGCCCGGGGGTGCGGCGAGCAGCCATGAAGCAGCGGGATGCCGGTGAGGAGGAACCGCCCGTCGGGCGAAAGGTGACTGCAGGCGGGATGAGGGATCGCCGCACGTGAGATGAGAGGACGCCGCTCGAGGGATGAGGGCACAGCGCCGGCAGAACCGGGCCCAGCACCCCCCGGCTCGGGTTCTGCCTCCGGCCCCATCCCCACCCCCGGCACCACCCCTCGGCTCCACCCCCGGCTCCGCTCCAGCTCCGGTGGCGGAGCCCCGTGCCCGGCGGGGGCTCGGCGGGTGCCGGCCGCGGGGGGGACCGCGATGCGCGGGGGGGGCCTCATCCTGCTCGGCCTCATCGCGCTGTGCGGGCGGCGCGGGGCGCGGGGCGCAGGTAGGGGCCGGCGCGGGGGGGGCGGGTGGTGAGGTCGGGGGTTGCGGGAACGGGGGGCTGCGTGGCCGCGGTCTGGCGTGGCCATGGGCAGAGAGCGGCTCCGGCCGTGCCTATCCCGGGGGTGAGGTCGGGTCCGCGTGGCCCCCGGTGCGTGGGATGCCCGCAGCCGATGAACCCGCCCGCGGCGTGGGGCTCCCGCACCCAAAGAGAGCGCGACCCGGAGCCGCAGAAGCCGTTCTCTGCCCGTCCGGGGATCCCCGTGCTTCAGTTTCCCCTCCCAGAGGCTCTGGGAACAGAAACGCAAAACCTCGGGGAGCTGCGGGTTCGGCCCCAACCCCATCCTCACCCCCTGGTGCTCCGTCCCAGGGCAGGGATGCGGAAGGCGCCGCTGGAGCGGGTGCCCCAGAAGCAGCGAGTGGAGGGGGGATCCCACGGTTGGGGATGTTCCCAGCTCGGACCACCCCCTGCTCGTCCAAGGACGCTGCTGTGCCGCTGCCCCATTGCTGAAGCCCCGCGGCTGCTGTCATTCCCAAGGCTTCGTGCTCTTCTTTGCACAGTGCTGTGGGGCTTTGAGCTGCTCTGGGGGCGGTCCGGGGGCATTTTGCCTCCACTCACCCTTCTGACACAGCTGTTCCCCTGCCCAGGGCTGTCCCCGTGCCTTTGGCCACCTCACATCCCTTTCCTGTACCCTCTGGGTACATAGCGCTGCTCGCTGGGGTTGGGACACTCATGTCACCAAGTGTGTCACTGCTGGGGTGTCCCCTCTGACACTTCCTCGCTCCCCCCAGGACCCCCGGAGGGGCAGCGTGGGGCCGGGCAGCCCCAGGGGACTCACATCAGCCAGGATCTGGTGGGACGCAGTCTGGTCATCGACACACTGCTGGACAACGAGACTCGCATTGTGGTGAGCTGGGGGGGTCCAACCCCCACCAACCAGAGCTATTTCCATTCTGGTGGAGCCTCTGGCTCTGGTTTACTGTGTGGGGCCGGATCCTGGCAGCACAGGGGGTAATTACAGCCTGGGCAGAGGCAGCTGTGCCCAGGGGCACCTGGGGGTCAGCACTGGGGATGCTTTGCTCGTGGCTGTGCCACGTTGCTGTGCTGGGGGGGCTCTGGGGGGCTCTATGGGGAAGACTCCATCGTGCTATTGGAACCGAGTGGCAGCGGTGTCACCTCTGGGGTTGGCACTCAGTTCTCACCTCCTGGCTGCACCTGATTGCTGCCCACAGTGCACTCACTGCTGTTTGTGGGGGGCACGGGGGTGTGGGGTGCATTCCCTGCAATGAGGGTTCCTACTCTGTTGAGCTGTGATTCCGGTGTTTTTGTGGCAGCTGAGTGTGGATTCAAGGGGATTAATTCTCACCTGGGGAAAGGGACCCCCAGGGGGAGCTCTGCAGGGTCCCACCAACCCCTGCTGGGGCTGCAGCTCTGTGCTCTGGGACAGAGGGAGTGGAAAAAACCCAAACCACCAAATCCTGACTGGGAAGGGTGTGATTGCTCGCGTGGCTCTGGAGCGGGGATTTCCTGGGGCTGCATGGGTTTGGGGTCACTGCACCTCACCCCAAGCAATGCAGGCTCCAGGTGCAGCAGCTCAGTGAGTTTCCATGTTGTTGAGCATCTGAACTCCTTCCTAATTGCTGCTGTGACCAAAGCAAGGTGGTGGGCTCGGGCATCCTGGTGACTCAGTGATGAGCTCAGGAACTCGGCAGCCAAATGCTCTGTGCTGCCCCAGCTCCTCCGCTCCATCCCAGCTCCTTCCCCTTGGGTTACTGGGAATGCACTGGAATCTGCTGGCTGCGGAGCTCTGTGTGGGGAGTTCAGCCCCTGGACACCCCACATCCTGGGGTCCCAAAAGCCACATGTCCCATGCACTGAGACACGGTGCTTCCAGCACAGCCATCCCCGTGCCTCCGTTTCCCATCCCTGAGCTGCCTGGCACCAGGATTGGCTGTTGGAGACTTTTGGAGACTTTGCTGCCTTTATTTGCTCCGCTTCTTGCGGTCACTGCAGCCACAGCTCCCAGCCCCTGGCTCCAAAGCAGCTATTCCTTCCCAGGAAGGCTGCATCTGCTGTGCTGAAGTCCCTCATGAGTCACATCTCCCTCCTGCCAGCGCTGCGTCGGACTCGTGGTTCCTCCACTCCTCTCCAACTGCTCAACCCCTGCACTGCTTTGCACGGGGCGTTTCTGTTCCACTTCCATTGCTCTGCACTGAGATGGTGCCCGTGTGTTTCGCATCCCTGCAGAGCTACACGGTGCTGATTCTGTCCCTGTCCCCACTGCAGGAGGACAACCACAGCTACTACGTGTCCCGCACCTATGGGCCAGGGGCTGCACGCCGCCAGGGGCTGTGGGTGGACATGGCAGCAGCTGATAGCAGCCACGTGAAGGTCCACGGGATCCTCTCCAACACCCACCGGCAGGCCTCGGTGAGCCCGGGGGGTCCCAGCTGCCATCCATCCTTCCCATGGCGACAGTGACTGCCCCGTAGCTTGGGGGAGGCATTTGGTTCTCCCCAGCCCCATCGCTGTGGGGCAGAAGGGGATGAGCCGTGGGGGCGGGGTGCTCCTTCCCAGCCCTCCATGTGCCAGCCTCGGGGGTTGCTCCAAGCTGGGGGTGCCCAGCATCCCCATCAGCTTCCCCCTTTCTGGCTGCTGTCCTCACCCCATCTCCCTCCTGCAGAGGATCGTCCTCTCCTTCGATTTCCCCTTCTACGGGCATCTCCTGCGGCAGGTGACGATAGCAACTGGAGGTGAGTGGGGCCAGGGACCCGGGGTTGGGCACAGGCACTGAGCTGAGCCCTCTGCTCTGCTCGCTCAGGTTTCATCTTCATGGGGGACGTCATCCACCGCATGCTGACGGCCACGCAGTACATCGCACCGCTCATGGCCAACTTCAACCCCAGCTACTCCCGCAACTCCACCGTGCAGTACCTGGATAACGGTGAGCAAAGCTCCGCCCTGGGGAGCAAAAAGAGGGGTGAGGGTGTGGGGAAGGGGCCTGCGGATCAACGCAGGGTGAAGAGAGGTGAGAGGAGTGATCCGCTGTGGTGTCCCCCCAGGCACGGTCTTTGTGGTACAGTGGGACAAGGTCTACCTCCAAGGGAAGGAGGACGTGGGCAGCTTCACCTTCCAGGCTGCCCTGCACAGCAGCGGCAGGATCGTCTTCGGGTACAAGGAGGTGAGGGAGAGGGTCAGGTCTGGGGGCCGAGGTGCTGTGGGGCTCAGTGGGGCCGTCTCCATCTCACCCTCACCCTGTGCAGATCCCGGTGCCCGTCTTGCAGATCAGCGCTGCGCAGCACCCCGTCAAGGCCGGGCTGTCTGATGCCTTCATGGTCCTCAACCCATCCCCCGAGGTGCCCGGTGAGTGCCATCCCCTCCCCCGTGTCCCACATCCCCGGGGGGGTGCAGCTCCTGTGGGTTGAGTGCGCTGTGCTCCTCCCCAGCTTGCAGCCCTGGCCCAGGGGTGCTGTGCTCCGCAGGCCCTGCGCTGCTTCCATGTGAGCTGCAATCACCCTGTGGGCATCCAGCTGCGAGGTTGGGGCAGAGCAGCACCCACGGGAGTGCAGAGGGATGAGATGAGCAGCTCGGGGTGCTGCCCTCACCACCAAGAGCACAGCACGTGCACCATGCAGCCCTGGGCTGGGCAATGCACGGCGCATGCCAGCAGGATGCAGCGCATGCATGTGTGTGCACACTTGTTGCACGTGATATGAGCTCCAGTGCCAGCAGGACGCAGCACACACGTGTCTGCACACGTGTCCCACATGTGACACACGCTCCAGGCACGGGGTGAGCCGGATGGAGGGGCTGCTGCAGCCTCTCTCCCTTCCCCTCCTGTACACCCAACCACGCTCCTCGTGCTGCGCCCCGCGCCACGCTTTGCTCGTTATTTCTGGAGCCAACCATCTGGCCCTCGTTTATTACCCATTCACAGCACTTTGCACGGAAGCCTCAGGGGCTGCTGCCCCCCTCCCCGTGGGCTCCTGGGGAGCACCGAGGGATGCGGGAGGGAATGGAGCTGGAAGGGAGGCAGGGATGGGGATGGGCTGTGCGGGGCTGGACCGCGTCCACCCTGGAGTCCTCTGGGGAGAGGGAGCAGAGAGCTCCCAGCTGCTCATGGAGAAGTGAGGAAGGGGATTTCCACGCCCTGACCCCCCAGTGCTGCTGCTCGGCCTCCCCTGCAGCCTTCCTGCTGCCCTGTCCCATAGGAAGAACCCCGGTGGCAGGGGGTGGCCGAGGGGGGCTCACACCTAAAGCAAAGCTCCCGCTGCAGAGTCGCGCCGCCGGACCATCTATGAGTACCACCGTGTGGAGTTGGACACCAGCAAGATCACCAACATGTCTGCTGTGGAGTTCACCCCGCTGCCCAGTAAGCCGTGGGGGCAGGGTAGCACTGGGGCTGTCCCACGGGGCGCTTTGTGGGCACTGTGTGGCTCCAGCATCCTGCTGAGCAGACACGCTCTTAGTGCTCACATCTACACACGTGGGGGAGAGCAGTCCATGAATATGGAGAGGGAAGTACGTCTGTCCTGGGGTCACCACGGAGAGGAGGATGCTTGCTGCCGGGCTGGGAGCAGCCTGGTCCCACCATGCACTGCAGACACCTCCCAGCCTATTGCTGTGCTCTCTCTGCAGCTTGTCTCCAGCACCGGAGCTGTGAGGTGTGTGTGAGCTCCACGCTGACCTTCAACTGCAGCTGGTGCCACGTCCTGCAGAGGTATTGGGATGGGTCTCCTCTGCCTCTCCTCTTGCTGGAGATGTTCCCGCAGCCAGGGCAGCACTCTGCACTGCAGGGCCGACCTCTGCTGCTGCTGAGGGGTTCTTAGTGCTTTTCCTTTTTTTGTTAGAGTGATGCTGGCAGTGGCTCACGGGCAGTGGTTTGGTGGTGGTCTGACCTCAGGGCACAAGTCAGAGGAGCCGCTTCCCGAGGGTGGGGCTCAGTCCCAGGGCGGTGGTGCGGAGCTGGGACAGCAGTGGGATGGACGGACGCTGATGTCAGTGGGATTGGGTGGGATCCACTCCATGCTGGGGTTGGGATTTTGAACCAGATAGAGTTCAGGTCCCAGACATCGAGGGAGTGCGGTGCCCCCGGCCATGGGGACAGCCCCTGACCCTTGGGATGCTGCTCTGCCCTCCTTCAGCCACAGCAGGAGAGCCACAGTGAGGCTGTGCAGCACCGGAATGTAGAGCTGGCAGCAGGGGAGGGGACCCACTAACACAGATCCTCGTGCACAGTGCAGGGGCTGCTTCATCCAGCCCTGCTCGGGCTGCATCCTGGCTGTGCGCCCATCACACATGCAGCGATTCCATGAGGCCTCAGCAGGGACGGGGGGGGCTGGGGGCACCTCGTGCAGTTTGCTGGCTCTGCTCTTATCACCCATGGGATGGTGACAACTCGCTGCCCAGGGGCTCCCAAAGGCCGCAGAGCTGCCTTGGTCCCTGTGTCCGTGGCTGGTGCTTCCCCGACATCATTTATAATTTCTTTATGTGCTTTTCCTGACCAGATGTTTCTGGAGAAAGGAAAAAAAACAAAAAACAAAAAAACCCACAAACAAACCCTTCTGGAGCTCACGGCCTTGGCGCAGAGCGCAGGGAATGGAAACTCACACTGTCTCTGTATCTTTTTCCTATCTCTGCTTCTCTGTTTTCCTTGGAGAAACCATTTTCCACCTCCATAAAGAGGAACGTTTGGGTCCTTCCAGCACAGCTGCACTGGAATCCCCACAGCTTGCACGTAACCCTTCCACTGCGCCGTTCCTCTCACTGCTGCTGTGGCATTGCTGGGCATCTCAGGGGCTGCACCGGAGCAGCAGATGTGCGCTGCTGCTCGCTCCATTGCTGCTCTGCATCCCAACCTGCTGGGGTTTAATGTCCCCTTTCACTGCAGGTGCTCCAGTGGCTTCGACCGGCACCGCGAGGAGTGGCTGTCCTATGGCTGCGCCCAGCAGGTAGGGCTGGGGCTCCATGCTGGGAATGGGGCTGGGTGACAGCAGGCACATCCCAGTGCCAAAATGCACTCTGAGCTCTGCACAGAGTGTCCCTTCAGGTTGTCCTGCCTTGGTACAGGATGTCCATGCATAGCAGACATCCCCAATTCCTCCATGGGGAGAGCCCAGAGATGCCCCAGCTGTGCCCAGCCCCTGGAGCACACAGGGCTGTTTGCTCCTCACCTCCGTCGGTGTGACTCTGATCCCCTCTAAGAAAGAAGGAGTCAGCCTTTAGGATTTGATATGGTTTTTTTTTATGTCCTTGTTAGCACATCTCCACGTTGTCCAAAGTTGTTTCTTTGTCTTGGAAAGATCTACCCAAACATCTGTTTCTGCTTTGGTGTTTTGTTGTTTTGGTGATTTTTTTATTTATTTTTTTAATAATATATATTTTTTCATTTCTCACCACTGAACACTCATCCTCATTCTCTGTTTACCGAGAGAGAGGGAAATGGAGGTTCACGGGACTGATGCTGAGGGCCTGTGATGCAAGCAGGGCAGGCTGTCACCAAACCTCCACCACCTCCCCCAACCCGCTGCCCCCCAAACCTCTCCCCCACACCCCCCCACCCCTCAATTTCTGCCCCTTCTGGGCTGTATCCCTCCTCCCAATCCCTCTCCAGCCCCACGGCGATGCCTCCAGCCCTGCTGTGTCCCCCCAGGCAGACGCCAAGAGCTGTGAGGACTTAGCAGAGGACGACCACTACTCGCCCCCCCCCGACGGCTCCTCCTCGCCGCTGGATGAGGACATCACCACCCCCACGGCCTCACTCTCCATCGACAGCCTCACTACAGAAGGTGGGACACCGTGGGAGCGATGATGCTCTGAGGGTCGGGGCTGGCAGTGGTGCAGCAGAGCTGTGTGATTGCTTGGGAGCACGGAAAGCTCCAAATAAAGGCCCCCGTTTCCCCCGAGACGCCCCTGTGCTAAAGCTTGATAATCCCATTAATGCAGGGCTCGCTCCTCGGCAGGTATCGCTTCAATTTTGCTGCTTAATAGTCCCTAACGCAAACTGCTAATTAGAATAAATAGAAAGGAACATTAGTAATTGTCCTTCAGCCATGGGAAGGAGCTGGGGGGGAACGGAGCGCGGGGCTGAGGGAGCTGACTTTGATAGGAGCAATGGAAGGAGGGGGGAACGCAACACCACCACTGAGATTATTTTCCAACTCCACGCCGATTCTTGGAAAAAGAACAAGAGCCTTTCTGTGACATAGTCAAGCATGAAGTTAATTTGTAATCTTGGAAGCAAACAAACAGCCAGCTGCATTGGGCAGCAAATTCGATGGGAGCAGCGCAGCGGAGGGACGATGGGGATGGGTCCCCACCCCTCTGCATCTCCCACTCTGTGTCCTTTGGAGAGTCCCAGATCTGCAGCGCTGTCCCAGAGCTGTGGCTCACGGGGGGCTGAGCCCCGTCCCCTTGCAGCCCGGTGGCTCCTGAATGAGAGGGGAAATGGGACCGGGGTGTTGGACCCCCATGAGAAACATCTATGGAGCAACGGAGCCCCTCAGGTTGGGTGAGGAGTGTCGGCAGCGCAGCCAAGTCAGCCCAGTTCCCCTCATTGCTCTGCCTTGCTGAGTTCAAGGGCTGCTCCCCAGGTGCCTGTGCTGCAGGTGGCACCTCTGTGAAGGAAGGGATGCCAAGCAGGGCGTGCTTATGGTGGTGTGCTACTGCTTGGGGGTCCTTCTCTCCCTTCATTTGAAAATGCTGGGGGTGGGTGCCAGCAGTGCCCCAGTATGGAGAGGAGAGAGTGGGGGAAGCACAGAGAGCATCTCAGCAGGCTGTTAACTATTTTTGCCCTTCGTTTCTTCTTTCAGACGACACGAAGCTCAACCAGCAGGCAGGCAGTGAAGGTAAGGCCCCCTCGTGTCTCTGCCTGGAGAGCTGTGATCAGTCAGCAGGGTGAAATGGGGACTGGAAAGATGCAATCAAGATAAGAATCTGATTGTCCTTCCTCTGATGAATACTGCTTCAGGTTGTGTAATGTGAGAGCTGGGGCTGATCTGTTTTACCCTGATGCCTTTGTCTGCACTTCCCACTTCTCTTGGTGAAGGAGGACTGTGAGCTTTCTCTTCCTACGCAACTCCCTTTCTTTGCAGCTTTTACACCAGGTCCTTTTCCTTCTGAATTTCCCCAGCTGTGCCAAAGGGCAGTGTAAAGTTCAAATATAAGGTGTCCTGTCTGTGAGCCCAGCTCTGCCTCTTCCATCTCTTTTCCCCCTGAATTACAGCTGAATTTTCAGCCCGGTGCAAAGCAGAGCCCAGCCCTCTTCATTGCAAGCAGCTCCTGGAAGTCAAATTGGCTAAAAAGTGGGTGCAGCATCAGCCTGCCACTGCAGGCACGGGGCCTTTGAAATGCATGAGCTTCCCAGGCTCAGCCAAATTGCTCCCCGAATGGCTGGTAATGTCACTGCTGATCTATGCCATGGGCTCTGGAGCTCTGTGCAATAACGGAGTATCCATAGCTGAGGGCCGGGGTGAGCTCAGGGCTGTGGGTAAGGCGCTGAGGAGCCCTCAGCATATGGCTAATGGCTTTCTATCTGAGCGAGCAGCCAATGTATAAGGAATAGGGATTGGATGGAGGGGTGAAATATTATACGGTCATCGTTTAATCCTCTTTCTTTGCCAGCTATTGGTATCGTCTAGGAGGGATGCTGGAGCTCAGCCCCCAGCCCTCCGTGCATCTCGCCCTCTTGTTGAGCCAGGCTGGGTGCTCAGCCCCACGTGCAGGTCTCCAAGCATCCTGCCTTGCTTTTCCTGAGCCCTCAGCCCACTTCCAAGCCCAGCTGAACCCTTTTTGCAGGTGTGGGAAGCGACCTTCCTTCCAACAAAGTGGGTGCCCCGATTCACACCGGGACGATCGTGGGCATCGTGCTGGCTGTGCTGCTCATTGCAGCCATCATCCTCGCTGGGATCTACATCAACAGCCACCCCACCTCCAACGCCGCCCTCTTCTTCATCGAGGTGAGTGGGGAACCTTCCTCTGGTCCCATCCCAACCCTGCAGAGCAGAGCACAGAGGAGAGGGTGTGGGTAGATTGCACATCTGAGGCTCTTTGCATCGTCCTGCAGTCGCAGCCACGTCCCAAACGCTTTAAACTCAGGCTCATTCCCACCCACACTGCTTTATTTTGTGCTCTCTCATGTGCTCCCATCCACACCTTGCCTTTTCTCCCCATTCAATCTCAGCCTCTCCTGCCTGCTCACACCAGCAGTTCCCCTGCCTGGGATTGCTGCCTTTTCATTTGCCCAGCTGGATTTTGTCGACTAAAATTGTCAGGCTTTGCTGATAGATGTCATGCCATCAGCTGCTGTGGCAGTGGTGGTGTGAATGCTCGAAATGGCAGATTTTAATTCTCGGGAAGCTGGGGGGTCTGACAATCTCCATCTGCTGCTAAAAGCCCGAGGAGTGCGCGGTGCAGGGTGGCAGCAGGCTGAGTCCTGGCATGGGAGCTGTGATGCAGAGCCCTCACCTCTCCTTGTCACCCACTGCCTTTTTCCTCAAGCACTCATCTCTCCTCCATCTGTCCCAGCTGCAGAGGATCAATCTCTGTGGCCTTTACCAGTTCAGCTCCTGACAATGTTTGGTGCATTTATCCTTGCAGCACCCAACCAGGATGCAGCGCAGCTGTCCCCGTGCTGCAGATGGGGGAGAGGTGCAGGGGTGACCCTCTGTGTCCGCCCCATCTGTTCCCCATAACAGCACATCCTTGTTCTGGCACTGATGTGGGATCTCCCTTCCAGTTTCCATTTCCACCCGGCTCCCTCTGTTAACCCTATCAGTGGGTCAGCTCAGTGAGACTGATTGCACTGCAACAAACTCTTGCAAGCGTAAATCAGCTTTTTTTCCTTTTCTGAACTTTCACAAAGATAGCGTTGTTTCGAGGCTGAGCTTCGAGTTCCCAGCAGGCTTGGCTTGAAATGCTGCTCACAGCCTTCTGATGGCTTTTTGTTCCTGTCCACAGCGAAGGCCACATCGTTGGCCTGCCATGAAATTCCGCAATCACACCAACCGTGCGACGTACTCCGAGGTGGAGGCAGCCAGCCATGAGAAGGAGGGCTTCGTGGAAGCAGAGCAGTGCTGAGCACTTCTCTCCCTGCACCTCTGACCCGCCACGTCTCAAGTGTTGGAGTCTTCTGTTATCCTACTGCAAAATCTTTCCCCTGGTGGAAAAGAAACAGCAAGTAGAGGAAAAAGACCCAATGGAGCACTGAAGAGAAGGAGTCGGGGCTCTTTCCTCTCCCAACCAAGCACCAGCTTCTCTTCTCTGCTCTGGAAGAAAGGAAAACCTGTTTTATTTTAAGAGCAAAACCCTTCTAAGGATTCACCTTCAGAATGTTTGTGAGCCATTGGCTCTGAGGCACTTTCTGCCATCCAATTAGTTTGCTCAGTTAGAAGCTGTGACTCTTACCCTAAGGGAACCAGAGGCTGAAGGGAAAAAAATAATATCTTAGGTTCCTTCAAAACATCTCTGTGGCACGGCCACGCTTCCAGCAGGAGCAGGGGAGGTTTTGCAGGCAGAGGATGGGGACAGAGCTCTGCCATGGTTACAACACCCAGAGTCAAGCTCACTCATGGGAGCTTCCCATAAGAAGTAATGAAGGCATACGTGCCTCGATATCACTGAAAATCTGAAAAATGCTTGGTTAACACCCTCGTACTTAGAGTCTGCTGAGGCCAGTGGATTTCCTATGACTTCTGTTAGCTGTGTGAGTGATGGGCCCTTGCTCTGCACTGACGCTGACGCCGTGATTCCAGAATCCGACCCTCTCTGAGGGGCTCAGCTCTGCACCTCGCAGGGCAGTTCTGCTCCCTGTGCCATCCAGCTCACGGCAAGCTGCAGCAGTGCTCACCCTGCTTCCTCCATCAGTGCAGGACTGGGTCCCAAACTGGGGAGAGGTGGCATGAAAAAAGAGAGAAGGCCAAAGTCCAACATCAGGTAAAATTTTCTTCCTCCTACCAAAAAAAAAGAGCAGTGGTTATATGGGTTATTTTTTTTTCCTTATCTTTTGATCCTCTGTTATTTATTCTGATATCATCTTTGAAGCATATTTTATCCACTGGCTGGTTCAGCTGTCACCGGTGGTGATCACTGCCAAAGGCAGGGTCTGTCTAATTAATGTTTTCCTTCTCATCTGCTGAATTTATATAGCCATTAAAGATAAATATGGATGCTTTGTGGCATTTAGACCCTAGATTATACTTCCTCATACGTAGCCACGAGGGAGACTTTCGCTGCATCTTATTATGGCATAAAGGCACCAAATGCTTTTACAGGGTAAGTCAGGCTGGGTCGTGCCAAGTTGTTACGACCCAGGCAGTCTCTCTTTAGACGTATTTTGAAGATAAACCTTATTTCCAAATAAAGCTTTTGATGGGAAGGCTGTTTGTTCCCCTGTTTCCCTGAAGTAGAAAGAATTCAGAGGAATGCTGTCATTTCGTTTTTGCCCTGGATGGTTATGAGCTGGTTAGGAATTTTCTCTAAATTTCCACCTTTTCAAATAATGGCCTTATTTCTAGCGATTTTCTTAATATGCATCCACAACAACAACAAGGTTTTTAGGTATTCCTCTTCCCCTACAGCCTCTAAGATGCTAGGTAACATCCAACACGTCTGAAATGCTGCATGTTTAAAAGAAAAGAGACTTTAAATGGAGTGCAATGGAGCTGTATAAATCACTGCTGCATTACTGCAGCCAGAACCTTAAAAGGGTTCCAAAGAGGATCAGATACTCAGGTGGAGAAAAACAACATCCAAGTGCCATAGCATAGAAATGATTGAGACACGTGGAGTAAACTGCAGGACAGATGTCAAGTTCTGAGTGCCTGCAGTCAGAAAGGCTTTATTTTTTTCATTATTGGTTTTGGTTTGTTTTCTTTTTTTTCCTCCTTAAAGCAAAGAACTGAAACCAAGCAGGCTGCGCTCTGTGTTGTCAGGCGTGTTGCTAATGGCTCACACCTTGGGGCAGAGCAGTGAGGTTCTGCCTGCAGCCATGCCCTGGGCAGAGGTTGGGGTCCCAGCAGGGAGCACACAGCCCAGCAGGGAGGCAGGTTGTGCTGTGCCACCCATCCTACCTTCCGTGAGCTCTGGGTGCTTGGAGCTCACACCTGGGAAGCCCAAGAGTCAGCAGGGACCAATCTTCTGCATTTCCTTTGCATATGGCTTTGTCATGGAGGAGGTCGTCTGTTACGTTAAAACCCAGCTGTCATGTTGCTGTTGCCTAGAAGAAAGAGAGAAATGTCTTTACCAGCACCCTCTGCTCTCCTGCTGGCCCTGTGCATCCCATCACCACTCTGGGAGAGGGGTTCATCCTGCCCTCGGGTGCTGAAGCAAGAACACGATGAGGACAAGCAGGACATGAAAAGCAAAAGCAGAACCTTTCCATCACGACTTCTCTCAATGAATGAAGGCCTACCTTCCACATACTTGAATTTACAGCACAGTCGGACTCTTTAGGGGGACTAAAGGCACTTTAACTGTCTTTCAATGCAATGTATTTACTGTGGATTATCTGCATGGAATATAGTCTTAATATTAAAAAAAAAAAAAAAAATCTTCCTTTTTGGACTGCTTTGTTTTCAAATTTAGGATCATTGGTTATGTTTATGCAGACTTGGAAGCACAGCCTGAATTATTTTCATCCTGTGTGCTTTTAAAGGCCACTGTAAGAATACAAAGACCTTTTTTTGCAGACATTTGGGTTTCAGTAATAACACATCTTATCAGGAGGTGTTCCCAGGACATATCAAGGATAAAAAGGGCTGTAATTGAGGTTTGAACCAAGGCTGTAATTTTCTTCTAATTTTATCTGCTCAACTTGTTGAGGATTTTAGAAGCCTTTTCAACTCAAACAGTGAGATTTGCTTGTTCCATTTGACTTCCTCTAGTCAGGTTTAGTGTTTTGATCTCTGCCCCAGCACCAAATGATTCCATAAATGCAACTCACCTTAAAAATCCCTTACCTGAGAGCTCTGGTTCCCACCTCCAGCTTTGGGCTCTCTTCACTGCTGCACAGGAGAACAAATCAACACCGTGGATTAACAGAAAGGTTATGAACCAACCTTCCCATGCCCCCCATCCTGTTCATCCCCCTCCCCAGATGCCTTTTCCAGCTTTGGGAGAACAGTGCTCACACAATGCAGCCATAAGGGAATTTAAATGCGATCAGAGAACTCCACCAATGCCACGTTCTGGTTATTTTTATGAGCAGAGAAGTAGCAGATTTATAATTGGAACACAGACAGCGAGCAAATACTTTATAACATGCAAATAAGGGGGGAAAAAAAAAAAGTGAAAATCAGCTCTCCTAAACAAACAGCTTTCACACCAAGCATCACCCCCAAAGCAGGGAAAAAATACTTCAGCCATTCCACAAACAAACAAGGGTTCGTATCTTGGAAATGCAAATGCAAGCTCAGGTACTGAGCAGGCTGAGCCATAATTAATAGCTCTGGAAGCAAGCAGGGAGCAGATTGCTACGAAAGGGCCCGTGGGTGGGGGAGTGAAACCCTGAATAGATGCACAGCTCTGGAGCTGCACTTTGCAAGAGCCACAGAATTAAGCTCTGGTTACAACTGGGAATATTAGGGCTCCTGAGGTCCTTGCTTCATGTTAAACGCCTGTGACTTGGGTTTCCTTGTCTAGAAAGCAGGAATGGGAATATTTCTTTTCTCACAAATTGTAAATTTGCTAGCAGTAATACTAAAATAAAAGCAAAGCACTTACAGATGCTCAGGGGTGGTTTTCAAGGGGAAAAGTATTACTTGCTTAGGTGACAGCGAGCATCACTCATGTGCCCATCTCAGAAGGTGGCTGTTTCCATAACCCCAAAAACCCATTGGGAATTCACCTTTTTCTAAACCCCCACAAAAGAGAATCAACAGATTAAACAGAGATCAACACGTGTGCATGGGTAGGGGGTTGGTAATGAAGAACATCACCAAAGAGGCTGACTTCTCACACGCTTCCCCCTCTGCTGCAAAAATCACTCCCACCACAGTTGTTGTTGTATTTCTGCTGCATGTTTCACCCAGAAAGATGCCAGGTTCCTGCATCAGCAATGCTTGTAGCACATCTCCCTGCTGCTTGTTGAACTGCACTGGGCTCTGACACGGAGCACAGCAGCACTAATTATGCAGAGACACGAGACAATAATTTAACGTGGCAGCAGAGATGGCTCAGAAGCGAAGGACAGATCCAGGTGTGTCAAAGGTAATCTTCCAGACTGAGGTGCAATGTGGAACTTTGAGATTCACCACCTCCTTCTGGGTCAGAAGAACGCTCTCTCTTCTCTTTAACAGTCAATGGGTCCGGAGGGAGGACAAGAACCTCCCAGCACTGCACTGCCATCATGGAGCATTTCCTGAAATGCCACCCAAATACCCATGGAAGATCAATTTCCTACATCATCAACGCATCCCCCCTATGGAAACAAGGATGTTCTTGGTGTTTCTTCAAAGGAGTAATGGAACTCACCAATATGCTCTGTCCAAAAACACTGCTAAGATGATAAAGCAGGGCTGTATTGGCTGCAATAACTTCCTCTCAGCCATGAAGCTTCCCATGGCTCGAACGGATAATTATCTCCACGTTGTGCTGACAGGTTCCCATCTGTTTAGGGCTGAACGCTGCATCTTAAAAAGAAACAGAAAGGAAAAGCACCAGTTACACACTGACAGGTTTGCTCAGCTCTTCAGAAAACCCAAGGAACACGATTGGAGATGCTAATTAATTCCTAGTAATCTACTTCTTCTTTTTTTGTGTGCCCGAATCTATTTCTCTGCAAATGGGGAAGATGCAGAAAAGCCAAAGATGGAATAACATAAAGATTATTTCTAGGGAAGGAGCAGACTGGAAGCTTAGACCTCAGCTCAGGGAATGCTGAGGTGTGAGGCGAATCCCAAATATCCAACCAGACAAACATCCACCTTCTGAGATGGGCACATGAGTGATGCTCGCTGTTACCTAAGCAAGTAATACTTTTCCCCTTGAAAACCACCCCTAAGCATCCTTGGTTGATGAGCAACATGCACAGGGGACAAACGTGAGCCCTTCTGCATCCACCTCGTCCTCCCTCAGCCCGTTTCCTCTATCTGAACACTCAGCTCAGGGCTGTTTCCAAGAGGAAACCCTCAGCCTTCCTGCTCCAGTTGGGTGAGGGAATCTCTCCTCCACAGGGCTCCTTGAGCAGCTCCGTGCTTTAAGGCACACAGAGCAGCTCGAGACCCTTGGCTGAAAGGCACCGTAGGGGGACAGAGCATTATTAACTCCTCTCAGCTGCAACCACTGTCCAAAGCGAGGTAGAAGAGGGAAGGGGAAAATGGCAAGTCCTGGCACTCAACCCATTCCTGCCCTCCTTCCTCACAAGTCCCAGACTAATGCACTTAAAACCCAGCAACAAACAAGGACAGATGGAAATTCCATGCAGAGTGAAGGCTCTGTTATGCTTTTCTGTAGCCCTAAGTGTCAATAGGATGCCACTCTGTTCTGATATTGAGGCAAGGACGTGGATGATGCAGCACCACGGAGCTGCAGCCAGGATCAGAGCACCAGGCCAGGTGTCATCCCGACCACTCAGTGCACGGAATGCATTAAGTAAATACTCGTAATTTGTTCTCTGTTTGCCTATTTTGTCGTGTTTTCAATTCTCTTTGTTTCTTTAAGTTCCTCTGCACAAATCCCATCCATATTGCTGTGTTCTGCAAGCAAGATAACATGAAAACAGGACATGCATCAGAATTCATCTTCTCAGCAGATCCAACAGCTCCAGAGGTCTGGGCCAGGAGCACACAGCACTGCCCCTCTCAGACCTGTGCCATTCGTCAGCCTTCAAAGAGAACTGCAGACCCAAGAGGACACGGTAATGTGAATTCACTGAAGGGATTGTACAAAACAGGGCCTCCATCCCCTCCTCATCCTTGCACACCACTCAGAAGAGCTGGATGAACCGACCACCCCCTGCTAATTGCACGCTTCTGTCATCCCACCCCGAAGCACCAACGCTTTTCTGCTCAGGGATCCCCAGCTAACCAGATGATTTGCACCTGGTTATGCGTTTAAATACTGATTTTATCACAGGGTTCTCCAGTGTTTGCCTTGAATGTGTAATGATGGAGAACTGCGCTGTTCTCCTGGGGCCAAAAATTCAGACCATGCCCATCATGGATGAAGGAATTTAACAGCATGCTTGAACACAGCATTCCCATCCACCTCACAGCTTCCCATGACTCCAGCAGCACCATTACCCTCCTTTCTAAAGCTCAATTGTACTTTTTCCTTATTAGCTTTCATCCCGTCAGCACAAAGCAGTTTACAAACATCAGCTGGGATTACAGAACCTCAAATAATAGGGAAAACCAACAAGGCCGTGACTCACTCAACCAGCGTAAAACAAAGACGAGATAACACCGTCACCACACCACTTCATTTCCAAACCTGGTGCCACCTTTGCTATCGTTAATTACGCCAGTCATTAAGTAGCTGGACATAGGAAGCCCTTAAGCCATTGCCAGGCTCCAGAAAGACACAGCAGAAGTAGGGCACTCCATATCACCCCAAGCAGCATTGGTGCAAATGGAGGCCTGGGGCCAGCTGATGGCCTGGCATCCCTGAAATGCAGCTCTGTTACTATTTCAGCCTTTCAGTTCTCTTTATCTCGCAGTCAGGAGCTGCTTAGCTGGAGAACAGCCACCATTTTAGAACTGCTTTGAGATGAGGGTCAGCGGGCGCTGCAGTGAGGGGCTGGTGGTCTCCTGGGTGATCTCAGAGCTCTTTTCTAACCCTTATGATTCAAATAAAATTCCAGAGGAAAAGAAACATCAACAAACCAACACCCTCCCCCCCCAACCCCCCCCCCCACAACCGTGTCAGCAGAAAAGCAGTTGGGAGGAGAGCACAAAAGCAGCAGCAGCCCTCTGCTGCCATCGTATGGGAAGGAGCAGCACCAAGGCTTCTCCCCAGGGCTCCAGCTGCCCTCCCCTGGAGAGATGCGGGTTCTTTCTAGGCAGCCCTAGAAAGAAATAATATTAAGAATCAGTTTGTTGGTGAGCACGGCTTGCTGCTTCAACAAAACAGCTTCTCGTGTGGTTTCCCGTCCGTGCAGCAGCACCGTGCCCTATGGCATTCAACGGGGCAGTTTGTAACCCCTGCAGCAAGGAAAGGAAGGTTGTTAGCAGGAGCGGACGGTGCCACATTGCTGCTACAGCCAAACCCAACAACCTCCCGAGGGACGCACGTGGAACACACTGTGTGTCTGGGGGATGCAACCGGGTGAACTCGGGGCATCACAGCAGCCACTCACTGCAATTTGGGGCCGAGACGAGGACAGCACACATCTACAGCCACCAGAAAGCCGTGGCAGGGCTCCTCAGCCCGCTGCAGGAGCCGGGAACCGCACGCAGCGATCCGCCTCATGGCGCTGAGCTCTGAAATGGAGGCTCACCGGCAGTCTGTTGTTAATTATTCATGAGGGGGCGTGACCACGCGATAGGACGTTGCGGTACACTATATTACTTATTCATGAGGGGGCGTGGTCATGCGAGGACGTTGCTGGAAGGGGCGTGGCCTCGAATCAAACAGAGGGCGGGGCCCAAAGGGCGGGAAGGGCTCCAGAGGGGTCTGCGCTGCTGAGGGGAAAAGGCGGGAAAGTAATCGCCGCCTGTAATTAGCGCAATTAGAAGGGGAAGATTATAGCCAACACTTCCGAAAGGCTGGAATAAAACTCTTCAGCGCCCTCTGAAACGCCTGGTGTTACAAGGCTGGCCTTACAGAGAACCGGCGCCCTGAGACGGGAAGTGTTTGAGCTGGGTCTCCAGATACATGGAATACACGTTTGGGTTTACGAATAAACAAACACTGAAGCACACAAACAGAGACTGCCCCAGCACAGCACTACAGCCAGCCCCACACTGAGCCCAGCAGGCGCTGAGGGGCTCAAACAGGGCAGCGAGGCCTGACAGAAACTCAACAACGCATTTAGATGTGTGGATAAAGCGGGCTCCAGGTGTGTGGGGAGGCTCTGCGCTGCAGGCCTGTGGGAGCCCTGTGTGCTGCACTGCAGCCTAGTGAAGAAATAGTTCAGTGTGTCTGTGTGAAGAGATAGAGGTGCACCATATCACAGAATCACAGAATGGCCTGGGTTGGAAGGGACCTCAAGGATCATGAATCTCCAACCCCCACCACATGCACCATGGGCCACCAACCTCCACATTTAATACCAACCCAGGCTGCCCAGGACCCTACCAGCCTGGCCTTGAACACCTCAAGGGATGGACGGGGCATCCACAGCCTCTCTGGGCAGCTGTTCCAGCACCTCACCACTCTCATAGTTAAGAACTTCCCCCTGATATCCAACATAAATCTTCTCTCTTTTAACTTAAAACCATTTCCCCTTGTCCTGCTGTTGTCTACCCTAGCAAGCAGTTGACTCCCCTCCTGTCTGTAGGCTCCCTTTAGGTACTGAAGGCTGCACTGAGGTCACCCCGCAGCCTTCTTTTCTCCAGGCTGAACAAGCCCAGCTCCCTCAGCCTATCCTCGTAGGGGAGGTGCTGCAGTCCCCTGATCATCTTTGTGGTCCTCCTCTGGACCCTCTCCAACAGCTCCCTGTCTTTTTTGTACTGGGGGCAGCACACTTGGACGCACTATTGCAGATGGGGCCTCACAAGAGCAGAGTAGAGGGGGACAATCACCTCCCTGAGGCCTAGCGCTGTGCCTCGGCCTCAGGGCCCTGAGGAGCTCCAATAAAAGGCAGAGCATAACCCACCCAGCACCACAAATGGACAAAAAGCCATCACAACAACACTAATAATAATAATAATAATAATAATAATAATGAGAGAAATGGGTGTTTTCTTGCTCCCTACACTGTCACTCCACAAACCCCGCCGCCGCCCTCAGACTGTTCCCATCACAGCTGTTCACCAGTTGGGGTGTTTATTGCACTGCTTTGCACCACCAAATAGCACCAGTAAAAACAGCACCAATAAAAATACGCTTCCCATGAGCTGTCAGTCTGGGCCGCTGGGTAACAGCATTGACAACAGCAGCTTTTTGCCATTCCTCACTTGAATTCATGCACTTCCACACGGGGCTGAGGAGGAAAAGCAGTAAATTCCTGCTAATATTTGAGGCGATTGGTTTTATGTCACTCGCTGTGAGTGAGGGGAATGGAAAGGATCCAAACCAATCCCCAAAGTAAACAAGCTTTTGTAATAAGTGTTTGCCAAAGGCTAACTGGGCTCAGGAAAATATCCGTGGGACTGAAGGGCGTCCATTAGCAGGAATTTAGCGACTGCTTAAGGACAGGGAAGGTTGTATAGCAGATAGGAAGTTGATGCTTTCTGCCTTGTAAACAAATTAGGTTATAGCAACAAATAAGATGAACCTTCCTGGACAGTGCTATGGGTTGAGCTTGTTAAATATTTAACGTTTACCTTTCAATTTCCAGTCTCCATTAAGCAGTTCTCTAAACAAGCGGAGTCCCAGCAGCAGATGGAGGTACACAGACCATTGCACCACTCTGGCTGAATTCCCTAAGAAATAAAAAACAAGTCAAGCCAGAGAGGAAGCAAAGAGGAGCTTGTCTGTTTATCTGTGGGTGATTTCTTGAAGGTTCTTACAGGATTCTTGGAAATTGCATCAATTTTCTATCTTGTGCTTAAGCAAAGCCAAGTGAAACATTCATTCCGGTGCAGATACATTTGCTTATGATGGTTGTGGAGCTACAAAATATAAGCTGCTTTTGCTAAGATTGTAACACAGCTAAACTAAAAATGTTTCCAGCAAAGTATGACTTCCTCACATTGACAGCGCAGAGCTGCAGAACCCGTCTGCAACACTTCCACTGGAATGCCCCATATTCTTTCAGTTGTCTGTACAAACAGAGCTTCCATTGTGGATGTGGTGTATCACAGAGGCCTGGCCTGCATGCTTCAGCAATAAATACAAGGGATGCTTGGAGCTTGTTTTCTGTAATTTTGGTAAATTTTTAATCTTTCCAACAATGAAGTCTATTCTCTGAGCACATTTCCCACTGATACTAACTGGGATGTTGCAGTGCAGCTTGGACAGATTCCAGTTGTGTTACTACCAGTGCTGCCAGCTCTTCTAATTACACAGCAGCACTCATTCTCTTTGGCAGTTTCCCTGAATCCTCATCTGTCAGAACCAAGAAATAGCGTTAAAAAAAAGAAAAGAAAAGGAAAAAAAAAAAAAAAGTTAAATGTTAAGATGTAGTGAATCACTCAATCTTGTTTGACAGTGTGAGGTACACCTACCCTAGAGACTCGGACCAGAAGGCAGATCAAAATCTCAGCTCTTTTTAAAAGCCCATTTCTTTTCAGACCCTGGGGGAAAACCTGTGTCACTGAGTTAGGCAGTACTGTGCATTTCTTTGTATAACACGCAGTCATTATATTGAATTAAGCCACCTATCAGTTTAAATGCTGCTGAAGATAGATAGTTTGCAACTTTGTACCTGTAACATTTCGGTTTGGTCGGATGTAAGCAGGTGTGTAAGGAGTTATTGCTCTAAAGCAATCAAGAATACTTCTCGTAACATCACTACCACTATTCTATTATTATTTATTCTGTTGAATAATCTGTGTGATAAGGTAAGGGAATGTTGTTGATTACTGCAACCTGTCTATTTTCCAACAACGCAAACTAAGATTTATGCAGTGTACCCGACCAAGATTTTCACACTCCACTGCTGTGCCAACAGTTATTTCCTCCTCTTACATTTGGATATACTTTCCTCATCTGAAAATACGACTCCTCCTGTTTTCTCCCCAGGATAAATGTGTGAGACCAGCAGAACAATGACATCCATTGCAAGGACCAGCTGCACCTCCGTCCCAACCCAGAAGCACAGAGGCAGTAACCATCACTGCAGACAGAGCTGCAGCACTGTGGACGCAGATTCCCAGTCTCTGTCTACACTTGGGTACTTTAAAACACTGCCATTAGAGATCTTTCAAATGCTGCTGAGCTATCTCTCAGGTGAGACTCCGACACAAGAGGTTTTATTTCCAATATCTGAGCATTACCACTTAAAAAGCCGTTATTATTTAAAATGTTTTGCCTTTTGGTGAGTTGAGGGCATTTTATGTAACTCACCATCTGAATTTTCTGCTTTTAGGTCTATGAAGAAGCACATGACTAAAAGTAAAATATAATTGCAGACTGTTGGAATTGCTTTTTGCCTATTGTGTGAGAAGTATTCCTTAGATCGATACATTTCTAATTAATCACAGTCTGTTGGGAAATGAGTTAAACGGAAATTAATGAATTAATTGCAAACATCATTTCTTGACCTGCTTTCGAAGGTAAAGTTATTGACTGCTGATCAACACTTTCCTTGCAGTAATGACTTACACCTGGTTTTGCTTTTTCAGTGAAGGACATCAGTGTGCTGAGCATGGTGTCAAAAGCCATCAGCAACCGCCTCATTAATTACATCTCAACCCCATCAGGAAACCGAAGGCTCTTACTGCAAGACTTCCATAACATCAAGCTGCCTGGCAGGAGAGATGGATCCTGTATCATGGAGCACTACAAATCTCTAGGTGATCCTTTCATGCAAGTGGTAACGATTAGAGGGGATCCAAACTTGGTTAAAAGAGTTCTTCTGTCCTATCCATTGGTTAGTAAAGCGCTGAGGGTACAGCCCAAAACATTTGTGCAGCTCCCTATGGAAGTAAAGTTCCTCACTGTGCCAAATGGCCCACACAGATACCATTAATGGGGGGGGGGCTGCTTGAAATGATGCCAAAACCTCTCAGTGCTGGATAAAACACTGTATATTCGGCCTCCTCCACGATGTTTATCTATATATTTTTTATATTAATGGAAAGCAGAGGGGCTGGCTCTGTTCTCAATAGCAGGTTTTTCCAAATTTAGTTTATTTGGACAGCACAACTGGAAACTGCAGCAGAAAGCTGCAGGGCTCCCAGGCCCCACGCTCACAGGAGGAATGTGGCTGTTCAGACTGCCTTCCTGTGTCAGTTTGGAGTAGATTGCATTCCTCAGTCTGGGAAATGTTGCTGCTGTGTTTAAATGCAGCCCGGTTTTAAAACCATCGCCACCAGAGGGGCTGGCAGCCTGCTGGAGATACGCTGCAGATCACATCCCACCTCCTAGAAGAGAAGCATCCTCACCATGAAAGCCTGATCACAGCTGTCACCGATGAGCATTCTCTTTGGCAGCCTTGCAACAGAGTTCAAAGGCTGAAATGGGCACAGAGAGTTTCCCCTCAACCCCAGCGATGGGCACTGCCTGCATTTTGGCTGTCATGGCACACAGTGTGTTAACCAAAGCCTTGCTGGGTGGAAAGGCTCATTAATTCTTAATTCAGACCTCTTTTAGCATAACCTAGCAGGAACCAAGATCCAAATGACATAGAGTTGCTGGTAATGAGGAGCGCTGGACATCCTTGTGTCAGGATTTGCTTTCTCACTTCTTCTGCTGATTTTTTGAAGCATTTATTCTAACTCACTCAGCCCACCACTGAGAAATGGAACGCTTTCTTATGTATGGAAAGCATCCAACAATTTCTTCACCCATCCACTATAAGCACTAATCAATCAGAGAAACAAATCAAATTGGAACTTAATTTGACCCATATTAACTTACCTGGTTAAAAAAAGTTCTTGCTCATTTGACAGAGAAATAAAATGACACGATGGCTAGATGTAGAGTTACAGCTGTAAGTCTGAAGGCACACACAGGGCAAAAGAATGCTGCTACAGTTATTTAGATCAAAGACATCTCATTGTAAGCAAGGCACGTAGATTGTAAGGTATCTTAAAATAATTTCAGTGCTTGACTCGTTTTTAAAATGAGGCTGATACCCTAAAGCTGTTGTTCTGTTGTTGTTAATTAAAATTGGCTCAGGCATCGTAGTAACCACACGTGAAATGGCAACTTGTTTAAGTAGGGGTGTGAGCCCCATGTCAGAGCAGGCCTAGCGATAAAAGTACATCTCCTATATCCATAGATCATCGGCAACGTCTGCCTCATCAGCAGAAGGCTGAAGAGAATGTTTTGGTGAAGGGGTCAGTTACAAAATCAGTGTTTGCTTTACAGCAGGAAAGATGGGCTCAGTGGGAAAAACCACCCCTGTCCAGAGGGCTGCAGTCTGCCTGTGCTACACATTGCATTTCAGTTTAGGGCTCTGACAGCTGGATGCTAACATGCTTCCAAGGAAAGAAGGAAAGAGTCCATTAAATGTGTGAAGCACTTTCTGGCATTGGAGAAGTGATGTGTTTTTTGGGAGATGGCAGTTCGGAACAAAAGCACAAGCTTTGCTGCAGATTTCTTTGGTTAATTAACTATTACATACCTTATTCTGACTTGACGATCTTAAAGGTCTTTTCCGACCTCAACAACTCTACCACTCTATATATCATTCCAATAGAAGCCTCTGAAGAGCAAGCTGTTAAAAAATGCTTCTGAACAAACAGCTCAGGCAACTCAGTAACCTGTGTGCCAGGGGAGGTACTCACAGCTGTGTTTATGTCCTTTGCAGGATTGTTGCTTAAGAGATGCACCCTTCTGTTGCCTACCAAAGACAGGCTGAAGTACATACACAAGGTTCTCTCTGAAGTAAGCCCACCTGCTCCGAATCCTTGTATTTCTTTACACTAATTTGTGGTGGAATGGTCTCTTAGTGTCCCTGTGCTGGAGGTCATTCCCGCAGTACAGTGAGTTCTGCATCCCTCTGATCACTACACAAGGAATCGTGATCGTTTTCAACCACAGGAATCCACCTATGTTAATGACTGTTAATTACTGCTGTTCTGTGCTTACAGGTTTCCTGCTTTAAACTCAGCGGCTGTCCGAGTCCTTTGCACTGTGTAGGATTACAATGCTATGGGGTATTTTTGCAGGTATGGTATCTTCCTGGAGAGAAGGCAAGTATCACCCAAAAAAATTTCTTCTGCCAATTAATCTGTGCTTTTGCAGTGTGTTTAGAAGCTTAAGAGTGCCTTAAGCCTTGGCTGGGTGGGAGGGGACAGATTGGATTTGTCTCACTTGAGAAGTTACATTTGTATCCAAGCCTGCAGCTCAATCCATCTATTTCCCCCCTGTCGTGATCTCCAGATCCTAATAGCAGGCTGGGATGAGTTGGAGTGTCACCGGGTCTTCAACTTCCTCTGCGAGCTCAGTAATTTACCCCGTAAAGTGCAGGCAGTCGTCAGCTGCAAGCCAGGTAACCAGCAAAGCAGCTCCTCCGAAATCAAACTGCGCTGTGGAGAAGCCAGAAAATGGATCTTGGTGGCTGCAAACAGCATTCATCAAGACTAGAGAGCAATTTAACTCCGCTGAGCCTTGAAGCACTGATCCTGACTCACGTGTATGTTGGCAGCCCCACTGTCACACACAAAGTGGGCACTCTAAAGCAAAAACTTTGCCTTCATACAGATACATTTTTTCCCCCACCAAAACCAAAGGTCGGTTGAGAGAGATTTCTTGAGAGCCACCCCTTTTTTTTAATTAATTTTCTCATTGCATTATCAGAGCAGTACAGTGTTACACACATACAAAACATAGGCTGGAGTGTCTCCTGGAGAGCACTGCCGGGGAAACCGATGAGAAAGCAACCAAGAGAGAAGTGATGCAGCGATAATTAGATGTCATATTTCTGAATTACACTTTGAAGAAGCTCTCCTGTTGGCCAGCACTGCTCTGGCTATTCCTGTGGAACACTTTATACACAATTCCTCCTGTTTCCACTTACTGATCCCATCAGAGAGAAAAGATCAGGGTAATCAAACAGCAGAGCTGAACGCACACTTACAGGAGATGCTGCAGAGGGCTGCCAGAGGGGGCACTGAATTACTGCAAGTTATCCAGAGGAGCCAAACTCAGCAAGAAACAGCTGAGAATTAATGCCTCCTTCTTCAGAAATCCCTTCTCTTTCTTCCTAGAAGACGATCCGTGTGCTGTGGGAAGGACAGCGGGTTGATATCTGCGTTTGTTCCCCCAGGAAGTGCCAGGAAGCTGGAGCTGAGGATCAGGCTGTTCTGCAGGAGCGTCCTGCTGAACCACTGGGTTCACCGCAGCGACTCTGCCTTCTGGTTGACTCGGATCTTAAAGCCGTGGCCAATGGTCAACCAAGCTCGCCTGCTGTACATCATCTTTGGGCCAGTGTCCTCTCTTGATGGCAAGTAGTTGGGGGGGGTCACTGTTAAAATGTGTTCCTTGAGAGTGAGATTTCCATTAGGGTGCAGTGTTTCTGATCCCAGGCTTTATGCCAGTCAAATGTAATCGTATCACCTAGAGAAAAATCTTCAGCTTAACCTGACAAACGTAGATATTGAGTTAGAATTAATGTGAGGAAACTGCACCCTGCTTAGAGCAGAGTTAGATTGAACACACCTCAAAGAAGCATCCTGCTTCCTTGAAGAAAAACATGCTTTTTCACTGCTATTAAACCAGACTTCCTTTAAATCACCCCACCTGCTGCTGCTACAACCCCTACAAAGTGATGGAAGAAAAATCTCACTGTCACCAAGGCTGAATTACATTACCTGAACTCCCTTCCTCTGACTCTGCTTTAAGGCCCAGTTTCATTGGTTACAAAGATTACTTTGTCCCTTACAAGCAGTTGTGATTCATATTGCTCAGGTCACGTGGTTTGGCAGAAAATGATAGAAGGACCAACAGATGAAACCAGTCTGAAAGGTTTAGCAGATGCCATTAAGCTCCTGTACGATGCAGAAGCGAGAGAATGGACGGCAGACGATGTTATCAGCCTTGTGGATGAGCTGTCAGGTGAGTTTTTACCTTTCTCATCAACCCACGGCATTACACGCTCACATCTTCCAGCATTAATTGCATTCCAGACACACAGTGCCTTGGGAAACTGACTGCAATATTCCTTGCAGTAGCTGAGGGGTAACTGGAAAAGTCATTAGGTTTGGAAGCTGGGCAGTAGCTGAGGAAGAGAGAAACCCAGCTTACAAACCCAGGCTGTCTTTCCCCATCGTGAAGTATTTTAAGAATCTGTGAAGCCCTTTAAAATTCAAGCCCTGTCCAACTGTATTTCTGAGGGCAGCCCCCCACTAATTCCTCTTAACCACCAAAGCCAGCGATTTCTAAATTCACACCTTCTGGGCAGTCCATAAAGGCGCTCCTCTTTGTTTAAAGCTCACTAAGGCTGTCCTGATTTTATTACAAAGTGGTTCCCCGGGAGTGGCTGCTGGAGAACAACGCTCGGCTCCTCATTCTGAGTGGAAACAACATTTGCTTCACTTTCATGGCCAGCAAAGCTGTGAATGGGAGAGCTGTGGAGTTAGCCAGACTTGTGGTCTTCCTGGCCTTGGTGAGTACTGCTGAGCAGCCCCTTCTGTTTCTCTGCTTCCAGATTTGCTTTCTTGGACTTGAAATCTGTTTCCCCATCTACTCCTATGATCTGTGAGTAGTCCAGCAGGAGATTTGGTCACTCCCTGCTCCCTGTCCAACACATGCAGCACACCTCTGCAAGGCAGCAAGCCTGCAAGCCTGCTCCTGAGGAGAGGGACCTCTGGCAAAAGGCAGAGGAGATTCCCCGACAGTAACTTGTATGTCCCCACAGTTAGCTCTGGTTGCAACCAATGCAGTCATTCATTAGAGTCAGTTGTTAAAGCTAAGATTTAATCTTGCCTTTTTAGTGTCATACCTGTCACCAAAAAACCACCTCTTTCTGATATTTCATGTGTACGTCAGGTCTGTGAGAAGGACCTGTACTGCATGGACTGGGCAGTAAAAATGATGCAGAAGGTCTGCAAAGTTTTCAGCACGCCAGGAGAGAGAAACATCTTCCTGCAGAGCGTGGAGAACTCCTTTGCTCACATGGTCATGGACATGCTGCAGGCAGTGCTGGCCGGTAAGCCTGCAGGCTGAGCTCCTTCAGCAGGAGCTGGCACTGAGCAGCTCCGTGTGGCACAACAGCCTGTGCACGTCTTGTCAGCCCCACTAGGAGCTCAGCACCGGCTCTGACAGTGAGCCGTACGGCTCGGTGAGGACAGGTTTTCATCCCAGCACACAATTGTTCCTGTGTGTCCATCTTTGGATGAGCCAGCAAAGGAATTTTGGACAGTGTCTCCCGTGTTGTTTCACGGCTGTCCTACCGGCAGGTGCAGCATCGCTGATGCCTCAAATCTAAGTGGAAATTGCAGATTTGGCCTCTGCAATAAACACAGAACGAGTAACATTTCTCTTCAGAGAAGTCACTTAGTTGGTTTTTTTTCTTTGTATTGCCAGGGAATCGTGACCAAGAGGACATCAGCTTTCTGAATCTGTTCCACCTTGTAAACGCACAAGCTAACTTCCACAAGGAAATACTCTACCTGACCATGAGAAGTGGCAACAACACCATTTGATGCTGTGGAGTTCACAGACTCTTGCTCTGCTCCTCTGGAGCTCTGCCCCTCACGCTCAGCAGCGCTGAGGAAGTGGGTCAGGGCCCTTTGCATTGGGAACATAAACCACATTCTTTTCCCACTGAGTATGTTTGCAGACGCAATAAAAATGGCACAGTTTTCACATTTGATGCACATGCACGAAGCAAAGAATGTTATCTTAGGTCAGAACCGAAAACATTTTGATCTTTTAGTTGTGTTTTCTCTTGGGAATCCGGCGAGAAAAAAAAAAAAGAGAGAATTAGAGAAGCACAGCCACATTTTTCCAGTCTGCCAGTCCCTCTGAGTAACTCTTGCGTTGTACAACAGAAGAGCCCCACGCACTGCATGTTCAGTTGTGGCAGAAAGAGGTGATTCCCAAAAGAAACTGAACTGCTTTGACTACGTGAGGCCTTTTCATTGTTCTCCTTCCCAAAACTGAAGGTGCCTTCAGGTCCTTCCCCTGCCTCCGTAGTAACAGAGCTGTTTTTATAACCATTACTAAGTTAACAGCATGTTGAACACACGTAGGATAAGATCCCCATTTCATTTAAGTATGTCAACGTTTGCTACTTACAAAAACCTTTGGTTTTCTGCTCTATTGCCTTCACAACAAACATGTAATACGAAATAAAAGCACTTTGCTGTGCACTGCTTACAACGCAGTTATTTTCTTTGGGTCACCACAGATTCTCCTCCGCCTGAATCACTTCTCACACCTTTCTACGCTCCTTTAGGACTGGGTCTCTGCTGCAGGTTGAGCTTTTGAAAGCTGACCTTCAGCTGATGGGTACGGCTGGACTGATCCCAGTTTATCTCAGCTGCCCTCTCTGGAGCTCATCAGTCTGACAAGAGCCCTGTGATGGTTTTCCGGGAGGTTAAAGATCACCGAGGCCTTTTTCCAATGCGCAGTGAGTCGGTGGCAGATCCCTGCTGTGTGCCGGTAGATGGCAGAGGTGAAACCTTTCCCTGCGAGCGGCAGCTCCTGCTGGATCCCAGCCTCTTCCTCCCGTCTGTTTGAAGGCTTAACCCCAAAGCGAGCTGCAGTCCCGCCGTGGTGCTGTGGCTGATTGCTGGATCTGACGGAGCGAGGTGCAGGGTTGTCCGAAGCCTCACTGGCTGCACAAAGCACAATCCACGTCCGCCCTTTGGCTCACTGGCAGCCATTGACAAAGCTGAAACGTCCGAGCTGCCAGCACCAGCTCTGCCTTGCTGCAGACCCTCCAGGAATGCACGTTTGCTGCAGCTGCCAAATGCAGGTGATTTACAGCATTACAACCAGTAACTCTTTCCCTTTCACTCGCAACAGCTCAGCGCTTGGGGCTAGTTTGGGATTTCTGCAGTGCTCAGATGTGTGCCAGCGCTTCCAGCAGACGGAGCCTTTTTTCCCAAAGGCTTAAAGCCCACAGGCTTTAACTGAGGGGTCTGTGAGACACACAACTCCTATGGTGGTGCATTGCTGCCCTTTTGCAGACCAGGACTGAGCCCAGAGCTGCAGGACCGGCTCTGACCTCCCAAAGGGCAGCAGCACACAGCTATCCGTGTCTGTTTGTCTGCAGACACCTCTCTGCTGCTCCCAGCCCTTCCCACCCCACTGCCCCTCACCCTGCAGAGCAGTGCCACGTCCCCCTGAGCTGCTGTGGGGCAGAGCTGGCAGCTGAGAGCTCAGGGGAAGAGAAAAGGATTGTTCCTGGTTTCACACTCAGCTGAGTTTCCATTCCATTCCTCTTTACTCACTCTCTCTTAATCACTGCAGATGTTGACATCAGATCCAGACTCACCAAGTGGAGGTTATTGAGAACATGACTTATGTGTGAAGAAATTCCTCCCGGAATATTTCACATTTTCGACTATATTTGGTGTGAAGCAAGAAAAATGCTCTGCCTGGGCCTCGGACCCAGCTCTGATTTGGAGTTTCTCTCCAGGATTTTACATCAGGAACCCCTCAGCATCTCACCAGCAGCATCACAGCATCCCTGAGCCCCACGTTCCCCCCCTTTCCTCAGGTTCCCCCCAGTGCCCAACCCACCCACCCCAGTGTCCCCTCCCTGGGTCCCACCCTTGTCCCCCTGTCCACATAATGGGGCTGTGGGTGACCGATGGGGCACAGCAGCTACCCTGCTCCAACATGTTTCGGGTGTTTTGTGCTTACAGTGATAAAGGATCCTGCGAGATGCCGGGCAACCCCAAATCCTCAGCTACAGAGGGATGGACCGTGCACCCTGCATAGGGCACTGTGTGGGACTGGCAGCATTAAGGCAGGGATTACTGCAGAGCTTCCTAAAAGAACAGGAAAATTCTTCCCTCTGCCCCAAACTGCTCCCCACACCTCTCCACGCTGGGGGAAACGAGGCACAGGAAGGTTCTTCCACCCCACAATCATTTCCATTGGATTAAAAACGTCCCTTGTCTGTGCCGGTTGCTCCGGGGATCCCTGGGGAGGCTCCCATCGGTCCCACCCCCCCCATAGGACAGCGGCATCGCTCCGGGCACGCGGATTTGGTGCGGCCAAAGCAGCACCGACGCCATCAGATCTTCCCTCCTCCTCCTGGCCATTTTATTTCATTGCACTGGGCATTTTTCACACGCACACACACAAAAAATAAAAATTTGGAGTGCTTTCTAAACTGAAACCCGAAGGGCCGATCCCGAAGCGCTCATCCCATGCACGTGGGGGGTTGGGAGGGGGGGTTGGGTGAGGAGGACCGCGCTCCTTCATCCCCTCGCTCCATCCTCCGGCTCCGGGAAGGGGCAACGCTGTTCCAGAAGGATCTGCGGGAGAGAAGGGAGATGCTGGTGAGCAGCGGTGGGGGCGGGGGGGTTTCGCAGCTCCTTATGAGGGAGGCAGAGGCACCAGGTTTCCCCTTCACCTCCTTTCAAATGATGCAGCCACCGTCCCTCCTCTGCCAAGGAACCGAAGCAGAGCACCGGGAGGAGCTACACCCGAGGGAGGGGGTCGGGGGCTTCCACGGAGCGATCCGCTCGGAGCAACGGCCGTCTGTGCGTTCCTTCCCTCCCCGTGCAGAAAACATCAATAAATACATCTTCCCCCCCCGTCCCCCCTCCCCCCCGGTCCTGCCCAGTAATCAGCGCTCGGCTCACCTGCGCCGGGCTCTGCTGGGAGCCTCATCCCCCGCCGCGTCCCCTACAGCATGTAGATGATGTAGGACAGGATGACCAGGCCGATGATGGCGAAGAACATCAGGATGAAAATATCCAGCATGGCGAGGATCGAGCGGCCGCCGGGGCTCAGCCGTGTCCCCAGCGCCGACCCCGACGTTCCCTCCGCGCGTCGCGCAGCCCTACAGCCCTACAACCCTACAGCCCTACAACCTTACAGTCCTACAGCCCCGCAGCTCGGGAAGGCGATGCTGACCCCCGCAGCCCGGAGAGGCGATGCCGATCCCCGCAGCCGACTGGGAGAGAAAAGGGTGGGCGCACGCGTGCAGCCCGGCTGCGGCCCCGCACGGCGCTCCCGGAGGCTCCGGTTGAGCTCCATCAGCCCGAGATGCCCCGGGGACCCCATGTCCGCCTGGAAAGGGCTTCACCCCACACCGGGAGCTGCTCCCAGCAGAGCGGTGCCGCCGCCCGCCGCCCCGCATCCAAGCGGGACCCTTCGCAGCTCCCTTTGCCTTTGGGTTTTCACCCCATTTCGGTCCGTCCCAAAGCAATCCGTGAGCGGCAGCGGCGGCCACGCAGCCGGGTTTATTTTTTTTTTCTGTGGGTGCGGATGACATCCAGCACAGCTCAGCCCGGGATGCAGAACGGGGCAGCAAACCCCAAAAAGCAGCAGAAGCCGCTCCCGGAGCTGTGCAGCACCACTCAGAATCGCAGGAAAGGATTTCCCAAGGAAGGTTTCCTAAGAAATAAGGATTTCTTGAGTTTTTAACTGCAAGCGTTCTTCTGGTTTGCATTACCGAAGGGAGCGTAGATGGAATAGGAACTGCAAACGGTGCTGGGCGAGGCAACGGGGCCAGCAGAGCCACGCACCTCTGAGCCTCACCCCCTGCTCAGGGCTGGATCAGACGCTGAACCCCCCTGGGCTGCACCCAGGGACAAGGATCTGCAGGGTCCCCGTGCCTCCAGGTCCCTGTGTGTCCCCGGGGCACGAGGGAACACTGCAATGACACCAGCACCACGAGCAGGTAGAAACCATACTTTTATTGTGGAGGAAACCGAGGAGGATCAGTCGGTCTGTTCCATTCGAGGGTTGGGTTAAAAAGGCCAAAGGATGGATTGTCGGTGGGTGCTCAGCCCCACGGGAAGGAAAGCATGAGGACAGACCCCAACCAAGTGGTGGATCCAAAGGAAAAACCTTCTAAGCACTGAGACCTGACCGGGCAGCCGAGAAGGGCGAGGTTTATTTCACATTGGACGAGAAGCGATTCAGCTTTTCCATTTCTTTTTCTTTCTTTCTTTTCTTTTTCTTTTTTTTTTTTTTTTAAACGTTTTTTATTCATTTATTTATTTTAAATACAGGTTTAGGTGCTTTTCAGCTATGAAAAAAGGCAAAAAAGTGCATAAGTCGAGAGAAAAGGCAGAAATGAAGCAGTAAGAGGTTTGTTTCCCACGGTGGGGGAGAAGGGGCGCGGAGACTCAGGACAATGGTTCCAAGGTAGCATTAAAAAAAGGTCTGTATACCAAAACGTGATCACCTGTGTTATTTGGTCCATTAAAAAACGGTTTATTCACATTGACACTCCCCCCACTATTTCCCAGACAAGGATGATGAAGGACAGGGTTATGGGGAGGGAATGTGGACTCTCTGCCCCCTTCCCTCCTCCTGCGCTGCCTGTGTAGCACCGAGCGAACCTCCAGCCCATGCAGCCCACCCTGGTGGGATGGAGGCAGGAGAGGGGTGGGATGTTCCCAGCGGGGTCCTCCCCCATCCCATGGCATTGTCCCCAGGCAGAGCTGAGGGCTGTCTGAACTCGGTCACTTTGGTCCTTTGGGACATGAGCACCTGGCTGCAGGTTTCCAGTTATACCTTCAGCTCTGGGACCTCCCCAGCCTGAACTGGAAGGAGTCAGAGATGTGCTTTGAAATCTTGGTCCATGATGCGATCCAACATCAGCGGCCACCACCACTGGGGACCAACGGGTGAGAGGTGGGGGATGGCGCAGGGCTCGGGGTGCACAACCCCCCCTCCCCGCTTCTGCTGCCAGCAGGGACAGCCCCCAGCACAGTCCCAGTGCGGTGACAGAGCGGGGAGATATGTCACACTCGGCCCAAAGAGGCACAGGGATGGGGACCCAAAAGGGGAGAACCAGAGCTGCGGGGGGACATGAGGTCAGGGCAGTAGGTGCTCCTGCACAGTGGCACCACTCAGCCTGGGATGCAGAATGAGGCAGCTGGACCCCAAAGAAGCAGCAGGAGCTGCTCCCAGGGCTGCCTGGAACCACTCTGAATCCCAAGAAAATATATTTTTTAAAGATTTTAACCACAAATATTCTTCTGGTTTGCAACACTGAGGACTGAGGGAGTGCAGTCAGAATAGGAACTGCAGACAGAGAGCCAGGGGAAGCAATGGGACGAGTAGAGCTGGAGCAGCGCAGGGCAGGTGCTGCCAGCTGGTCCCCCCAGCATCCCCCCCTGCCCCCAAGAGTTGGGATGTTTGGTCCTAAGGAAATGATTCTGCTCCTCCCTCCCCATGCATTCCCACACAACGGGGGGGAGCCCAGCCTGGTGTGTGCGCCCCATCCCCTGCGGAAGAGAGGAGGAAGGCAGAGGGAGAAACATTTGGTCCCAGAGCCCCCGCCATCCCTCGCAGAGAGACCCTCAGTCCCGACAGAGCGAGAACAAAGCTACATTGGCGAGAGAAACCAGAGGCGGCTGCAGAAACACAAAGAAACCGAGACGTCGGGACGCGGCTCCGGCAGAGGGAAGGGATGCTGGGGGAGAGAGACGCGCGCGCACCGGGGCCACGGGGTGGGGAGGTTTGGCTCCAACCCCCTCAGATTGCTTCCACGTAGTTGGCGGGCAGCATGCCCGTGTCGCCCGTGCGTTCCACCGTGCCGTACATCCAACCGTCGTCGATCTGCTGCACGTTGATGATGGTGTCACCATCCTGGAAGGAGACCTCGTCTTCATCGGCCGCGTTGTAATCATAGACGGCACGGAAACGCTTCTGTGGGGAGAGAGAGGTCAGTGGGGAACACAGGGCTGTGCCAGCAATAGCCACGGGATCAAAGAATCACGGGATCACCAAATGGTTTGGGTTGGAAAGGACCTCAAAGGCTGTAGAACCATAGAATGGTTGGGGTTGGAAGGGACCTTGAAGATCATTGAACCACAGAATGGTTGGGTTGGAAGGGACCTTGAAGATCATTGAACCACAGAATGGTTGGGTTGGAAGGGACCTTGAAGATCATTGAACCACAGAATGGTTGGGTTGGAAGGGACCTTGAAGATCATTGAACCACAGAATGGTTGGGTTGGAAGGGGCCTTGAAGATCATTGAACCACAGAATGGTTGGGTTGGAAGGGGCCTCGAAGACTGCAGGATCAATGAATGGTTTGGGTTGAAAGGGACCTCAAAGATCATAGGATCAATGAATGGTTTGGATTAGAAGGGTCTTTGAAGTTCATAGAACCACAGAATGGTTTGGAAGGGATCTCAAAGAGCATAGGATCAATGAATGGTTTGGGTTGGAAGGGACCTCAAAGACCACAGGATCACCGAACAGTGTGGGCTGGAAGGGACCCTGAAGACCCCTCACTCACCCCCGCTGCGGACGGTGCACTGCGCTGCGTGGAGGCGGGCGCTGCAGGCTCCTTGTAGCCATAGGACTGCGAGGCTGGTGGCTGCTGCTGGTAAACTGGGCAGGAAGAACAGACCATTAGCACCAGGATCTGCTGCCACGCGAAGCCCCCAGGTGCTGGGACGGCCCTTACCCGGGTTACTGGGCTGGACGTGGTGCTGTGGTTGGTGCTGCTCCGGCCGTCGGTAATTGGCGCTTTCCTGGGAGTTCCTGCGCTCCATCTCTGCGCCCTCGCTGGGGCTGGGGCCCATCCTGCTCCTCTCAAACTCTTCATGGTATTTGATCTACGGAGGAGGATGAGAGAGAGGTCAGAGTGCAGCCCAGGCAACTCTGCAGGCCCCGGCCCCCCAGCAGCATCCTTTGGTCCCAGCCTGCTGCTTTTCACAAGGGCAGCAGGGCAGGAAGCACAGTGGCTGCTTCGAGATGGGAGTGGGCATAGGAAGGGGAAGGAGGGAAACCCCATTAAAGCAGTGGTGCCCCAAATGAGGAAGGGTTCAGCATTCAGGTGTGTGCAGAATGAACAAGAGGCTCCCAAAGCCTCTGCCTGGAGAAGAGGCAGAGAATCACTGCGGTCAGGATGCACGCTAAGGTGCATGGGGAGGACCGGGCAGCCTGAAATGGGTGACTCCCCCTCATGCCCAGGGGAAGGAGGACTTCAGGGTCCTGGGGTGGGATCTGTGAGGTTTCCAGGCACGGGTGAAGCTCAGGAGCAGCCTCCCAACCCCCTGCACCGCAGGAGCACAGAGCAGAAGCACCTTCAGCAATCCCACCCTGCACACACTGCAGCAAAGGGTTAACCCAACCATGGGCACGGTGTAAAAATTAATAGCTGCTCATGTTAATGAATACCCTGCCATTGGGAAGCACCTGGAGCCCATTTGTCTGCTGGTTAAACAGTGCTGCACTGAAGGGCACTCCAGAGGGCTCCCTGCAGGCGGGAGGCAAAGCCCGGAGCAGAGCTGCAGGGATGGGGATGCTGCTGCAGAACTGACTGCACTTTCCCCGTGCTCAGAGGCACAGCGTTGGGATCTGCACAGCTCCGTCCCCAGGAGGGTTTCCTGCTGTGCAGGGCTGCATCTGCACCTCATGCTTTGGGGCAGCGCTGCAGCTCAGCCTGCAGCCCCTGTGCTGCTCACCCCCCCCCGCGGTGCAGAGCCCTGTTGGCACAGCAGGCTGCATGCAGGGGCTGCTAAGTGGGTCACGGCCGTGCCAAGCTGGCAGACAGATGCCTGCGGGGCTCTGAACGCCTCCTGTGCAGGAAAATCCACCCGGCAGCCCCCAGTTCAGGCAGAGCCTTCAGGTCTGGGGCTGGATGTGCAGATAACTCCCCGCAGCCCCCCATGTGCTGCCCAGAGCTGCACAATGGGATCAAAAGGAGAGGGAACAAACAGCTGCCTCCAGCCCCACGGGGTGTGCTGTGTTTGTGTGTGTCTAGGAGCTCCTTCATGTGGGCTCCCTCTCCTTGCACAGGCACGGCAGCTTTCCGAAACCCAAAGCATTTTGCATGCAAAGCTGCAGCTCTCAAGGCAGGCCCAGGACTCAGCGACGAACCTCCTGGCTTGCTGCTGGGCCAGGTTTTGCAATAGCTTGGGCTGTTAGATAAGGGCTGTGCACATGACTTTTACCAGCAGCTAAAGGTTAATTAACCCTCTGTGTGCTGCTGGAGGGATGCACTGCTGCAGGCAGCCGTGTCACTGTGCCCCAGGTCGGCTGCACCCCATGCAGCAGCTGTGTATGTATGTATGTATGTATGTATGTATGTATGTACGTGTGTGTGTGTGTGTGTGTATGTGTGTGTGTGCATCCTCCTCCTTCACCACGGAAACAGCCATCCACATCCTGCACACAGCACCCGGACAGGGATGGGGGGAGCAGGATGCAGCCTGATAGCCAACCCAGACCTGGGCTTCTTGTTTTTAGAAAGGGAGAGCTGGTAGACACGGCCCAGAGCTCCACATGGTGCTGCGTGCTCAGTGGGGCTATGCTGATGGCCCGGGTGACAATGAGGTACAGTGACAGCTCAGGTGATGCTGTGTGCCCCCCTTCTCCCCCCAGCAGCTCACAGCTCCGCAGCAGAGGAGCGCAGCAGCATCAGGCACAGCGATCAGAAGGCACTCACGTTGCTGATCTGATCCTGAGTCTTTTTGATTCGCTGCAGCTCCGGGGTGTCAGCCACCACGCTGAAGCCTTTCCCCTTGTTCTTCTCAAACTCCTCCTTGTAGCGAATCTGGGTGGGATCAAGAACAAACACAGTGAGCTGCGGGGGAATGAAGTGTGTGGAGCTGCTCTGCTCACCCAGACGGACCTCACTGTCCCCACAGCAGCTCTGTCTGAGTCTTGGCTCTGTGCAGGAGCCCCCGTAATGTATCTGCTAACAGCAAAACGAGCCGCTGCCAAGAGCTGAAACACAACAGCTTCCTGTGCTCTGCTCATCCTGTTGCTCTCTCAGCAGGGCTGGGGTCACTTGGATTCACTTTGCATTTCCTGCAGGCTGCCACTGCAGGTCAGCTCAGCCGCAGCTCTCTGCCCATATGTGGGTCCTGAGGGCTCCATGAGCTGCACCCACTGCCCCACCAGGGGACATTGAGGGACAGAAAAGGCCCAGGACGGCCACCACAGAACAGGCTGCGGGGCTGGAGGCCAGCAGAACCAAGCATCCCTATTTGTTTGCCAGACTGCCATCAGCATCGCTTCCAGCAGAGCACCAGCAGAGCCCTGCTTTATTTCACTCATCCCCTTGCATGCTTTTCAATAGCTCTGTGCAGCGTTCAGACCACGTTTCCAGCACACAGCCCTGAGCTGCACCTTGCAAACACATTGCTGCTGCCCTGCACAGAAGCAGAAATGCAAGCTAGGGAGCTACGGAGCCTCCACCCCTTCCCCACAGCCACAGCACACATGGCATGATCCACGACTGGTAACTCTGATGTGACTTAGAAAGGAAAGGTTTAATGAACCGGGCTGCAGAAACCTCCCTGGGAGGTTAACAACGTGACCGAGATGCCAAAGCACATCAAGGAGGAACCAAGAGGCCAATTTCAGGGCAGAAGCCTCTGTCTGCCCGTGGCAATGAGGGAGAGAGCTGGTTGGGGTAAGGGACACATCCCAAACGCTGCCATTAGGAAGGAGCAACCTCGGGGTGTTACGCATCGGGCTGCAAATGCACAGCTCAGCAAGCAAGAGAAGGAAAGGCAGAGCATCCTCAAGCAAGAAGCTCATCACAGGGCTAAGCAGTTCCCTTGACATTCCATACATTTACCCTCCTGAATCTCACCCCTCTCTTTTTCTTCCTATAACATCCAGGTTAGAGCAATGCAGCCCAAGAGGATCCCATTTGAGGCTGCCCTGAATGCAGGGGGACTGATGCCAGGACGTTGGGGCACAGTGCGTGCTGCAGAGGAGGTTCTGCCCCGTGGCAATCAGAGCAGGGCAGGGGCACTGGGATGGTGTTGGGAGGCGAAAACACGGAGCAGGGGACACTGCAGTGCTGCAGCCACCATCGTGGCCAGGACAGACGGCGGAAGGAGGGAGGAAGTGCTCGGAATGGGCAATTTTCTGCTTCTCCCTGCCCTTATAAGGAGCAGCCGGTGCCTGCCCCGTGCTGTGGGTACCTGCAGTGCTCAGGCAGGGCGGCTGCTCCCAAAATGCCCATTTTTAGCATCCGGGAGTAACCACAGAAGGGGAAACCTGCGATTTGCTCACCGCACGTGGGCTGCAAGAAGAGGCTGCAGGCGTAAAAGCTGTCACTTTGCAGACACATTTAACTACACAGGCTGTTATTATCCAGCGTCTACAGTGACCGGAACAGAAGACGCCCTCTCCATAAACACAAATAAAGGAGGAAGGTGGTGGATCTGCATGCAGCCCCGTTACCGGTGCACAACCGGCTCTGCCGGTCCTGCTGGGGTGTGGGTTTGGCAGATCACCCCTATTGGGGTCACCCACAAACACAGCTGTGAAGGGAAGCGCGGACTGCAGAGCTCCAGCAGGCAGCAGCCCCACGGAGGTCACAGACCCTCTGACTGCCCCTTCCCTAACACAGCTCCCAACCATCAGCTCCAGTTTACAGCCCAAGCCCGGCTCCTGCTTCAGAAGGGCTCTCTGAAGGGTCTGCTCAGCTCCTGCTGTCCCTATGAGGCTGTCCACAAAACACAGCAGTGGCAGCTTTAGCTGGAGCACTTGGAGAAATACAAAACAGGAGAGTCCCTTTGTGGGCAGAAGAAAGGCACTAAGATCCTATCTGTAGCACATTCAGGGTCTGTCCTCCATGGGGGGCTCTGGGCAGCTCCCTGTCCCACTGCTACCCATCCCTTCTGCTCCCTCCTGCTCTTAGAGCCATGCCCTCAGCCCATCCAGCACCAAGATGTGGGTGCCACTGTCCCACAGACTGGAAGCCCCTGGCTGCAACCCCAGCCCCTCTCGTGCCACGTTTTGAGCCAACCCACAACATGCTGCTCTCAGTGCCAGTGCCCACATCACCCCTGCAGTGTTGGGGGCTGTGCACAGAGCTTTGCTTCCCCTCCCACAAGATACAGCAGTAGCTGAGCATTTGGGAATGTTAAGACAACACAGCGTGTCTGTTCCAGGCCCTTCCTTTAAGAAGGGTCCATGCACACTGCAGCGGTGGAGGAGCAGCGCAGGACTGGGATGCAGCCCCCAGCACCTCCCAGGGCACTGTACCTGCTCCAGGCACAGCAGATGTCCAGGTCTGAGCACCGCTCTCCAGACACTCAGTGCAGAGGGAAATGGGATGGGTGACACCCCGCACCGACCTCATGCAGAGGATGGAACCTACTTTCATTTCCAGGCACATCCAGCACAGCACACAGCACGGGGAGCCGAGCGTCCCAGCGAGCTGCAGAAAAGCCCAGGCAGTGCCAGCACCCCCTCCCCGGGGTCTACTTTAATAAGCAAGAGATAATGAAGAGCTGAGCTCATTGGAAAAGCAGCACCGGGGGCTGCAGAGCACACGGTGCAGTGTTCTCTGGATTATTACTGAGGAAAAGCAACTGTGTCCCCTTTGTGGCTCCTTGGAGCACAGAGTGAACCCGGGCTGAGCTCCATCCAGGCGCACAGGGTGCTGCTGGGCAGGGCTGGCCTTGCAAAGCACAGCTCTATCTGCCACCAGGTGAGGTCCTGACCCCCACTCTGTTTGCTTTCCAGCTCCTGGTGGCTCCAGGCTCACGGGGAGAGGAGGAGGAGGAGGGCAGCGTTTCCTCCAGGCACGTGGAGGGGAACACGCTGACCCCAAAGGATGACTGCTCACCTCACACCAACCCTGGGCAAACCCCAACCCTGTTCTGCCCACCCGCTGCCAGCACTGCGCTGAGCCAATGCTGACAGCTCTGGGTGAACTCTCTGCCCATTCCTCTTTGCCCCTTTCCATTGAAGGAAATAAAAAAGAAAAAAGAAGTAAAAGAGATTCCCAGAACAGTGGCCACATCCTGTGCTCTCCCCAGAGATGGTGACCCAAGCCAGAAGTGCCCCTGCACGCGTTCTCTCCCACTGCAGCTCTGCCTGCTGCCCACCCAGAGCAATTCCAACACGCCAGGAGGAGCAGTGCCTGGAGCTGGGGACTTCTGGGACACCCCATGGCACAGAATGGGGCACGTCTGCTCAGCTCCCTCCTCACACAGCCTCCCCTCTTCCCACTTTATCCGCACCTCCCGGTATCTGTTCCATCTGCTCATTTTTTGCCTGCCACAGCTTCCAATCCCTCCAACCTTCGGGTTTACCCAAAATTGGCGCCCGCAGAGCGCACGCCCCTCCTTTCCATTTCACCCCACTGCAATGCTGGCTGCCAGCAGGGAAAATCCCACTGCGGGGCTGGGGGTGCCTGGGGGAGGCAGCTCACAGCCACCACAAATGAGTGGAACAGCAAACAGCAAAACAGACCCACGCCCCACGCACGCCTCTCCTGCTGCGCGCCGGGGAAGCACCGGAGCAGAGAACGCAGCACAATGAGGCGCAGCACAAAGCACAGAGCACAGTGCAGCTCACCTGGCTCTGCAGCACAGTGCATGCTTACCTGGCTCTGCAGCACAGTGCAGCTCACCTGGCTCTGCAGCACAGTGCAGCTCACCTGGCTCTGCAGCACAATGCAGCTCACCTGGCTCTGCAGCACAGTGCAGCTCACCTGGCTCTGCAGCACAGTGCAGCTCACCTGGCTCTGCAGCACAGTGCATGCTTACCTGGCTCTGCAGCACAATGCAGCTCACCTGGCTCTGCAGCACAGTGCATGCTTACCTGGCTCTGCAGCACAGTGCATGCTTACCTGGCTCTGCAGCTCGCTCTGCTGCTTTAGGCGCAGGTTCTCGGGAGTGTCTGCCACCATGGTGAAGGACTGCTTCGGGTAGTGTCTGTGGGGGGGAAAGGACAGCATCAGCACCGGGTGCCCACCCCTCTCCATAGCACTGTGCTGGAGGTGTACTCCTGGAGCAGCCATCCGCTCTGCACACTGCTGCTTTCTTGAGGAAAAGCGGATCAGGAGAGTTTGGCTTTTTTTACATAATTATTTTTTCCCAGAGGAAAATATCTTTGCAGGTTTGTGCCCGAGTTCTGGATGGACCCCAGGACACCTTCACCAGGACCATCAGTTGCCACCACTGGTAACATCAGTCCAAGTAAACATTTTGGTTTACACCGCTCTGCCTCCCAGCAGGATGGCTCAGAGGAGCCCAGAGCTCTCCTTGCTCGTTCTGCTGCAGTTTCAGCCACAGACCTCACATGAAGGATATCACCACCCAGCAGGAGCTCCGTCAGCAGAACGGTGTCTGACCCGGGGCACTTCTCACCTACACCCATCCCACACGTTGGGTGATTGCTTAGCATGTGCCCAACACGGGGCTGTAAAGCAGGAGAGCCACGGCCGGGCTGCATTCCTGCAGTGCCACACACAGCCTCTGCTATCAGCACAGATGTGCAGTGGGGTGAACTCACGCGTGGCAGGAGGTGAACATCTGACACAAACGCTGGGAGCTCCCCCCGAGATGGGAACACTTCATGCAGCCCTTCCCCCTCCCAGGAAGGTGGAAAAGCAGAGGCAAAGCTGCTGGAACGTGGGGGGGTTCCATGAGCAAATCCATTGCCAGGCACCACCACGTGAGATGGCATCTGCCCCCAGATGCAGCACTTTGGGTCTGGGGGCACAGAGCAGCAGCACCCCCAGCTCACATCCACCTCCCTTTGCTTGAACAAACCCTCCTGAAAGCCCAGACAAGGCAGCTCTCCTTCTCCACGGCGGCTCCGGAAGGAGGTGAGCAGGGCTGAAAATAAACCTGCAAACCCTGCAGATGCATCTGCTGCCCATGCACACAGCTCTGACCCCATCCCAGCCCCGTTGCTCTCCCTGCACCAGGCAGCCCACAGCTCCCACACTGGCAGACAAAGTGAGCCCTGACCTATGGGGAGCTGCAGCCCCATCCCTACCTGTACCATGTGGGAGCCCCGTGGATCTGACAGCCCCAGGCTGTGCCCTGAGAGCCACCACAGGGAAATGACTGCACACAGTGTGAGCAGAGCTCTGCCCACGGCTGTCCTGTGGTCAGTGCAGCAGGAAACCATCTGCACCACGACACTGAGACACGGACCTGAGAGCAGCACATACCTCACACAGCAATGCAGGAAGTGAGACAACAAAAATAGACTCCAGAGCCACGCTGAGAAAACAGAGAACCCCCCCACGCACACCCAGAAAGCAGACGAAGCAGATGTGGTTTGCAGAAAGGGGAAAGGAAGCTCAGCAGCAGTTGAGAGGGACAAGGAGCAGTGCTGGATGAGAGCAGATCACAGACCGCCCCGAGGATACGGTTTAATCTCTGTTTAGATTAATCTGACGGGGGGGATACGACACTGTGTGCTCAGGCTCTGCTCCCACCATGGCTGGGCATGGTGTTGGGGCACAGCATCCACCCAGCTGGGGGCTGCTGGGCTCTGCATTGCCACCCCCACGCTGACCAAACCCAACACAGCAGCACCGGGGGGGCTTTGCCATCGGCCAAAGTGCTGGGGTGAAAGCTCTCAGTTGTTGGTTCTCCCAGAAGCTAAAGCTGTAGGTAGGGGTGGCCAAGTGGGTGATCTCTGGACCCCCTCCATCCACTGGGAATCGTGGCTGCAGCTCCACAGCAGAGCCTCTGCCTGAGTGATGTTCTAGAGGCAGCAACCAGCAGCACAGCCATGGCACACAGCCCACTGCTGCCTGCTGCAAAAGGAGCAGGGTCTGCCCGCGTGGCTGGGGCTGCAGCTAGAAAGGTGCTCCTGAATGCTGCACGTGCATTATAGCCAGGGTATTGTGCTGCAGAGCCAGCAGTGCATGCACTGAGTGTTCTGTCCAAACCTGGGCGCAGGAAATGTGTGCTTTCATCCCAGTGCAGTGCCAGGAGGCGGCTGCTCTGGGTGCTGGGGCTCTGTTGCAGCAGCACTCACGCACTCCATGCATCACTGCAGCTCAGCAGCACTGGAGGACAGCTCAGGTGCTCCCCAGTCACAACACGAAGCCCCTTCCTGAGCTTCTTGGAAGCCACTACCTAACTCACACTAGGTCAAGGAGAACAAAACCACTTTTTAAGCACAAAAGCAACAAAATCCAAACCCCTTTGCTGGCTGTGGTGCTGTGCTCAGCGCAGGGCTGGGGGGCAGCAGCCATGCAGAGCAGCGGAGCACAGTGTGACACTGTGCAGCTCCTGCAAAGGGCAAAGGCAATCACAGTGTTGCAGCACTGAGCTGCAGCCTCATCTCTGTCACAGCTCCGTGCTCTCCGAGCCTAAATCATCCCATTTCCATGGCAACAGCATCCAATGCTCCGGGCATGCTAATAGCATGGAGAAGGGTCCGAGCATGGGGTGTGGGGAGGAGGAAGCCCCCAGTGCTGCAGGACTGCAAAGCAATGCCACAAATCACCCCTGCCAAGTTGGGGGAAACCACACAGCCGTGGCTGTAGGGCAAAATCATCATCATCTTCTGGAAGATGCTGATGCCATTCACAGTGTAGGCAAGGGCTGGAGAGGGATGAAGGAGAGGGGCACAGAACAGCATTGGGTTTCTTCTTTGGTCAGTTAGATTTTGCAGGAGCCTCCCCAGGGCTGCAGCCCTGAGCCCCACATCTGCTGCTGGGGGAATGGGAGGAAATGCACCAAGTGAACCACATCCCCCGTGGATGGGCATCAGCTCCGTGCAGAGCTGTGGGATCCGCCTGCTCCAAAGGCATCTCTGTATGCTGGGAACGAAGGAGTGGGGACACTCAGCACAACCACAGATGTCCATCTCCCTGCAACGGGGAAACCATCTCGTATGCATGAGAATCAGCCACAGCGCTCACAGCAGTAAATTAAATCTTAATGAGGAAGCACCGACGGATTGTGTCGGGTTGGGGGAGTGTGCAGGAAGCAGAAATGCACCAGGGATGGGGACGGTGTGTCCCTCCCCATGCAGGGTGCTCTTGTGCTCTCCATCCCACAGTCAGACCCGTAACTGGTGCAGGTAAGGAAGGTGCTCAGCATCCAACCTGCCTCCTCCATGCATGAGTGGCACACAGCAAAACTACCCTTGCAATTAGTGAGCAACAGCCTTTGGTACCCAGCACAAAAAGGATCTGTGCCCACTACGGTCCTGGCACTGCACCGTGGCCCCGTGGTGCTGAGCCAAACGCCTCAGAGGAGGAGACTCTCCTGCATTGGATTGGGAAGTAAGAGCTTGGGAGGAAGCGAGAACCAACTGCAGGCCTTTCCAGTGGGCAGCCCGCATCCAATTAGTGCCTAATGAATGGGACACTCGGGATCCAACGGGGCTGCTGATGGGCAAAAATCAGAGCGGCATGCAGGGACACAGAGCAGGGTGATACGGGATGCACATCCCTGCTTGGGGCCTCTCTCCCATTCACTTTCTGCAGGCACCATCCATGGAGCTGCTCAAGACACCCCTCAGAAGGGGATGCATGCTGTCCCACCCCCAGAAAGGGAAGCAAACCCCAACACAGCCCCAGAGCTCCAGCCACCTTGTGCTGTGCTACTAAACCAGGTCAGGGCAGTCTTTGCAGGCTGGACAGAGCCTGTCTGGCTGCTGCATTAGGGGCAGTTTGGGGCCGTCAGCCCCACAGCACCTGGAGGCAGCTGGGGATTACCGGGGATCAGGGTCTGTCTGCTCTGCACCCCCCAGCTGGCTCTGCTGTCTCCCTGCTGCCTCCGTGGGGGTGGGAGCTCTCCTGAAGAGCTGCCACAAAGAGCTGCACGGCGGGGACACAGCAGCTCCTCCCATACACCCCATAACAGCCCCACCGTGGAGCCGAGGGGCTGCACTTGGAGATGGAGTTACACTTCTCCAGTAAGGTCAGCAGTGGGATGCTTCTGCAAGACAACAGGAACAAGAGTTGCCACTTTCAGCATGACTCCAAGGCACCTGTTTCCTTGCATGGCCACTGTGTGCTGCATTTTGGCAGCAATCAGTGCTTGCCAGAGCTTGGTGCACTGCTTGCCCTCACACACAGGCTCCAAGCGAGTGCTTTGGGCAGATGTGCAGCACAACCCCACACCTCCAGGAGGTGAGCATCGCCCCCACAGCTGCACAGCAGCTTTGGGAACAAGGAGTTATGCAGCAGGAGCAATAGGCTGAGCGCTGCCAGCAGGCTGCACGGTCACATCCTGCCCATCATGGAGCTGCTGGCTCACAGGGACACACTTAAACAATAATAAACTGTTGTTCTTTCTTAAATGAAAACAGCACCCTGCTACTTTGCAGAGAGCTTGCAAACATCCCACCCCAAAGGAGCAGGCTGCAGAGTGGGATCTCAGTTCCTCCCAGTGTTTTCAGGCTGCCAAAATGGCTGGGCCAGCCCTCTGTGTGTGCAGCTGCTGCTTTTCCCAGCATCTGTTCCCAGCCCAAACCGAGCAGAGCACAGCTCTGCAGGATGAGCTCCTCACCAAGGCTGCCCCAGTGCCCTCCCCATGCTGGAGGCAGAAGGGGACCCACGGGCAAAGCTCCAGCACAGGGATCCCAGTGCTGAGCAGGGGCACTGCACTGCCTTCCTGGGGCTTTGCTCAGCTCCCTCCCCGTTCCCAGAGGCTGTGCCAGAACTTACAGAGGGTGTTGCAGTGCAAGCAGCCTGCTCCAAGAACCTGCTTTCATCCACAGTGGAAAGATTTCAAGCAAAAGCAGAGCGGGGTGTGCCAAGCTGTGAAGTCAGCAGCAGCAGCTCCTGGAAGCAGCAATGCTCATCCCGTCCCCGTCCCCCCCCACCCCCAAACAGAGCACTGCCTGTCCACCCCCCCTCCTCCCCCCCAGAGTGTTGTTTATGGGAGCAGAGCCGGCATCGCAGCACTACTGGTTTTTTCCACAAGGTCTCTGGCCCCAGGCATGGATAAGCAAGGTTGGGAACACAACAGCCACCAGCAGCCCAGCCCAATGGGCTCTGCAACTGAACCCCCCCCCACGCAGGGCTGGGGATTTTGCTGCTGTGCGTGGAGCTGCAGTGAGGACCCCCACCCTGATGACAGGATTGTGTTTCTCAGCAAACACGCTCACTCACCATCTGCTTTGTGAGCAGAGCTCAACAATAGGGCAGTGTCTGCATGGGCACCCAATACCTGCAGCAGGAAAGTGCTGCTCCTCCTCCAAACCCCAGGGCTGGGGAGGGGTGGCACGAAAGCTTCCACGCACCCACCCCTCTCCATGCAGAAGAAGGATGGGGGGAGCCTTTCCCCAAATACTCCACTGCCTGCTCCCACCTACCCACAGCACAGAGGCATTCCTTCCACCCAGAGCCCCAACCCAGTGCCACACAAACACCCTCCTGGCACACAGTTGTTCCTCTTTTCCTTCCTGCCCCCCCCACCCCCCCCCTCAGTCTGAGGGCTCACTGTGAACAGAGGCAGCTGCTACCAGATGGAGCACTGCACGGAGCCAAGAACGCATCGCTGGGGCTCCTCTCTTTCCAAGAGCCCCAGGGGTGTGGGACAGCACTGCATGGAAAGCAGAGATGGGGTCACAGGGGGGGTCCTCGGGGTCAGCAGTGGGAAGGAAGGTGATGGGGCTGCTGGAGGACAGCACTCCCCATTGCTCAGGACACACTGCACACACAGGGCAGCACAGCTGGGTGCAGCTGTGGTCACACAGCAGATGGAGGGAGCAGGGACTGGCACACTTGTACCATGCACTATTGGCACAGCCCAGAGCCCCTCAGCAAAGGGGAAAATGCAATTTTCCCCTCCCCTCGCCAGCACAGGGGGTGCAGGGGTGAGCCAGCAGCAGCGCCTCATGCAAACCCAACAAGGGGGGGCTGAGTGAGCAGCCAAGGAACGAACCCAGCAGCACAGGGGGTGCTGGAGCAGGGCTGTCTGAGCTGAACACGTTCAGCACAGCAATTGTTTTGAGATCAGCAGGAATTCAGGCAAGCCCACAGCAATATGATGAAGCCTGGCCTTGTCTGGAGGTGCTCTCAAGGGAGATGAACAGAACGATCACATAAGTGGGACAAGGCAGAGAAACCCTTCTGCCTCTCCAGCAGCCTCTGCCCCTTTGCAGCTCAGCTCTCTTCCATCCCTGATCTGGATACAGCCCTTCCTCTGCCTCTGCTTCCGCCTCCTGGAGCTCGAGGTGCTCCCATGGGACGAACCCAGCCCCAAACGCCCCCAGCAGCACCCAGCTGCATCACAGCACCAAAGCCACGGGGAGCCCAGAGCTGCAGCCACCCAAAGGCTGCGCCCGGATTTATTGCAGGGCAATGGCAGAGCAGGAGGAAGCCCGGCCCTCTTCCTCCTGCTCTCTTGAAGAAAGAAACTTCGGAATTTGGCAGAAGGCCACGGCTCAAACAGAGCAGACCCTGTGCTCAGCACAGCAGCCGCTCCCCTGCCAGAGTAAACGTTGCTGTTCCCCAGCTCCTGCAGGCACTCGCAGCATCAGGACCCACCGGGCTCCCCCACGTCCCCCTGTCCCTCCTGGGGCAGCACGGAGCCCTGCGCTCTGCCCCACAGCATTGGGCAGCACAGCCTCACCCTGCTGTGTGCCAGCAGCTCCCAGTTCCCTGCGCATTAAGGCACGGCCAGACGGAGCAGGAAGGGCACAATGTGATGTGGGTCTTTGTGAGACCAACCAAAGCTTCCTGAGCGGCTGTGAAAGAGTTAAGGCCACAGCCAGCATCAAAGGCAGCTCTGGAGCAGAGGGGGTTGAGAAACTGAGATGGGTCGGGGTTGCGCAGACTCCTTGGAATCTCAGGAATTTCCCATTATTATCCCACTTCCCTTATAGCAGCAGAGGGAAGGAGCAGAACAGGACCCCAGGTCTGTGGTATAAATGGGGATGGGCACGTCCCAGCCCACGGGGCGCACAGGGGAGGGGGCTTTGGCTGCAACAAGGGCTGCTGAGGGCTCTCACACCCTGCAGGACACAGCCACCCCCAAGGGGACACACAGGACACCGTCTCAGCCCTGCAGGACCCTCAGGGTTGTGTCACCTCCACCACCATTGCTCCCAGCAATACCAGAGCTACAGAAGAGGGTTTTGCTGCAGCGCTGCTGACTGACTGACAGCCCTATTGCTCCTCCATTCTATTCTTAGACATTAATATGGTTAATACCCATCTTACAAGGATGTTGTCAGGATTAGAGTTTTTAAAGCACTCTGTGAATGGAGCTCACTACACAAGTGCTAAGCAGCAGCACATCATCTCATTTGCCTCCTAAGACCCGTCGATGTATAAGAAGCAGCTACAAAAGATCTCATTGCAAAGCTGCTTTATAGACATTAAGAAACACAGCAGAATCTTATTCACCTGCAGACTGAGCAGGGCTGGCTCCCAAGACACAGCCAGAACCCATTTCCCCATTCCCAAATGCTGGAGAGCAATGGAGAACTGTCCCACGGAACCACATCAGGGCTCCAGGACCCCATATTGTGGGACATAAGAAAATCAACTGCTGAGAGGGAGGAGAGTCCCACAGCCCCCCCCCCAAGCACTCACAGCCCCAACCCCCCGTGGCAGCACTCACGCGTTGCAGTAGGGCTTCTTCTCGTAGCCCTTGTAGTTCTTCATGTTGAGGGTCATCTTGCAGGTCTCGCAGTGGAAACATGCTTTATGCCAGAACTGCAAACAGAGGAGAGGAGCGTCAGCACGAGGCTCTGTTCTAATGGGACACGGCCCTGCTCTGCAAAACTCAGCCCAGAGATGTCAGTGCTGACACCCACAGCCCCTGCAGGGTCTCCCACCATCCCAGGACTCTCTCCCAATGCATCTTACCCCAACACAGCAGCAGCATTTGTGACTTTGCATTACAGCAGTGTGCTGCTTTATCTCCACATCAGGAATTCACAGGGCTAGGTCGAGGAGGAGATTGAAAGCTCCTCCTCACGCAGGCACTCAGCAGAGCCAGCAGCTGTGGTTTGCAGCTTCAAAGGTACCGCTGTGGGTTTTTCTGCTGATGGGAGCCCAGAGCTGGGCAGGAGAGTGGATCAGGTGGGGCTGCAGAGACGCCCAGCCCAGGGAGTGAGATAGAGATTGAGAAGAAGAGCCCCCCATGAGCAGCACTCAGTCCAACATGGGTGTCCAAAAGGTCCCCCCCACCCTCACAGCCCTCCCCAAACCCCATGGGTCGTCCTATGCACACACTTCAAGGCCCTCTCCCCCACTGCTGGAAGACACAGCAGCACCTTATCAGGGCAGGGCTGGAGTGATAAGGATGAGCAGCCTGATGCTGGGGAGGGGGCTTGGGCATCCTCCCCCAGCCCTGCACACCCCAGCTGAGTGCCAGGCACAGAATCACAGCAGCACAGCTCTCCTTCCAGCTCACACTCAAGGTTAAAGGCTCAAAATTCAGATCACAACCCGACGTTATTGGCTGCAGCATCTAATGAACTCTAAAGACACATTTGGAGCGTTTAGGGCCATTCTGACCCAGGGGCTGGAAGGAGCCCTGTGAGAGCAGCTCAGAGCAGCTGTGTGACCCCTCAGGATGCTTGGCTCCAGCCGTGCCCTGCTGTGACCTCGTGCCCAGGGTCCCAGGAAGGGGCTGGGGGCTTGGAGTCATGCCTGGGGAGCAGAACTGAGTGGGGGAATTGAAGAAGGAAAGCACCACCCCAGCGGCTCTTCCTCCATCAGCAGACACACTTCGCATGCGAAGTGCCCACAGCCACCCCACAAAAACACAGAAGGAACAAGCAGAGCCAAGCCAGCAGCTTAGCACCCAGCACAGCACCCAGAGCTCTGAGTCAGGCGACGCAGTGAGCAAACACAGGGAAGAACAGCTGCTGCTGGTGCTACAGTTTCCACCCGTAATGTTTTTTCCACCTTAGAGCTTCTAAGCATCTGTTTCCACTGCTGGCGCCGTGCTCTGCTCTGTGCTCTCATCCTGCAGGAGCAGCAGCAGCCCTGTGCCACCCACCCCCAGCGCCACACCCCGAGCACAAACACAGCCCTGGGCGCTGTGACTCAGCGGAGCAGGACAACTCACCGCCTCTCAGTTGCTCACAGCAACGTATTTGTGCTTTTCCTCCTGCGAGTTCCTCCTGAGAGTTCCTCCTCGGCTTCCTGCTAACGGCGGCCAAGCAGCAGGGCATCGCACTGCACCGCCCTGTGCTGTCACCCAGCTCCTATCCTGCCCACTTTCCCCCCCGTGCTTTCAGATGGGACAGACAGACCAACAACCCTCAGAGCATCCCATAAGTTACATACAGCCCTCCAGCCATCAGCAGCACCATAACAACATGAATACCCAGAGATGAGCTGCCTGCAGCCCTCAGCACTGCCACCTCTGAACATCACCCTACCCCGACACAGCACCATATGCACAAACCAACACCAACGCCACTAAGGAGCAGCACAACAGGCACGGGAACAGCAGATCTTCATACTTCCCATCCCGCTGCCCCTCACCCTCCAGCAGAGAAAGGAGGCCACGCTGCAAATAGCTTTTTTTTTTCAGGAGAGTTGATGGCTCTGCTTTTCAGTTCCCAGGTTGAGGTGCTCAGAGCTCCTGGAGCAGAGCTCAGGCACAGCCGCACAGTGCTGCACCCCCACAGCCCGGAGCTGCTCTGCTGGGCATGCAATGCACAGAGCACCATCCCCACTTGCGTGCGGCAGAACAGGGATGGAGCTCACAGCTGTGTGCACCCACAGCTCATCCTTTGCTGCTGCTGCACCATTCAGGACTCAAAGGATGAAGACGGCACAGGGAGAGCCCCGCTGGGTTTGTGGCCAGCTTTAAGGAACTAACAGCAAATCCCACCTTGGCTTCACAGTCACAGCAGCACTACAGGGGCCCCGTGTTCGCTCCCCCAGCAGAAGCATCGCAGCCCTCAGCCTTGGGCAGGGAACCCCCCCCCCCCTTCCCGTTGCCGAGCAGAGCTGTCGTTCCGTGCAAAGCAGCGGGAGCCGCAGCGGCACTGAGATCCCAACCGAACGGCTCAGCCCCCGTCCGAATCTTGGATCAGTCGCTGCCGATATCAGAGCTCCGCTCCGGGAAAAGGCAAACCCGTCACCCTGCGCTCCGCACCGCTCCCCCCGCAGCGGCCGCCCGGTGCGGTGCGAGCAAATCCGCCCTTCAGACTTTGCACGGAGCTGACGCGGACGTTGTAAAAGCAGAGATCGGGTCGTGCTTTCCGGGAGGCGGGAGGGCTCGTGCAGCCGCAGGAAGGATTAACGCGGGGGGGGTGCAGAGAGCGAAGCCCCCGCAGCCCCGAGCTGTTCCCGCAGCCCCGCACGCACGGCGGGCAGTGAAAGCAGCGCGGGGCTGCGCGCACAGGAGGAAGCGCATCCCCCCCATCCCCCAATGAACCCCCGCCAGGACACCCGCGGGGGGGGTTGGGGGGTTGCTTTACAGACAGAGCCACTTCTCAGCTTGAAACAAACGGGAGGGTCTCTGGGACACAGCGCTGATGGATCGGCGTCGGCCGATTCCCAGCGTCAGGAAAAACCTCATCCGTGAAAAATGCGGCCCCGGGGTCTGCGCGGCTCAGGAATGTCGCTGCGCGGATCGGCGCATTCCGCGAGTTACTTATTTTAGAACCTGCGGGAGCGCCCCGGAGTGGGGGGGGTGGAGGGGAGGGGGCGGCTCCGGGGGTCCCATGGGGGCAACAGCGAGAGATCGCTGCACCCCTCCTCCGCCATCACCCCCTCCTCGAGACCGGAACGCCGGCGTAGAAAAGCTTTATTTGTAACAGGGAAACGCTCCGAAGCGATACTGAAAGCAGCGAGAGAAAGCAACGCGAACCGCAAAGCTCCGGGAACGGGGACGCGCCCGTTGGAACCGGAGCTTAAAAAGAAACCCCCACTACTAATGGGATCCAGATGGGTTTCGCCTCGCGGCGCTGCGGGACCCGGAGCTGCTCCCCCCCCCTCAACAGCTCCGACCGCTCCGCACGGTGCGGGCAGAAGGCGGTGGCGGGGATTGGATCGAGGAGAAGGAGGAGGGTTGCGGGATGCCGGTCCCCACTCTCACCTTATCCAGGCAGTTCACCTTCTCGGTAGGATACACGATCTTCCCGCAACGCGCGCAGTTGGGGTTCATGGCCGCCCCGCTCCCCCCGCAGCCGCCGCCGCGTCCGCCTCTGGGCCGCCGCCCGCGCGCCGCGCCCCTAAATAAAGGGGGGGGGGGGGAGGGAGGAGGGGCGGCGGGGGCGCGCGGGGCGGGGCGGCAGCGCGCACCCACCCACGCGCATCGCCCCGCCGCCCTTACGCGCGCTCCCGCACTCCTTTGCACGCGCAAATCGCTGCTCCCTACACAACCCCCCCTCCTCACCTCCCCACCCCGCGGGTGCGCGGCCCCTTTGCGCGACGCGACACTCCGCGCGGGCACGCGCACGCGCTTCGCTCCTCCAGCGGCTCCACGTGTCGCACCTCCCCCGCCCCCCCCTTCCTACCCCCCCGCACCACGCGGTCCCGCACAGGAACGCGGCGCGGGGCGCGGAGCGGCAACCGGGGGTATAGCTCAGTGGTAGAGCATTTGACTGCAGATCAAGAGGTCCCTGGTTCAAATCCGGGTGCCCCCTCGCTGGGATTTTATATTTTAATCCACCCCCCCCCCCACCCCCACCACTCCGCCCCATCGCGGCTTCAGGCGCGTCGCGCTGCTCCGTGGGCGGTTTCTCCTCGTTTGGCTCAGGAAGTGCTGTGGGGGACGGAGCAGCTCCGCACCCAAACGCTCCGCAGGGACGGCTCCCACCCCTGCGCACAGCGGAGATCCTCGGGCTCCCAGGGCAGCTCTTCCATCCCTGTCAGCTCTTCCATCTCCCCGAGCTGCACGGGCAGGAGCTCACCCAGAGCTGTGAGTTATCACAATGCTGTGTTTTCTGTACCGAACAGAGCCCGGTCCCATCCCCCCTCCCTTCGGACATCGATCAGCACCGATCAAATTCCCCTCATCTGCACTGACTCACTGTCAACCTACAGCCAACCGTTGGCCAACCAGGGTCCCACGGGCCTTCCTGGCCTCCAGGGCACACTGCTGGCTTGTGGTCACCTTGTGGTCCTTCTCTGTAGAGCTCCTTTCCAGCAGCACAGCCCCCATTCTGTACCGATACATGCAGTTATTCCCCCCCGGATGTCAGAACCCCCCCCGTGTCTGTCAGACCCCATTGGGTCGCTCTCTGTGCAGCTCTCAACCTCTCCCAGCGAATGGCAGCACATCCTTCTGCTGTCAGCCGTTCCCCCGGCTCTGTGCCATCAGCAAACGTGCTGCGTGTGCTCTGCATCCCTTCACTCAGGTCACAGCACCTCGCCTACTGCAATGATTCAGTCTGAATTCCCACTCTTTGCTTGCAGGATGTGAGGCTCCCAGCTCCGTGCTTCCCTCCACGTCAGGACAACCTGCAGGAAATCAGGCGTGCGCTGCCGCGGAGCAAAACCCTTTTTTCGCGAAGGGGTGACGTGGAGTTGGGGTCTGCAAGGCCGCTGGGAGGGAAAACGTTGTGAGCGGGGACAGGGAAGGCAGCTTTTGATGCACGCGGCGCAGAGCAGTGCGGGCGGCGGGGGTATAGCTCAGTGGTAGAGCATTTGACTGCAGATCAAGAGGTCCCCGGTTCAAATCCGGGTGCCCCCTCATTTTAACTTCCTTTTTTCATTTCCGCTCTCCGGCTTTCTACCTTTCAGAACAAAAACGTCGAAAGAAGAAATTTTCGCCCAAATTTTCTCTGTCTGGGATCGCTCGGCAGCCGTTCCCGGTGCCCGCGACGCACTCTGGGCTACGGGCGCTGCCGCGGAGCACGCGGCGAAAGGCCTGCAGAGGGCGCCGGCTCCGCTCCGTCCCTCGTCACGTGATCTTTACCACGTGATCTATCACCGCCACGTGACGCAGGCCGGCTTCGCCACGTGACGTCCGCCGGGGAGGTTCAATTTCCCAGCGTGCCTCGCGCGCCTCCGTCTCTTCCGGCGCCAGGATGTCGAAGCGAGGTGAGGCGGGGCGCTGGGCCTGGCCGGGATCCGGTTCCATCCGCCGCTCTGCGGTGTGCGGGCGCTGCGGCGAGGGGCGTGGAGGATGCTGAGGGTCTGGGGCGCTGCGTGGGCCTGGGCTCGGCCGGCAGCGGTGTCGGGCCCGCCCAGGAGCGCAGGCCGCACCCGGTGCCCCGTAGCCCATCCAGGCGCTCAGCTCTGCCGGCTCCCCGCAGCCCCTCTGCGCCGCCCGGCGGTGACCTCACGGCTCTCCTCTGCCCGCAGGACGCGGAGGTTCCTCTGGAGCGAAGTTCCGCATCTCCCTCGGTCTCCCCGTGGGAGCCGTGATTAACTGCGCTGATAACACCGGTGGGTGCCCTGCTGCGGGTGGGCCTGGGGGGCCTCTGCGGGGGGGGGGGTGAGCTGTAAGGCAGGCAGGAAGCTGGGGGTGCGTCCGGAGATCTCCTTTTGCTGCTGAAAAGTGTTCACCAGGGCCGTGCTGCACGGGCCCTCGCTTTGGGATGAAGTGGCAGCCTGTGCTGTTTGCCTCGTTGGGTGATGGGGTGGTTGGAGTCCCTGCAGGCGGAGCATCTCAACACACATCCTGAGCTCTTCTCCTCGCAGGCGCCAAGAATCTGTACATCATCTCCGTGAAGGGGATCAAGGGCCGCCTGAACAGACTGCCAGCAGCCGGCGTGGGTGACATGGTGATGGCGACTGTCAAGAAGGGCAAACCGGAGCTGAGGAAGAAGGGTGAGCGTGGGGAGAAGCAGCCAGGCCTGCAGTGCCTGCGTGGCACTCCTCAACCCACATCTCATTGTAGCAACAGGCAGCTCCTGCTGAGTCTGTGAGCACTGCAGTGCCCTCCCAGGGGACTGAGGAGCAGGTCTTGCATTGTATCTGCCTAGGAAGGAATCGGAAGCAAATGTCTGCCTGCTTGCTGGAGCGTTTGCTCCGCCCTTCTCAAAAGCACTTGTTGGGTCTGTGTGCCGTGGCTCAGTGAGTTGTCGTGGAAGGGCAGAGAAAAGCATCGCTTTTGGGTGAAGTGGCAGCCTGTGCTGTTTATTTCAATCAGTGATGTGACACGGCCTTGGGAAATTGGGTTCCCTACCTCCACCTCCCAAAGGAGTGTTCTTGCTGAGTGCTGTCTCTGAGCTGGCACTCCTAAGAAGTACAGTTGGGAAACTGGAAGAGCGTTGTCTTCTCCAAGTGGGGATTTAGTTGTCAATTTTTAAGTGCCTTATTGCCTTCAGAATTTGTCACTGGACCCCACAGGCATCAGCTCTGCTGTCAGTGTGATGCCAGCGAGGCTGATTATGTTATGAGCTGCATTCCCAGTTATAACCAAGGAAGTTTAACACATTCTGTGAGAGGATTGCTGAAAAGCTGAGAATAGAGTGACTGAGGTGTCAGCCTTGCTGATCCTATACCTGCAATACAACTGTGAACCCAGTGTGTAATTCAGCTTCCTAGGGAAGCACTGCAAAGGGGAGCTCGGTGTGGGGTGAGCTGCTAAGTGTGTGCTGGGAGGGATGCTGATGAACACTGACCTGCTGTGTCTCTTGGCAGTGCACCCAGCGGTGGTAATTCGGCAGCGGAAATCGTACAGAAGAAAAGATGGAGTGTTTTTGTATTTTGAAGACAATGCGGGAGTAATAGTGAACAACAAAGGTGAAATGAAAGGTATGGGCAAGCAGAATCCTCCTGCTCTGGGCTAAAGAGAAACATTGGCTGTGATGGCCTGGGTTTGGTGTGCTCAGTTAGAGGGCTTTGCTCACCTGGGCCAAGGACCCAGGTTCTGCCTAGACCTGGGAGAACACAACCATGTGACTGAGCTCTCTGATGTCATGCTTTGTTTTTCTCTCCTCCAGGTTCAGCCATCACAGGCCCTGTGGCCAAGGAGTGTGCGGATCTGTGGCCCAGGATAGCCTCCAATGCAGGAAGCATTGCATGAACGTGCTCATCTTTGTGGAGATGAAATAAAAGTACTTGTACCAGAAAATGGTGTCTGCCTTGTTGTTAAGATTCAAGTGTGCTCCTTTGCCAAGCATGACAGCATTGAGGGAATTATTTCAGGTTTGGGAAATCCTCCATGAAACCTCAGATGTGGGTGGGCACAGCAGGAGGAAATTGGCTGTGGAGTTTAAGATCTGGTGATTAGTCTTAACAAGGCAGAGCCATCAGCACCTGGAGGGTGTTTGTACTGTGATGGCAGATCCGAGTAACTGAAATGATCCAGCTTCAGTATGCAGTGATAAAAGCTGGGAGATCTGAAAGCCCTTCTACAAAACCTGTTTGTGCCTCTCTTGTGATGAACCTCCCCATGCAGTTTGTATGGCAGAGCACGCTGAAATGGTTTCTTTGGTCCTTGCTGAGGACGATGCAAGGACACATCAAGCCCACTGCTGTTAGCTGAGGTGGTGGCTGGAGCACGTGCCTCAAAGCCTCAATCAGCGGTGAAACAAATCATCAGGTCACTAATTGCAAGTTGGGGGACGATGTGACTTTTCCAGATCGTCTGAAAGATTTTGTGCTCAGAGTTGCAAGCTGTGTGTGCACCGGCTGCTGGAAGAGCCCCTGATCCATGTGCAGTTCCCCTGTAAGTGGAGCAGAGCCACAGATGGATTTGTGGAGACAAAAGCTTTGCCTAAAAAACAGCGTGGATGTTTCTGAACAGCTTTTTCCTGTTTTGTGGTAAAACATGATAAAAATGTGGCCTACAGATGCTGGGTCAGCATAAGCTGTGCAGTGGGTGGGGAAGGAACTTGGATATGGTGAGCCCAGCTCCTCCTCCAGGTTTCCATGGGGCAGCTGAGGAGTTGTGGCCTCTTCCTAGCAGACCTGATGCCCTGTGAGCATCCAGCAGCTGCTGCAGGTAGTGCTGCATTGCTCCTTGAGGAGTGACCTTTGCAGTCAGCAGACACCTGCTTACAAGTAAGAAACAAGCCCTAAAATGTGTCCTCACTTAATCTGTCTCCTAACAGCTGCTGTGTTTTTTAATTCTTTTTTTTTTTTTTCCCCCTAGACGGGACAAGATAGCTGTATGACATTGGATGTTTGCTTCCCTTTTCCCCAGGCTGTAGGCAGACAGCAGGGGAGGCAGGGAGGTTGTGGACAGTGCAGGAGGCGTGGAGTGAGGCAGCAGCTCTGGGAGATTTGTGTGCTGAGAGCAAACAGAGGCAAAG